>NC_135185.1:3289861-3954028 GCF_041146795.1 Maylandia zebra | reverse complement strand
GAACTGCTTTCTTCCATTTGTGCAATATCAATAAGGGAGAGCATTTTTCTCTTATATTGACTTCCTTTCATTGGCTCCCTGTTCAATCCAGAATTGAATTCAAAATCCTGCTCCTCACATACAATTTCTTAAATAATCAGGCCCATCTTATCTTAATGACCTTGTAGTACCATATCACCCTATTAGAGCACTTCGCTCTCGCTCTGCAGGCCTACTTGTTGTTCCTAGAGTATTTAAAAGTAGAATGGGAGGGAGAGCCTTCAGTTTTCAGGCCCCTCTTCTGTGGAACCAGCTTCCAGTTTGGATTCGGGAGACAGACACTATCTCTACTTTAAGGTTAGGCTTAAAACTTTCTTTTTTGCTAAAGCATATAGTTAGGGCTGGACCAGGTGACCCTGAATCCTCCCTTAGTTATGCTGCAATAAGTGTAGGCTGTGGGGGGATTCCCATGATGCATTGAGTGTTTCTTATTCAGTCACCTTTCTCACTCACTATGTGTTAATAGACCTCTCTGCATTGAATCATATCTGTTATTAACCTCTGTCTCTCACAGTGGTTCCCAAACTCTTTTTGTAGGCCCCCCTTTGCTTTACATGAAAAATGTTCGCGCCCCCCCCCCCCCCCACCCCCCCGCGCGCGTGCACGTGCGCACTCACTAACACATCCTCCAACCACACACACCCATATTTTGCTCCGTTGCGGTTTATTTCACACCTCAAATATTTAGTAAACAATTAAGCAAATACAAGTAATCTGCAATAAATGACAGGCAGTAAGAAAATAAACTACTAACTCTTTTATGCTACGTCCGCACCTACACGGGTATTTTTGAAAACGCAGCTGTTTCGTCCACACGTAAACGGCGTTTTGAATCACCGAAAACTGAGATTTTTTAAAAACCCTTTTTTTGCGAGGAATGCAGAGTTCTTCACGCAACGTCTAAGGTATGTGCCTTTTATGAGATGAATTGCAGAATGGCAGATAGAGACAAAATACTGTTACTGTTAATCCTACTATCCTCGGGTTTTACATGCAGTTACTGTCCCTCCATTTACAAAGGCAGAGGTCACGGTGTAATTATTTTACTGTAGTTGGGTTTTTATTTCCTGTGTAATAATATTTAACATTGCTATCAATACATTTTTCAAAAAATCTCTCTCTGTGTAAAATGGGTTTAAAAACATAAGGAACTGTGGGATACTGTTTGTCTGTGATTTGAACCGGGGGAACAAATCGTGGCAGGATCAGCAGGATATTATTTTTATCCCGCTGTAACTTTACTGTATAAAGAGCTAACATCTCCAAAATGCCAGGAGTAGTTAGTCATTACAACAAGTGTTTGTGAACTAAAAATCAAGAATGTGGGATACTGTTTGTCCGTGATTTGGAGAGCCCAGCGCTGCTGGGGAAAACCAATCCTGCAGGGGAGCCTACCTCGGCACTTGTGCAGGTGAAGCCAAAGGGAAGATATGCTTCACCAGATTTTCTAGTCTTTGGCTTAGAATGAAGTTGGTTTGGAAACATATTCAGCTATGCTTCATCTCCTGCTTTGCGTTTCTGTGGGCGCCCCGTGATAGCAGTGTCCAAGCGTTTTGTTTTTTTCCTTTTCATACCACGCCCCTCTGCCATGGCTCTGCACCCCCCTAGGGGGCGGGTCTGTTAACACAGACCTTCCCAAAGTGTGGGAAGGTCTGTGTTAACAGACCTCTCCGAATTGAATCACACTTCTTATTAATCTCTGGCTCTCTTCCACAGCATGTCTTTTATCCTTTCTTCTTTCTCTGGCCCCACCCCTCCCTGAGTATGGTTCTGCCGGAGGTGTCTTCCTGTTAAAAGGGAGTTTTTCCTTCCCACTGTCGCCAAAGTGCTTGCTCAAAGGGGTCCTTATGATTGTTGGGTTTTTCTCTGTATGTATTATTGTAGGGTCTACCTCACAATATAAAGCGCCTTGAGGCGACGGTTGTTATGATTTGGTGGTGTATAAATAAAACTGAATTGAACTGAGTTCTTGGTAAATAAATCTTTTCATGCTGCGTGTCTTGGGCCTTGGTTCAGATGAAATAAATGATGTTAAATGCGGCTTATAGTCCAAAGCACTTTGAGTGATCAGCAGGACTAAAAAAGTACTATATAAATGCCAATCTGTTACCAAATGGTAAAATGTGACTTTGTGTCAGATCAACAGTTTTACATTGAACCCTTTTATAACAAAGGTCTGTGTCAAAAATCAAGAAGACTCTACCAAATCAACATCAAGTTCTGAACAGCTAAATGAGTCCCAAGTCTGGATTTAATCAAGAAAATCCCAAGTCATGACCAATGGGTCTAAAAGCCTAAACAAAGTTTGAAGCCAAAACCAGAAAGTCCCAAGTTGCTGTCTTACAACATATCTTTTTATCTGTAGCACAAATTTCCTGAAAGAGTTACTTGGGTCAGTGAAAAGTGCTCCCACAAGATCAAAAAAAGAGGAGGAAATGATACATGTATGTGTCATAAGTTTGTTCTTTGTTCTATACTTACAGGCAAATGTTTTAGGAAGTGCAAGTAAAGTGAAGATGCTTACAAAGATATGACATTAATAGCGTTAAAGACAGTTGTGTCTTGGTATTGTAATTGCGTGTTGATCCTGTGTGAATATGTACTGGGTAACCACATCATCTTTGCCCTCTTTCTTTTTCTCTCACTCTCTTGCTGTCTTTGAAGTGAAGATGGAAAGCTGAGCCTGGCATTAGCCGTCTTGCTCGCCCCAGGGCCCGACACTAATATGTGAACGCTATTGAAATGAACAATACAGCCTTTACATTCATTACACAGAGCCATCAGTCACTGTTTAAACGGAATAACTGGATGCATGTGTGTGTGTGTGTGTGTGTGTGTGTGTGTGTGTGTGTGTGTGTGTGTGTGTGTGCGCGCGCGTGTGTGTACAGGTGAACAGTTGTGAGGAAGGGCTGGCATGGATATCACTAACATGCATTCACACAACACATGATACCTGTAGATACATGCACACATTTGTATTCTTTGTTCCTGACATCATTGTATAATACAGGTGTACACAGTGAGACATATAAGCACACTATTCGCTTCCAATCTCTGAATGTAAAACACCCAGATATCTCCATTACACTGCTAACACTTGCATTTTCTAACTACAGTGACAATCAGCTTTTGCTAACTTTTTCATACATGCTACATGATTGGATTGAAGTATCTGGGGGTTAGTTTCAAGAGCTAATGTTATGCTTTATAACTGAGTGGCCATAAGCTGCGATATGGATGGAACAGAGAAAATTTGGTTAGCCTAAGACACCCAATAACTGTCTAGATTGTGAAATACTTTTTTAAAATAACACAGTATAGATATTTTAGCAAGTTTGTTTAGCTATAGCCAGTCTTGGTAGCCAGGAATTAGCCCGCCAGGCAAAAGCCCCCAGACAACATAGCCCCTGGGATCCCTGGGACACACAAACCCACGATAAGGTAGCGATTTGTGGAGGGGCGAAGGGAGAGAAGGGAGCGGGAGGTTGACTGCAGCGGCTGCAGTGATGTGGACGCTGTACCGGTCTGTTGTGGTGAAGACAGAGCTGAGTGTAAAAGCAAAGCTCTCAGTTTACCGGTCGATCTACGCCCTAACCCTCACCTATGGTCACGAGCTGTGGGTAGTGACCAAAAGAACGAGATCGCGAATATAAGCGGCGGAAATGGGCTTCCTCCGAAGGGTGGCTGGCCTCTCCCTTAGAGATAGGGTGAGAAGTTTGGCCATTCAGGAGGGGCTCAGAGTAGACCCGCTGCTCCTCCACATCGAAAGGAGCCAGTAGAGGTGGTTCGGGCATCTGACAAGGATGCCCCCTGGGCGCCTCGTGGGCAAGGTCTTCCATTCATGTCCCACCGGGAGGAGTCCCCAGGGCAGACCCAGGACACGCTGGAGAGATTATATCTCTCGGCTGGCCTGGGAACACCTTGGTGTTCCCCTGGATAAGCTGGAGGAGGTGGCTGGGGAGAGGGAGGTCTGGGCTTGTCTGCTTGGGCTGCTTCCCCCGCGACCTGGCCTCGGATAAGCGGAAGAAAATGGATGGATGGATGGATGTTTAGCTATATTTCAGGGTAAATAGCCCATGAGTTTGTTGACAGAGAATTGCAAAGTATGGCATTGCATGTGAACACATTTTTCCAAATTCTGCCAGTGCAGTGGAGGACAAATTGCATCAATATATATGAATTCCACTTCTAATCCATATGCAGCACAGATGATCCTGTACACCACTCTAGCCACTTGGTTGTTCCTCCCAGTGTACTCAGGTCCCAGCGTGCATCTTATATCCTGCTATTATGTACTGGACCGTGTTGGGAGCACCTTTGCGACTTGGGTCCTGTCACCCATGGGAGACTCCTACCTCTATGCAACTGGTAGGATTTCTTGATGTCAGACACTTCCTGCATCAGCCCATGATACATGTTTCTTATCCCCATCAAAGAGTGACTAAAGCACTCTTTGGGCATCTCATCTTGGGGCCCATGTTCCGGATGTATTTTTCCTCTTCGGCTGTGGCTCTGACACTCATTAATCCATATCTTTCCTCTTTCTAATGCTCATAGAGGCTCAGAGTGCTGGATTTCAGAAGCCTCCATGTTTTATGCAGAGTTTTCATGTCTTAACATCAGTATTGTTCCAGCTGGCACCTGATGGTCTGTAATGTGACTGTATTCCCGGTGGACCTTATTCCAGGTGAGGTGGCTTCTTGGCATCTGTAGAGACAGCATTAGGTTGTGGATAACTTTATTGCATCTTCATCATGATTCCTGCTGTCTTGTGGGATAACCAGGTGTTTAATGTCTGCTATTCTGCCTTCTAGCAATCCCACCCCTGCAGTTTCGATCACCTTCCTTCTCTTTTGGTGATTCGGACTGGATACGTGTGCCAAACAGCACAAATGTCACAAGTGACATTCTGATGTCCTCGACCATGATGAGCTAGATCATTGAGTCAAGGGCGTAGATTTGGCATGGACGGAAGGGACATGTCCCCACCAATATCCAATGATTATTGAATTGTCCCCACCAAATTATTTGATCTCTTCGAGTGAAGAAAAACATAACCGATAGAAAGAAAAAAGAAGATCTGTCAACATCCCATTCACCTAGCGGTGCAGAAAGAGTTAAATTACGTTCTCTACTGGAGTCCAACCTCATGTGACAAATATGGCCAATGTGATTGGCTGTGCCTTTCAGGGAGCTCTGTTTAGTTTTAGCAGCGGCAAGCCTGCGCTGCCAGGACCTGCAAGGAGGAGAGGAGGATGGCAGCAAAACGGAAGAACCTGGATATAAGAAAGTATTTTTCAAAGAAACCTGTAAGTCACTTAAAGTCAAGTTCACTCATATAATGTGTCCAACATAATAACGTTACAGGCTATGCTAGGCTTTGGCCCACATCAGTCTAAAATTGTATGTAACCATGAATAACGTGTTTTGGAAACTAACTGCACAGCAGGCGGCACTATTAGTTATCTCAGTCTCCCAGAGTAGCATTTCTAATTTTGATTGAAACTATCAGAGAAAACGGCAGCCTCGAGCAAGCCAGGATATTAGTTTACAGAGGCTGTTAAAATTATATGTCTAACGTTAAAATGATGGTGACACAATAATTTCATCCTAATGGTACTGACATATTCATAGGGTTAATTTTTGAGACAAAATATCATGAGGTAGTCATGATTTTGCAAATATTCCACCTTGTAGTGCAGTTTGCACAAATTGTTTTAAAAATGCACTCACACTACTAGGGATAGGTATTGATAAGATTTTCACGATTCCGATTCCATTTTTGATTCTGTTTAACGATTTGATTCTTTATCGATTCTCTTATTGATTCTTTTTTTTAACACTAAGGTCGATTAGCTTAGAACTTTGTTTTATATCTTCTCTTTGAACAAGATAGAAATTAAGGAGTAACATGGCCTTACAAACCCAACAGTGAGATCTTAAGAGATCCACAGCCTGCGGCTCTTCAATGGGGTGTCACAGGATCCCCAGGAAAAAAAAATTGTAACTGTAAAACAATAAAATAAATATTCTTCTGTAGCAATAACAAAGTATAACATAAATTATTCTATAGCAATTACACAAGAATATCCAGTAATGTCCCTGCCTACAATTAAACACATTCACTTACTGAAAATCATCTGCTGTGGGAAATGGGTTCAAGCTTTTTACCACAAACTTAGTCACTGCTCGGTGACAGTCGTCTATCCTGGCCTGAAAGGAGACGCCACCGACAGACTGCAGCGAGAACTGCCAGCATCTGAGCCAGACTCTGTCTGTGTCTCTCATCATGGTCACCTAAATGCACAGTAATGGCAGGTTTTGTAATAAAGCAGATCACGCTAACATAATATGCACTGTTAGTTGATTATTTACCTGCCGCATTAACGGGAGAGGACGTGCAAACGTTACCGCTGCTGCTGGGTTGACATTCACAAGTCCGGAGCGGAATTAAAAACACGACATTCATTTAAGGTCATCGCGTGTTTTGTGAGCAAATGCTTTTGCATATTCGTAGTGTTTCCTCCCTTAAATGAAATATCTACTTTGCAAGTATTGCAAGTTGCCCTGTTGTCATCCATTCTCGTAAAGTACAACCAAACTTTTGAGCGTTTGAGCCGCCATGTTTCCTGCCAGGTAAATGACGCTCCGCAACGTGGTGACGTCATTCGGGGCGACTGGAATCGATAAGAGAATCGTTTGCAAAAATGGCAAACAATTCCAAGGAATTGAAACAGTGGGAACCGGTTCTCAACAAAAACCAGTTTTTGATAACCATCCCTACACCCTACAAACATTACTGATGAGTCAAGATCTGCACAAATTGACAGAAACACTGAAGCAGCTACACATTTTATTCTTATTGTCATGTATGTCCTATTTGTCAGGTGACAGAAGAACCAACACAAAGCTCAGAGAGCAATGGTGATACAACATCACAGGTGGAATTGGATGATGACTTGGTGGTTCATTACTGTATTTGAAGCACATGTGTGACTGCATGTATGTGGAATGTCTCACTGTTATTTATCAGGTGACAGAGGCAGCTCTGCCATGTTGTAGCTCGGACAGAGGTGAAGAGGCAAGGTCACAGGTGACTGATGATTTGGTGCTATAGATGTAAAACCAATATGCCAGCAGTTGATCTCAGTTAACGAGAGGAGCAGGCATGTGTTTGGCTCCTTCATATAGTGGACATTGAGTTGTTGTGTGGGGCATGTCTGTTCCTGTAAAAGTAGTTCATGTTTAGAATAAAAAAATCCCAGCTCACTGAGTTGATTGGGGCAATAGTGTGCATAAATGTTGCATAATTTTGCTGAGAGATCTTTTACTTTGTGGTAATCTTAGATGAGTAGTTTTATGGACAAAAACCACCAGGTCATTCAGTGTTCCCTTAGTGCTAATCTGTAAGAGATGTTGGTGTAATATAACTGAAGTAATGTTGTTAAGTCCTTAAAGTCATATTCTTTTATTGTCATGACTGTATTTGAAGCTATTTTTATACCTGATTTATATGGAATATGGTTGAAGTAAACTAAAGTCTAAAATACTTAATCAGTCATTTGTTTAACATTAATTTAACATTATATAATTCACATATAAAACTATGAATTGTAATTTTAAATGGTTTAAAAGCATGTAGAATAGCATATGTAGGCAAGTATATTTCTCCTTTATTTATCAAGAAGCAAAGACAAAAAGGAAAAAAAAAAGAAACAGGGCAGGGTTCGGTGGTTGAATCATTCGTCCCCACCAATACCAAAACCAAATCTATGCCCTTGCATTGAGTCGTTGTCTTACTCACTCCTGCTGTACAATTTGATGCCATCCATGTACAGCAGGTGGCTGATATCCACTCCACTCCTGGATTTATTTCCATACTGACTCTGAGCAGTTTTAGGGGAGTGAGGCTTTGAGCAAGCCTCTGGCAGAACCAGAGTCAGAAAGGGGCACTCATGTGTCATGACCAGTTGGGGGTGATGGGAATATCTAGGTATCACCTTGTTCTGTTCTGCAGCATGAATGAGCTAACAGTACAGCAGCCCATAAACCACTTCTCAGTCAGCTGCAGGTTCAGAATAGTTCACTAGGACCTTCAATGCAGATTATGGATTACCACGACCAACTGTAATCCAAGATGGTGTAGTTATGTTTCAAAGAAATCTATCATGTACACTCAAACTCGTGAATTATGATATATTACAGCTCTGTGTTTCATGTTCTATTTGATTGTTCAGTTTGCGAATCTTACTGAATCACAGTCATTCTAGACACTGTGTAAATAATAAAAAAATAAAAAAATAAATAAATTAAACAAATAAAACCAAAATTCACTCATTTTAAACCTGGCAAATCCATATTTTACCCGGCATTACATTAAAAATGGGCGTAATTCTCTCCTGGAAATCAGTGCATGGGCTCAAGAACACTTTCAAAAGTTACTAGATGTGAACAGTTTGTCATCCACAAATGTAAAAGCCATATGTGCAATAGTGCCTATAGAACTGACAGCTTGCACATGTGTCATTTGGCTTGCATCAGTGCCAAAAGTATATACAGTTTTTGGAGCAAAATAGATGGTATTTTTTTCATGGAAGGCCTTTCATATTTTAGTAAGACAGTCAAAACTGCTTAAGACCTCTATTACAAGAGCATGGCTTCATAGTAGAAGAGCCCAAGTGCTGATTTGGCCTGTCTGCAGTCAGACCTTTCACCAGTTGACAACATTTACATTTTACAGCATCCCAAGTGTTCTTTTGTTGGCACTTTTGTTTCCTCACATATTTAAGACTTTCCATTTTATAAGTAAGACTTAGATGCTGGTGTAACTGGGTTACTGGCATTTAAGCTAACATGAGAGCCACCTGTAGTTTTGTTTTCTATACAAAACTTGTTTTTATTCTTTTCAGTTTTGAATGAAAAAATATATATCTTAAGCTTAGCTGGACCTTTTTATGTTTTGCCTTATTTTCTGTCATATATATCCTATTACAGTGGAAATTGTTATATTAAACATGGCTAGTGTAGGCCACAAACTGTAAGAGTCAAGTTTTCGTGCTCAGTAAAGTGGATGTCCTGACTGCCATCAAACCTCAATTGTTTGGTTCACATGGTTAGCCAGTCAGAAGAAAGTTAGCTTAAAGCAGAAGGGAACTTAAACAGCTGCTTCCTGAGTCTGGTTCTGCCGGAGGTTTCTTCCTGTTAAAAGGGAGTTTTTCATTTCCACCTTCGCCAAAGTGCTTGCTCATAGGGGGTCATATGATTGTTGGGTTTTTCTCTGTATGTATTATTGTAGGGTCTACCTCACAATATAAAGCTCCTTGAGGCAATTTTTGTTGTGATTTGGCGCTGTATAAATAAAATTGACATGAATTGAATTGTTTCAGAGAGGGTTGAACTGACAGGCTACACTAAGGTCCAATGTAAGATAAGTGAATATGACTTGAATGAATTTCAATTGTGTGTTATGCAAAGCTTCTCTACTGGAATTTAAGAATAGAAATATGGAGTTAGGAATGAGCATAAAGTTCTGATTTAACTTCCAATTTTTTATTCAAGTTTAGTGGCGCTCGCTGCTAACAATCCTTTTTTTTTGTAAATGAGGGCATTAATTAATTTGTTTGTGGCCACATACTATTTTACCACCATTATACTACATATAATAGCTGTCTGCCAAGAAGGATTACCATAGAAACTCACCTGCAGCTGACACTTGTGCACACCTACAAGCCCATGCTCATCTTTGCAAATTCCATTCTTCCACATTCACACACACACCTACGCACACACACAGACACACCTGCCAGGATGGATCAGGTTTAGGTCTTCAGAAAGTCCACATGTCGGCTCATTTCTTCTCCTCCCTCAAATTTACCCTCCATCTCCTTTGTTGTCTAACTTTTCTCCCCTGTGAAAAGACTTCAGCCCACACAAACATGACAGCCAACATACACACACATCACACATACACACACACACTCTTTTTTTCCAGTCAGTGTAATATGTCACCCGAGTCGCTGTAATTACGCCCAGGGTGCTAATAGCGTTTCTCTCACCTCTCTGGGAGCCAGCCAGCATTCACTGAAGGTTTGTGAGTGTGCTCTGAAGGGGGGTGAGGCAGGTAAATTAATGGGGTCGATGCTGGTGATGCTTTGAGCACCTTCCTTTGTCAATTCTTGGTCAGCTGAACTTCTTCTTTGAGCTTAGAGGCCTCAGATGAAAAACAAATGTAGGAATCAGTATTGTGTGTATGTACAGTACTATGCAAAGGTTTGCTTTTCTCAATCCAGCAATAGCCTTTGGGAGAGTGTAATCCAGCTCAGCTTGGTGCTGATTTGTGACTTTGTTCCTAATATGAAACACTATATTCCTAGACTTGAGCCATTTTTGAATTTCACTGGCAAACTGTTGACTTTTCAACATAAGTTAAGGACTTATTGGTCCTAACTTAAGACTAAATTTTAAAAATGACATGACAAAGTCGTTATTTTTTTCCTCACTTCGATCGTTATAACCTTGAATGCAATTGTATTTGAATGTGAGGGGAATAGCTTTTTAATTCCCCTCACAAACACCCCCCCCCCCCCCCCCCCCCCCCAATATACTCAATTTGAATGCAGCGAAAAACATCCTAATGATGTTCTCCACCACTTACGAACATTTAGGCTCTCCTCTCAACCTACATATTACATATTGAAAAAGTTTTTACAGTTGTGAGACCTTAAGTAGCTTCACTACAAAGGTTTAAAATTTAGGATACAGTATCACTTTAAGATGACCTATCTTTAGTGCAGAATTAAGACTTTATTCCTTCAAACCGGCAACTGCATCCCAGAAACCTTAGGGATAATTTTCCTGCTGCCCTTCTCATCTTTTTCCTCTGCTGCTCTTGGCTGGCAGCGAGATAAAAGGCTTCCTTTGTGTTGAAGGTTTGTTTGATTTGCTTGCTGAATTTGCACCGTCAGTTTGTGTCAAAGAGTTGTTTTCATCGGCAGCAGAGGGAGGGCATGTCTGGTCTGTAATCAGAGCAAAACAGAGGAGGAGGAGGGAAGGAATCTATTTGGTTTGCTTTCAGGAAGACTGTTTGTTTTGTTGATGGACAGCAGCTCACTGTCATCACCAACAGAGAAACATCACTTCAGCAGAGGTCAATGTCAAACAGCTGCAGTATGAAGATGTGCTGTGCCTCATTGCAAAGAGGTAGCCATAACCTAAACTGAGACCTGCTGCACAAAATCATCAGCAAAATCACATGACATCATCATTTATATCTTCTCTGTCCAACTTTGTAGCCTGATTAAGTACAAAGCGGTCATGACTCTAAACTAGTACTAGAAAAAGTTCTCTCAAGATATTCTCATGATGTCAGAATTGTTCTATTTTAAATCTAATATTCAATCAAATTGAGTTTTATTTATATAGCACCAAAAAAACAACAACAATCACCTCAAGGCACTTCATATAGTAAAGACCCTAAAACAATAGGTTGGTGGTTAGCAGGTCTACCTGGGGCTTCTGTTTAAGACTGAGCTTCTTCTTCTCAATCACCCAACTGAGAAGAATTTTGCTGGATGCTTGGGGCAGTCTAAGCTAACGGTCGCTAAGCTACCTTTGAATGCACCAACTACAGGGCCCAGAGCCATAATCAGGCTACATTTATTAAGTATTAAGTATTCTTATTACTAAAGATATTCTTATTACTGTGACATTTTTAAAAGTCAGAATATTCTCAGAAACATTTTTTGCAAATGCACATTTGCACAAAGTGAAAGTATCTTTATTTTGCCCTCCTACTGGAGTAGTTGTTTAAACAATAAAAACAAAATCTTTACATAAAGCAAAAACTGTACATTTAAAAGAGTTTTTTTAATTTTGCTGACAGTGGTATGATGTGAAAACTGTTTCAAGTTCCATTTGGTAAAACAGGAGATCCAAGCATGATTCAAGTTCTGATAAGATCCAGCAGAAGCCATAAAATCCAACAGTGTGAAGACGCCTGAATGCAGCAGGATGATAATGTTTCAGAGGTGAGGGCAGCAGACAGTCAACACGTATCTGTTCACGGAAACACACTCCCTTGCACACATGAACAAACAAAGCTCTCATTCTTGAGGAGAAAACTTCCTCTATTTCGATTCATTGGGAAAGCAACTCACCTGGAACAAGGACCTGTCACACATCAACACACACGCACACACACACAGGGAGAGAGAGAGAGAGAGAGAGAGAAACACAGTGTGTAGCAAAGTCTTCATCAGTTTTAGACAGGTATGCCCTCATACAAAGACTACACACATAGTTGGCAGAAAGACAGACCGCAACACAACCATGTGTGTGTGTGTGTGTGTGTCTGCGTGTGTGTGTCCTTGTGAGAACCATGTGAGGACAGTGAGCAGTGACGGTTTAATTTTTTGTGGGATTGTCAGTCATGCTTCTGCAAGTAAGGGTCCTCAGAGATCCAGATATTTCCTAGATGTGTTGTAAACATTTACACAAAGTGGTGAATGAAACCATAACAATGAGGTTGCAGCTTTAAACTGAGTAATCGGTTTGGTCATTTGTAAGCAAACTGCCAAAAATCTTTGGCCAAACAGTTTCTCAAAGACTGCGTTTTGTGTATCTTTATATTGGTTTTGTGACTTTTCATGGCTGTTTTGCAGTTGTTTGTTGCAGTTATTTTGTATGTTTTGTTATTGTGTTGCTTTGTCGCTTTAAAATTGCATACTTATTTGCAGAGGCCTTATGGATCAAGGTCAGACGTTTTATTTAACCTCTGGTTAAACGCACTGATCCTTGCAGTTTTTATTTTCAAGATCAGAATTTATAACCTCTTTCATGTATGATACTGAAACGACTCGGGAGAGCAGATCCTCAGTATGTAGTTCCAAGACTCTGGAACAGTCTGTCACTTAGCCATCTATGTAGAGTTCTTCACAAAGAAGCTGAAAACTTTAATAAAACCTTCTGTTGAGATTCTTTTGTTATTAGTTCTCATCTCTGTTTTTAATTTCCATTTCAATGTGAGTATTCCTACATGTTTATTTTCTTTGTTGCAGAGCACTTTGTGGCTCATTGCTTGTGAAAAGTGTCCTAAAAATAAACTTTACTTACTTACTATGTGCAATAGAGCAGGGCGATATGGACAAAAATATTTATCACGATATATATTTGAAAATTTGCGATAACGATATAACTGACGATATAATTGATGCGAGACAAAATACAACTCCACAACATTACTAGCGCAAAAAGACAACCTTCCTTTTATTTTCACTTAAACAAGAAGCTGGTTTTTATGTACATTAAAGCTTTGTAAAAATGTAACAGTGCAAATGCAAATTCCTTGCTGAAAGTTTAACCAAAAGGCATTTCCAGTAGAAATGGGCTGACATATCCTGAGCATAACCATGTATAATATCCACTGAAGTTAAAAAGAGGTGCATTGCAACCAGAGATGGGCAGAGATGTAATCCGATTACTTTTTTCAAGTAACTAGTAAAGTAAGGGATTACTATTGCAAAAACGGTAATTAGATTACCGTTACTTTCCCGTAGGAACGCTGCGTTACTGCGTTACTAAAACCGTGATTTTTTTGCGAGAATGTCTCATGACAGTGACGTAAGCGAGTGCTACGGTTGTGACAACAGCTGTGTGAAGATCAACAATGGATCATATATCGAGTGCGGAGAGAGTATGAGCGTGCAGCGTTTAAAGTGTGGAAGTACTGACCTTACTTTGAGTTTGATTCCATAAAAAGTGACAAAAACATTAGTGTCCATTAGCATTGTGCGTGGGAAGAAAACTTCTTTTTACAGCGAAAAAAAACCCTAAACTTCCAAGCAAGCTCCGAGTGCGCTATGACGTAATGGAAAATTCACAGAGAAACTGCCGTATCCTTCCACTGACCGCTGCGGCACACCTGCACCAGGGTAAACCTCCGCCTACCCAACTCCTGCTGTACAGGTGAAAATAGAGCAACAGGACCGCTAGTCTTTGATTTTATTTATTTTCTGCTGTGTTTTACTTGCATCTATTTGAAAGACTGAGTGTAAACACAAAAATATTTTATTTTATGTGCTGGAATGTGCAGAAAATAGGTTTAAATATTAAACAAATTTCTTCCAGTCAGAGAATGTTGCATATAATTAAATTTTTGATTGATGCATAAAGTTAAAAAGATTAAAATTAATAAAACTATAAAAGTTTTAAAAAGAGACTTTTCCATTTGATTACATTTTGTATGATGGATTATGCAGAAAAAGTAGAATTGGGCTGAAAGATCTATCGCTTTAACACCTATTCAGGTTGTAAATCGTGTTTTTAAAAAGTAACTAAGTAACTAAGTAATTAATTACTTTTGAAAATAAGTAATCAGTAAAGTAACGGGATTACTTTTTGGGGGAAGTAATCAGTAATTAGTTACTGATTACTTTTTTCAAGTAACTTGACCAACACTGATTGCAACATTAAACTGCAGTGTGCAGTACGTATTTTTCGGACCATAAGGTGCACGGGATTATAAGGCACATTAAGCGAAACAAAGCAGTCAGATAAATCAAACTTTATTAAACTCATTTTTCTTGCTTCCTCCACTTCTGTACCATTGATTCATTAATGTTGAATTCTCTGGCAGCTGTTCTATTGTATTGTGGATGGATTATCTCAGTTGTTCTCCTGACTGAAGTTTGGTCCGTTTACAGCATCCTGCCATGCGATTGCATTTGTCTCTAACTATCAGGCACGTTAACTTTTATAAGTGGAAAAGTGTTAGTGTTCGTCCTCCAGCTTCACAGTTTATGTTATGCTAACATAGCTGTGTCGCTAGCGATCACGTAGCACATCATTATATACCAGCTAGCCCAACTTCAGTAACCCTACAAACGTCACTGCTGTTTAGTTTCCTGTCTTCATTTATGTTGGAAGTGATAGCAGAGCTGTACGTTTGAATTTTTTCAGAAATCTCTCAGTCAGAACATGCAATATCATGCTTAGGTAACTAGCGAAACTAGCGAGCTAACTTCCGCTAGCTTCCTGCTAACTTCTAACTCCGTTAAATGTAATAAATTTTGTTTTCATGGATGCCTGGAAGTTAAACTTCATAGTTACACCTGGTAAAGCAGCAATGCTGATCGTTTTATTAAAGATTAAAGAATTTAGACAGTTTTTAACTCTCAGTGATGCTGCAGTGTTCGTTTGACCTGAAACATACAGAGTTTAGGACCCAGATTACTCCCAGATTTAAGAGCATCTTAGTCCGACAAATACGACAATAACGACGGCCGCTTGCATGTTCTGCAAAAAAATGTGCTTTGTCGTGTATCTGACGAACAAACACCAAACCAGTTCCACATCACTGAAGTTGCACCATTTTTACAAACCAATTCTGGTTCATTTGTTTCACTCAACAATCGGCCATGTGCGTATGAAAACAAAGGCACTGCGCATGCGCGTTTTACTCATATTCTATCGCGATATTTCATTTTCCTATCGTTGCCTAACATTATACCCGTATTACCGTGAACGGTATAATATGGCCCAGCCCTAATGTGCAATATAGAAATGACCCCCAGTAGTTCAATAATGTATCTTGGAACAACAGCTGATTTTCAAAATAACTAAAATAATAAACTGTTACAACAATAATTTGAATAAGACAGACAAATCCTCTGATCGTAGTCATATTTCAGATGTGGTGAGAAGAGAAGGAAAGGATGGCATCTAGTTAGACTCCCAGCTGAGACCCATCAGTTCAAAAGATGATCTGCAATGCGATGGAGCTCTTACACGTCAGTTATTCTTCTGTATCAGACGCACCATAACCAGAACCCTATTTTAACCCTACACCACAACCGTCTACCTAAACCTGACGTTGATGTCCTGAGAAATGTACACATTGGGTCAACGCATACCACAATAACTTCAGTGGCGTGGAAGGCTGATGAGAGATGATGAGATGAGATAGTCTTTATTTGTCAGTTGCAGGTCTTTTGCCCACAACCGAGATGACAGACCTTGCCGACCGTACATACAATACACAAACATCACATTGGGGAGACAAGGGATGTGAAGGGATAAAATGAGTTTCTGGTAAGTTAGCATATAAATTTCGGACAGAAGTCTAAATCAAGCTTTAGCCTACCAGCTCCTTTTTATCAGTCTATCAAAGTCGTTTACATTTTTTAAAATAGACTGTATTCTTTTTTTTATCTCTTTGTGACATTTATAATACGAGCAAGTTAAAGGTCTAATATCGTGGTGATTATGACTTTGATCTTTTTCATTTCCTCTTTACATCTTTGCATTTTTTTTCCTGTTCCTTCACCATTCTTTCTTTTTCTCCAGACTCCTGCGACAGTTGACCTCTGACCCCTGCCGCCTCACAGTAAGGGTGTGTTTCTTTCCCTGGCTGACACTGCTGTGTCGGTTTCTATTTTTTGTCACTCCTCCAACACTGCAACACGCACTCATGAAATCTGAGAAATTAATCACTGCCATTGTTCTTCGACTTCGGAACGTAACATACCGCACTGTGTTTGTCTGTGTGTGTGATTACACACTGTCAGCTTTCTCTCTGTTTGGTTTTGTTTATACTGTGTTTTTCCTATTTCTCAGGACAACAAACACAAGCACTCTTTGTCCCCGTTTGTTTGGGTATTGTGTGTATTTTCATACTTTGCTGGCCTAAGTACAGCACAAGTTTTTTCTCTGCAGTAAACAAAAGCAAAACAAGCCCTCCCCTCAGGAGTCAGTGTTTTCAGATGAGTTCTGTTGCCTTTGAGTGCAATAAAACAAGCAAACCTCAGGTTCTGGAGAAAACAGAGGATAGATACAACTTACACAGTAGCATACTTCCATTATCTAGTCCAAAACATTTCAGCAGTACCACAACTATACTGTCCATATTCAGATTTAAGAGAACTCATTAATTATAATCTACCCAGCAGCACGTAAATTAGTTGCTGCAACATGAATGCATAATTATTACCACATATAATGCATATATTGTTTTAAAATTAAACATTGTGTATGAGTGCCACTGGTGCTTTAACCCTTTTTCTGCAGCAGCTGATTCAATGCTTAATGACTAATGTTGTGTTTAAAGGGTTTAATTGAATCACGAATTAGTCCTTGAATGCATAAAAATGTAGGATACTAAATAGAGCTGCACAGTATTTTTCATTCATAATGTAATAATATTGAAGCTGGAAGATTTTTTTAGTAATTGTAAAAAACAGCACTTACAGGTTTTTAATTCCACATATTTGAATTTTATTAATCTACAGAGCTGCATTTGTTAGATACAGATTTTGATTTTGGCTAATTAACAGCTCGATTCAGATGTAAAAACACAGTAGACACCAGTATTCACACACCAGGGCGCACTGCAGAAAAGGAGAGAATAATTTGATATTAGAGTATATAATCTAAATACATAGTCATCTACCACATCTGCTAAAACATTATCCTTTGAGTTGCAATGAGAGACAAAGATCGATCTGTGGACATTTTGTGATGGAAGTCTTTTTAGGCTTCTTAAAAGCATTATGATTTTCATTGATTCATTTGTCTAGTATTTGATTAATGACTTTGGCTTTGGCTAGCTATCTCTCTAAAATAAAGCTGAATCTTACTTTCATACAGTGTTATTTTGTATAATAACAGTTCAGTTCATGATCTTCAACGTGTTTATGCTAAAGCTGGATGAACAAACTTTTTGGGTGTCACCCTCTGGAGGTGTACGTATCCACACTATCTTCACCCCACTATCTATAAACCATGAAGACGTGTCTGGGACTTGAAAGGTAGTCATACAAAGTGACCGACTCTTCTGCAACAGACAGCAGCTTTGTCAGCGGTTTTCATGTTTTATTCAAAGTGTGATATGTTTCTCCATTTCCGTGAAAGCAGTGAGGAATTTCCAGAGAAGCCAGACGACAACCTGTTTGCTCTATAGTTACACAAACTCGGGTTACACTTAGTGTATTTACATATTTCACCTTGCTAAGTACTTGTGTGTGTTGTTCTTTCCGTGGTCACAATAAAATAATGGCTCCCTTCACTTCTCAGAGTTTATTGACATATTTCCACATTCCAAATTACTCGAGTGTGTGTGTGTGTGTGTGTGTGTGTGTGTGTGTAAAGTGGTTTCCCCTTTTCTCCTTCAATAACACAAACCAAGCGCACCCTCCCTTACCTGTCAGCCCCGGCTGGATTGTTTACATACTTTGCAGCTCTAAGTACATGTGTATGTTTTCGCAGTGTTTCCTTTCTTTAGGTACAACAAAACAAGCGCTCCTCTCTTGAACATGACAGCTCTCTCTAAAGCTAATGTCGCCCTCGGGGGCAGAGGAGGGAGGGAGGGAGAAGGAGATGATTCATAACGACCTGCCATCCTGTCAACACACGCGCGCACACACACACACACACACACACACACAAATGTGCACTCAGCCTGTAGGGACAATAGGTGCTGTTGCTTTTAAGGGTGAGTCCAACCTGGATCATCTTACCTTCCCTCGCTCTCTCTCTCCAAGTCATTTGTACACCCCCGTCCCCCAACACCACACACATACAGACACACACACAAACATGCACACTCCTCCCCCATAGACTTCTCCATCATTAACAGCTAAAGTTACTCCCCTCCCCACCACCACCACAACCTGCAGATCCTCCCCCAACCTACCTCCTAGCTAAACACACTCATCACTGTCCTGAGTGTGTGTCCATAGGTATGTGTGTTACTAGTGGCTCAAGCATGGTTCTGCTATAGTCCCACTCACTTTGCAGACAGTGGTCTACATGTTGTAACTGTTTACAGTCACCAGGGGGTAGTGACACAAACAGCCACTCTGTGGGCCACTCTTGTTTGTGCTGCTGGGAGTCCTCTACAGAGCAAAGTTATAACACACAAAGAGCTGAAGTGAAATCGAGTGAAATCTTTGCTTCTCATTTTTTTATCTTTTATGTTTTATCACATTTATGGTGAGATCTCCTGAACTCCCCCCCTGCCCTGTTCCGGACCTTTTCTCAACCAGTCAGTGTTCAATCCACACATTGCGCCATCCATGTCGAGCCATGTGCTGTTGGCTCCTTATGGTGCTGCACATAAGGATGATGGTTCTGCCTAGGAAAACACATACACAAGCAGACAGTAAACAAGCACAACACTGAGGTGCGACTTACAGACGATGTTTTGAAATGACAACATTTGCAGAAGTCAAACCTTTGGGATGTTTCAGCTGTTTGTGTCAGTTTCATCTACACAAATAAGACCAGGGCTTGTTTAGTATAGCTCAGCACAGACAGTAGGAGTTTGAATTTCCTGAAAACTCACTGTTCATAATCTGTTAACACTGTTTACAACAAGTAAACAAAGGCTCTGAGATCACAATGCTCAGCTTCATATAAGCAAGTAAAGATGCTCGACGGACAGTTATTTACTTCTCAGTATCTAAGTTGTGTCAAACAGTGTGAAAATGTATTGACTATATACTGCTCTCAAAACAAAAATGTACTGCTTAGTAAAACCTCACTATTTTCTCATCAGCTAAAATGTGCCCAGTCCCAAATCCACAGTCCCCACTCAGAGGTAGCAGCATATAACGGGAAATTTTTAAAAAAGGATAAACTAAACGTTTATGTATTAGTCATGACATGCAGTAGACTGGACAGCAGCATTTGATTTGTCAGATACTGACACTGACATACAAGCTTTCTACACAATACCTCCAAAACACTGTTCACTATTAAAAGTATATTTTTGTAGTACTAGGGGTGGGGGTGGGGGGGGGGGAGTTTTTTATATATCTGTTATATATTTTTTGTCATGTTTTGCACTTCTCCTTGGTTTTAGAAACCTGGATGTTTTTTCTTAATAGCAGAGAACCTGATACCTGGTTTTATAATGGCATATTACCACAGGGTTTTTTTTTTAGTTTTTTTCCTCACATCCTCCTCAATGATCCAAATCAGCAAAGGCCTCCTAACCAGGAAACTCTCCAATTGACCTTCCTGGCTTGCATGTCAGCATGTGGTCACAAACTCTGGCCACTAACCAGAGTTTTGGGACCATGGTGGCGATCCAAAAGTGCAGCAAAGCATGAACATGATTTTATTCATTTTTCACAGTCGCTGGCTCATTTCCTAATTTTTGAATCCTGTGTTTGACTTCCAGCTGCAACGAATCATCAAGTCTTATTTAGAAGTCCTTCCTACATTCTGGAATTTTAGGAATTCTTGATACATGATTTATACTTGAAGCTTGTCCCACTAAATCTAACTGTTATTTGCTGTTGTAATATCCTTGCTTCAAATATGAGGTGAAACTGAAACTAATCCCTCCAATTCATTTACTGTTATTTCAGTCTTATTTTACTTTTAGGTAACTAATGTATTCATAACAACACCTTTGTATTTCCCATATTTCAAAGTGAAATTGTGTAGTTTTCATTTGGCAGGAGTTCCTTAGATTCAAATAATACAGAAAGCTTTTTCTATATTTTCAAAAATGAAAAATATTTCAATAGATTAGCTGTCCTAGTACGTAAAGGATGTTTGTAAAGAAAACTATGTTTCCATATGAGCCAAGACACTGTCTTTAAAAAATGTTTTGCTGCGAAGCTGAAAACTTTCATTAGCTCAAAAAGCAGACATGCAGATGTCTTCAGGTGGTTCATACCATTATTAATGACAAAGATAAAGAGCAGCAACCTGCAGCTGACAGGTCTTTCTAACCTTACTTCTTCTCCTTCGGCCTTTCCCACAAGCCCTCCCCCTGGCACCTCCACACTCTGTAAACAGCAGTTTGGTGGGAAAGTTTGGCCCATCCATCTCTCTTCCTGTCAGGTAAGATGAGATGAGGCGGGTGCATTTGGCTGATCGATCGGTTTTAACTGCAAACCACTGTCAGACTTCTCCTACTGCTCACCAACCCACTGTTCTTTTTTCTTTTTCTCTGCTGTGTTTTGGTAAAGATAGAAAATGTATGCTTTTGTAATGTGAGATAATGATTTTATTGCCAAAGTCTTCTTCCAAATCTTCATGGCCTTTCTCCCAGTTCACCGTGCTTCCCCAGTATGAACCTTTAGGTGTTTGTGTGTCTCGGGTCATGTTGGTGTCAGATCAGCCAGGTGCTCAGGATTAGTGTCGCTAAATTCTCTGTACCTTGAAAAGCAGCTGGTGCTTATCACCTAAACAAGGAGATGAACAAAAACAGACGATTAAAGCTTCGGACAGGATTCTGAATGTAAGCATTTAACCCTGGAGAGGACAGAGAAAGTCAACTGTTATCATGTAAACCTAGTCTGTTAGGTTTTAATCTCTGTTCAGACTTGACAAAAACACAGAGTGGGTTTGTTTTTGTCTGTTTTTTTGCACAATTTCCAAGTGTAGATGTTAAAAATGAAATCTGGAAATTAAGAATATTTTAATGGTGGCATAAAACAAACTGTGGCGGACCACCAGGTGGCTCTACTCACACCCAAGTTGAAGGGAAGTGCTGGGGTGGAGATTTTGGCGCTTACTGTATGTGAAGTTGTTCAGTCAGTTAATAAAGTTGGAGTGAGACACTGAAACCTCTCCGGTCGTTATTACATACCTCCACATTGGTGACCCCTGTGGCGAACATGCTATGGCTCGAAGACAAAGCCAGCTCCGGCCTGGAAGCATCGGCTGCCGCTGGACTTCCACCTCCGCCGATGGCTGCGTTTGCTGTGCTGTGCTTAAATTGCCGGATTTTTGGCTTCACGACCCTCCTTCATGGTTCGTGCACGTAGAAACTCAGTTTGCTCTTCGTGGAGTTTCAGCCGACGATACTAAATACCACCATGTGGTGGCCTCACTTGACCCGCTGTCAACCCGCCACGTGATGACTCTCCTCCGGGACCCCCCAGCCCAAGGCAAGTACACCGCCCTCAAGGCACCGCTGCTGCGGCATTACTCCCTCTCTGATGCTGAGCGGGCCGAGAAACTCCTTTCCCTCGCGGGCCTGGGCGACGGCACCGCTCTCGAGCTCATGGAGAGCATGCTATCCTTACTGGGCACGGATGACGGAGGATTCCTCTTCACCCACCTCTTTCTCCGACAGCTGCTGGCTCAAGTGCGCGCTGGCCTTGCCAACTCCCCGCTATTGGCCACGAAGGATTACCGCTCCCTTGTGGAAGAGGCGGATCGCAGGAGTTTCGGCGTCAAGGCGATTGTCCCGGACTCACCAGCAGTTTCCCCCGCCCCCTTACCGATGCTCCAGGGGCCCTCCGACTCGTCCACGGTGGCTGGAATCGCTGCACGGCGGCACAGCAGAAAAGGGCTTTGTTTTTATCACCAGCGTTTTGGAGCGAAGGCACGGCGCTGTCTCCCGCCTTGCAGTTTCCAGACCCAGGGAAACAGGCACGCCAGCGGTCTGTAGCAGCCGCGACCGCTGGCAACAAGGAAAGGCTGCTTTTCATAGAGGACTCACGCTCGGGGAGGCGTTTCCTGGTGGACTCCGGCTCACAGAAGAGCCTTCTTCCCCCGGCTGGCTCGGACAGGCTAGCTGAGGGCTGCGGGCCATTGCTAACTGCGGCTAATGGCTCCCCCATCAAAACCTTCGGTGAAAGGTTGGTGACTGTTTGCTTACATGACCGTGACTTTCAGTGGAACTTTGTTGTTGCTGCTAGCTCTGTGCCTATAGAGATTGACAGACCACGTGACTTTCACGTATTGCATGCCGGGAACTTGTGGCAAAACAATCCAAGTACCGCATCAAATGCAAGCATTTCCAGCACCGCAAAACGTTCATTCTCCGGTTCCAATACTTTCTTGCTTTTTCTTTGTCCCCCAAAAAAGTTATGTACGAAACGAAGGAGAACAATGCCGGTCCGTACAAAGACAGACTTGATGAAAAGTCAGAGAAAAGATCAAACGAGTGAAACAGTCAGACCCTTACGAGCACACAGAGTGGACAAAAGACGTCAGCGTGCTGCCCAACTTTCACCACGCTCATATTTATAATTATACGCTTCTTGGAGTGAGTGCATACACTCATGAAGTTTAGCAACTTCAGGTCACTGCAACAAGCCCAGGTATAGTTTACCGACGGATGGGTACAGGACCTTGAAATGCACCGTGTAGAACAAAAGACCATCGTACGAACAAAGGTAAGTTTACCAGTCTCACAAAAATCGTCTTCATAAATACACATTCGTTAACCGTTTATTAATAGGACCTTTGAGCTTAACAGTAATTAATTAGTAGTGGAAATAATTTCTGATAGCATCACAGAAATGTAGCAGTGACAATAATATTGTATGCTGTAATCGTACTGGGCAATTAGTGATACAAAAAAAACTGTTTTATCCTGTGAATAAAAGTATATGTTTTTGTCAATGTACCATGGTAATAACAGAAGCGAAACGCAATATTGTGTCAGGACAATTCACTATTTATGCACAATAAACAAAGAAGCATAGCGCGACAATTTCTGTTCAGCGCCAGACTTGCTTGTAACCTATATCACCAATTATGTTATGAAAAATGACGTATTAACTACTAAAAAACACTGACCTTTGTGGAAATGCTTGGAGCAGACTAACATGTGAGCTGGAGTGTTCTGGGACGTCATATTTGGTCTTTGAATGGCTGCAATCCAGGCCATCCATCGGCTCTTTGTTACTTTGGAAACATGGCTCGAACAATTTCTCTTCAACGACGTAATCCGATAACAACTGATCTCTTTACCCGTCGGCTTCCCGTGGCCTTTTCGAGTTTCTGCGCATGCCTTTTGGCGTGAAAGGTGCCGCCCAAACCTTCCAGCGGTTGATGGACTCGGTCTTGACATCAGGTGAACTCCAGGAAGCCCTGATAAGTATGCCCAATAATAAGGCTCCAGGTCCAGACGGCTTTCCTGCAGAATTCTACAAAGAATTCTGGACGATTCTAGCACCAGTTTTTTACAGAACATTGTTGGAAATCAAAGAAAAGGGCAGACTTCCACCAAATATGAATTCTGAAAACATTAATCTCCTGCTAAAACCAGGCAAAGACCCTGTATATCCCTCAAGCTATCGTCCAATATCCCTTATAAATGTCGACCTTAAAATAATCTGCAAAGCTCTCTCAAAGAGACTAGAGAAAATAGCCCCCCTCTTAATTCATCCTGACCAAACTGGTTTCATAAAAGGTAGGCACTCATCAACAAATACGCGCAGATTACTTAATTTGATAGACTACTCATACAGTAAAAACCTTGAAACTACAATATTTTCTTTAGATGCAGAAAAAGCATTTGACAGAGTTAACTGGAAATTTCTATTTGCAACTTTACACAAATTTGGTTTTGGATCCTCTTTCATTAACTGGTTAAAAATATTATATAATTCCCCAACAGCTTGTGTTAGAACAAATGACCAGACATCCTCCAGCTTCTGTCTCCTGAGGGGCACCAGGCAGGGATGCCCACTCTCCCCTTCACTGTTTGCAATTTTTATTGAACCACTAGCAGCAGCAATTAGACAGAATTCAGTAATTAAAGGGCATAAAATGCAAGAACGTGGAACATAAAATCAGCCTTTATGCGGATGATGTGTTACTTTTTCTCCAAAACTCACAAACCAACATCTCTGGGGTGATTGAATTGATAAACTCTTTTGCAAGAATATCAGATTACTCAATTAACTGGTCAAAATCTACAGCCCTTCCGATTAATTGCTCCTTCCATAATTTTTCTTCTACACCACTGCAATCAGGAAATATAAAATATTTAGGTATTAATGCTTTTCCCAAGCTTGCAGATCTAACTAAATTAAACCATATCCCATTTTTAAAGAAGGTAGAAGGCAATCTGGCTAGATGGAAATGTTTACCCATATCACTCATGGGAAGGGTAAATAATAAATTATTTATTCTAAACCGCCACAAGATTGGTTCAGATCTCTAGATTCATACATGTCCAAATTCCTTTGGAAAGATAAACCCCCACGTATAAGCTTAAAAACACTACAAAAGACCAAGGATAAAGGAGGACTAGAACTGCCTAACTTTCAGCACTACTTCTTAGCCAACAGGCTTCAGTTTATCTCAGGATGGCTAAAACATACCCTCTTAGATGAACCTTGGCTAGATGTAGAACAAGCACTTTGCAATAATCTAGAGATTTCAGATCTACCATTTATCAGGTCAAACATCCAACAACATGAATGCTTTAAAAGCATCAACATCAGCTCTTCTCTGACAGCATGGTGGGAGTTTCTAAAATTGACGGAGTCTTCATTAATCCCATGCAAACGTACACCTATCTGGAACAACCCTGACATATTACAAAACAATAATATGATAAACTTTTCAGATCAGGAGTGAAAAGTTCAGGAGTGGTAAAGGAATCCAATACTTAGAACATATATTAGAAGGAACTGAATTTATTCCATTTGACAGACTAGTTACACAATATGGGATCAACAAGAAAAGATTTTTAGAATATCAACAAATTAAATCCATAGTAAAAAAGAAATTTAAACCGGGTCAAGTTGAACTACAAACACCACCAAGTGTGGTTCAATTTCTTACTCTTAAAATCCCCTAAATTACTTTCCAAAATATACAGAATGCTTTCTAAAACAGATTAATCAATATCACTTCCTATTGCAAAATGGGAAGCGGATTTATCAGTTAACTTAGACCAAAACTTCTGGTCTCAGATTTTCTTAAAAACCTTTCATGTAATTAGAAATCCCAGTCTTCAATTAATTCAATACAAAATACTACATAGAGTGCACTATACAGGTCATCGGATGTTCAAGATGGGCTTTACGTCTACCAACAACTGCTCACACTGCCAAACCAATACACTGGAAAATTATATCCATGCTCTTTGGTTCTGTCCACCAGTTCAGAAGTTTTGGCGCGAGATATGTGAAGACTTATCAAAGTGTCTGAAATGTAACATTCCAACTTCCCCCTTAGTGCGTTTGTTGGGCAGCTTAGATAATGCCACTACAGAAAAGAATATAGCCCATATGGTTTTCACTGCCCTATGCATAGCCAAGAAAAAACAGTCCTCATGAACTGGAAAAATAAAAATAATCTTAATTCTAACCAATATAGAAATTATCTATTAGATTACATTAGTCTTAATACAGCCTCTGCCACCACATCAGATCAATTGCTCTGGGCTCCTTTGATCAGCTCCATCACCAAGTGGGGGTGGGGGGTCATAGTTTAGTCCCACCTTCGCTGTTGTGATTGGTGTGGGGGTAGGGACAGGCTTAGGGGGTCAGGGGGTTCCCCAGGAGCATCTTCCTTGGAGGGCTCAACCCGGGGGTAGAAGTCATGGCCTATTAAGGGCTCTGTTGGCTCTTAGGTGACGGTTTCCTCGTGGCTGCGTTCAGCGGGCCTAGGGGAGGGTCTGTGCTGACGGACGTGGGTTACTGACCTGGTAGCCTGGCTGCCCCTGGCTGGGCCTCGGGGGCTTGGGTCCTGGTTGGTGTGTTGCCGGGGTTGTGGGCGGGTGGGTGTATGGGGGCCCAGTCCTGGCGCAGGGTGCCGCCGGTGCATCGAACCACCTGGGGGGCTCTTCAACTGGTGGTGGAGGTTGTTACATCTTACAGGAGCGCTCCTCTCTTCAGGAACTCACTCTGCAGGAGGGGGAAATACAGGAGAGGTGAAGGAAGATCTCAGCCTGGGCGTCTATTGTCTTGTGTAGTCTGGAAGATGAGTGGATGACAGGGTGGGTGCAGTTTTCTCTGAGGTGGGGTCGGGTGGGCTGTCCCGGGCTCTGTGGGGCCGGGCGGCGCTGCTGTATTGGGCCCCGGTCCGGATGGGCCTGGGCCCCCTTTCCCTGGCGGGTTGCAGAGTATGGGGGTGCCTACTGGGGTCAGCGGGGGAGCTGGCCCTAGGGAGTGGTCACTTGCCCCTCCCTTCCTTCCCTCCCCATCTCCAGCTGCCTCCCTCTTCCCACTCCACCACAATCACCCACACATGCAGGGCCTTGGGGTAAAGATGTGTCACCAGGGTGCAGAGGAGGCATCCCCCCCCTCTGTCCCCTTCTGGCTGCCTGTGCCTCAATTTTATCTCACAACCTAGACATTCACATTACTCACACTCTCATAACACATACATATAGGATCTTGGGGGTGGGCACGCTACACGGAATCCAAAAGACCATCAGGGTGTACAACCTCACCCCTGGCGTCGTTGCCCACCTCTCAATTTTAAATACACGTAGACACTGAGGGCTATCAGGAGGGGCTATGCGCTTACCTGCTGCTCTCTGGCAGGTAGCTCCATGCCCTCCTGGGTTTTAAAGGCACCTTAGAACACACATGCATCAACACTACATATGAGCGGGCGGAGGGAGGTTTGGAGTCTTCTCACACCCCCGTTCTCTGCGGCCTGCTGGAGCGGGGGCTAGGAGGAGTTGGCCGTCCGACTGCGGTCTGGAGTGTGGGGCCTCCCTGCTGCTGTCTGCTTCTCCCCACCCCAGGGAAAAGGGTAACACCACCTGGGTCTGGGTGCAGTTTCCCCCTTAAGGGGCAAGGGTACCTAGACCCGGGGCTTAGAGTACGCTTGGGGAGTGTGATTGTGTGTACAGTGTCTGTCTCCACGTTGGGTGAGTGTTGAGTAATTGCATATGAGAGCATGAGGGTGGGAATGGATGTTTGTATCTGTGTGTGCCTGTTTGTCTGTGTCCATATGTCAGGTCGGGTATCAGACGCCACCTCTCTGGGGACATCCCAGGTCCTCCAAGGTATGGAGGCCTATCTCCCCCACCACTTCCCCTACCAGTGGCAGTAGCCCTCAGACATCGGTGAGTTGGTGGTTCTTTGTGTCCGGGGATGGGCGTTCAGGTACACACCGGCTCACTCCTTGGTGGCAGCTTATCGGGGCCTGGAGCCTGGGGCTCGCTCGGGCCGCTTCGGGGGTGGGTCACTCTGGCACAGCTGGCTGCCGGCGGAGCTCACAGGCATGTCACTGCAACCCCCCCCCCCCCCCTGGCTTCTGCTCCGCGGCTGCTGAGTGACCCGTCATCTGGGACTCTCCTCAGCTTTTTCTGGGACAGTGGCGCGGCTGCCCCTCTGTTGGTCTTCCTTGGTCTCTTGTGTTCTGGGGGCCTCTGGATGTCTGGAGCCTGGATCTCCTCCACACCTGCTTCATGCCCTGGAGGACGGGGCTGTGGCTCCCCACACCCTCTAGCAGATTATTACATGAAGGAACCTTTTAAAAACAAGCGCACTCATGCTCACAGGTGTACACGCGGGGACTCACACACACAAACTACACCCTTTTTGGCTCCTACCTCAAAGCACACTGTGCGTTGTCGATCTTACGTGCTGCACAATAATGTTTAATATTTAGTATTTACAGTTATATTCACATATATCATCGTGATGTTGTTTATTCTATTGCTCTCGTTTTCTTCTGCTTGTTTTCTTTTTTCATTCTCAACAGGTTAAATTAAAAAAGTATCTACTGTTATCTGTTGTTAGCTAGTTTATTGGGATGGTGTTGTTTTTATTATGTTGCTCTTTGTTGTTTGTTTTCTCTTCTGGTTTTTTATCTCCATACAGGTGATCCAGGTGTTTTGTTTGGTTTTCTTTTTTTTTCTTCCCCCCTTTCTCACCGTCTTGTCTCCCCTCTATTTTTCTTTCTCTCCCTCTCTTTCTTTCATTCTTTCTCCCTGTCCTATCCCCCAGTCATGTCTGTCCCGTCTTTAAAAAACAAAAATAAAATAAATACATAATTATAATAAAGGTCAATCACATGGACCAATATGGCAAGGCCATGATGATCCACTTGGTAAAGTAAATCCACTTGGCATCTTTCTTGGCCTTCAGAAAACAATTCTGATGGCTAAAGATCCAAACGGGACAGGCAAAAAAAAAAAAAAAAAAAAAAAAGCAGCTGGTGCTTATCACCTAAACAAGAAGATGAACAAAAACAGACGATTAAAGCTTCGGACAGGACTCTGAATGTTAGCATTTAACCCTGGAGAGGACAGAGAAAGTCAACTGTTATCATGAATATGGGGCGACCGTGGCTCAGGGGGTTGGGAAGTGCACCTGTAACCGGAAGGTCACCGGTTCGATCCCCGGGCTCTCTGTCCTGGTCGTTGTGTTCTTGGGCAAGACACTTCACCTACCGCCTACTGGTGCTGGCCAGAGGGGCCGATGGCGCGATATGGCAGCCTCGCTTCTGTCAGTCTGTCCCAGGGCAGCTGTGGCTACAACTGTAGCTTACCTCCACCAGTGTGTGAATGTGAGAGTGAATGAATAGTGGCATTGTAAAGCGCTTTGGGTGCCTTGAAAAGCGCTATATAAATCCAATCCATTAATATTAACTTAAACCTAGGTTGTTAGGTTTTAGTCTCTGTTCAGACTTGACAAAAACACAGAGTGTTTGTCTGTTTTGTCTGATTTCTTTGCACAATTTCCAAGTGTAGATGTTAAAAATGAAATCTGGAAATTAAGACTATTTTTATGGTGGCATAAAACAAACTAAGCTTCATCCTTGGGAACTTTTCCTAAAGACTTTGGTTGTAAGTTGGACTTGCTTTAAATGACTTGTGTCTTGGATATGTCACAATGACAGACTGACTATAGTTTAAGTCCTGAGCTGATCACTCAAGAACTTGAGACTTAAGTTGGATTTACAGACAAAAACCTCTGAATCATCACTTTCAGCTGATACCTATGTTGAAAGCCTCCAGCGACACCTGTGCAAAATTGACAACTGAAGGATGCTAACTTTAGCTGGTCTTTAACTAGTCCTTAATCTTAAACATGCTTTGTCAAGGAAGTCAAGACAAACACAATAAGAGCGATAAGTTGGTGCAAATTACATGCATTCATGTGCTTCTGTTTAAAGTAGAAACTCAGGCAGGACAAAATCCATCTCTTCTTTTTCTGTGTGTTTTCATTGACCTGTACGCCTCTATTTTGGCTCAAAGTATGTATGTTTTTATATTTTGGACAGATTTACTTTGTTTATGCAAATTTTAAATGTCATTTTCAATCTCAGTCTTAAACGATGTACTTTGTTTCTCCTGCTTCTTTTTTTTCCAAGTCCACATGTTGTGGTCATGTTGTGTAGCTTGCTGTCTGTAGTTATGCAAAGGAAAGAAAAGGAGCTGAACCTTGATTTTTCCTGTTATTTTTGGCATACAGGTATCTGTGGAGTCATTCTTTGAAAAAAATGAAAAAACTTCTTTGCTCCTTTATCAGGCTTCCTTGTCATTTTTTTCACAAAGGTGACAAAAAAATGCACACACTGAGAAGGCTGAGCGGACTGGAAGAAAGACATTCATGGGGAAAAGTGTTGGGGGGAGGGGTGGGGATTTTTAGCCAAGAGGTAAAAGGTCAGGGGCCCTTAAACCAACACTTTGGTCCGCTAAAGCTCTCAGCAATTACGTCTCAGACACACTCTTAGAGGGAGAATAAGCTTGATTCAGCAGCAGCACCAATTAATGCTTGTGGAAATGGCTGAAAGAGAGAGGCCATGGACACAATCACAGTCACTTATTGAGTGGTCCCGGACCCCTCGCTCACTTTCTCAGCCAAAAGGAGAGAAAAAGAAGAAGAGGACAAATTAAGAGTGCAAATTAACTCTCTCTTTTGCATTTTTCCCTCTATTGACGTCTTTTCAGTTGGATAATGAGGCCATCTTGACGCGATAGATCAACCACACAATGCCACACATCCATGCCACATGACACGATCATCTCACCTTTACTATGTTGGCCGTCAATAATTGGCTGCTATACGTTATTTTGGTTTTTGGTGTGTTTTTTTAATATGACAGGAAGTTACTGCTCAGGATGCTGTTTATTGTAGGTTTTCGTGGAATGTCAGATTCTGACAACAACATATTTACAGAATTATTCATAGAATCTTTTTTATTCTAGTCCTTTTTTTCATGATTGCATGTTACTGGTGCCAGTTTTCCAAATCTGCCATTACTTTTTAGACTAATTTCCTTTATTCCAGGCAGTTCTTGTCACTTCTGTATAAATCAGCTTGCAGAGGCATGAAATTTGCAGCAGATAAATTATCTACTATGATCAATGTTTATGCTTCAGTGGGCTGAACAGCTGCATAAGTGCTCATTTAAAATTTTTATTTTTATTTCTGTAACAGATTTATGTTTATTTTATTCTAAACTCCACTGTTTTTCATTATAATTAGTTATTTCTTGCAGTTATTACACTTCCAGTTGCTTGGCAGTCTATCATAAAAACAACTGTCCTAAACATTCATACTCCCAATCGCCCATTTTATCCAAGCTACCAACAGCAGTTCCTCTAATGACCACTTGAGACTGACCACAAAGCAAGTCGGTCTCCATAGGTTTCAGTGTTCAGTGTTAAGTATGTTTACAGTCTGGTATCAAACACTGTTTTCAAAACCTTTCCCACGAGTTCAGGTGCATCCTGTTTCTACTGACCATCTGCCAGATGTTTCTACAACTTGATTGTCGCCCACCTGGGGTAAATTCCATAGACTGGAAGGCACCTATCTACAAACATATATACATACAGTATTTGTCTGCAGCTTTGAAGGACAATGAGCACAGTGGTCCATAATTGAAGGACATTTGGAAAAACCAGGACTTTTCCTAGAGCTGGCCCAGTCAAACTCACAAATCAGGGTGGAAAGAAGAAAAAAAATTAGGTGTCCCGATCTTGTAACATCACAATCAAAAAGATTATGATGATACCCACATAGCAAAATTGGTATGGCCCAAATCTGGCCCACACAATGTGCTTACACATGGCCCACATGCCGCAAAGAATGACGGCCCTTTGGTGGCCCACACATGAGCCAGCACAAGGCCAGTTGCAGACATACTGCTAGTCCTGTGCTGGCCCAGAACAGTTTCAGCTCTGGCCCCAGATGTCAGCCTAATGTGTACCTTAGTCAAGCCATGTAATAACAACATGTGCCAGAACACAATAGTGCAAAAGAAGCATGACAAAACTCTGTTCAGACAGTGAATGGACTGATTCTTATGTAGCACTTTTCTACACTCCCAAGTCAGAGCTCTTTTGAGCCAACCATCCCTTTAACGTTAACTAGTAATGACTTCATGAACTTCTTCACAAATAAAATTTTTATCATTAGAGAAAAAATTACCAGTAATCATCCCACAGATGTAATATTATCTACAGCTACTCTTAGTACCATTGATGTTAAGTTAGACTCTTTTTCTCCAATTGATATTTCTGAGTTAACTTCAATAATTACTTCCTCCAAACCATCAACGTGTCTTTTAGACCCCATTCCTACAAAACTGCTCAAAGAAGTCCTGCCATTAATTAATTCTTCGATCTTAAATATGATCAACCTATCTCTAATAATCGGCTATGTACCACAGGCCTTCAAGCTGGCTGTAGTTAAACCTTTACTCAAAAAGCCATCTCTAGACCCAGCAGTCTTAGCTAATTATAGGCCAATCTCCAACCTTCCTTTCATATCAAACATCCTTGAAAGAGTAGTTGTCAAACAGCTAACAGATCATCTGCAGAAGAATGGTTTATTTGAAGAGTTTCACTCAGGTTTCAGAGCTCATCACAGCACAGAAACAGCTTTAGTGAAGGTTACAAATGATCTTCTTATGGCCTCTGACAGTGGACTCATCTCTGTGCTTGTCCTGCTAGACCTCAGTGCAGCGTTCGATACTGTCGACCATAATATCCTATTAGAGCGATTAGAACATGCTGTAGGTATTACAGGTACTGCACTGCAGTGGTTTGTATCATATCTATCTAATAGACTCCAATTTGTACATGTAAATGGAGAGTCCTCTTCACACACTGAGGTTAATTATGGAGTTCCACAGGGTTCAGTGCTAGGACCAATTCTGTTTACATTATACATGCTTCCCTTAGGCAGCATCATTAGAAGACATAGCATACATTTTCACTGCTATGCAGATGACACCCAGCTCTATCTGTCCATGAAGCCAGATAACACAAACCAATTAGTTAAACTGCAGGAATGTCTTAAAGACATAAAGACCTGGATGGCCGCTAACTTTCTGCTTCTTAATTCAGATAAAACTGAGGTTATTGTACTCTGCCCTGAAAAGCTTAGAAATATGGTATCTAACCAGATTCTTACTCTGGATGGCATTACCTTGGCCTCCAGTAACACTGTGAGGAACCTTGGAGTCATTTTTGACCAGGACATGTCCTTCAACACACATATTAAACAAATATGTAAGACTGCGTTCTTCCATTTGCGCAACATCTCTAAAATTAGAAATATCCTGTCTCAGAGTGACGCTGAAAAACTAGTTCATGCTTTTATTACTTCCAGGCTGGACTACTGTAATTCATTATTATCAGGATGTCCAAAAAAACTCACTGAAAAGCCTTCAGCTAATCCAAAATGCTGCAGCAAGAGTCCTGACAGGGACTAGAAAGAGAGCAGATTTCTCCTGTTTTGGCTTCCCTTCATTGGCTTCCTGTTCAATCCAGAATTGAATTCAAAATCGTGCTCCTCACATACAAGGTCTTAAATAATCAGGCCCCATCTTATCTTAATGACCTTGTAGTACCATATCACCCTATTAGAGCACTTCGCTCTCGCTCTGCAGGCCTACTTGTTGTTCCTAGAGTATTTAAAAGTAGAATGGGAGGGACAGCCTTCAGTTTTCAGGCCCCTCTTCTGTGGAACCAGCTTCCAGTTTGGATTCGGGAGACAGACACTATCTCTACTTTCAAGATTAGGCTTAAAACTTTCCTTTTTGCTAAAGCATATAGTTAGGGCTGGACCAGGTGACCCTGAATCCTCCCTTAGTTATGCTGCAATAGACGTAGCCTGCCGGGGGATTCCCATGATGCATTGAGTTTTTCCTTTCCAGTCACCTTTCTCACTCACTATGTATTAATAGACCTCTCTGCATTGAATCATATCTGTTATTAACCTCTGTCTCTCTTCCACAGCATGTCTTTTATCCTGTCTTCCTTCTCTCACCCCAACCGGTTGTGGCAGATGGCCGCCCCTCCCTGAGCCTGGTTCTGCCAGAGGTTTCTTCCTGTTAAAAGGGACTTTTTCTTTCCCACTGTCGCCAAAGTGCTTGCTCATAGGCAGTGTTGGTCAAGTTACTTGAAAAAAGTAATCAGTAACTAATTACTGATTACTCCCCCAAAAAAGTAATCCCGTTACTTTACTGATTACTTATTTTCAAAAGTAATTAATTACTTAGTTACTTAGTTATTTAGTTACTTTTTAAAAACACGATTTACAACCTGAAGAGGTGATAAAGTGATAGATCTTTCAGCCCAATTCTACTTTTTCTACATAATCCATCATACAAAATGTAATCAAATGGAAAAGTCTCTTTTTAAAACTTGTTTTATCAGTTTTAATCTTTTAACTTTATGCATCAAGCAAAACATTTAATTATATGCAACATTCTCTGACTTGAATAAATTAGTTTAACATTTAAACCTATTTTCTACACATTCCAGCACATAAAATAAAATATTTTTTGTGTTTTCACTCACTCTTTCAAACAGATGCAAGTAAAACACAGCAGAAAATAAATAAAGTCAAAGACTCAGCGGTCCTTTTGCTCTATTTTCACCTGTAAAGCAGGAGCAGGGTAGGCGGAGGGTTACCCTGGTGCAGGTGTGCTGCGGTCAGTTGAAGAATCCGCGCGAGTGTCTCTGTGAGTTTCCCATCACGTCGTAGCTACTCGGTGCTTGCTCGGAAGTTTAGGGGTTTTTTTCGCTGTAAAAAGAAGTTTTCTTCCCACGCACGATGGACGCTAATGTTTTTGTCACTTTTTATGGAATCAAACTCAAAGTAAGGTCAGTACTTCCACACTTTAAACGCTGCACGCTCATACGCTCTCCCGCACTCGATATATTATCCATTGTTGATCTGCACACAGCTGCTGTCACCAACGTCGCACTTGCTTACGTCACTGTCATGAGACATTCTTGCAAAAAAAATCACGGTTTTAGTAACGCAGTAACGCAGCGTTCCTACGGGAAAGTAACGGTAATCTAATTACCGATTTTGCAATAGTAATCCCTTACTTTACTCGTTACTTGAAAAAAGTAATCAGATTACAGTAACGCGTTACAAGTAACGCGTTACTGCCCATCTCTGCTCATAGGGGGTCATATGATTGTTGGGTTTTTCTCTGTATCTATGAAGCGCCTTGAGGCGACTTTTGTTGTGATTTGGCGCTATATAAATAAAATTGAATTGAATTGAAGTTAAAGCACTCCATACAACATTCTCCCAATCGCACACTTTATGTAAACTGAGTGCCTCCTAACTACATTCATACATATTCACACTCTTGACATGCAGACTGGAGGAGCCAGGGATCAAACCATTATTCTTCCGATCAGCAGGTGACCTGCTCTACCTCCTGAGATACGGCCACCCACTGGCAAAGATGAGTAAACCCTCACTAGGTTTTGGATAAAGTGTACATTCACAAACCTGTCAAACCTGCATTTGAAACATTGACTACCATAGCAGTATAGTATCGCAACATGGCATTTGGGTCTTCTAATTAAAATAGGAAAATAAATAGTTGTCAGACCACATCTGGTTGACATACACTCTGCCATGACACCAGTCAGTCAGAAGTGCCAGCTTGATGCCAGATCTCGGCCAGACCTGTTTTCTATGAGCCTGGGCCAGATGAACCAAACCACAATCGAGCCAGATGTGGCATGCCATCACATAAACAGTGTCATCATTGCCAGGCCTGGCCCATATCTGGATGACTTGCATCTTATCATGCCAGAAGTCAGCCAGCAGTGATACCAGATCCGGGCCAGACCTGCTTACTATGTGGGTAAGTGATGCCAAAGCTGCTTCAACAACATTTTAAGCAAAGGCTGTAAATATATGTGTGTGTTATATTTTGTTTCGGTGTTTTTGTTATGTTTTTTTTATATATTTAATACATTTGCAAGGATCTCAAGCAAACGTTTTTCATTTTGTCATTATGGTGTATTGTGTGTAGGATTTTCAGGTGAAAAGAAAATCCATTTTGGAATAAGACTGTAACATGCCAAGATGCAATGTGCACTGTTGATGAATGCATTCACCATTTGGATACTGGCAAGGCTGCAACTTAGGTACATGACCTCTCTTATTGACAGCCATATTGATAGCCAGTGGCTATCTGCTATCTATCACCTAAACTAATTCCAGTCACAGTTGTTCCCCGTCAATCATCTGTTAAGGAATTACCAGTGATGTGGAGTGGCCCAGGATGCACATCCACATGCTTCTTACTCAACTTCTACCGTCATGTCTATCTATTTTTTTGATACTTCTAAGCAGTCTTATGGGAATTAATTTATAAATGGGTATCATGGATTATGGTGTAACTCTCAGAAAGTCAATCACACCAATTTCAAATCTGATCTGTATGACTGTGTTAAAACTGAGATATTGACACAAATGACAGAACACCTTACATTAATTGTATCCACCTGATGCTGCAGCAACTACTCATCTGTTAACAATCTGCTGTTTCTTCCTGCTATCAGCCCTAAACGCTCACAGGTGATGGCTGCCCCTGCCTGATTTTTCTTCCTGTTAAAAGGGAGTTTTTCCTTCCCGCTGTCAATAAGTGTTTGCTCATAGGGGTTCGTCTAATCTTTGGGGTTTTCTCTGTATTATTGTAGGGTCTCTACCTTACAATATAAAGTGCCTGGAATTGAAATTGAGCAATGAATAAGTATAAAAAAATTGCTGTTGTTATGATAACCTCTGCATCTGCCTTTACCCTTTTAGTCGGCCTGTAGATAAAAAAACAAAACAGAACAGGAAACTATGATCACCACCACACATACTACATACTACATATTTTCTGACTCTTGACAGGATTCTTCATGAAAAGAGGCATGCAGGCATTTAAAATATTACGATACTACATGGACGTAGGCTACGTTCACACTGCAGGTGAAAACGCATCAAATCCGACTTTTTTGACCCTATGCGACCCATATCCGATCATGGTATGACAGTGTGAACGGCACAAATCCGATATTTTCAAATCCGACCTGGGTCACTTTCGTATGTGGTACTGAATCCGATATAAATATCTGATGTTTTAGAAAGCGACTGCTGTTTGAACGGTCATGTCGCATGAAATCTTTTACGTCACTGACACAAGCCAATTATCAGCACCAGAGAAGCGCCCAAGAAGACATCATGAATGTTTCCTGGCCCTCCTGTGTAGATGTTAGTGAAACTGTTGGGAAGACAGCGTTGGAGAAACGTATTTGTACTGTATAATCTGCAGATTCTGACAGAAATCTGCAACTATCCTTTGAAGCACCGCTCCTCTCTAAAACAGCAATAAGGAGCATTATTAGGCCATATGCATTGTGTGTGACGTCTTCTTTTGCGCATGCGGGCCGCTTTGAGGGTTCACACTAGAGCGCATTTGCTGTCACATTTTATTTGTAGTGTGAACAAGCAGACAAAAAATCAGATTTGATCAAAGAATTGGAATTGAGCATTAAGACCTGCAGTGTGAACGTAGCCAAAGTGTCACAACAGACACATTAAGAGGAAATACACTAGGCTAACAATATAGAATTATCTTGTAAGTAAAGAACCTGAATGCTTCCTTCAGCATAGACCACTGCAGTGTGTATGTGTATATGTAAAACAAATTTTTACACATGCACACGACATCTTAACATCTTATGCTAATTTAAGCAAAGATATCTGCATATTATATATACATGTATGTATGCATGGTTTTACACATTCACACATTAATATACATTGGCAAACAACAGCATAGACTTGCTGTGTGTATGTGTTTTAGTATGAATATGTGGGTAAATATCGTAGGGAAACCTTCAAATCCCATCACACATGTCCTCTGAGGTTAGATGACACAGTGTGTTTTGGCAGTGCAAATGTATTCATGTGACTTCTGTCTCTGTGTAAGTTCAGATTTGCACTCTGTCAGTCCCTGCTGGCACACTTCACTCTGATGTGACACTAGATTTTGCTGAATATACGAGAAAACACAAAGATTTTAATTTAGCAGCAAACATCCTGTTTTAGTGTTTTGTGTGTTCTTTGTAGGAATCGTTCTGGTTCTGGTTCTTGATGTGGGGTGACTTTGGGCTAACACTCTTAGCTTTCACTATAACAAGTGCTAATCATGTCACAGCACTGTTAACACTGTTAACACGGTTACCCGTGATTATGAGATCTTTATCTTTATAATTTAATTGTGAGAAGAGGAAAAATGTGATTAACAGTTGTCTCGGGACCACGATGACACTTCTTGATTTAATTTCCCTTTAATTTATTGCTTGGTTGGAGACATGGGGCCTTTCTCAGTACCAAGTTTCTCATACACTAAAAGTGAAGCATAAATTACTTTTTGTAATTTCGACTGCTTATTAGCAGTATAAATGATGACAATCTGGAACAAAGGAGAATTTATTTTATTACTGCAATCATATTGGCTGATGGAAGCACCTCCTAGCCTTACTTGCTTCCATGAAGCTAACCAGATCTTATACACAACATCAATATTTTATCATAAACACAACAGATGGTCATGATTGTTGCCAAATTCTTATTTAAAGTGCACATATTAGGGTTTTCCTTACTTTCTGACATATACACTGTATTATCTTGTATTAATGTATGCTATTAAAGTGGACAAAGTATCAAATAATGAGGTTTTGTACAAGGATGTATAAGTAACCCCTATGTTTCAGAGGTTTAAGCTTCATTCTGCTGTCAGTGCTCTTTTTTTTTTACAAAGCAACTGTTACTAACACAGAGTGATGTCAGTAAGAGGTGCAGTGCATAAAAGGATCATCTCGGCTGCACACTGGCCATGAGCACAGAAGCCCTGCTCAGCTGGGGGTTTTTTTATCTTTTGTTTGTAATAGCAGCCAAAGAAAAGGTTTGCTTGAAGAGAACATAAAACTGGTACTTGTTTGAATGAATGAACTGTGAATCATCCAAAGCTATTCCTAAAAATAAAAAATATGTTGCTACAAAGGCGCACGATAGGTCTCCTTCAACTGGGCTGGAAATCTGGGGGAGTTAAATAATACAGGCCACTCCCTGTACCACCACTAAAAGGTCTACATTTCAAAATGTAAGGAAGGTTCAGCAGAGCTATATTACAGTAAAAGTACAGTCAGTTCTTGTAGTTCCTGGATGGGGAGAAATGCAAAGGTGTGAAAAACTGGGCCACTTTGACGGGGACCAAATGTGGGTCCATGAGAAGCGTGTGTGAAACTTTAAGGAGTTTGTCTATCAAGAATGGTCTGAGAAGGAGGGACAAACCATAAGAAGGACACAGGGCAAGGGCGTAGATTTGGCATGGACGGAAGGGACATGTCCCCACCAATAATTTGATCTCTTCGAGTAAAGAAAAACAAACCGGATAGAAAGAAAAAAGAAGATCTGTCAACGTTCCATTCACCCAGTGGTACAGAAAGAGTTAAATTACGTTCTCTACTGGAGTCCTATGTCATGTGACAAATATGGCCAATGTGATTGGCTGTGCCTTTCAGGGAGCTCTGTTTAGTTTTGGCAGCGGCAAGCCTGCGCTGCCAGGATCTCCAAGCAGTGTTGCCAACTTAGCGACTTTGTCGCTATATTTAGCGAGTTTTCAGACCCCTTAGCGACTTTCTTTTAGAAAAAAAGTCGCTAAGCGATACGTATAGCGTGAGAGCGATACGCTTTCACGCTAAAAAAGACGTGAAAGCGTATCGCTTTTACTCTCAACAAGCAGTGGGTGCTGTAACGCAGTCAGTTCTTCTTTTACTCTTATGCTGTTTTTTGGATCACAAGGTTTAAAACTACTTATAAACACACACACACAAAGTAACTCCACCAGAGTGCCTATTTCGGGTCACTTTTGCCGGTCCAAGCCCGGATAAAGGAGCAGGGTTGGAATTGTTACATTAAAAAAAAAACAATAATTGCTAAAAGAAATTTAATTTGTAGTTCTAAATAAACTCTAAATGCATCTAGGACGTTTTTTACTCACTTTATGTCTCTTCCACGATGTTATTTCTCTCTCCAACAACATAGGTTACAATTAGATTAGCATGACCAAGTATGCAAATTTGGCGATGACGTCATTTAGCGACTTCTAGCGACTTTTAGGACAACCAATAGCGATTTTCCTTACTGAGGAGTTGGCAACACTGCCTCCAAGAAGGAGAGAGGAGGATGGCAGCAAAAAGGAAGAACTTGGATATAAGAAAGTATTTTTCAAAGAAACCTGTAAGTCACTTAAAGCCAAGTTCACTCATAAAATGTGTCCGTTGTAATAACGTTACAGGCTATGCTAGGGCCATACATGCCAACACATTTTTCCGGGAGAATCCCGAATTTCAGTGCCCCTCCCGAAAATCTCCCAAATTTCTCCCGTTTTTCCACCCGGACAACAAAATTGAAAAACCATATCCCAGATTCGCCCAGCCAATTCCAGTTTCCAACAATGGCGACTATTACTGCAGCTACTTAGTTTTAATATTACTCTTTTTACTCTTTCTGGGTCGCAAAATAAACTTTTAACATATTTTCAGGCGAGAATGTAGCTGTGTAAACTTCAAATATCTGTGTTACTGTACTTACATTATAATCAATCAGCTTCCTTTTGTCCACTTAAAATATGTTTACAGAACTATTTTTTGCATTTGTTGCAATTTCAGCTGTCCTCTTGACCAGATTATTCTTTTAGATGAGATGACTTTTTAAAATTAAACAAGAATTTTTTTTAACTGCATAAATAAAAGATACATAAAAGTCACTGCTAAAAACAGCTTCTACCTTGTTACAGGACTGTTGTTTGTTGCTCAAGATGACTTGATATAATTCATGAGGGATATATTTGACATATGTTTCACATATTATAGACTAAACAAGTTATTTATAGCAGTTTAAATACAAGCAATCAGTTTTTGGGACATACCGGAAATCCGTTTTGGCAGACAATTACTTTTTGGAACAACACCTGGTCCTCAGGTGGTCGCAGGCTCTGAATTTGGACACCCCCAGCCTGTTTCTGGCTGGACAATAATAACGGTGACGTTTAACTTTAGCCCTTTTGAATGTCTCCCTAATTCTCAATGTTGGCAAGTATGTGCTAGGCTTTGGCCCACATCAGTCTAATATTGTATGTAACCATGAATAACATGTTGCCATGTCCACCAGGAGAGACTGGACAGTAAAGATGTAAAACAAATATTCCAGCAGTTTATCTCAGTTAATGAGAGGAGAAGGCATGTGTTTGACTCCTTCACATAGTGGACATTGAGTTGTTGTGTGGGGCACCAGTAGTCCATGTCTGTTGCTGTAACAGTAGTTTGTGTTTAGAATAAAACATCCCAGCTCACTGATTTGATCGGGGCAATAGTGTGGCTAAAAATGTTGCAAAATTTTGCTGAGGGATCTTTTACTTTGTGGTAATCTTAGATGAGTAGTTTTATGGACAAAACCCGCCAGGTCATTCAGTATTCCTTTAGTGCTAATGTATAAGAGATGTTGGTGTAATATAACTGAAGTAATTTTGTTAAGTCCTTAAAGTCATATTCTTTTATTGATTTATTGATTTATCTGATTTATATGGAATATGGCTGAAGTAAACTAAAGTCTAAAATACTTAGTCCGTCATTTGTTTAATAGTAATTTAACATTATATAAATCACATATAAATCTATGAATTGTAATTTTAAATGGTTTAAAAGCATGTAGAATAGCATATGTAGGCAAGTATATTTCTCCTTTATTTATCAAGAAGCAAAGACAAAAAGGGGGAAAAAAAGAAACTGTCCCCACCAATGCCAAAACCAAATCTCCGCCCTTGACACAGGGTGTATGTGCATATGCTGGAACAAGTTGCAGCTTCCATGAATTAAAAGGTATGCTGCTAGGACACCTTCAGACATAGACCTCCACAAACCAAAGCAGTCTGTGTGGATGCGATAGACCTGTGGAACTTCAAGAAAGTCTTAGAACAGAGCAGTTCATTTTCTGCACTCTCACATTTCCCAGGACACATGTGTTGTAGTTGTAAGACAGAATGTGAACCCCCTGTCTGATAGATTGGTCTTAATATTTACTGAAGAACTTTAATCACCAGAACTAAATGAGACATAGTTGTCTGTCTGTTGGTAATCACTCTTCTTCTTCTGTGGTTCTAATCGTTGGTAGTGTAAAGTTTGGAGCACAGAGTGATCGACCTCCAGCTGATCCCTGCAAGCTCCAAGTGTTTAGAGTCAAACTTCAGTTCCATCTGATCTATTGGTCACAGTGTTTAGGAGCAAACCTTCACCGACTCGTACTCAGCACACACCAGGGACACAGAGTGTGTGTGTGTGTGTGTGTGTGTGTGTGTGTGTGTGTGTGTGTGTGTGTGTTAACCATATTCCTCATCTCCGTCAGCAGCCAATTGGTCAGCTCATTAGTGGATCATACATCAGTGTTGGCTTGACCTCCCTCTTCAGTTTTTTTCTGTCTCTGGAACTGTGACTCATTTCAGTTTGGATCCACCAAGTCCACATTTCTAGACCGTATATGTCACCACCACAACAACAAACTCTGTCATCTTTCAAAGGTCTTTCATAACAGTGCCAAGAAATTAGGATTTTGTACAAATTTTAAATGACTTGGACTGACTTGAGACAAATATGCAAACACAAATGTTTCTATACAGATGCAACGCAGTTTTAAACCTAACTTTAACAACTTTTTGCAGATATTAGTTACAAAAAAAATGCTGTTCATGGATATTGTTTATAGATCTGAACAGTAGGTAAAACCGAATCTCAAGTCCTATTACTGCAGAAGAAAAGCACACAAAAGACATCATTAAAAGGTCTAGTCAAAACTGAAATGAACAGTACTGGTGTTACTGGTGTTTGTGTTCAGGTTTCCTTTTCTGTGCAAAATGCACACAAGAAAACAAAGAGTAGCAGACATAATTATTTTTTGCATAACTTTATCAGTCTCTCACTTCATTGTCACGAAATCTTGGTGCAAACTTTTTTACAACAGTGCTTCAGTTCATTGAGGTTTTCTGGCATTTGTCTATGCACAGCTCTCAGAGAGTACCACCACAGTATTTCTTGCAGGTTGAGGTCTGGACTTTCACTGGGCCATTGCAACATCTTTATTCTTTCCTTTTTATGAACTCTGCAGTATAGCAAAATATTCTGGAGTCAAATGTGGGCACATCTGTCAGAAACTAGGTCACACAACAGGACAGCAATCTTAAGCAGACCAGCAAATCTACAGCAGAACTACAAAACAAGGATTCAAGGAGCTTTATTGTCATTCACATCACATGTTAAGATGAGGTGGAACGAAATTATGCACACACGGTCCCAGAGTGAAAAGAAACAAAATAATTAAGAAACAGATTTTTTTTTTAAAGTAATAAATAAATAGTTTGGGGGGGGGGGGGGGGGGGGGTTAACAAAGAAGGCGACCAGGCTCAAATCGCCCCTTCACCACCATGTTTTTTTCCAAATGTGACCATCATGGCAAAGTATCTTCATTTGGTCTCATTTTTCTAAAGAACATTGTTTCAGTATTCTTACATATAGTTTGTTCAGATGCTACTTTCTAAACCTACCGTGAGATCACGCTCTTTTTTTCAGAGACTAGAAGATTTCTCAAGTCGGTCTTTTTTCAGTTGTACTGTCATGAACTTTAACTATGTAAACTATGTTTACAGAGGGTGACATGTTTTTTTTGCAGCTGCTCTGACCCTGGTCTGACCTTGCAGGTGGATTTTGCTGGGCAGTCTTTTCCAGAGAAGATTGGCAACTTTTCTAATTCTAATAATTATCAGTCTTACTATATAATGATGGACTTCATAAATGTTCGGAAATGGGATCCAACCTTTCCAGACTGATGGACAGTAGCAATTGCTTCTCTAAAGTCACTGTTGATGTCTCTCCTCTTTGGCATTGTTTTAACACACACTTGAATGCTTCAGACCAGCAAAACATCAACATGTATGTTTTTATAAAATTTCTCACACTTGGGCCCATTTGTTTAGTAGCATCTGGTTCCTAGTTTTCCTCTCCATAAATAGAAGAGTCAGTTAAGGTTCCAATTTTTTAACAGAATTTGAAGTAAAATAGCAAAAGCTCGAGACTTCTATGTATATCATTATTTATTTATTTCACTCAGCTTTTTCCTCTTCATCCCACCACAGCTGTCACTGTTTCTGTGTCCCTTCAACAGACATCTAAGTGTACAAGGTGCACTCAGTTGAAGTTAAGTTAATGTATTTTTTAACTGATTATAAAGCAACAGCTCTAATAATTGTCTAATTTCAAATTTGTGTGCCTTTAAGTTGCTAATAAAGCCCACTTCACTCTGTCAGACACGTTCTAATTAAGTGATTTCTTGATTCAATAGGTCTGGCGGTAATCAGGTCTGGGTGTGGCTTGAGAAATTTAACTCAGCTTTCCAACAAATATGTTTAATCACATCATACATAAAGAGCACAAGGGCGCACACACACACACACACAAACTCTCTGACATGCAGTGGCCTTATTTTCCAAGGGAGGCATTGTGTTAATATTTTCTAGTTTATATTCAGGACATTTGTGGTAAATTGTATTCCTTTCTTTGTGACTCAATTAACTAAGAGGCTCATGGCCTGAGACTGAGAGGCAAAGTATCTGAACACACCTTTGTTGTTAGCTGTAACAGTTCATCATCCTCCTAATTGTTGAGTTTGTACACTGTGACACAGCTCCTTTTGCAAATATTGTGCAAATTTGACCCGAGACAGTTTTGTGTGAAATGTAAATTAGTGTTTCTACAAATGAATGCAATGTGAATATTCCCAAGGGAACTTGAAAAACTATGTCAAGTGTTGAAGTTATGTCATGATTGTGAATTTGTTTTGATTTTTGCCTTCATAGTAGCTCAAAGCTGTGAGACCTCTGTTTATTTGAGAATTTCTACACATGATCTTCTTACTATTTGGATTTCCTATGAAACAGGGAAGAAATCTGAGCGCAGGCATTTCTAGCCACACAGTGACAGTTCGTTGTAACTCTGCAAGTCACTGAGTAGGTCAACTGCTCAACAGCTTTGGCCCACATGGAAAACGTAAAAAAAAAAAAATTACGTTACACACGTTACACTGTTCTGAGCCGAGTAAGAAGTTGCAAGGAACAAGTGCCCATTCTGGGTGGCGGGACAAGTTGCTGCCCCGAGTGGAGGGTTTTAAGTAGCTCAAGTCTTTCTACAAGGGGAGATTGACATTTGGATTGTGGGCGTGTCTGCATTAGTACGTAGTGGTGAAGAGAGAGCTGAGTGTAAAAACAAAGCTGTCAATTTGCGAGTCATCAGCTAAAAGAATGAAATTTCAGATACAAGCAGCAGAAATCAGGTTTCTCTGAAGGGTGGCTGGCCTCTCTTTTATTTATTTTTTAAATTTATTTATTTATTTTTTTAACCCTTTATTTCATTTTTAATGAAAATCACAGAAAACATATTTATAAACCACACCGTGATAATGTCGCATAGGGATGCAAACACAAAAAGCTAGGTTTATATGTTACCGTTTGTTCCCATCATTACTAAAAAATAAAGAGTTTTATTTAATTTTTTTTTCACAAACAAACAAAAAAAAACAAAAAACTCAACCCCCCCCCCCCCCCCCCCCCCCCCCCCCCCCGAAAAAAAAAAACAATCCAAAACTAACAAAGATACTACGCTCTAACAGTAACATAATGGCATAGTGAACCACACAGATCTACTCGGCCTGGGGGAGCTCCCCTCCACCTCTTTACAGGTCCCATGCCGTTAGGTTTTTACTACTGTCCAGTCAGCACTTTACAGTCCATCCCTGATCATATATGGAGGGGTAAACTACCTTTAAAAAAAAGAAAAAGAAAAAGAAATAAAGAACATGTCTTTAACGGACCTTCCTTCTTACAGTAGTTGCGTGAATAGCCTCATCCCACGTTACCACCTTCAACAATTCTCTCCCAGGCTGGCCTCTCTTTTAGAGATAGAGTGAGGAGTTCAATCAGTCAAGACAGGCTCAGAGTAGGAGCCAGTTCAGGTGCACTGGAATCTGACAATAATGCCTCCTGCATCAGGGGTTCTGGACATGTCTTACTTGGGAGTAGGCCCCCGGCTAGATCCAGGACACTCTGGAGAGATTATATCTCTTGGCTGGCTGGGGAACATCTCTGCGTGGCAAAGGGGAAGGAGGTCTGGGCTTCTCTCCTTAGGCTGCTACCCTGATGACACGGCCGAAGATAAGCAGAAGAAGATGGGTGGATGGATGGATGTTACATTGCTATTAGACACAACTGCTATAGCTGCTTTCTAACCTTCTCTCACTTTCTGCTCTCCTCCATGCACCTTGGAAATCTCTATTTTCGACACTGTACACTGTCATATTGTTGGGATTTCCTTTGAAGACAAAAAAATAAATATTCAGTCATGTAAATGTTGAACTGGAACACAAAGCTTTGTTGTTGGTAATATTTTTGTTGTTCATTTTTTTCCAGTTCTTTTTCATGCTCTTTGTGTCTTTTGTTTTTCATGTCCTTCATGTTGTTGTTTTTCTAGCACTTATTCGTGTATTTTCTCCTATTTTTCTAAGAAACACTGTTTTGTCAGTGATATGACAGCGTATTATTAAACTTTAACACGTTACACCAAGCTGGTACACAATCTGCGAGAAAGGAAAAATATGGTTTTAGTCTGGACAAAGGAACAAACAGTAAGGAGAAAAAAATGTTGTTTTACAATGATCCTATCCTGCTTCTTCTGATTCTGTCTTCAGCAGATCTTTGGACTCATTAGCGCTCAACTGAACAATCGTGACTTTCACTTCAGATCAGACAGAACCTTTTTTTCTGTCACTGTAAGCACTCATACATATATCTCCTTCAAAACATAGCCACTTAAGTCACCCTGACAGTCGGCCCCTCCCATCCCCGATGCTGTTGCTATTGTCCTAATACTCACAAGCCAATTTCAGCAAACCCAGTTAACAGCCTGCAGAACTTAGCCAAGCTGATAGACTGACAGTTCTCCGACAAAAGCCACACAGGAGAAATTCCCCTGCTGCTAATATCTGCTGTCAGCCCGGACGCATCTAAAATGCAGCTAATGCATCGCCCCTCTGCCGCTGCGCCTCCCCCAAGCACCGCCACCTCCCCACCTCACTACAGCTGACAGAGAGAGAAAAAGGGAGAGTGATATGAATACTTTGAGAATAACAATGCTAAAAAAGAAAAAAGAAGAAGAAGCTGCTCTCTAATGGTGCCGGCAAATAGCGAAGCATATTCAGCCTGACAAAAGGGGCTTCTGTGTGACGGGATGTTCAATCTTCCCAGGTGTCAGTGCCTTCACACAGGAGGGGAAATGGGTGCCAGACAGAGAAACATCCAAATCCCCACAAGTGCATCCTAAGTAGGCATCATGTTGCAGAGAGCTGAGTGATAGTGATAGCAGCATGATGATGATGATGGCGATGATGATGATGATGATGCTGATGATGATAGTGCAGCTATTTGGACTTGATGGGACGCCGATTTTGCCTCCACACAAACAGTTTGTGTCGCTGCTTTCACTGTTTGAGAGCAAAGCTGGGAAAACAAAAAGGGAGCTTCATAATGGCGGGATTGTGTCAGAGTAGGAAAGGCCTGGAGCTTATTTTTGCTGTTTAATGTCAGTTTTACTGGCAGAAGGGTATGATCGCGCGCAGTTTCTCCAGAATGTTCAGCTGACAGCCTCAGAGTGCTAATCTGGAAGGTCAAAATGCCCCAGAGATGGTTACGCTGTCACGATAAAGTAAGATTTTTATCTGTTTGAGAAAGTTCATTTCACCTTGACTTCACAACACGATATGAAGAAATAGACACAATAACATGTTTGTAAGAATACAAGGATTTACCAGCAGTACCAGTGACCATTTCTAATTGTGTCAATCTTGAGACACAGAATGACCTCAAAGGCACATAGAATCGCTATAATGACAGATGCAGTGACGATATGTAGTAGAAAAAGTACCCACAAAGGTTTAAAATCTGCCCACAAGAGCGTGGTCCTCAAACTGTACACACAGAAATGCAGCCCTGAATTTAGCCCTCATTAGAACCAGTCTTGTGTCAGACTCTCAGCACATTCACTGGCTTTTTAACTTGGTTTAATTTCCCCTTAATTCCTGCAATATTCTTTTTAGATTTATTTCATAGTCATTACACCCACTTGGGGTCATAAATATCCATCAGCAAATTACCCATGTCCAAATACAGATACAATTTCAATTCAATTCAATTCAATTCAGTTTTATTTATACACCGCCAAGTCACAGCAACAGTCGCCTCAAGGCGCTTTATATTGCAAGGTAGACCCTACAATAATACATTCAGAGAAAAAACAACAACAATCGACCCCCTATAAGCAAGCACTTTGACGACAGTGGGAAGGAAAAACTCTTTTAACAGGAAGAAACCTCCGCAGAACCAGGCTCAGGGAGGGGTGGGGTGAGAGAAGGAAGACAGGATAGAAGACATGCTGTGGAAGAGACAGAGATTAGCCAAACATCTAACTTGGAGGAAAAACACCTGTTGATTTCATTTATTAGTTATATTAGTTACTAAGTAATTATATTATTATATTAGTTTTACAGATCTGCCACCATCATCTTTTGGCAGGATTATTGTTTTTACTTGGAAAGAGACGAAAAAAACGGTGTTATTACTGGAATAGCACTAGTTTGAAAGTGTGCGGCAGTTATTAATTGAAGTTCCCTGCCTGTCCTGCATCTGTACTGCATTAGCATTACCGCAGCATAGCAGTAACCATGGTAACCAGCCTCCATCAGGCATCCTGCGTCTTTACCTACATATCTACCTGAACAAAACACACGAGCAAATGCATACACACTGCTCACAGCACATCCATCAGCTGGTTTCCTCTCCACCAAGTCTTAACAGTGTGTGAGCACACACATGTGTGTATCTGTGTGTGTGTGTGTGTGTGTGTGTGTGTGTGTGTGTGTGTGTGTGTGTGTGTGTGTGTGTGTGTGTGTGTGTGTGTGTGTCAGAGCTGACAGCCTTTTCTTTGTTTAGTTGAAGTGACAGAAACAGCTTTTCCCTGTCTACTAGAGTAAGACATCAAACACAGACACACAAACACAAATACACAGAAAGATATACACACTAATAACCAGGCAGTGAGTGTGGAGAGACAGTGTGTGTCAGAGTGTGTTTGTGTATATTGTAGGGGAGGTTTGTGCGTGAGAAAGAGAGAGTTTATTTTCAAGACCCAGTTCACATATTTGTTTATTTTTTCATGTGTGTGTCATAGTGTCTAATTGCAAGTGCTGGTTTAAAGTACTGTAAATGTACATAAATTTAGGTAATTTAAAGGATGAGTTGCATGCTAACATATACATCTCTTTCCATTTATGCCGGTATGTCATTGGTCATCATACTGTTTGCTGTTTTACTGTGTGTTTGTTTTTATATCTTTAGTTTTAAATAACATGTTCATCCATTTGTACTCGTGTATGAGAGACAGAGAGAGAGAGAGAAAAACCTGCATCCCTTAGCTGTCGTAGGCCTGGAGATGGTTACCTTGGAAACCAAGGGCAGTAAAGATGGAGGGGGAAGAGACATGAGTTGATTGGCATTCCCCCCCTCCCCTGCTGTTTAATAATCTCCATTTACTGCTGAGACGGATTGATCTGGCAGATAAAAACAGAGAAGTTCCGTCTCCCTTACCTTCCCTGGAGCATCTATCTATCTATCTATCTATCTATCTATCTATCTATCTATCTATCTATCTATCTATCTATCTATCTATCTATCTATCTATCTATCTATCTATCTATCTATCTATACACACACATAGATAGATGGATAGATTTAGATAAATAGATATATAGATATATAAATATATAGATTTAATAATATATGATAACAAAACAATTGTTTTGTTGATATAAATATATACGTACTTTATAGAAAATATACAATATTAAATTAAAATTCAATATTTCAAAGTTAAAACACCATGTAGAGTATACGCAAGATATTGAAAATAGTCCGGGTGTCAAAAGGAGGATTTATAAAGTCTGATCACCTGAGGTAGGAATGATTTCCCGTGGCGTTCCATGGTGCATCGTGGTTGAATGAGTCTTGCTGAAGACTGGCTCCTGTGGCCATCTGGCACAATATGGAGAGGGCGTGAATGATTGTCCAGTACTGCCCCTAACTTGAACAGCATCTTTCTTTCTAAACCCACTGTCAGAGAGTCAAGCTCCACACCCACAATTTTACTTGTGGATCAGCTTATTGAAACTGTTACCCACTGTGCTGCCCCAGTACAGTGAGTATAGTGAGGACACAGAAGACAAAAACTAGCCACTACAGACTCATTAAGCATCCGGAGTATCATCCAGCAGATGTTAAAGACCTTAAATGTCTCAGAAATGAAGTTTCTAATGAATTCAAATTTAATGCATTGTATTGTATAATGCTGTTTCAACTCTCTGTCCAGTGTTGTCTAATTTCTTCAGCCTAATTTGGTTTAGTGTTCTCTGGTGCTTTCATGTGTTTAAGCCCTCCTTTGGACCATTATTCATTGTGGTTTTACCACAGGCTTGGCCTGTTATTCTCTGGTATCTCTTTAATTCTGGTTCATTCTCTGTTGGTAAATATTTTTTTTGTTGCTCCAGCTTTAAGTTAAACCATCATTCACATTTCCTAAGTCCTGATTTGGTCAATGGCTATCTAGTACTTTAGTCTGGATCATACAGAGTGTTTCCAGTACTTTAAACCCTGGTTTAGTACATTGGTGTAGTGTAACTGAGCTGTAAAGAATTAAAAAACCTGCATGTTACAAAGCCATAAATTGGACAGGCTTTTCATGCATTTCTTTGTCTTTCTGTCTCTTTTCCCATTGTTCTAGTTGCTCCTGATGGGTTGTCAATCAGTGGCCAAACGCACACAAAATGCCCACAAACATACACATATATGATCTCTCCCACTGCATTAAAACTGTCTTGTCCGAGTCTTTGTGTGAAAATCTCTCTGTATAACAATAGCTTGTTGTCTAAACATACACACAGCCATGGTGTGTGTTTGTATCTGTTGTTGTTGTCGACGATATTTCCCAAGGCATCATGAGAAAACAACACAGACAAAAAGGAGGAACGGAGGATGAGTGATGGACGATGAGAGAGCAAGAAAAAAAATGAGCTCATGGGGGGAAATGGCAGTCTGTGAAAATTCGCACACATACGAATGACACAAACACACTCACAAATACACAAACACAAACAACAGTGGCAAGATTTAATACGGAGTTGAGGGTATTGAGGGTTTGGAGGTGTGATTTGGGAGGAGTGGGAAACGCCGCGCCTGCCTCCTCTGGTGAATTGGATCATCAACCACATCCCAGGATGCTCACACACACACAGGCGCACACACACACACAGGCGCACACACACACACAGGCGCACACGACACTTATTAGGTGGAGCAGGTACAGCTGGGGCTTGGATTTAAAGACAACACCACCTGGCCTGATGGTAGTCTGACAGTGATTAACACACACGCTCATCACACAAAGACACAGATGCATTTATACACTGCTACTTCACATGCACTAGATGATACACTGAATGCAGATATCACACGTAAAACATACAACATGTTATTTTTCTCCTGTGATGGCACAGATGGTGTTTTATTCTTTGTTTTGACATGTTTTTATGTCCATTTGTGAGTCATAAATGTGACGGACACTAGGATCAGTTCAAAATTGTGTCAGAGCCTCTTGTTCACTGTCACTGTGAAAGCATAGGACATAAAATAGCATGAATTTAAAGAAGCAACAAGCGTGCATACACAAGTAGAAGTATATAGGAATATATATATCCAATTATTGCAGGCCAACACACCAACATCAGGCTTTATGAAAATATAAGTTGTCTCCTAATATTCAGCAGTACTTTTAAACATGATTTGTATGCATGAAATAAAAATTTTCATGTCCAATTTGGTTTACGTATAAATAGCGGCGCTATCCTCAAATGCTGTAAAAAGTTTTTACATTTTCTGTAACATCTCTGATACATAAATGTTGCCCAGAGCCCAAACTGAGCTCATCACATTATTCTCTTTATTTCACCAACAATACAAAACAGACACCGTTTCAGGGGGTGTTGGGTAGTGTTTAGCAGCTCAGTTTAGTATTTTCACATGTTTTTAACCTGGTTTTGTCCATTTCTTTTATTCATGACGCTCACTGTTTCTTTGAATACTGTCACATGGTTTAATATGCTCTGCTGATTCAGCTCCAGTTTGGTCCAGTGTTCACCATTTGAAGGTAGGGGCAGTGGAGTATTTGATTGAAGTGTTTTTGCTAGAAACGCAAGAGCCAACAGAGCTTACAGAACTGATCCATGTCAGTTAAGTAAATGTAAACGTTAAGTTCCCACATGAGTGAAACCTTGCTTGGTTTTGTTGCATTTATACGGAATCACTCATCGCCTTTTACTCAACAGCAAAACTGGAACTCAAACACAGAGTAACGTAATATTACAGCTACAGTCTGCATACTGATGTCTTTGTTCACTAGAGTAACTGGTTAGTGAGGAAGTCATGTCTGTCTTTGGGCCATTCAAAAGCTCTTGTTAAACAGCTTTTCACACTGTTCCGGTAGTTTTACATGGGGGATTGTTTTGACACTTAGACAGTGTAACAAAAGATTTTCAACCAGGTTCATCTTAAGCATGTAACCTCAAAAACCACTCCATTAGTTTGAGCACATTGAGTACATTTTACTAAGACGCACTCCAGGTCTCTGTACTAAAGCTAATGAAAGTTTGTGTTGGGAAAAGTAAATATACACATACACAAAAATGCCAAGTCAATGCTATTTCCTGGGAAAATGCAGAGTCTGGAGCATTAGATACAGGAAAACATGTTGGGTTTGAGCTTGATAAATTGTTATACACCAGAGCATAAATGGCTTATTAATAAGATGCTTAATAAGAAAAAAAAACAGCAGCATCCTTGTTTTATTAATTTTGCTAAATATGTTACCTGTACATGCAGATATATGAAGTTTTTTCTCTGTAGCAGAAACAGCTAAAGTAGGAACCGTAAGTAGGAATAAGTACATTTAGCAGACGTATTCTTTAAGCTGAGGGGAACATTATTATTGGATATTTTAAAGGGAAAGATAGGTGTCAAAGAAAATGATAAAAACGAATGGAGGAAGTCAACAAAGAGACATAGACATAAACAGTGACAGACTGTTGGAGAGTTGCTGAATTCCCCTGATTACCGTCACACAAACACAAAGTTGACACACAAAGAAACAGTGATATGCTGTCTAATGTGAGTAACACACACACACACACACATACACACACAGAGAGAGAGATAAACCCCAGAGACAAGAGAAGCTGAGGGGATTTGTTGCAAAAGTCTTTGTGTCTGTAAACTCAGTGAGGCTGTTGGGAAAACAGAAAGCCCAGAGCTCAGGCTGGCAAACACATACACAGAGTGAGAAAGAGTGTAAAAAAAAAGACTTGGAAAGACAAAATAGAAATACATATGACGAGAATCATAAACCATGCCTTCCAGAACTTTTTTGCTGTTTGTGCTATTTTTTGCCATTATTAGCCTAATTAGCCTATTAGCCAAATTAGCCATTAGCCTAATGCTACATTGCGTTATATTGCAATGGAATGATACAGCATACTGTATTCATACTGCATACAATTAGATCACATGGTACGGTGTCTCAAGTTACTGTACATTTTGTATATTTTGTTTGGTCACATTGTTTTTGTTTGTGTTACATCTTACTAAAAGCAAGTTGCATCACATGATGGAAATATAATGACACACAGTCCATCAAGAAATCAGGCCACTTGACATTCCTTTTGATAATACTTCTGGGCAGTTATTTGGGGCTGATGAGACTAAGCTCCTTTAAATGAATGACAACAAAGCCACAACCTTAATTTTGGTGGTAATAAAAATATCATTTGTCATCAATCAAATCTGATCATCCATGCATTTTCCGAACACTTTATTGATCCTGTGGTCACAGGGGAACTGGAGCAGTTCCCAACTGACACAGCGGAAAAGGAAAGGATTGCTCTGGACAGGTCATCAGGGCCAATACCTGGAAGAAACCCAGGGTGAAAGTTTCCTGCTAACCAGGATGTTCCAACCTAGAACCTTCTTTCTATGCGGCAGCATTCTAAACACTGTGCCTACATATTCTTCCCAGAAATGCACATTAAAAGTTGAGTGAGTTTGTACTAACATAAGGTTTAGAAAGTTGCAAGTTTCAGAACATTTTTCTCCCAACATTTGCCAACAGTTTTTACTACTGCTTTTAAAGCAGGTGATTGGCTCTTTAAAAAGAGAGAGGGGTAGAATAACTCCAAACTGGATTACTGTTTTCCCATAGAGTTTTATTGTCATTGCTTCATATCACAGCGTATTATATTTAAAGTTCCTGCGACCATTTGCTTCGCACTGTGTCACACCACTAGTTGCAATGTTTTTAATGATGAACAGTATTATGTCACTTAATCAAGCCGCAAAATGTTATCAAAGTAGCATGAATTTAACATAATGTCATGCTTTTCTTAACCCATGAAGCATTTTTCTCCCAAACCAAAACCCATAAGAATTTCTCAGTCACAGTGAAAACTTTCTCAATTGACTTTATGATCCATTGGAAGCTCCTTAGCATAAGGCTGGTTCTACGGGCAGTCTCCAAACTAAGCCCAACCTTTATTGGATAAACAAAGGCGGATGAATGAAAACAATAATATTGATTTGAGGAAAGATGTCAGCTCTGAGCGTGATGCTGACAGTGATGCTGCTCTGTTTGTTTCAGCGGAACAAAGCAGAGAGCAGCAGCATCAGCTGGCTGATTAGCATGGAAAACAAAAGCACACACGCTCCAGTCATTCTCTTTATTAACGCACTGTTGTCTTGTTGTAATGACACCTAGATGCAAACAGGAGGACGCTTTCTCACACTGTGACAATGACAGACAGCTACACATACACACACACAGGATTCCACTGATATATGGGGCCAATAACAGGTTTTTGGTTCAGTGAAAGATATCTCAAGAACCTGGCTCACATGAAAGTTAATACCTGAATTCATTTGCTCCAGAGGATGTTTCTTAATGATCTGAACATTTCCATAGTGAGAGAGTGTTGATGCAGGACTTCTTTTGTTTAGTTTTGGTGTGTTTTGGATTTCTAGAACCAACTCTTCAGTCTGGCTTATCCAATGAATCGGGATTTACTCACCCAGGAAGTGACATTTAATGATGTTGTTGTCAGATGCCTCTTACCTAGATAACAGAGAGTCAACATTAGGAGGTTGGTGGGGTGGCAGCGGCAAAAAAAGTTTGTCAGTAAGCTGATGCCTTGATGCACTGGGTTATTGCAAGTGATCTCTAAGTGCACTAAAGGACATGCTGTGGTATAAACGAGCTACTCAAGTTCAAATCTGGAACTTTATGTCATATCTTTTTGTAAAACTCTTTGTTCAGACCAACATGTTAAATTGCATGAAGTACAGCAGGGGCTTTAGATTAAGCTGATGAAGGTTTCTGGTCTTTAAAAAAATTGAGTATATAAAGACAGTTAAAAATGCTTAATGTTCTAGACAGTGAACAAGTGTTTTCTTCTAGTCATCACTTTTCAGAGACTCCCGCTGAGGGCGTGTGTGTGTTTGTGAATGTAGATGACATAGCACCTCCACAACATAAAGACACAACACTTGCACAGACTTTGATTACTGTAGTAAATACACAGCATGGGTGAGGCAATTCACCGCAGTGTGTGTGTGTGTGTGTGTGTGTGTGTGTGTGTGTGTGTGTGTGTGTGTGTGTGTGTGTGTGTGTGTGTGTGCTTTAACTGAAGGAATGAACAAAGACAAATCTAGCTAAGGGTCTATCAGAGGGATTGTTTGAGTGGATCAGGGCTTTGTGGGTAAACACACTGCTGCTGTTGGAAGTTAAACATATTGTTAAACTCACCATCAGAGCCACTGCTGCAGTCTTCAGTAGCAGACCAGCATAGTCTGTGGTTTTTTTACCCTGCCAACAGCAATTTCATATTACAACCGTGCTGCATTCACTTGCCTTGAAAAGATTGTGCATTTTCCTTTCCGTTCCTTTTCCAGCAAACAATTTCATTGTATTGTCTTTTTAGTGTCTTCTCAGGGCAGCTTCTGTCATTTCCTTTTTTTTTTTTTTTTTTTTGCGAATTCCGTCTGTCATTTCCATTCAGGAACACAAAGTAAGGTTGTAGCAATTTGGAGGTACACAAACTGTTGGATCTATACAACAGATGCTAAAACAATTTAGACATACTGTAATATAGTACAGAGACATTTCAGGGAGTTTTTAAACTGGGGTTTGGGAGTGGAGGTGGGGTTTAAAGGTGAGCTAAAGAAGTTCAAGAAGTTCTTGTTCTTGAAGAACAAACCAGGGAAGAGGCGGGGGTGTGGTTGGGGGAGTGGCTCTAATACGATAATGATAATGATAAAGTAGTGGAAGTTATGTTTTAAATCTGTAAAATAGTAACAGAAGATTACTGGTGACATATGGCTGCAAAGGTTCACTGGTGTAGGTGGGTGCTTCACCATGCAGAGCCCTATGTGAGAAACTTTAACAGAAAAACTGAGATTGTATTTAAATTTAACATTGTCGATAGAAAAAAACGTCACTTATTATGGTTTTGTTTAGCTCTAAGTGTTGTGGGTATATCTGCTCTCTGTCGGCGGGGTCGTGTCGAGGTGTTAATGAATGCAGTTGTAAGAGATAATGTTTCTCTGATTTTTTTTTCTTTTGTGTATTTATGGTTTTATAGGAGCACAGATGTGAAAATGCCATCACATCATAATAATGACTTTATGTTAATATGGTCCTCTGCTGAGATGTGATACATGTAACTAAAACCAGCAGCAGAAGCTGCAGCATGTATTCTTCCCGACATCTTCTCACACCGTTCAAGGACTTCTCTCTCCATTTGATCACAGATGTGAAGAATCTGACGGGACATATTCATCTATATTTCATACATCTGTTTGTTTTTAAGGATATTAAATTGATAATTTCAAAATAATGAAAGCTATTCCTTTCACAGAAGTAAATAAAGATAAATAAAAATATGAAAACATAAGAAATGCTTTACTGATAGCAGGAATGCATTTTTAAGTATTTTTATTTAACAAAAATAAATAAAATGAAAATAGAAGATATAAAACAGTACAAGGTGAATAGCAAAAATGTGATTTTAATAATTTACTAAACATTTGCCTCTCATCAACAATCATGTACTCTTTTGTTAAAATAACCCAATAAAGAGATAGTTTAAATATTTATCAAATATTCTTGTTATTTAAAGGGGGAAAAAATCATGAAAAACAACAATAAAATTAAAACCTGATTTTACCAGAAATATTATAATTAGCGTGCATTTAATAAATTACATCACTTATGCAAAATTACATATTTACATATTAAATTATATGACTTCCTATGTCTTTCTAGTAGCAAGCCTTGCCAGCTGCTTTTGAGCATTTATTTCGGCAGTTATTTGGGGGCACACATTAAAGCTGTATCTATGGAATCGAACGAAATAGAAGGTCCTCTGTACAACTTACAGTATACTACTGCAATTTAAAATGTTTGAGGGCATCTTACAGGACCTACCTTGAAAATCTTTCCTAAATATTTCATCAGAGAAAATGTTTTACAAGTAAAAATACACATTTTTTCAAGGAATTTGCATTCAAAAGAAAGATGTTTTTGTGTTTTCCGAGTGCTTCTCTGTCCTGTATCTCTTCCTCCCACATGCCCCCCTCCCCGCCTCCTTTCTGTGCTTCTCACCCAGATGAAAAGCTGGAGACAACAACAGCGATGGCAGTACGACACGTTCCCTTGCTGAGCAATAAATCTCTCAGCTGTGTAACACAATTCCTGCAGCGTGATACCTGCTCTGACTAAAATACCTGTTGTTGAGATGAAGACGAAAACAGGAATAATTGGTCCGGACAGCGAAGGGTCATAAGACGGCAAACTGCTGTCGGTGTTTGTGTGAAATTGTTGGCCTGACAAAGCGTTGCTTTAAACGAGGGAGAAAAGTAAGACAAATTATCCGCCACACATTTCACATGAATCAGAGGATAGTTGCAGATTCAGATAATGAAGTCAGTGTTCACTATATCAGGTAGACAAGAACAAGACACAGACAGGAAGCAGATCTGTATTTGGATGCATTGTGTATTTATGGCGGTTTTGTTCCTCTTTGTAGTCATTTTTGTTGCTGTATTGTTTTATTTATATAGTCTTGCCTTTCTTTGAGATACTTTTGAAATCATTGTAGCTGTTTTGGATTTCTTTGTGGATGTTTTGCATCTCATTGTAATCTTTTGCTTCTCTTTCTTTTCCCAATTTCTGCCTCTCTGGTCATTTCAATTTTTTGTAACCAATTTCTATCTCTTTCAAGATCTTTGTGAGGCTGTTTTGCTGTTTGTTGTGTTGTGGGTTTGTCTCTTTGTATTGAATTTGTGTCCCTTTGTACATGTTTTGCATCTCCTTATAGTCTTACAATTTTCCTTGTACTGATTTTGTTAGTTTGTCTTTCATTCTTTGTGCCTTTGTAGTTTTTTGTATCACTTTATTGGTCATTTTGTGTGTCTTTGTATCAGGTTCAGTTCTCTATTTTTCCTTTTTTTTTTTAGTTTATACGTCTTTTTAGTTATTTTATCGCGCCAGTAATTTTGCAGTATTTGTCCCCTTTACTGACTGTGATTCTCAGCGGTTGTTTACTTATAAAAAAAACTATTTAAATCACATCCAACAGCGTCTTTCTAATCTATTGGGTTGTATGCTTTGAAGAATGCGACAGAATAGCAGAACAAGTTGTCATAAAATATTTATAATACATTCATAACTGGTTAATAAGACCCTTAAACTGACCTGTTGCCCAATTTTGCATTCTTGATTCTCTGTTTAATGCTTAGTAACTACTCATGTTAATCTCACAGAATAAGAATGTACTGACAAGGTCAGTAATGCCACAGAGGACAACTAAAGCGGATGAATCCTTTCATTGGTTAAGAAATTCAAAGCATACCACATTATCTGTTAAATATGGTGGAGACAATGGTATGGCATGTGTGGTTGCCAATGGAACTGGAGGACTAGTCCCATGGATGATGTGACTGCTGCTAGAATTGGCGGGATGAAATCTGAAGTGTACGGGACTATACTGTGCCATGACTGAAAGGATTGTGCAAAATCAACAAGTTTGTCAAGCTAAAGACAAAGTAGGTGAAGCTAGCAAAGCATGCTTTTAACAGAAACAAAACTAAGAGAGAAGACAAAGGCTCACAAAAAGCATTAACTGAAGACAGCCGCAGTAAAGGCCTGGCAGAGCATCCCATAGGAAGAATCACAGCATTTAGTTTTGGATTGCAAAACTCCAAATATTAAACACAATCTCTTGAGTCTCTGTGGCAGTGTCCACATGCCAAAGCATGCACTGGAGATGTTCACATTAAAAACATCGGTGCATTTGCGTTCTCGGCGATCTGTCAGATAGGGAACAGGACTTGAACTAGTCAAAGAGACATCTTCTTAATCGTGATCTCTTTAGCAGAAAGAGCAGCTAGCTGCTAATGCTAATGCCAGGTGAGTAGGACGGATTTTTAAAAAAGTCTTTCGGAGAACAGAAATGAGAAAAGTAAGAAATGGATTATTTCATTCTTTTCTGTTAACTTCACCACACATAAAACCTGTAACCATAACAACCAAACAAAAACGCATATACTCAACCTCAAAATGTTTATAAGATGTAACAAAAATAAAGCAATCTTTTTTTAAAGGAGAAAACTCGATTAAAGTAACCTACAGGTACCACAGAAATAACAATACTAGTAAAAGGTTAAAGGTACTTGCTAATATTTATGCGTGTGTGTGTGTGTGTGTGTGTGTGTGTGTGTGTGTGTGTGTGTGTGTGTGTGTGTGTGTGTGTGTGTGTGTGTGGTGTTTGCAGGCTACAGTCATCCAGCAGGGCTAGTTGAAACTAATCTTGATATGTTGAACAAGCAAAGCTGCAACAGCAGCAGCAATCCTCTCTCCACCTCCCTCTCCTTCCTCCTCACCCCTCCCTCACCTACTCTGATAAATAATAAACGACCGTTGAGTGGCTCCAATTTATGAGCCGGTGAGAGCGGGGGCCCGATAATGGACTAATTAGTTGTATCTCACATTAACTGATATCGGACACTCGGCTCCTCAATGCTAACTTTTATGTCTGGGATCTGCCCCAGGGGCCCTGATTTGGGACACCCAAAATGGTGGGGGAGGAGGAGGTGGGAGAAGGGTAAATGGGGTAATTTTCTGTTCCAGTGAGACCAGGGGGTAGGGCGAGGAAGTAAGAGGAGGTATTTGGGAAAAGGATCGCCAACTACTAACAGGTATTTCTGTGTATCAAAGCCTCCACAATCCCCAACGGAAACAAAACCAGAGAGGAAAACGCACAAACTGACAAAGTGGAGGTTTTCAGACTCTGGTCATGCAGCCGCGGCGGTGGAGGTGGTGGTGGTGGAGGAGGAACAAGGTAGGGTGGTGAAAACAGGTGAGGCTTTGTTTGGCTGAGATTCTGAGGTAGATCCATATCAGGAATCCTCTCCCACCTTGCCTTGCACTCTCTCTGAGGTGGATCAGTTTACGGTGTGGAGACTTGCTGTCGCCTCTCTGTCGGTTGACAGACAAGCAGGACGGAAAGGAGGAAGGCATAAAAGAGAAGAGGAAAATAAGGAGAAGAAGATTCTCAGTCATGAAACAACTCCCAAAAAGAAGAAGAATTCAGATGAGATTAGATCAAAGTTTTATGATCCCTCGGGGAAAACTGGGATCACCCAACAGCAGCACCAGAGAACTGGATACTGATAAGACCTAAGAAAAGAGCAAACAGACAGTGGTGAAGATAATACAGTGTGCACAAACAATAATAAACATTATGAAAATAGAGCACGAGCAACAAAAGACCTGCATAAGAATACAAACATGAAACCGGAGATAATGTGGCCCAGAGATTATAAATAAAGCTGCTTCATGACAGAGGAAGATTAATGAATGTCATCAAGGTTTCTGTTCTGCTTTCTGTAATCTGACAACAGTTTAAAGTTCCCATAAGGTCCTGCAAGATTTCCATGAAAAGTTTGCATGAGTTTACTCACACTGGGAATATTTAAAAGCATTTCTTTTTTCCCTTTATTTCAAATAAATGAGGACATAAGAAACCAAACACACTAATCTGAGTTTTTAAGCACACATGAGATCAAAGATGAACAAAAGCAAAAATGTGACCAACGGGGAGCTTTTTAAAATATTTCATTGTTTTCTGCCCTACCAGTCAGAATTCTAGGTCTCACAGTTTGACTGTGAGCCACACTGTAATCAGTCAATTGATCATTCTCTCACCCCAACCGGTTGCAGCAGACGGCCGCCACTTCCTGAGCCTGGTTCTGCCGGAGGTTTCTTCCTGTTAAAAGAGAGTTTTTCCTTCCCACTGTCGTCAAAGTGCTTGCTCATGGGGGTCGTGTGATTGTTGGGTGTTTCTCTCTATGTATTATTGTAGGGTCTACCTGACAATATAAAGCGCTTTGAGGCAACTGTTGTGGTGATTTGGCGCTATATAAATATATATAAATAAACAGAATCATTCAATTACAGATACTCCTGATTACAACTCATGTGTATAAAGCACACCTGTCCACAGAATCAGATCTTCCACCACAGTCAAGATCAAAGAGCTGTCAAAGGGCATCAGGACCAAGATTTTAGAGCTGCACACGATTGGAGTGAGCTACAAGACCATCAGCAGGAAGCTTGGTAAGAAGGTGACAATTGTTAGTAAAATTATTTAAGTATTATTTACCGCTGTGTTCTGTTTCACCACAGTACTAAGACATGTTTTCCTCAGTGATATTCAAATCATCATCAAAACTTTTATGTAATGTGAGTTTTTTTGTCTCTCTCTATTAAAATTACTACCATAAAAATTAGAGACTGCTCATTTCTTTAGAAGAGAGCAACCAGTCCTATACAAATCAAAGAACTTTAAATGTGACCATCTCTCGTTCCAGCTCATCTCCATCTCAGCAATGTTATGATGACTTTGAACATGACCCAAAATTCATTTAAAGAATCATGCAAGTGATAAGAGCTGGGTCTAAAGCTAGGACTGTGCAATTTTCAGTCAAAGAATCCATGGTTTCCATTCCCAAAGGCAGTGTGTCAGGTAACAAGATTGGGAGCACGCTTGGTCATTCTTACTTTTTAACATTCAAGGGTTCAGCACTATGGATTTTTCCCACAGGGTGAGACTGTAAATGGGTTTTAGGTGTCTGGTGAAAGCACTAAGTTGACACAGTCTAAACTGTCTGTGTATGTTCAAAACACTGACTCCTAGGTGAGGTGTTTCAGGCATGTCCAACTGGGAGGAGACCCCAGAACGCATCCAGGACACGCTGGCGAGATTGTATCTCTGCTGGCTTGGGAAGGCCAGTGTCCTCCCCAATAGAGGTAGTGTCTTTTCTGCTGCCCTGTACCTGGATAAGCAGTAGAAAATGGGTGAATGGATGGACATTTTTTTAAACTATTTTAATCACATCATTGTGTTCTCTTGTCTACAGACTGGAGAACGGGCAATGAAGTTAATATTGACTTAACCAGGCTTTAATTTGCATTTTCTTTGAAGAACATCTGCAGAACATTGAATAAAAACACAGGACACACAGAAAAAAGCTGGTATTTGATGTGCAATTGAACCCCAACATGTTACCTGATTTCTGCCCTGACAGTGAAAGCATGCCACTGCACCATACAAAGAGAGGAGAGAAAAACCGAACAGCAAGTGAGAGGTAAAACAGGTTTGGATAATTAGTCACCTCATTTCCAATTAATTAACACAGAACCACACAGCTCTGTAACCTGGGCTGCAGGTGTGTGTTTTATGTGGCACGTTTTCTCAATTGTTCAGCAAATGACATTTCTGTTCAGACATGTCTCAGCCTCCTCCCCACTGATGGGGAACCCAGCTTCTTCATGAGAATCAATCACATCATTTTACGACACCACACTTAAAAATCACATAACAGTAAAAGCTTAAGGCTTTGACATTTCGAAAATGACATTTACTCTTGTTCATCTTGCTAAGAGTTAAAAAATTCTAATTGAGTCCTCCCGTATATCTGTACATACAACCCTAAAAAACTCTTAGGAAAGACTCTTGATAAAAATGTCATAATATTTGTTATTTTTCCTGTAACTCTAGACCTACAGATTGTCACATGTTACTAAAATATGATGCAAATTGTATTAGATTAGTTTTTTTTAATGGAGCATCACTAAAAAAATGATTTGCACAATGTTTTGCATTTTCATTTGATATTTTCTATTTAAAATGTTTTGTTTAACCTAAAAGGTACAACACATGCAGCTATATAACAGACACACAACAAGAGAGCTCTCTACACAATACTTTAAGTACTCTGAGCAAATTTGCTTTAATATTCAGTTGAACAAGTATCAACAGCCAACCCATACCTCATATAACTTTGGCTGCTAACTCCTTCAAGGTTGCCGCCTTCTGAAGTGCTGCACAACTCCTGCTCCTTGAAAGGTCAGTTTGGACACTTTCTTTCGTAATACTGGACAAACATTGACCTACATTCCAAATGAAATTATTATCGGTTTGCTCCAATTTATCAAACTTCTTCATTTATGGACAAGGTGACAAGTCTTGCATGTCCTAAATCACATCAATGACAAAGAGACCAGTCACAACCAATCACTAAAAAAAAGACACCAGTAAATGTGGAAAATAACTAGAAATACTGTCTTGTTCATGATTGTTTTGCATGTTCCTGTTGTTGTTTTTTCAACAGCGTTTTAAGGAAATTTTGTTCTTTTTATGGCAGTTTTTGTGATCTGTTCCAGTTTGCCATTATTTTGTCAATCGGTGGTTACATTGCACCTGTTGTCATTTGATTTTCCAACAGTAAATGTCAGCAGTCACTTAAAACTCAATTGCTGGCCTTATCAATGCTAGTTAGGACTGTTTTGTTCTGTACTGCATGTGAAACGTTTTGTCACAATCAATGAAAATGTAAAAAAAAAAGACAAAAAAACAATTGTTCCTACATGATATATTCTAAAATTGCAGCTACTGATGCAGCAAATTAGAGATTTGATCTTAATCGTCATCTTAAAGCTGAGGAAATTATAGGCAGACTGTTAATCAGCAAATGGCCAGCAAACCATTCCTCATGTTTGTTTCATAATCAGCTTTTCTGCTGTTTGAGGACACGTTGGCAGACTACAACTGCACTGATTATCTTTAAAATGACTGATTGAGCTGAAGTGATCTCTTACCTTCCACTGCCAACATCTGAAGTGTCAATAGAAAAGACAACCATGAATCATTCCTTCTCTGTTACTGTACAATAGCACTGCTGTGGAAAGAGACTATCTGAGCTGAGTTTGTCGGTCTTTTCATTTACAACCACATAGAACCATCATTATTCAATATTGTACTAAAATAGATTAGCACTGTCATGAAAGTTAGTCACATTAACCTTATTTTAAATAATTCTGAAGTGAGGTCTATAAACTCTGTTTGTTCCCTCAACTAAAGTCTCACCAACTGTTAGGAAGTAACCTTGTCAGTTTTGGCAAAGGCAGGTGTGCATGCTGAAATCTTCCACCTACTAAAATAAAGCCTATCCTCCGGCGCTGGCTGGCACCCATCCCAGTATGTCAAAGCACAGGGTCCAGACATCAGTCCATTTACCATCAGCTACTTAAGTTCAGTAGTCCAGTTTTATTAGTTTCTGCTATTTTAAATACTCTAGATATGCTCGACCTCTTTGATCCCTTGTAGCTAAGCTTTTGATCATGAACTTTATCCACAATATAAATTCCAGAGGTTCAAGGACAAGAAAAAGAAACAGAAATACACTAATTTTCCCTCAATCTGTGTTTTTCATAAATATCCCCCCTTAAATTTCCAAAATATGCAGCAAAACTCGACGTATTTGGGTACATGTTTAAAGAGTTTATCCAAAGCAAAACAAACAAACAGACAAACAAAAAAACACATTAGATCTTTGTTTATTGACTTTTGTTGTGAGATTAACTTACAGATGCACTGACCCATCCACAGTGTTTCGGACAGGATCTTTGTCTTCTAATGGTTATATTTAATGGACAGAGAAACAGAGAGTGAGAGAGAGAGAGGGATCCCATGATCCCATCTTCTGTGTTAAGTGGAGGTCAAGCAAGGTTCATTTCCAGCTGATCATCTTACAGAGAGAGGGAGGCCCTGGCTGCCCTCAGACTTACCAGTGTGTAAAAGAGCCTTTTGAAGTCAGCACAACAAGCATTTTTAAATTAGTGTGTTATTATTGTTGTCACTGTGACAACACTGTGACAATACTGTAACTGCATCAAGTGAGAAAACAAAGAACAATCTCAAAGAGTGCTGCTTTAAATATAAAGTTAAGATTTTCAGTTCATACTATAACCATTTGCTTATTTTCTGTTTGACTTTGTTAAAACCATAGTTGCTGTTAGGAGCTGTTTTCATAACCAGCAACCAAGTTAGAGCTGATTGATTTTAGAATGAAAATTATAAATTAAATCACGTCAAGGCAAGTGTGATTTTAAAATAGCAGATTCTTTTTTTCCCTTTTAAATCACTCAGCATTCGTGCGAACATGTTGGTGTATTTTATCCGCAGGTTGTGAAACCCAAATCCACCTTCAATAGCACCTGTATGAATTAATGAACGGCGTACATGGCTTTCTTTTCTGCACACGGACGATGGTTAAGTCAATTTTGACAGGCAATTAGGTAAAAGGCCCACAGAAATATTTTTCAAACAAAGGTTTTTGATCGCTTAATGGTTGGTAAATCCAGGCCTCCTGCAGGATTGAGCTGGGTGGGCGGTTCAAGGAGGCAAAACACGGTCATTTGCGGTCATAAACAGACCTCAAGGAGAAGTCAGGACTGGAGATGTAAGCCATACCTGAGCAAACCAAACCAAATGGCTTCACACAGAGAAGGCTTAGGCACAGAACTAATGTCTTAAAATTCTGTTATGGAAAAAAAATATTCCTATGCATGTTCAAAAATCACTAACACAAACAGCTGCATTGATAAAAGCTATAACAGGGTATGTATACATAAAGAATGCAAAGAAATAGATTTATTTATTGTGACTATTGTTCCTTTTGCTAGTAGGCTTGACATTCTGTAGATCACACACCTCTCATCAAAACTCTTCATATTTGAACAATTTAGGTATATATTTTAAACTCTTAACATCTACCTGAAGATTACTAACCCATGTAAGGTATAGGGAATAAGGACGAGGCTTGGAGGAGGGATAGCTACCCTTTTTTTATATCATTTTTCCCCGTTTGGAATAGAAACAATTAAAATCTTTTACAGAAAACTATAATGCAAAAATATGAGACTGACATATATGACATATAATATCTTTTAATTTCTGGAAAGTAGGCAAAAATTGCAAAAAATAGGTCATAAGCCTCTCTATTAACAGGTCACCTCATAGTGATGAATTTTATAAATAAGTTTAGTTGTGGAATCGAATGATTCAGAGCTTTATCGATATAAAAGAATCTTTTTAAACTTACCCAGTTGGTGGAAATCCTGGTGCCGCTGTATTCTGAAAGGGATCGTCTCACAAGATAGCAACACAACAGCAGCATTCTTTACTTAGTTTAAAATGCTTTCTCTGTCCACTGTCAGGGTATACACCTGTAGAGGTTAAACTTTCCGTTTGTGTCTTGATCTAAGTTAGAACAGTGCATCTGCAATTCAGTGTATGAAGTTGTTCATGTCCTAAAATCCGTTAAATTGAACTACATCATCTCAATATTTGTCCATCTACTGATATTTTTGTACGCTAACATCCTTTAAAAGTTCCGAACATATCAGTTATTTGCTAATACTGCCCAGAAAGCATTTCCCCAACATTTTGTGCACAGTCCTACAGAAAGGCATTTGTCAGACCACAGATTGCCAGAACAATTTTGGATCATAACTACATGTCCTTAGTGTTCGGAGATGAACCCCAGACATCTCCAAACGACCTTTGGAGAATCTCTCTGCTCCATTCTTTGTATTTTTTGGCTTTTCATCTCGGTTTGACATTTCTGTGTTTGAAATAATTCAAGACAACAAAGAAATACACTGGAAAAAAAAAGCCTTTACACTTCTGTGTTTTTTCTTCTTCTTTTCATGTAACATTCTTGTTGATTCCTGAAAATACATTCTCACCTGAAGCCTCCAGAAGCTTTCCAGCAATTGGGAAGGAACATTAAACTGTGACACAACAACCATCATCACTGCAGGGCTGAAATGTGTGCTGTTCGAGTTCAAAAATAGAGTGATGGCAAGTGCATTCAGCCTCAGAAAACTGAAAAAATATGACGCCTCAGACAGCAAGCACCAGCATCAGCTGTTTACGCAAGAAAGAACAGCGAGTCTGTCCTCGGATTTTATCTTTACAATGGAGAGCAAACATCATACAAAAGTCACCAAAGACTTGTTTGGAACCTCTCTGCAAATGCATAGAGATTCTATGCACAAAAGGCTTCACAGACAGTTAGTTTGATGATAGAAAATGGTTTGTAAAATCTATAATTAAAGGGTAATAATAAAAGACAAACCATGAGCAAAACAACACTACACCAGCCTGTGGTTGGAGCCTGTGTCTTTCCTCAATGTCATTCTTAATCATGTAGGAAAAAACTGCTTTGTTTTGACATCAATATTTTTGAGACTATTTCATGGGGGTTTCAGGCCCAAATAAAGTGAATTGTAGTCCCTATATCTCAATTAGAGAAAAATGGAAGCTCTGTTAAGATGACATGCTTAAAGACACTGCTTTCCTGTTGATATACACCTTTTTGTCGAAGGGGTCCCCTGCACCAGAGAAGCGAAAACATGAAGGAAAGAGACAATGCCACGGGCATCTTAACAAAGTGTCATCATCTTCCTCCTCACCTCAGATCTCATCTCCTGAATGGTCAGGGCTCTAACACACGAAAAACATCACAAACATGCTTATTTATCCCGATATTGTCACAGCTACTTATTATCACAGATCGTCATGCAACTCTCCCGTCTCTGTACATCTGAAGAGAACACAAGAGCTGGTTATAAGCTAACATTATGCCAGCTATTGTTAGATCAGAGTTTCCTAAAAAGCACACTTTTCCTCTGATAAACAGCTTGATTACATTCTCTCATTTTATCAGAGTTCATTCACTAACTGTCAAAGTCCACCCTTAGATTCACTGCAAAGACTGTTTCACTAACGCTGGCTAACAGCAGCTAGCAGAAGTTTACAGCCTCTGCTAGCTGCCTGTAAACCTTTAGCAAAGGTTTGCAGGCTCTCCTAGAGTAAATTTAGGCGGTGCTTCTCACCTGGGAATGACAGCTAAGATAAAAAGCAGACTGACAGCTGGATTTGGTCTAGAGTCACTTTTCTGTCTGACTACACTCACTACAGATGAGCGGTAGCCAGAGTTTGTGAGGTGACTCTGGAGTAAAAATGTAAAATATTGCAAAAGTTTAAATTGAATTTTAATTGATCATATCAGTTTTTGTTTTCCTGATTTAATGCTGATTAATGTTATTCAAATATCCTAATATGTACTGTGTACAAAAATGTTTTGTTTTATACAGTAGTAGAAACACACCAGCCGGCCATGGCTGTTATGAGGTACAGTCTAATTTTAAAGTTTTTAGCTAATGTTCCAATTTAAATGGATCTGTGGTGTAGTAGTTGACACAATAGTTTTTCTTATTCATCACATATTCATTCACTGTAGTAACCCCTTAGAAAATAGGGGAGCAGCTGAAATTTCTAATCTCAACAAGTTAAGGTTAGGGGTGCAAAGCTTCAGCACTTGCTTTGTTATGCTTATACTGGAGTTTAAATGTTTGCTTAACTTTGGGAAGTTAAAGTTGGTTTAAAAATGAGTTCTGTCTATAAAGTCAAAATTACCATTTCAACTTTAGCTGTAAATGTGGAAAGTTAAAGTTAGAATTTTGAATTTGGCTATGATTGTGCAGTTAATACAAGCACTTAACATTTAGCTTTCACTTTATTATACTTGTGTTAGCATTTAAGAACTTGCTGTAACGTCGGGAAGTTAGAAATTAACCTGTATCTTTGTAGAGTTAGTGGTGCATTTTAACTTTGGCTTTGAAACTTTATAAAGTATTCTGGGGGGAATGACAAGTCTGGACAAGCTACTACTAATCCTGTTTTAAGAAGATTCCCTTTTATTCATATCTGTGCATTAAACTGGTGTGTGCCACAGTGAAGAAACAAACTCCTAGTTTTGTTTTTCAAGTTTTCCTTTCAAAAACAAACAAAATAATCTTGGTTTGAGTCAAATTACAGTGATTTGCACCATTTAAAACACTTTGCAAAGGTAATTATTCCAATAGATGTGTGCAGTGCATTGCTCCTTATCAAGAGAAACTAGTTCACATGGAGAGGAGGCTTTTCTATACATTCAGGGAAAATATAACTCACATAAAACATAGTATGCCAATACAATATGCTAGTTAGGAAGTGAAGGTCCCGCGAAACTGTAATTATGAGCTCTCATAATTCTTATTAAATAGCCAGAATGATATCCCACTTTTTCTTGTTATTTTGCTCTTTGCATGCCTCAGATTTTCTCATCATCCCAAAAAGCATCGTCTCATCACTCAGTTTACAGCAACATGATTCTCTCGTGCACACCTTTGTTTCCACCCTGTTAAACTAAATCGGGCACACAAGTTGGAAGAGATTAGCTTTACCCCCTCCAGCAGAGTAAAACGGTTCTTGCAGATACAAAACACATTCTGCCCCAAACAATTCATGTTTAAATCTTATCTAACAACCTTTCCATTATACTTATTTTCCTGGAAATATCCTGGAAACACTTCTGCTTCCACACATGCAATCATTCTGGTCTGTGTATTAACTAGCTAAAAAAAATTATAAAATAAAATTTAAAATTTGTTTTTGCAAGACTTAATACATATAGTAGGTCTATACTAAGTTGGTCAGGGAGTCGATGAGCTCAAATAAAACAAAAGAACTAATCATTTAAACCAATAGTAAGGGTTGGTCAAAGACAACTTCATTTAATTGTACCCTTGCTGTGTTGCTGAAATGTTATGTGTAACATTTGGGGGGGGAAACAGTCAACCTTTCAACAGGGTCATGAGTATTTTACTGTTCATTTTGAAACCCACTCTGCTTCCCATCACTTCTGTTGTTTTCATAAATGGAGACTCCTCATCATGTTCTGTCACTTCCATACACTCTGCAGCTTTTCTGGTTCACACTGAGCAGAGAAAGATAAAAATCTGCCCACGACGAACAGAAAGGAGCAGACTTGGGTGTGCTGTCAGCTGCAGTGCGAACAGAGCCCGACTCTGTGGATCCACCGGCAGCCTGATCAGCACTCTAAGCTGTGGAGACGCCTGATGCCAAACAGATCAATGATGGTTCCTGTCTGGCCAGGCGGACACTCCTTCTGGATAACCAAGTCTTCCATCACAACATATTGAGGGCAACAAACCACCACCCATCACCCCTCCTCCTCTCCCACAGAGAGGCAGAAAGACTGCAGACAAAGACTGGCAGAAAAAACATTGCTGCTCATCAGAAAAGACCGGGTTTCAGTTGTGCACAGAGAAGTTAACTGTAACTGGAAAATCCAACCACAAGCAGTTTATCAAGAAAATGACTCAAGTTTCACACAACTAATGCTCAATATAACATTACAGAAGAAGATCCAAAACTAGTTTTATGCTCATGGTACTGAACACCTATACTTTTCATTTGTCAAATCTAGACATTTTAAGGTTCTTTATATTTTATCAGTGAAATGAAAAAAAAATGTCACATTGTTTTTTCATTCATTCTTGAAACCTTAAATGGTAAACAACTGGGAATTAAATTAAATAAAAAATAGGAAAAGGTAGACTTATACATTCTAAAATTATGTTTTTTTCTGTAATTGGATGAAGTGATACAAACTTCTAGCCCCAATAAAGCAGAACAGTCCACATATGTCACCAATCTATTCTATATGGAAGATTTACAAAATATATATATATGCAAAAATATTTTGGAGATATATAAGGGCTATAATGTTGAGATATAGGTGATGTTTATGTTCTGTTTCACTTGAGAGAAGCTTGTTTTATATACGTATTATAAGTGCACCATATGTCAGATTTTGTATGGTATTTTTAAGAAGATCAGAGATGAGTTATTATACATCTCTTTTGCTTTATTTAACTTGTATATCTAAAGTGTTTTTATGTGACGGAAACTGATTTCATTTTGTCTTGATGTCAAAAACTTCATTATATGCAAAGGGCAATAGTTTACACAGAAAACACTCAAAGGGGATTCCAAACTAATATTACACTGTAGGCTACCTACACCCCACTCTGATCTCCAGTGGGCTGAACCAGTGAAATGCAATTTCAACAATACATCTCAGTTTTTCTACATGAGAAAGTAATGCTGCTTGGTGCCTAAATTGTAAGAAACAAATGTGTCAAATTAAAGAAAAGTTAATATTAGGTGATTGTGCAGACCATCCTGCAATTATAAAACTGAAAATCCATTAACAAAAAAATAGTTTTTGTTAACTGACAGAATATCCTCTTTTTGTTTTGTTTTTTAAAGTGAACTCTCGGTTAAAGAAAACGTTTCTATCATTGATAGAAAATAACAGAAATGTCTGTATTTTTTTATCAGTAGGAAAAGCTAAAAACAGAAACACACATACACACACGCACACACACATACATACATATGCAATTATAGTTCAGCTAACCACTCCAACATCTGACTTTCCTCAATCATGACATTCTGTGTTTGTGTCTGGAAAAAAATGTTTTGGGGTTTTTTTTGTTTTGTTTTGTTTTTAAACAAGTGTCATTTTTGGCTTTCTCTGCGGTTGTTTTTGTCATTATGCACAGCAGCTGCGACTCACATAGTTTATACTCACTCCATCACTGCTGACACAATATTATTATCTGGTCAGTGTGATGATTTTTCAGCTTCACCACAGAGGAAAAAATTGACTTTTAATTAATTGTTGCTTGACTTTTCATTACAGATTTGGGTTGCATATTAAACAAAAGGATTCTGCAGGAATCAGACCTCAAACTCTGAGATTTTTCAACCACAAAGCAGATTTATTTTCACTCTTCATACCAATATCAGCCACAAATTAAGGTTTAGACTTCAAGTGATGGAGTCTAACTACATTTGTTAATAATTTAGGGCACTACAGTATTTTCTTTATACTTTACATTTAGTTATACAGTTAGTTTTTACATTAGCTAAACATTAACAACTTCAAAATAATCGCTGCTTTACAGATGTATGAATTATTTTTAAAAGTATATATACAGATATAGAGGAAAACATTGACAGATTGTTTTAGAGATTAAAAACATAAATACATTTTCATTATTTGTTTTAAATCCATCTCTCAGTACATTACTACAGTCTCTTAGAAAACACCAAAATATATGTTTTACATTACAGTTGACTGGTTATAGTTAATAGTTGGTTTAGTAATTTGTTTACCAAACACAAATCAACTCACTTGCAAATCTCAGGATTGGTTTGATTTTCTGCATTCTTGGTGGTGTATCCGCAACATTGTTATCAATGCTACCATGCCATAACTGACTGAAGATGACTGAGGCCAGGCTATTAGCATGCTGCATGCTGCCACATATGCCCACACTGTTGCTGCAGCCTTGTCCATGAGAGCAGTTTCTGATCTGATTGTTCCAGGAAAGCTAAACTAGACAGAGGTGCTGAGATGAAGTGTTGCAACCTGTTCTTGCAGGAACGCTCTGGCCTCCCCAACACAGCCAGAGTAGCAGCCTTTGGTTATCAGGACCATGTCCAGACACTTCCTTGGCCACCATTTAGTCCCAAATGTCTCGTACTAAATGGGCCTGAAGACATGCTGCACAACATGTTCATAAGAGGCAGCCAGAACCACTGACCACTGCACAGCTGGAAGATCTTCTCATCCAGGAAGAAAGTAATTCTTCAACAACAGATCCAGAAAGTTGTGCAGTCCACACAGAGAGGCTGACTGTTTGCATCATGTCCACAGAACACTATACCTAGTATGAAACATATAGACTGGTATATATTAATGGAAACTCATTTTTGGAAATCTGAATGAAAAAAAAAGTTTTTTATTTGTTGTTTTCAGTTGTTTTTTGTTTTCCTAATACAATCCATTTTTCTGTATTAAGTCCCGTTTTGTCTTGGTGGGTCTGCGTCATGACATAAATAGTCAGTTTGCCCAAGTCAGTAAAATGTTCATGTGAAATGCCCTTCCTCAAAATCTCTGACTGTACAGACTATACACTGTGAGCACAGTAACTGTAAGGGCTTGAGGAAGATATGATGAATCCTTGGTTCAAGGAGAAGATATGACAGGAATTACACCTTTTTAGTTCTGCTGGCCTTTGTAGCTACTTTGATTAGCAAATGCTTCCCATAACCCAAATAAAGATGTAAGTTCAAAATTCTCTAACAAAAATCTATATTAGCTCGGGTATTGGAAATGGGCACAAACAAACTCCACTTGCACGTTATTTTATAGCATCAGGCACACCTCAGGAATAATGGCTGAAGTGGTACTACAGCTCAGTCTGTAACTAGCTGCCTTACCTCCCTGCAAGAACTTGAATTTTTGAGGACCAGTGGGATACATCTGTGGAGCAGAACAATGTCTTCTTTAAAACTTGTAATAAAAATGTGTAGTATGATCCAAAATTAATCTGAATTCTTCCCTCACCAATAGCTACAGTATAGGTCTAACTGTTGATCTGAAAATGACCAAATAACCCAGATGATGCTGACCAAAACATGAAGTCGGTAAAAAAATAATGTGTGCAGCATCCTGATGATTCCCACGTGAATATTGTTCAGTTATAATATTAGTTAAGTACATCTGAAACTGGAATTTATGCTTTTTGTAATATGTGAAAATTATACATGCTTATATCACATTAATTCATCACATCCCACAAAATGTTTTACACAGGAAGCTGTTTTATGCATATTAAATTTGAAAAAATATACAAATCCCTGCTGTTTGTTTAAATGCATCAAATCTAACTAATATATTTTATTAATATTATATTAATATAATGCCACAAATTGTGGTTTTTTTTGTTTGTTTGTTTGTTTGTTTGTTTGTTTGTTTGTTTGTTTGTTTGTTTGTTTGTTTGTTTGTTTGTTTGTTTGTTTGTTTGTTTGTTTTTTGTAGTATACAGTGCTATATCACAGTTGCTTCAAGGCACTTTATATTGTAAGGTAAAGACCCTGCAATAATACAGAGAAAACAGAGAAAATCCCAACAATCAGATGTCCCCTGTGAGCAACCACTTTAGTGACAGTGAGAAGGAAAAACTCCCTTTTAACAGGATCAAACTGGTTTTTGTTGTTATAATTGGCAAAAAAAAAAAAAAAAAAAAAAAGGGAAACCTGCATTTACAAAAAAAAATAGGTACATAGTGTGAAAGCACAGGTTCAGGCTAGCTTAAGGTCATCATGATTGAGGACTTTCTTAGCCTGTAAAGAAAAACTTGACCTTTCCATTTGAGCAAAAAACAATAATATCTAAAGTTGAAGATAATTTTCACAAGGGAGCAAAATACATGTGCAGGAACATTTTGGTTTTAAGACAGGGCCATGCATAAATAACAGCTCAAACATTCTGGAAACTCCTCAAATAAATGCAGTGTGTTGGTATTTGTGTATGTATTTTCTGTACTGCAGTGTGTACTCCCAACATATTGGTCATAGGATACACACTAAGGCCTGTTTAGCTAAAAATACACAGCAGGCCTTGTTTAGCCATACAGTCGGCAAACACAACGTCAACACAGAGACACGGATACAGACCAAACATGCAGTGAGCCAGTATAAAGCAGGCAGAGGCTGCTGGTGTGTGCTGACAGATTTATATTGCACCTCATTATATTTGTGGTTCCTTTCTGTGTCACATTGACCGCCCATTTGCTGCTGATCCTTAGTCTGACTTTTCTGTTTGAAAACTCTCAGCAAGCTTTTGACGCTAATCTAATGAGCCTTTTTTACCAGAGGGGTTTTGATTATTTAACCAACAAAGCTAAACCAGCTTTTCACCTGTTTACCTCCATATGCCTGTCTTCTTTGATCCTTTAATATTGTATTTGCTAATCCTACCATAATTGTGATATTGTCTCTGTTAAGGTGGAGGTTTAGCTGTTTCAGGCAGAATGATTGAATACAAAAGTATTCATTCTGTATTAGCTGCAGTCAATTCTTCTCTTTTTATGTGGCCTAGTAAATCAGTGTGTAACTCTTGTGTCTTGTCTATCAATAATTATATGTACAAATTATGTATGCAGCACACGGTGTTATTCATATCTTTACAGATAGCATGGAGTATAATGAAGGTGCCCCTAAATTATGTCTTGACTCGTTCCTCTATCAGATTGGCATCTAGTGACTAAGAGAGTTGCAAAAGTCGCAACAGAGGATTCAAATCAAATCCTTTTTCTACAGCTGTCTTCTATACAGTGTGCCGTGTGCCATGCAGAAACTATGGCTAAAATGTATTTCATGGTTTTCTGCTACCTTTATTATATTATGGCATTATGGGAATTTAAAAAGATGTTAATTAGATCACTTAAGATAAAAGTAGCCAAATGAAATTTAATTGAAGAAAGTCAAATTTCAGTGTAACCTGACTGAAAGACAAATAAAAGCATTGCATTAAGTTTTTGTAAAAGCATCACCAGACAGTTGTTTTTTCCAGGAGCTTTCAGACAAATCTTACCATCTGGGAGTCAGTATGATTTGTTTATGCATACAGGTTGCACACACACCCACAAATGGAGCTGTGCATTAACCAGTTCTGACTGTTGAAAGTACTGTAGAAATCTATAGTGGACCTCTAACTTTTTATACTAAAAGTGTACTCTTAATTCCAAATTGGTAAATCTATTCTAAGATTATAACAGCCTCAAAATATTTAGAAACTCATTCAGCACATTATAGGTCACAAAAATGGACCTGACCCAAAAACTTTGCTTCCACAAACCACATTTCGCTATACACTGTAAAACTATAACACGTGCAGAGATAAAGATAGCTGTGAGCTGCTGAAAAGAAGAAACGGTGCGGTGAGCAGATAAAAAGGAAGTGCTCGCTGCTGAGCCATCCCTGTTGATGCTTCATTGACAAAGAGCAGCGGAGCGCACCAAGATCAGCGGGCTTTTTAAAACAACAAAACCAAAGATCACACCGGGTTTAAGAAAATATTATTATGTCTTGTAATTGGCATGACTGAACCAGGCAAGGGTGGGGAGGTGGGGGGAGTGGGTCGGCCAAAGGAAGCCAGAAGGAAACGGGGGGGTGAAACGACACCACTTTTCATTTTGACAATCGGATTTAGAGAGTTTGTTTAACCCGACAGGCCCTCACTGAGCCGCCTGCTTTTACACACTCATTAAAACGATTATTCACGACCCGTCGAGTGTTTTCTTGCTCGCTCACATGAACTACCACCACCGACCACCACCACCCCTCCCAAAACACACCAAAGCACACAGTATTACATTTCAGCTTAGTTAATTCAAACCTGGACAGCTTTTACTGTTATCTTTATTTAAACTGAGGTATATTGTGTGCATACTGTATCACATATGCTTCACTTCTCCTATAACATCAATTTATAATAATGTGAGCTGAAACAATTGGGCGACAAAAGCGTAAAAAGTATATTTGATGATGTTTGGATTGAATGGTGATTTTTTTGTGTTGTTTTGTTTTTTTACCTGTTTTCCAATCAGTTAATTTATCATGATCATTAACTATATTATCATTAACAGCAAGTAATGACAACATCACTGAACACAACTTGGGCATGGGTACACAGCAGAACTGATTAAGAGATGACTTTAACAAGGTGGGAGAGCTGGAAAAAGAAAACATTTGTCACATTTGATTTTTACCTTTAAAGGACTTTTCAGTGCTTGTGTTCTTTACTTTTTAGTTTAATGCTGTTTTACTCTTACAGAAAAGATTTGATTACAATAGTATCTAAAATTGTCATGCTATTTGCCAAAAACACAGACATCAAAATGATCAAGTTTCTGCTGTAATTCCTTATGATTCTTATTCTTTATCATTTCAAAGAAAGTCAGCTGTTTGTTTTTGAGTGTCATACAGCAATGATGCCTAAGCAGGAATCCTGGAAGCCACGTTTTAACTAATAAAGTCTCATAAACGTAATCAGAAGTCTTATAACACTTGAAAAAATATAACATCAATGCCATATGACTGTTGTTGCAATTGGGAAACGCTTTCCCTCAGACGTTTGATTAACATTGTGGAAAAACTATATTTTAGCCCAGCTTATGGTACTTTCTTCAATCTTTTTCCAAACTAAATAGCAAAAATAAATAAATAAATAAAAATGAAACAGTAAAATAAAAGTCTAGCAATAGTCATCAAAGATGGGGTACAAACCTTTCTGTTCTGTTTGAATACATCCTGATATTATTACTATTATATTACTATTATACAATATTATATTATTAATATTATACTTTATTGACGTAAAGTATATACTTTACGTCAATAAAGTATATTGACGTAAAGTATACTTGGTATAAATGGAGATTTACTGAGAAATCTCCATTTTTCAGTAAATGGTTGCATAATGCACCAATCCACTATAATATTATGACCACCTGCCTAACACAGTGTTGGCCCCCCTTTTGCTGGCTAAACAGCACACAAATCCAGTCTTTAAGTGATGACATGATGAACCCTGCTTCAGGGCCCAAACTACCCTGCATTTAATAAGGCTTTTGTGTTTTTAACATGTTTTAATGCTTCATGTCTTGTTCTAATTAATCTCAAAAAGCATCTAAAAAACAGTCAGCGATCACTGTTGGCCTCTCTCGGTTTTTATTACCATTATTCGTTTTAAAGCTCAGTTTTTAAAACCTTACTATGCAACTACAGCCCAGCCCATACAGAAGTATATTAATGACTAACCTCATATTGTGGATGGATTACCTGTTGTTTTCCTCGTTGAAGTTTGGTCTGTTTACAGCATTCCGGAATACAGTTACGTTTGTCCCTGACCATCGGAAACTTTTATCGAGTGGAAAAAAGTTAGCGTTCTTCCTCCAGCGTCACCATTTGTGTTATGCTAACATAGCTGTGTCGCTAGCGATCACACAGCACATGGTTTTATACCAGCCTTTGTCTGGCAGTAACCCTACAAAACGTCACTGCTGTTTACTTCCCTGTGTTCATTTATGTCGGAAGTGATAGCAGAGCTGTACGTCTTAATTTGTTTCAGAAATCTCTCAGTCAGAACATGATATATTGTATTTAGATGGAAATTAGTGAGCTAACTCCTTGCTAACTTCTAACTCTGTTAGTGATCGTTTGACTTAGCAACCTGCAGCGGAGCTTGGGCCCAGACACAGCTAATGACGTCAGACCGGATATGATGCACAGTGTGTTCTGACACCTTTCTATCAGAACCAACGTTAACTTTTTCAGAAATCTGAGTAGCTCGTCTGTTGGATCAGACCACACAGGCCAGCCTTTGCTCATCACACACATTTCAATTCAATTCAGTTTTTACAATTTCAATTTATACAGCGCCAAATCACAACAACAGTCACCTCAAGGCACTTTATATTGTAAGGTAAAAACCCAACAATCATATGACCCCCTATGAGCAAGCACTTTGGCGACAGTGGGAAGGAAAAAAACCCTTTAACAGGAAGAAACCTCCGGCAGAACCAGGCTCAGGGAGGGGCGGGGCCATCTGCCACAACCGGTTGGGGTGAGAGAAGGAAGACAGAATAAAAAAAAACATGCTGTGGAAGAGAGACAGAGATTAATAACAAGTATGATTCAATGCAGAGAGGTTTATTAACACATAGTGAGTGAGAAAGCGGACTGAAGAAGAAATGCTCAATGCATCATGGGAATCCCCCAGCAGCCTATGCCTATTGCAGAATAACTAAGCGAGGATTCAGGGTCACCAGATCCAGCCCTAACTATATGCTTTAGCAAAAATGAGTTTTAAATCTACTCTTAAAAGTAAAGATAGTGTTTGTCTCCTGAATCCAAACTGGAAGCTGGTTCCACAGAAGAGGGGCCTGAAAACTGAAGGCTCTCCCTCCCATTCTACTTTTAAATACTCTAGGAACAACAAGTAGGCCTGCAGTGTGAGAGCGAAGTGCTCTAATGGGGTGATATGGTACTACAAGGTCATTAAGATAGAATGGGGTCTGATTATTAAAGACCCCAATCACACATCAGTGAGCTTTGAGTGCCCATGACTCTGTCGCTGGTTCACCACTTTCTACCTTGGAGAACTTTTGACAAATATCATTCACAGCAGATCAGAAACACTCTACAAAAGCTGCCTTTATGGAGCTGTTCTGATCATCACTATTTGGCCTTTGTCAAACTTGCTCAAATCCTTTTTTAACTTTACACTTACATGTTTTTCCCACTTCTAGCACATCAACGTTGAGGCGAAAATGTTCGCTTGCTAACCATATAAGGTCATAAGCAGTGTGGAGAAACCAAAATATTTTTACAAAAATGTTTTTTTTTCTTGAAACAATAAAGACAGTATTTTGGTTTGTTATTTGTTTGTGGATTTGCTCAGATGAACTACTTACACCTACACATTGTCCTCATTTAAAAAATGAAATTGTGTTGTTATCTGTTTATAGCGTCACCCTGACTCAATAGTGAATATTGATAAACAATCCTAGATGTATGGTATCTGAAGTCAGAGACATACTGTAGGTGATGTAAGTCTGTCCTGGATTATTGACTGTCTGCTGAGCTTATGCCAGAAAAAAAAACACCAGGCACTTGTTTTGATCTCCGTATATATTTCATGATGTCTCTGCTATGCTTTCTGTTGAACGGTTGCTCACTGTTTACTCTTTTTGAGTTGTCTAATAAAATGCAAACAAAATAGCTCTTGTTCTTCCTTTTAGAAGAGTATAATTGGTTTGTGTGGGGAACACAAACCAGAGACAAATATGGTCGAATTGTCAAGTGCATGAGACATTTAAGCCCTTTACACACACGTTTGAAAGTCCACATCTCTGTAAGCACTGCATAAAGGAATAGGTCATAGCACTAAGGTTAAACACAGTGTTCACTGACTACATTTATATAAAAAAGGGAAAAGGGAATCGAGTTCACAAGTGCCTTTAAACCTAATGGTCTACAAGGGGCGATATCACTGGTTACAAAATAATTTGAATTATATAGAGGGCTATGGGAAAATGAGCTCCCTATAATCCCAGTAAACACTTTCCTGCTGAGGATATGGTCTCAATCACTAGTTTATGATTGAGAAGCCCTGACCTCCTGAACAGAAAGTGTCTCTCAGTATCCGCCCCTCATTCAGCTCAAGCCTTAAAAAGTACACAGACCCCTTATATCCATCCATCCTTCTTCTTCGGCTTACCCAGTTCAAGGTCATGGGGGGCGCTGTAGACTACCCCAGCTGTAATAGTATGAGAGGCAGGGTATGCCCTGGACTGGTTGCCAATTTGTTCCAGTACTAACACATATAGACAGACCCACATTCACAGCTAAAGTCAATTGACAGTCTCCAACTAATCTAAGAGAGAGAATCTATACAGGCAACGTTGGCTGTAACAGGTTATTGTATAATCACATTGCATTTTTCAGTTATGCTGTAATTTAACGCATAACTGTACTAAAGTCAGTGGAGTGATCTACAGCCTTTGCGGAATAGAGAAAAGGGTTGGTGAAATTCAACAACAACATAACGCTGCTAATACTGCTAACACAAGCAAGCATCTGCTAACACAAAGCTAGCCAAGAATGCAGAATAATGTTAAGACTGACCGCATACAGACCCCAGCCCAGCAGCAAGACCATGAACTTCAACAAATAACAAAGGCAGTGATTAGCAGTCGACTTACAGCATTGGTGCAGCCTCCATTTCCACCTGCGCATGTTTCAACAGTAGGATCACTGTGCTAATCAATTTAAAGTCTCTATAGGCGTCTTTGTTTTATGTTATGGCTTTTGTGTACATACACAAAAACTCAAATATGTTACAGTGAGTTTCAGGTCATTTTATGGAGTAACATGAAAGTAATGTAGTGAGTAATGTAACAAATTACTTGCTCTGGTGAGTAATGAAACAATACACCGCATTAGTTTTAAGAAAAGTCATTTGAAATATATTACTTTGAGTAACGACGCCAACACTGGATGCGGGAAGAACATGCAAATTCCACACAGAAAGCCCAGGGCTGGATTTAAACCCAGTAACTTCTTATTGTGAGGCTTTTTTTTTTTTTTACAGTTTTGAAGCTACTTTTAGAGGCTCTGATTCTCAGACAGTAGAGTTGGAGTGTTGTCTTAGGTTGTGATAATAACAGCTAGTAAGATAGGTTGCCTAAACATGCAAATAGGTCATTCTTTAGAGTGCTTTACAACAAACAAATCACTTGACTCCAGCCTACTATGTGGCGTTGCTGTATTCATATAAGTCTGGACTTTTGTTTTACGAGACTCAAAAAAATGTGTAGTATTTGCAGTGATTTAAGCAACAAGAATGTTAACTGAACATTCTGAGCGCCTGTTGTGTGTGTGTGTGTGTGTGTGTGTGTGTGTGTGTGTGTGTGTGTGTGTGTGTGTGTGTGTGTGTGTGTGTCTGTGTGTGTGTGTCTGTGTGTGTCTGTGTGTGTGTGTCTGTGTGTCCAGGCCTCATCTGTACCAATCAAATCCAGATTAACCATTTAACGCAGAAAGAAAAACAGCGCATTGACATTCCCAAATCTTAATCGTCGTTGATTGGCAGCCGGCCATATGTGGCTGAAAGAAATAATGGAGTGGGTTCTGAGACACACGCAAACACACACACACACACATATTTCCACTGTATCCACACAAAACCATACTTGGTCTCACTACATGATAATTCTAATTATCGTTTGGTATTTATATCTCTCTTGCCCTCAGATCATCTTTTTTTCTACCCTGAGGTCACATGGCACCTGCAAGCTAACCTGATCACTAAAACCAATAAAAAACCAGTAAGCATGAAAGAGCTAACTGTGACCATGGTTACAGAGACAGAAAAGGTGCCATGTAACCTCCTTGCAAAAGAAAAACTAGCAATAGCAAAAGGAAACAGGAATCGGGAAAAACAAACAATCATTAATGTGTCGTCGATTATGTTTTGGTTTTTTATTCTTTCATGTGCACAGTTTATAGGTCTTTTATTCATCACTTATGTCTGTTTATTGATCCTTTCTCCGTGTTTATGCATCTGTTACCTTGATTATTAAGTTTAAGATTATTATTTTTTCATTTCCCTTCATTCAGTGGTGGTTTTTCTTCAGTTTGTTGTTACAAAGCAGGAAACTATCCATAGAGGCTACAGCTGTTTTGTACCAGGCTCTAAACATGCTTTTAGTGTTGTAGAATTGGACATTTGATCACAGGAGTCTATGGGAACGGACTCCTTTTTGAAGCCAGTCTCAAAGGGCCTCTGCAGTTTTTTGGCACATTTGCCTTGGCTTCATTTTTCAGGTACAATGACTAAAGCTTGATATGTTTATGCAATTACTTTTTTCTTTTTTTTTTCTAGTGCATGACGCCTTGGTGTCTCTATAGTCACTGGTGTAAACAAAGTGCAAAGTGTAATCTCTAGAAGACAGTTTTGGCTCAATTGGGCCCGTCTATCACAGAAAATTTTCCTTGCAGTGTTTCCTGTTTGTTCAAATTCAAAACAAGAAGAAGAATTTGAGCATAACCTGCTAAACATACAGAAGCATAGACTGCATCTGAACTCGAGGGTACCCTCACAGTTTGACAGATAAATGCTCTCTGGGGAGATCGATCAGTCACACGGTCCGTTCCAAGAAAAAGCTGCAGAACATCTGGAACAAAACACTGCATATCAAAATGTATACATTTGCAGGTTTAAAGTTTTTACAATCACAGCAATATTAATAAACTACTTGTGGTACATAAATATTTCATAGAACAGTATTTTGTATCTAAGCAACATTGCTGTTTCCTTAAAGTGCCAGTAACTTTTTAACTAAAGTTACACTGTGCTGCTTCTAAGTCTACGTACATCTTTAAATAAAATACAACATGTTTTAAGTATTTCATTTGAATCTATGAAAAGGATATTTAACATTAAGCATTTCACTGCAGCTCCTTTTGGAGCTAGAACAGGTGTAAAGACAATTTACACTCACACACAAAAAAAGATTCTTTACACTGAAACAATAATTTTGAGTAAAATAAAACTGAAATATATAAAATTAAGGGTTTATTTAGTCAAATAAATCCTCATTAAGGAAAATGTGATTGATACAAAGTGAATGTACAGCAGTCAAGTACATTTAATTTGTCCAGATTCTGGTACATTTGTGTTTATGCAACAAAATTACATTGAATTAAATGGGTAGATTTTTTTATTTAAACTGAACTGTGGCCAAGAATTTTTTATATATTTTATTTTTGGCTTTTTACTGCCTTTATTAGACAGTGCAGTGAAGACAGACAGGAAAGTTGGGAGGAGAAAGAGGGGAACCGGCCGCTCCCCACCATGGTCGCCCGCTCGTCCCAGTGATCCAAACTGTGGCCCTTTTGTCTTTTTAACAAAGGCAAAAAATCAAAAAATCAGCTTGGAAAGAAGGAATGAAAGAAACGAGCCAACAAATAAACAAACAGAAAGCATAAATCCAGACAACAGCTCAGACCATTTCTATGTAATTATTATAAAAAGAATTAGCCATGAATGAAAGACATTAGCTAAGTTTTGGTTTTATCTGGACATGATGAACCCAGATTGCTTGTATGTTCATATGTCACATGTGAACCTATACCTTTTTTTAGAGTCAAACTGGGATGTAGTAGTTTAAACTTTTTTACTGCAGTGCTGTCAATCCTATGAAACTGCTGCTTCACTGAGTGAGTGGGTTAAATGCAGAGAGGAATTTCCCCATGGGGATCAATAAAGTATACTTCATTTATTTATTTATTTATTTATTTAAACAGCTTCAGTTTACAGTAAAAATGTGCAGGTATGTACAGAGCCTGAAAACACTTCTGAATTTAGCCTGCTGTCCCAAATATCTGTAAATTAGATCAAAACAGCTGGAGGAAAGAAGGAAACGCTGAACATTTGATTCCTACAGTTATGGGATGTGGGGGCTCTGTTGTGCTGTGAGATACATTTTCTGCAATGTTTTGTGTCCACTTGTCCCCTTAGAGGAAAGGGTGACTGCAGCTCAACCAAATTCTGATCTGAGTGACCGCCTTTATCATGCGTTGATCATATACAGATGCCACATCCAAGAGGCATGAGTACACTGCCCAGTTGATCACTTATGGAAGGTTTTGGACCAGTGTGCTAAACAACACTCTCTATAATCATCCAATAATCATCCTTAATCATCCTTAGGTTTTTTGTCATTGTTTCCCTTTTAAACCCAGAATTGAATTTAGATCTCACATACAAACTCCAGCTTGATCCTGGCCTCATCGTGTCTCATAGTATCATATACCATATAGACAAACGTACACCTACAGGACCTGCTTTGAACCCATGCCATGAAGCTCATAGTTCTTGTGCTGCTGTTAACACCAGATGAGGCTTGGAAATCCAGCCTTAGCTGACTGGAGTTTAAGCATTAAGCATCCTACCACTTCACTACCTTACCACTTGACTCATTTGCTGTGATTCCTAAACACTTCCACTTTGCAATAATACCTCCTACAGTATTGTAGCGTGTATGTGGAATATATATTCCACATACACGCTACAATACTGTTTCATTGGTCATATGACCAATGAAATTTCACAAACTGACTTACTTACTTACTTACTTACTATGACAGTACCATTCTATGACCTACTGTAGTTGCAGCTCATGACCCTGAGCCAACTCCTATCCTTCATCATATAATGAAACATACAAACTTGAGTTTTTAAGGTTTTGGGCAGGCAATTTAACATCAAAAAGCCTGTTGTTGTTTTGTGCCTAATGTGTGTTTCATAGCAGTCTCTAGGAGTCTTCATTTATTCAGAAGAAGAGGGGGAGATGTTGTCCAAATGAGTGCATAATTGGCAGGGTTATATGGCTCAAACCTATAAGTGAAGTGCCAAAACTTTCACTCAGTCGTATCCCTCTTTACTCAGGTCTCGCTCATAGTGTTTAGAGCTGAGCTGCACTCATTCCTGCTCAGGGAAAATCCTTGGATTTATTGAAACAGAGCTGAACTCAACTTAACAAAGCTTGGAAGTAAGGAAGCGTTTTCCTTTTAACAGTATTCCAGTGTGTTGTGCTTTAAGCCACTTTTCTACTCTGAGATCACTACAACAATTTCAACATCTCTTCCTGCCTATTCTCAGCAGCGCACACACAGAGCAACCTTCATGTTTCTTTGTTTCTTTTACTTCTCTAAAAAGGTACTGTTACAAATGTCAGTCAAAGTGTAGCTATCAGTGAGACTGTTAGTGTTTCAGCTTAATGTCAGAGTGTTCCAATATATTAGGATTAGCATTAATTAAATTAATATTTGCAATATTCCCAGTCTCAGTCTTTTCTCTTCAGATACTTGCAATCAAATGCAGCAGCACAAACATCTGCCAGAATTAAATCCCTTGTCAACTTCCAACTATTTGACCAGCTGTTCAAGTTAAGTTTAATATTTAATATGAAAAGAATGCCAACATTCTTGTTTTATAGCACCATGGACAGCAAGTTCTAACTAAAATTGGCACAGTGAATAATGGTCAGGTTAGTGTTGATTTTTTCACTCAGGAGTGGGGCTGCTTCTCTTTATCAGCACAGCACTGCGCTGCACCATCAGTTGCAAAGCCAACAAACTGCCCATAACATTTCTTCAGAGACGCCCTCATAGCAAATTCTAACTGCAGGCTGTGTGACAGCAACTCTGTTAAATAACTTCAATTCAGGTTCACACAGCACTAAAAAACACAGAGATTGGTGTATTTATGCACGCAGCACAAGACAGCATCGTCATTAAAACAGGGAAGGCAGTAAATAATGGTTTCTGTTCACTTACACATCATACATATTAGCTGGTATATACAATTTTGGGGTTTATATGGAGGAATCTTTGTAATAAAGCAAAACGCTATAAACCCTGTACTAAATCTCTGTTCTAATTCAGTCTGCAGTCTACATCAATACATCTAAGACAGAGGTCTCAAACTTGCAGCCCATGTCACCCCTACTTTGCAGCCGTATATTGACATGAAGAGATATAGCGCAATTTGGCCTTTGAAGTTACTTTTTTGTTAGGGAGGATTTCTATGTTGTTGAGTGCAATGTTAAAATAAGTTATTTTAAAAGCAAAAAATGATTTAGTATCAAGGCAATCTGAGCAGAGAGCACAAACATGTGGAGGGATTGGCTGTGTTAGTTCAGTGAGAAAGTCAAAGCCTAATGTGTACACTTAGGTCTGCATTTTTATTTTGTTAAATGCAAACAAAATGATTGCAGAAGTGCTGCCACGTGTCTGGCCAGAAAGAGAGGATCAATTTGTTTATTTGGTAGTTCAATGAAAGGCTTCAGTTAAGAGTTCTGTTTTGTCTTGTTATAAAATATTTGGAATTTTAAAAAAAAAAACAGTACATTTTCAGACATATTTATGGGTGTTTTCTTGTTTGTTTGTTTCTTTGGGGGTGGGGGGGGGTGTACTACTTGAACACTAAAGTGGCCCTCCAATGAGATGATAGTGTCAGCAGTGGCCCACAGCTCATTTAAGTTTGAGACCCCTGATTTAAGAGAAGAGCTCTATTATAAAGATATTGATTCTTCTTCGTCGCCTCTCATTTGTCTGGACGAAAAATTACCATAAATGTATGAAACTACATGCAACAGATTTACAACACAGTGCAATATATTTGAGAACAAGATTGCACAATTGATTGCGATATTACAAACCAACTCCATGTGAGTGCTGGCTTGACCCAGTTTAATTGAAAACTGAGAGCAGACTGCTTCAGTCTTATAGCAGTTTTATCTGCGTTTTATCACCACCTTGATGCACCTGATCGTCAGTGGTCTCAGACCTGGTTCCAGCCTTTAAAGTAACCACGTCAAGTTGATTGTACGGTTGTAATGTTTGGTTGCGTAGCTTCTTCGTCCACTGCACAGCTAAAGCCTTGCTTACTTACTGCCGTACTGCCATAGGTTTAGGCTGCTGGGAGACTTCCTGTGATGGACAGAGCATTTCTTCTCTTCCCTCTTTTCACTCCCCAGTGCGTTTTACTGCTACATGCCATAAATATTTGTCATCTCTGTCCCATAGTTTGTGTTTGTTCTTGCCTCTCTGCGCTCGCTTTTTTTCTCTTCTCTTTCCAATCACTCCCAGAGCAGATTCCTGTCCCCTCCCGCGTGGGTTCTGCTGCATTAAAAGGGAGCTCTTCCCTCCCGCTGTCGCCAAGTGCTGCTCATATAGCCCCTGATTTATTTATTTATTTTGTTTGTTTGTTGGTTTTGGTTTTTTCTTTTCCTTTTATTTGTTTTTCTTTGCTTGCTTTTGTCTCATATTGTACGACGGTTACTTTACAACACAAAACACCTCTTCTTAAAAGTTTTAGTGAAAATAAAAAGAATTGAATAACTGCAGAAAATTAACTCGTATGTATTTGCATAGCGCTTTACTTAGTCCCTAAGGACCCCAACGCGCTTTACACTACATTCAGTCATTCACACACTGGTGACAGCAAGCTACATTCTAGCCACAGCTGCCCTGGGGCGCACTGACAGAGGCGTAAGTAAATGGAAGTACTCATCGTCTGGTGGTCCTCCTCAGGGAACTTTTCAGGATCACATATTTTACGCCCGGCATTCACGTGACTTTTATGTTTAATACATATGGGGTTTTTTTGTTGGTTTTTTGTCTTTATTTGTTAATGTAAACATTGACCGAAAATGTTTCCTCCCCCTAAGTCGTAAGTGTCGTACATCTGATTAATAACTCATAAATTATGAAAAGACTATACAAGAAAATGACAAATGAGCTCGTCCTCTAGCTATGAGTTATGAAGATTACGGGAACCTTTATTGGAAGACAGAAGGCTGTTGAGTAAGTGTGAGACAGAGAATCTTAAAATATGTTTTAAAAAATACATCAGCGAACGAGAGAACAATACAGAAAGCGCTATGGCAAGTTTTATTATGAGCTAGTTGGCTCCATGCAAAGAAAATATTTTATTTTTTATTTGTGTAATCGCTTCATCACCTCCTCGGTAAACATGACTGCAAACACACACAGTGGACTGATTCACGGAGTTTCGGTGGTGCGTATAAAATCGCTCTGAGGATTTGAAAAAAAATGCTGTGAATTTATCTGACGCTCACGTCACACGCCTCCTCTCTGCGTTCAGGTGCAACCGATGAACATATGGTCACGTGGTGGTCGAGTCACCAAAGCAGAATATATATTTGGGTAGAAAATGAGAGAAAGACGAAAACAAGAAAGCAAAGCGTGTAAACAGCTTCACAAATTAAGAAAAAGAAGAAGAGGCTTCATTTTAAACACACACACACGGGGAGAGAGAGAGAGAGAGAGAGAGAGAGAGAGAGAGAGAGAGAGAGACCATCGCGTCACCTTCTGAAGCACACACACTCATTAACCTGTTATTTATTTGCCTAAGTGTTTTGGAACACTTTTTGCATTCATTATTGTTTCTGTTTCTGCTCATATGCCATACATTTGATTAAAAAATGCCAATTAGCAAACTATTATTAAAAACGCATATGTTCTGTAAAATGTTGTCAAATGTTACTGGTTTTAAAAACTAAATAGCTGTTACTGAAAATAGTAAAATTCTAATGATTATGTGCGCTGTGGTTTTTATATTTTTCCAAAAAAAAATGTGGAAACAGCAGAAATCAGCCTGGAATATTGGGTGTGTTTTAATAAAAGTCATAATGTCAATAAAACAAGCAACAACAACAAAAACTTTGTTGTTTCATTTATATCAGGTTTTAATACACAGTGTGCTGCTGATGCCATGTTTGGAATATTCGCTAAACTATAGGCCCCAAAGAAATTGAGAATTCCTCTGTTTTCTATATTTACTTTGAATTGACCTTTTTCGTGACTGGTTTCTGTCTACAATTATAAAGTACAGAAATATAATTTATCATCTCCATTAAGCGTCTTGATTAACATCTGCGTGGTACCTCTTAGCTGTTTAAAATGTAGTTCTTTATATTCAAACTACCACAACGAATATCATACCACAGCTGCTGTGTGACCGCGTGTTTTATACACTGTAAAATAAAAAGGGGGGGGGGGGGGGTGCAGGACGCACTACGATCTGTTTTATTAAGTTAATGCAACTTCAAAATGCCTCGGTGTCTTCACGTATTCCACAGAGGATATGAGAAAGGCTTCTTGTTTTTCTTTAATATTAGATTGTCAAAAGTGTTGGCCATTGATTTCCTTCGTGGATTTGCCTAAACAAAGTCAGTTCTAACACTTCTCCAGTTGGGTCCACTATTTATCTCAGCTCTATATCGGGGTAAAGGCACCATATCCGGCTCTTGGTTTGTTGGGGAGTCAAAAGGAGACATGACACTTGACGCTAATGGTAAGGACAAAGCTGCTCCAGGAAGGAGCTTCTCCCCTGACATACAGAGATGGTGAATGGGCACAGCAGCGTGGGCGTCATGGGCGGGCCTCGGGGGTCCAGGCCATCCTACTGGTATATTTCAACTACAACATACATTAATTCATGTAGTTTGTTCATTAAACAACAACAACAACAACAATAATAATAATAATAATAATAATAATAATAATAATAATAATAATAATAATAATAATAATAATAATAATAAATTCCCCCAAAAACGCACAGATCTCCGATTCCAGTTCACAGTCGAGCTTCTGCAGTAATCGCTCAGATTTTGGGAAGCAGCCCTCATGTCACTATGAAGCTAAAAAAGGGGTCATTCATCAGCCAGTGCAGTTCTGAAGCATGATCCTATCGAAAATGGGAAAACAAATGGAAATGTGTTGACTGCACTCACAGGAAACTGTCCCGGTGTGTGCTGAGTTCATTGATCTCCTTCCGCATGCGCCCAGAGAAAAGGTCTCTCCTGTTCGTTTCCTGCCTGCGCAATCTAAGACACGTGATTCTGCACTTCTCTGACTGTAACCACTTTTATCAGTGAGCCTACTACGCGTAAAGAGTTATTATGTATACCTGTTCATGATTTGTGGTTTCCCTGTGAAGGTGGCCCGATGACTCCCGTAGTATTCTGTAAAATGTATATTAACGGGTATTGCTGCATTTTGGTTTGTAACCTCTGGGCACAGAGTGTGTGAGCGAAAGCACATTTATTTTATTTTATTTTATTGTAAATGGCAAAGTGACGTAAGCCAAATGCCTTCTGTCAAAGGTGGCTGGCCATGCACTTCATATGCTCTGGTGCCGACCCTGGGGCACAGTCAGCTGACCTTTTCGCCCTGAGAATTTAATCCTGTGCGCCCTCCAAGAGCCAATCCCTGCAGTCTGAACCATTCAGATCCATGGAGAGGAGGATCACACACACCAGTAAAGTCAGGCTATTTCTAAAATTAAGCTCCTCGTCTTTAGGATCTATTTCAGGATAACTAGAGAAGAATAAACCTAACATTGTTTGCTTATCTATAACAGGTGGTGAGTGTCGGTGAATTTATAGCAGTCGCAGAAACTGGTTTGAACTAATGGGAACTTTTTGGGCGGATACAAAATAAATAAACAGATAGATAAAACATTTCTGCATTTCCACAAAAGCGGTCTACTGAACACGAGTAAAAACTGCTGTCATATGGTCTACTGACATACAATCCGTTTTATTTCATTTTATTGTATCCGTTTTACCTTATTATTTGAATTTTCTGTTTGTCGCCAATATTTGCCAGTTATCTGTGGTATCTTTACAAACTGCAGTCAAACGTGTCCCGCTGTGTCTTTACTGTTTTCGTCTGTGATGCCAAATGTTACGTCAGTGTTTTGGGTTTAGTTTCGTTTGTGTATTTCTTTTAAGTTCTTTTAGAGACACCGATAAAAAATAAGATTAAGCCTAATCTAAAGCAGGGAGGAAAGACTGGAGAGGAAGACAAAAAATACAAGAAGGAAAATGGCAAAATAGGGAGGAAAGGGAAGGAAGGAAGGAAGTCGAGTGAAAGGGTGGAAGTAAGGGAAGAGATAAAAAGAGGAAAGAGGATAGGTAGGAAAGACGGGGGAAAGAACAAGGGGAGGAATGAAGAAAATCAAGAGGGGGGTGGAAGGAGAGATAAAAGGGAAAGAGGGTAACCTAGAAAGGAAGGCCGAATGGTGTGAGAAGGAAATAAGGAATAAAATCAAGGAAGGAAAGAAGGAAAATAGGAGAAGATAGAAAGGAAAAGAAGGAAGAGAACGGAATGGAATGGAAGAAAGAGGGAAAGTTTATCTTCACTTCCTCCCCCTCCTCCCCTGTGTCCTTCTGTTGCTTCTTTTGTCTTTTGACTGCTGGTCACCCCATTTAACATGGGACAGATAGCATCAGCCTGACAGATATTGGGTTCCCTGGCAGCTCCATTGTTGGGGGGTGAGGAGGGGTGAGGGGGGGACGGGTTAGTTCTTGCGTTACAGTGGGACTCGTTTAACTCGCAGCCCTCTTTTAGGAAACGAACAAATTGCCGCTGAAAGTCCGCCTTTGTTGTTATGGTGGGCTGATCTGAGAGCAGCCGAGGCTCAAACACCAAACAGCCTGCAGAGAACAGCAGCGCTTGGATCAGACCACGACACACCGAGACACCGACCGTCTGCTGCTGCTGCTCCACAAACGTTCACTTTTTTTAAAATTATTATTTTTTTAGATCGTTTGATCAGACATGGGGTTTTTTCAAGGCCAGTGTCTTTCATGTGTCTTTTCGGTTTTCCTATTTGTGATGTTTTGAAGGCCCATGCTGATATTCTGAGGCATGTATTTACCAATAACCTGCTGTTCTTTTTAACATTTTCCAGCAAGTTTACAAGATTTTTTTAATGATTTGGAGGATTATGGGCCATTAAAAATCTCCGCTGACATATTTATTTGGACAATTTTGTTTTTCAATCATAAACTCCGGTGCCAGGAAGATGCTCACGAAATAAGATTTGGAGTGTTATTTTACACTAAAAAGCCTGCTACTGCATCCCAAACATATTTTTGAATAACACTCACCGATAACGTGCAGTTAAATGTTCAAAGATTTCTGGCTTTGAAGAAGCTGTGAATCAAGCTTTCGAGTGTTATGGGACTAAAAAACTCAAACCTTGATTTGAGTTAAAGAGGTTCACACTGGTTTCTTTAAGGTAGTATGGTGCACTTGGTGTGTGTTCTAATCTGCTTCCAAACATCCAGGGTGTTGGTCACATATACACTCAGTCTCTAAATCACCCCCCTCCCATTGGATTTATTTATTTATTTTATTGTATTTTTCAGAAATGTCATAACTTGGTACAAAAGAGCTCCTGAAATGGATTTTAGAGCACAAAAAACTTTTATTCTGTAGTCACCAAGAACACCCAGTTACTTTATTAGTATATCAAACTTGGTGCCTAATATACAAGCTTTTGAGGGGGTAAAAAAAACTGAATCCAGTTTTGAAGTGATTTGAGTTTCAGATACTGATGTTTGGACCTTAACTATTTCCTAATGTAAGATATCTGCTATGTTTCTATATAATTAACATGGAGCAGAACATTTGAAACCTTGATTTGAGATTTAATGACCCACATTTTACAGAGAACTCCTTAGTATTTAGTTGTTTGAGCAGACCTGTGGTGTGGGTTTTAAAAGTCCTGATCTGTGATAACTCGAGTTATTTCTTTCACAAAGTAGCAAACTCACTTTTTACAATCTAAGCTCTTAAGATTTCTATAAATCAGCCTTTAGAGAGAACAGTGGGAAAATAAAAATCTCAAATAAAACAATCATGTGGGTGCTTTTTTATTTTTTCTAAAAAATAAATATCCTTGGAGATCAGAATTATAGTGTTTCAGTGATTCTGTTTTCTATTTGCTAATTTGGTTCCAGACCATGTCTGTGAGTGTGGATTTACAGCATTGTTCTGCATTGTGTTGTTCTGCACCACCATAAAATAGTAATGAAATGTTGGTCCAGGATCGACATTGCAACTAACCAATCATACTGTTGTGATGTCATAGCTTATTTGTGTGGAAATTAATGTGTCGAGTTAGGTTTGCTGGCAGCCAAATTTAGATCATTCATGTTGGTTTACTAATGATCTTTTTAAGCATTAGCTAGCTTCTTGGCTATTGATTCACTGACCAGCTGCAATGGTGATCAGCATTATTATGATGATGCAGGAATAACATCAATACAGCTATATCAGATTATGCAAGAAATCTGGGATTTTAAAGCCTGATGGGGGTTTTTTCGGGGGGGGGGGGGGGGGGGGGTTTGGGGGGGGGGGGGGGTTGCCAAGCTTTGTGTTTTTCTATTTAATGCCAAACTACCAAGATACTCTGAATTTTATTCCTACTTTTCAGACTGTAAAAATCTCCTAACCACCAGATCTAGTTTCTCAAAATATTTCCCATTTTCGTTCATGATAAAGCTAAATCTTACAATTAAATCCTGGATTATGAGATCACATGTTTAATCCTTACAAATTAATGTTGTTATTTTTGCTATTTTGAAGACACCTACTGGGAATGTTCATTTATCCTTTAAATCTCTAATATCAAATAATAAAATATTTCGTTGTCCTCATGGACTTTACTGCCCCTCAGAGTCCACACTGAAATGACTCTTTCTGTTTTTTAATCAGATGTTTTGATGGCAACAGGCCGACACTGTTCAGCGCCTTAACTGCGTTCCATTTCAGTGCCAAAGGAATTAGAGTTTTAAAAACCTACATTTCAAAGTGTTTGATTTTGTTGCGTTTTATCACTGACAATGAGATTCTCGTGAAATGGTCCAATCTGTTTAGTCAAATTCAAACATTTAGGGCTTTCTTCATATGTTATCCTCTTGTTGGTGATGGAAAACTCTGATTTGATGCCCAGATGTAATGTAAATCGTTGTCACAAATTAAACCAAATTCAGAGTAGTGTGTGTGACAGGAATTATTTTTTACTGCAATTTTCTTTCAGAAGCTTTATTCTTCTCATAAAAACATGTAAGCTCTATACCTGTTGACTAAATGTGCTCAGAACTTCACATAATTGAGATTTTTCTGATTAGAAGAAGAGCTACTGTGTAACAAACTTTCTCCATTAAAGGACTGATTTGCGGTTTAGAGGCCAGACTGACTGATTGTCCAATAATCACATTTTTTTTTTTAAATTTCCATTCATTCTATTTTCTTTTCCTCTTCTTCTCAAGGCAAAAAATCCCTCAAAAGTCATTATTGTGCCTTTAAAATGCCATGCTGAAAACTTTAAAGTGAGTCTTTTCTGATCTGAAGAAATAAGTAAATGAATGTCTCCTATAACTTAAATCATAATCATTATCAAGACATAAAAAAATAAGTTGATAAATAAATAGAAAACCCAGGAGCCCTTCTGGATGAAATGTGTTCACCAGGCAGCCGAAACAAGCATGCATAAGGCCTCTGACAGAGTAGCAAAACACCGGCTATCGATCCGCAAAATAAACCCTGAAGCTGTAGAATGAAAGATCACACTTGATCCACTGAGCACTAAAGCCGCAGCAGCAAACAGCACAAACAGCCGAAGGTTTTCAGCGACTCCAAACGACAGATCTGTGCGCGATAAAAAGGCGGAGGAGATCCTGAGCCATCTGCACTCAGACTGAAGCTAGCAGCCGCTGCGGTGATGCACAGAAAAAATAAATGATTATCAAATAAAAGCAGAAAGACACAACTATCAGCGTCATTGCATCTTCATTCTTTTGTTCCACTTTCTGCTACTTTGATTGCAGGTTCAACACAAGCACTACACGTCTGCTACACATGGGTCGCACTTGCGTCCTGTGGAAGCTGCAGGCAGTCTGAAGGTTTGACCTTTGACCTCCTGCTTTAATTACTGCAGGTGCAGCAGTGAAATATTTCATGATCCAAAATCTCTTAATAGGACACGAATTTTGTTTAAAAAGCAAAAACATTCAATAATAATAATGAACTCTGTTTTGTTTCTTTTGGGATTTTTGTTTTTGTTTTTTGGAATAATTTCCACTGAAAGAAATGAAGAGATTTTAAGATGGTTGCTATTTTAACACATATTAAGAAAAGTACAAAAAAGGATGGAGGTTTAACCTTTGACCTGTGGGCAGCAGACAGGCATGAGGGCAATAATCCTTATTCTGTCATTGTCATTATTTGAAATAATTGCACTACCTGTTGTTGTTGTTGTTGTTGTTGTTGTTGTTGTGAGGTTTCTTTATGAGTTTGTTTTAACTAAATAAGATAAATATCACATTTTTCTCACACTGACTCTATTAGAAACTCAGTGTTTGCTTTGCAGGCTTATTGTATGAGCAGAATACTCTCACATCTGCATGGATTATGAATTATCTTTCCACCAAACGACAGGGAAGACGGGAAACAACATTCTGCAACAACACCAAGACCTGTTGTTTCTGAGACAGAAAATTGGAGCTTTAAGATGGATGGAGGGGACCTATAGACCTACTATACTCCACTATAGGACAAATCACGTGATAGCGTTTATCCAAAACCGAACAGAGACTCATTCAGGTTAGAACGTGTTGTCAGGTGAGGAAGGACGATCCTCACATCGAAACAGCTTTTTTTGTTTTGTTTTTTGTTTTGTTTTTTTCCTTCAATTGAGCAAACATTATTCGAATTTAGCAACAACACTGCAAGAAAACGGGCTTCAGAAAGCATGAGGCACCAACTAAAGTGGACTCTAGAGAATTTAAACTCCTGAAAGTGGAGAAAGAAAAAATGTATATGGGTGTGCAGCCTGTGCTGAAATGTTAAAACACGAAGAATAAGCTGGAAGGCCTGCAGCGCCTCAGACAGAGAGGCTCAGTTTACGGCTTTACGCCACAAACCTGCAGAAAAAAAATGTGAGGTGGTGATTGTGCACCAGCATAGAGAGAGAGCGAGAGAGAGAGGAAGAAAAGCTGCAGGCCGCGGATCAAAATCACACCAGCTGCAACAACAAACATCCACGCGATCACAGCGACATCTGAACACACTGTGAGTCTTTAGGCGTTGCTCATAAGCGCTGAGGAGGAGGACGCAAACACATCTCTACATCCATATCTCACTTTTCTTTTTCAGGGCTGAAAGTAGAATTCTGATTTCAGGTTGAGTTCGGAATCACGACAACTGCACAAAAAGCGATCAGAGCACCTCAAAGAAGACACTGAAGCTGATCCCGGCAGCAGCAGAAAGCACAACACAAACGCACACGCTCAGCTTTGAATCAGACTTCCTGAATGAAACACACAAACACCCCCAAAAAAGCGAAAGAACAAAACAGAAAGTGGCACATAAGCTGCAGCCACACAGAATTAAACGCAGAGCATCAGGTAACAAAGAGAGAAAATCTCCAAATGTGAGACTTCACGACCAGCACGTGCATCCCTGCTGGATTTAATTCATGTTTCTTCTCCACAGAAGCGCAAAAATACTGAAAACCGATATGTGAACCTGTTTACTGAAGAACCGAATTAACACAATCTGAAATGTCAGGTGTGTGTGTGTGTGTGTGTGTGTGTGTGTGTGTGTGTGTGTGTGTGTGTGTGTGTGTGTGTGTGTGTGTGTGTGTGTGTGTGTTTATTTGGAGAGATTTAAAAACCAAACCAAGCATCTGCGACCTATACATGAAGCATACATGTGGATCTCAGACCGATCGTTGCATAGTACAAATATGACACCACAAAAATAAATAATTAACTTCACACAACATTAAATAGTTCCAAACTTAAGAAGTAAATTTTCAACCTTGTTTAAGTTTCAGCTGTAAAATAGCTTCAAGAAGGCGCAAACCCGGCCACCAGCATCTGAAATACTCAAAATCTAAACCACAGTAGCGCCAAGGGGAAGAGGAAAGAAAGTCTCCTGACGGTGGAAATATCAGAAATTGTAGTGGAAAAAACGCGCCATCACCATTTGGCCCCTGACCAAGAAAAAAATGCACAAATCTCTAAATTTAAGGGGGAAAAAATCATCTTTTTCTGATTCTTAAAAAGAAAAAAAATCAGATGAGGCAGAATGATTAAAAAACAGAGAAGAAGAGTCATCTCACCATCAAAGTCATCACCTGTTAACACATAAAAAGCCACAGACAGACGAAAACACTGCACAGCGCCAAAGAAAGAACACCAGTGACCACAATTAGCCTGCAAAAGCTGACTCTTGTTTAGGAAAGATGTCAAATCTGAAAATGTAAAGGGGAAAATATCCAGAAAGTTTCTGCTCTGGGGCTTAAAAAAACAAACAGAACTGAGCAAAGTGAGCAAGAAAAGCCGCATTTAAAACACTAAAACGCATCAGTGACACAGCGCTCAAATCTGCTCTCACATCCTGACTTTTCTTTGGAAAAAAAGACTGAAAAAACTGGAGCTCCTTACAACTAGTGTACGGTGGTTTGAGCTGTGAGCAGTTTAAACCAAACAGACATATGATGATAAAACAGTGCAAAGATGACATTATTAGGGAGGGGGGGTGGAGGGGGCTGCACACAAACCCAGAGGCCACAGCCTCCAGCGCCTCAGATTTCACTGCTCAGAAGGAGAAAATGTCACAACCTGAAACACCAAAAGACCCTCACACAGTCAGTCAGGCTTCAGCAGCCTTAACGCGACCTCCGGTTGCATCATTTGACAGTTTTTTCACCGAGACGCGCATAAATCTGCACGTGTAAAAGCTGTAACGCACAGGTTGAATTTTTTTTTAATCCCAGATGTGTGCGTAAACAAGAACAACTAAAACTCCAGGAAAACATAAACGGAAACACTCGTGTGGATGAGGTGGGATATCGACCTTAGCCCACAAATGAATCAAATGATGTTTGCTCTCCATAAAACCATAATTCAGAATCTGATTAAGAAAATCCAAAATTTAAGTTAAAATCTAGAAGAAGAAAAAAGGTGGTTTTGCTGTTAAAAAAAAAAAGAACAATAATAATCCTAAATTGATTTTTGTGCTTTTCAGTGAAATCAGTGAAAACACGGACGGCAGGAATAAAAAAAGACAAAAGGATTTTCATTAGTTATGAATGTAACCTATTCTTTTATTTTTATTTTTTATGATTATTTTTTTCTTTTTTTGTTCTTTTTTTAAACTTTTGTAAGCGACAAACACGGGAATAAGAATAAGACCACAATAGTATCACAACCATGAAAATTTCTTTAGAGACGACAATTAAAGGACAATCATTCCAAGTAGTATTAGATAATGAGGCATTTTTTTTCTTGTCAAACAAACGGGTTTTTACATCGTTCCTCCTTTTATAGAAAAACAGAAAAGCAAAAGCCCACATTCAACTTACAAATAGACATTTCTCTCTCGCTCGCTTTTTTTTTTTACTAATAATACAAAAAGTAAATAAAAGGAAAAGAAGCGTGAACGTCCGTTTTTATCGGCGATCACGTTTACAGTCAAAGAAAGCACATCACAGGTTGCACTGCGGAAAATATCCATCAGCAAAACGAGAAATTTGTGCTCAATATTCAGCCTTGAAATCTGAATTTTCTATAGCACGAGCAGTTAAATTCAAAAGGTTTAAAAAAAAACAGGCAACAGGAGGCAAAAAAAATCTCTCCAGCAGCACTAACAATCCTTCGCTGATGACGCTGAAAAAAATCGGCGCCACCAAACTCCATTTACGTTTCAGCTAATTTAAAAAGACTGCAAAAAAGCAATATAAATCTCGTTTAAATGGATATTTTCTGCAGTGAGGGAGGCATCATTCACTCCGTCATCCACACCTTCTCCCATCCATTCATTCAGTCCTTAATTCTTTCCACATTAGGCCTGTAGTGTTATGCAGCTGAATACTGACTCTAAAAATCCTAAAAAACCGATTCTTTGGTCTATAGAAAGTACATTAGCAGTTTTCAACTGGGAAATTAAACGAGTGGAGAAACAGTCTCGGGACTTTAAACTGCGGGAGGCAGAGTCGCTAGAAACAAAAAAATAAAAAAAATATATAAAAAATGTGTTTCAATTTTGTAAAATAAAATCACTCTCCGCCGCTTTTCTTCAACCCCGCATGATACTTATAATACTGCAAAAATGCGGGCAAAACAGGCTATCAGAGATATTATTATTATTTTACCTTTTTAAATCTTAAAATTAGACGAAACTATTTTAAATACATATTCTATAAAAGTAATACCTCCTCCAATAATAATAACAGAAAAAATCAGCCTGCAGCTCTCCTCACGCTCTCTGTTTTTTGTGTTTTTGTTTGTTTTGTTTTGTTTTTTTATCTCAGATCACATTGCACGTCGCTGACTGACAGTACTATACAGAGACAAACCCCGGACACTTATAGGAACAGACATTATGTACACAAAAATTAAAACTGCTGGAGAAGATGGAGCAGAAGAAGAAGCAATAATAATAATAATAACAATAATAATAATAATAATAACAATTAAGATAATAATAATAATAATAATAATAATAAAAAATACCTGGAAACTTCAGGGCTGCTTTCTGTTAGTTTCTCAGTGCTGCTCTTTTTTGTTTTGCAGTTTTAAGCCTCTTCTCTTTTTTCTATAGTAGGTAGTTTATAATAATTTTGTCATTTTTTGTACAATGTAAATGTTCAGTGTAAAATGTTCAACTTACAGTTCCAGTCACTTAAAGATTCTCACTCCTTCAGGGCAGAATGAGGGGATGGATGCATGGATGGAGAGGTGAGGTGGGATAAAGTGGAGGGGTGAGGCTGGGGGTGAGGGTTTGGGGTGTTAGTGTATAAGCGGGTTGGAGGTTGAACTCTGGTTCTGATGCGTAAAATAGTCAGACAACCCCCCGGAAAGTCCTGAGGAGAAGGCCGGCAGAGAGCCGGACAGAGCGGGCCTAAGAGAGTCACAGGGCAGCGAGGAGGAGGACGGAGCCTGCGGGGAATTGGAGGCCGAAGCCCGGGCGGCCTGCAAGGTGCCGCCGCTGCCGCCGGACTGCGTGGTCATGGACGGGTGTGGGACATGAGGGAAAAAGTAACTGGTCTGTCCGGCCAGTAGATTCACCGAGCAGGGGTTCAGGGAGTAAGTGGCCCCGGAGCAAGGCACGGAGAGGCCGCAGGGTACCGCCGAGGCCGCCAGGGCCGCCGCTGTCAGGTGGTGCGTCGCGTAGGGGAGATCCCCCCCGACCAGCCGGTCCATGCTGAGCCCGTTGGAGGATGGGAATGACGAGTGGTTGTTGCTCATGTTCTGGGTGAGCATGGTGCTGTAGGACATGGGATGACCCGGGTATCCCGATGAGGTCCCGTTGTAGCCGAGGGCGCCGCCTGCCCGCGGGTGGTGTAGAGAGAGGAAGGGGGACATGGGCCAGTACAAGGAGCCGGCTCGGTCCATGAAGGTCAGCCCAGAGGTCAGCCGAGCACCCCGCTTGAAGGCCAGCTTGGCTCGGGACGTGGTGGACCTCCGTCGGAGTTTCCCGGTAGTGCCGCCGATGAAAACGTCGTCGCTGCTAGGGTCCAGCATCCAGTAGTTCCCCTTGCCCGGGTCGTCGTAGTGCCGCGGCACCTTGACGAAGCATTTATTGAGGCTGAGATTGTGTCGGATGGAATTCTGCCAGCCCTGTTTGTTCTCCCGGTAGTACGGGAAGTTTTTCATGATGAATTCATAAATGCCGTTCAGAGTGAGCCGCTTCTCCGGACTCTGTCTGATGGCCATCATTATCAAAGCGTTATAACTAAAAGGAGGTTTTTCATACTTGCCGCTTTTCTTCTCTCCGTCCTTCCCTCCAGCGCCGCCGTCTCCGTCCTTTGCGTCCTTTTTCTCTTCCTGCTTCTCCTTCTCGTCCGGGCAGCTCTCCTGTCTCGAGGAGTCACTTTTAGAGTCCGCCTTAACGTCCGGCTGCGCGACGGGAAGAGGAGCTTTCTGCTCGGCTTCGTCCGCGGCGCCGGGCCGGTGGTGGTGGTTCTGGTGGTGGTGGTGAAGGTGGTTTTGGTGGTGATGCTGGTTCTGGTGATTGTTGTTGTCGCTTTGAACGGCCTCGGGCACCAAACTGTTTATACTAAACGACGATTTAGGAATCATTTTCACCTCTTTGCGCTCTCCCATATCCAACATCACCGGGCAATAAGGGGGGAAAATGGCAACGACCAAAAGCGACGATCACAGCTGGGTTTCAATCTGTCCTGTCTCTGCCTGCGAACCAGGACGGGAAGGAAGGAAGGGGGGATAGATAGGAAGAAAGAAAGTATAGCCCAACAAACTATTTCATGTTCGGTTTGGGGAGAAAAAAGGAAACACACACACAACACACATGTACACACACATCGATAGGAGACAGATAGCTGCAATTAATTAGGGAGCCACAGCCACTAAAGCAAGTAAAAAAACATTGGTTGGACCTTTCCAGTCCTCAGCCAACCAGGGGAACATTAGTATTAAATATTAAGGCGTCCTCTGCGCTTTCAGCCAATCATGACGCACAGGGAAACACACACATCCACCAATGCCTTGCACGCTGCAAAAAATGCCCACCTTCCCGATACATTTCATGGTTTCTGTCCTAACGAATCGAAATTTGATCAAAATGAACATCGAACTGCGACAGGAACTAGTCTGTTTTTATGGTTTCCAAAGCGAATCGTTTGCTTCGAAATTTTCGTTGGATGTTAGACTATTCTTCTTCAAACTCGTGCTCCCTGTCCTCGTATTAATCTCATCTGCGAAATCATACCCTTGAACTGTAAACGGATTAAACTCGAATAAAAAAATTGAGATTTTTTAAAACCCACTCGTTTATTCACCTGACATTTTTTTTATAGAGAAAATGAAACTTTAGAGCCTTTTTACGCCGCCAAATCGGACACTTTTTACAGCGTAGAAAACACACTCACCCTTATCAACATTCGTGTGCCTTCCCCTCATCCCTCCCCTCTCACACTCTCTCCCCCACCTAAACCAAAAAACCATAGCTGGAAAACACACACCGTGCATGCGTAAACCCAAATCCCCGCCGCTCCTCATATTTACACTCCTCCGATTCAAATATTTGCCCCTTCGGCGTCTCCAAAACTGTTTACATCCCGGGAAAATAAACAGAGGAGAGGGGATCCGGAGGGCACGCGGACACGGTCAGGACAGGCTGAGGTGATTTATGTGTCAGATCGCAGCAGACTGCGCTGCGCAGAAAGGCTGCGGGGCTGCTTCTCCAAAAGCCGCTTCTCCGTGCGTAAAATGTGTGCCGGGCATAAACACGGTGTCATTTCAATCTGCCACTTTAAGGAAGGTTTCAGTAGTCACTTACTTTCCTCCCAGCGGAGGAGAATTTAACAACAGCACGAAGTGAACCGGAGGCAGGAAGAGACTCGGAGTGTGGGAAAGGGTGGAGAGCCGAGGGCCGCCGAGAGCTAGAACCAAGCCGCATTCACAGATTTATTTTTTATTTTTATTTTAAACCGCCATCGACAGAAAAATGTGAAATAATTTAACACAACATTTCAAATAGGGATTTATGTAATTTTTTTTCCTTCGAAGAAATAAAACAAAATAAAATAAGATACGTTGCAATTATACGCATATACTGTGACTGGTACGGCACCCCTGCTCCTTCATTTACTGCTGCTCTAACGGCACTGAGGGATGTAGGCAATGAAGTCCACAATATCTGCCTTATCTGCCTCCGCTTTAACGTTCATAAAATTAAAGACGGGGACGCTGTTTATGGGTTGATGTGTTTACATTTATAACAGAATTTGGTTGCCAGCCCGCGAAGAAATGATTGCGAAAAGGAAATGAAAAAAGTTCAAAGTGTCACAGTGGAGAGGAAATTAGTGAATAGATACCGCTGTTGTTCTTACATTGTTAAATGTTTACATTATTATCGTATGTTAATAGTAAACCGCTAAGAACACATATGGCTTTACAGATACTACACGAATTGGACTGTGCAGTAATATTTACGCACTTTGTTGTTGTTGCTGTTGTTTGAGTCAGATATTGTTTCTGGTCTCACTGGAGTTCATTTAATTCATGCATAAACTGCAACTACTGCTAAGTGTTCCCACAACAACTACACGACTATCCACTCAAATACGCCTGTAGTACTTCCAGCCGTATGCAGCTGCTTCAGCCCCTGAAACTACACAACTACCTCTTGTTAGTAGCACTGCTGGGGTTTTTTTATTGATTCACTGTCATTATTGACGAAATGAGTACAGCTACACCGCTGTTATTAGCACAGTAATAGTAATATTTCCATGCAGATATCACAAGTATTGTTGCTACTACAATGAAGTTTTTCTCTCCATATGAGCGCAAAAAATAAATATATTATGTTCCCCCTCAACAACACCCTCACGTGTTGTCTGGAACAGATAATTACAAAAGGAAAAAAAACTGTTAAGTCTACAAAATAAAAGCCTTTCAGAATGTAATTCCACCTTAAATAGTTTAATGGGAGACACACTCAGCCAAATCTGTCAGTCTGTAAAGTGCACAACAGTTGATTTAACACGTTTAAGGTGGTATGAGGATCTTGATGTCAGTGTGTGCGAGGGGAAGACAACCGAAATTGTAAGCCTCCCCACACACACACACATTTTTTTGACATCATTGGAGCATCGAGGTGTCCAAAACGAAACCACATAAAGCTAATTGAACATTTTTCCATATTTTTTATTTTACTTTGAATTTCTTAACTTTACGTGAATTATGTGGAAATCTGCCAACAACTCACAGTTTTCATCCAAAGTGGAGACTTTTCGGCAGAAATGTGACTCAGCTTGCTGACACACAGAAAACCTACAATTTAAGAGGAGAAAGCTCATTTATTAACAAAGAGCGACTTTTAAGAGAGTCGCGCTGGATTAAATACACCTGACGTAATTCTTTGTGTAGTTCTAATAAAAAATGAACCAGCTGCTCGGACACGCTCCGCTGTTTTTACGCATGAAACACTGAATTGTCACGGAAGCGTTTGCGCTTCTCAGACAACCACAAATATGAATTTATTTTCTGTGAAAAGGTGAAGCAGTCTGTCAGTGACGGGCGCTCATCACTGAAGCAAGGCAGGAGAAGACTTGTAGCAAAGTGAGCGGGTTTATTTCGGGCTGGAAGGTTTTTAACGCACAAAGAAGAAACTGAGCACTGAACACATTCTCAGAAACTACAAGTCTGAATAAACTCCATCAGTTTGTCAGAATCTCCTTTTTTTTGTTTTTAATTATTTTGTTATATAAACCATTAAGGTTCATCACCGGTCATGTTATTATTATGGTATTTCCCGTCTGTGAAGCTTTATATTTTGTTTTTGTTTTATCTGTTTTGCTAAAAATAAATCATTTTTAAATTCGAATTTAATTTTTTATATGAACATTTCATATATGTATGATTTAATGCCATATTATTATTATTGACTGGTCTTTTACAACAGAACCAAAAAGAACAATTTGCTGGATGAAAACGTTCATGGAAAGGTTCTGTAATTTTTTTATTTTTTTATTTTCTTCATTTGGATCTTTCATTCACTTACCATAGTTTTTATAATACAGGATAGATTCAGCTTCATGTAATGCTTTTTTCCCCCTTCAAATAATAATACCAATGATGAGACGATTCAGGGTGTTGGTCAAGTGCAAGCAGGTGCCAAAAACTGATACTCATTCTTCCCACTAGTTTTATTCGTGCGTAAAAACGCGCGCATAAAGGAAATGTATTTAGAGGGACATTCTTTTCTCCATTATGCTTTTATTTTGACAGCGTAATCTAACTCGGTGCTGTTTGTTTATGAGCTTGTCTGTTAACTGAACATACTGGCTGTTTGCTCAGAGAAGCTCAGGATGTGAGCGGACTGTTCGGCTCAGCTTGCATGTTTTCTGCAGCGCTTTCGTGTTGTCGCTGTATTTCCTTGTTGTGTCTGTATGTGTTGAGGTAAATTCCTGATTGTGTCTGTCGGGCTGTGAGACTCTGCAGCATCCAAACAGACCTGAGGAGGAGGAGGAGGGGAAGGTTGTGGAGGAGGAGGAGCCGCAGAGAAAACCCTCCATCCAGTCTCAGAAGGACAAAAACAGGGATGAATAAAAATTGGTGCTCTCTGGTGTTAGTTTGTCCAAAAGCATCTCAGCAAAGCGCCTGTTTCAGAAATTTAAGGACACGTTTTGTCCCTTGAAACAAAAGCAGCAGGTGGATTCGTCGGAGAGAGGCCAGGAGGGGTAGTTTCTGCGGTTCCAGATGTAAATCTGTTTGTTTTAATAAAAAATAAATTCACGTAACAACAGCTTCTTTCTAATTTTTCTCGACTTTTAGATGCTAATTCTAACATTTGCTTGGGCGGGTAACAGCTGGTGTTTAAATTAAAAAGCTGGGGCATTCAAATGAAACCAGGATCCAGTTATTGTCCTTGTAATTTAAAATGCCAAAAATAAGCATTGAAGAAAGTGGCAACAAGTAAAACTCCAAATAAAACCATATGAGCGTTACTATTTGGAGAATCCAGAGGTCGTGGAAAAACGGCTGATTAACAAGGGGGACTGAAAACGAAATTGAGTTCTTTTATGGGGGCAAACGCCCTCATGAAGGATAAGATACAGTAAAACTTGACCTCAGCAACTTGGGAAACACTTTAAACAACGTGAAAAAAATTTTTTATTTTTTTTTAAAGTATAACAAATAAAAAAGAACCATCAAAGTACACTCAGTGCTAAGTTCTGAATATAGAAACTCAAAATAAACTTTTTTGAAATTTTCCGGCAAAATAGGAGCGTCAGAAACTTTCTTATGCAAGAGATTAAAGTGAATCTTCTTTGTTTTTATTTAATTCTGTTGGGAACAAGTTTCCATTTACATCCTTAAATCGTTTACGAATATGAAACATTAAATAAACCTTGTTAGAAGACTGAAATATTTTTATTATGACCTTTTTGCGCATCGCTCTACTTTTCATGATATATCAGTTTTAAAAAAAAACAAAAAAAAAAACAAGCATATTTACGGCGAAAAAAACGCAAAAGAGACTTCCGACCTCCAGCTGTCTGATCATAATTAGGATTTCAGCCATCACTAAAAGAAAAAGATTATATTCTTATAGATTATATTTTCAGCATTTGTTTTATTCATTTTAAGTGTTTCTGGTTGAATTGAAAGGGAGAGGCAACAAATAATAAAATACTTCTGACCTTGCAAAGCATTAAGGTGCTTTGGTAGTCTCTGAGGGCATCCTCGGGGACTCAGTGGGATCTGAAAGTTTTAAGGTTCTTTTGCTGCTTACTGTAGAAGTGGGTTCAATTATGAGGGTCTCAAGAGTTGTTATTTGGGATCCAAGAGCTTCTTAAGGAGGGGAATGGTGATCATTGGCGCTCAAGAGTTTAAGGGGAGGTTAATAAAGGTCAAGACCTTCTTAAAGTTGCTAAATACCAACCGAAAGAGGACAGTAAAGAAGAAAAAGCTCAGACCAAGAAAAGCATGAAGGGGGTTCCTGAAGTTCCATAGTTCAGTCCAGGAATGTGACTAAGGAACTTCTGGTTCCATATCAGGAATCTGGAAATTCTTGTGGGGTTGCTAAGCAGAATATAAAGAGATGGTTAAAGGGGGTTTTGGGGCTGCTTCTTGGGGAAAGACTGTTTATTTGGGCACTGAGTGATTCAATAAAGAGTTTTTTAGGTGGTTCGATTTTTTTTTCAGTAAGCGCTGACGGCTTTCAGATTTTCTTAAGTTAAACCTGGTGTTTTAATAAAGTCTGGGAGCTTGTTAATGGTGTCTATGGGGTGGATGGGGCATTCTGTCAATAAAGGGTTCCTTGGGTTCTTGTAAAGGCTTTTGGTTATCAAAAGGAGTCATAAGTGAGTTCTAGGGGGTCTTACTGTGGTTTCAGGGATTTGTTGCAGCTCTATAAGAAGGAGCAGAGGATATCAGAGAGACATTTTAGTTCACAAGTCTATTTAGATAATGATAATAAGTATTTCTTTTTCCTTTGGGGAACAAAGTAATTTTCCCAAAGTGTTTTTTTTAAACACGGGCATTTGATTTTTGTCCCCTATAGTATGCCTTGTTGGGGGAGGGGGGGGGGGGGATCGACCAAAATAATCGGTGTTCCCTTAAATCCTACACAAAGACGATGGAGCTAATCTGCAGAATTTACTGCCTTAGAGTGTGAATGTTTGAACACATGACGCTGTGTGATTTCTTAACATCAGTATTGCCATTGATTGGCTTTAGAGCTCAAAGAAGGAGAGATGATGCCACCCTGCAGTGGAAAGTGGAACTGCACCGAGACAAATGCCACTCTTCCTGTTGGCATTCATATTGAGCCTCAGTTTATCGTGCGCAGTCTTATAACGTCGTTATTTTTTCAAGCAGTAGTGTGATTAAAAGTTCGTGTCTGGAAAACATAAAAATGAGACTGTGATGGCAAAAAGCAAACACCTGAAACTTTCTCTGGTAAATGTTGAAAATTCCAAATTGTTTGAAACGACAAACTTGCTTGCGTCTGCTCACATATAAGTTCTAACAGCAGGCGATAATATGCAATAAAATATTTAAATCATGTCAGTGTATCCCATAAATACTCAAGCGAGAGTGAAACTGATTAAAACGTCCCTGCGGAAAGTGTGGCAAAGGAGAGAAAGTAACTTAAATATCGCTTTATTTTTAAAGTGAGTCAATAAAATCCTGACATCACCGCGCGCTGGGTTTTAATAGTATACCGCCCTCTTTTTTCACACACCAATCTTGCTACTTTTGTTACATTAACACGGAGATCTGGTGTCATGTTGATGTTACAGCTGTAATGATCTTACAGTAATCCCGTTTAAACTGCTGGGAAGTCTCTTTTTATAGTAAGCCGAGTTCAAGAGTTTTTAACAGGAATAAAAGGTTTATTTGGATCAGGCCTATTGTGAACAAGATATACTTTTACAAAAACGATTTTTTCATCACCTGGAATATAGAGAACAACCTCCACATAGAGCGACCAGCAGCAGAGACTGTGGGGTTACGATGCTGCAGAGGTGGTTGAACTGCTCACATGCAACTATACAGGCTACACATTTATTTCATTCACTGTTTCATTTCATACATTTTTTTTCCAAATAGCTCACAAACAGTATGCACTGCAACATTATGCGTGTTTGTTTGTTTTTAATAATTTGATGATATTCTCTTTGTACATCAGTGTATTTTGTTTTTCACAGTAGCGGCACCGCTGTTATATCCGCTGTTTGGATGCGTCCGCTGATCTGTGGATTTCTTTTTGAGCCACACGTTTCTTGTGAGATTGACTGCTGACTTTAGTAAACTACAGCCAATCAAAATGTGGGACATCGTATGTGGAAAAGGGGGAGGAGGAGAGATTGGTCAAGGTGATGAAAATGCTGTGCAGTCCCACATAAAGTGAAGCACTTGGTCACCCTAACCTTGCTTTTTGCCGTCTAAACATTTGACCTGGAATAATATCAGATTCAATATTTAAATGTGCAAACCTAGCCGGGTATAATGCACAGTTCAAATACGGACGGAACTTTAACCTCCTGTATTTTATATATATATATATATATATATATATATATATATATATATAGATATAGATATAGATATATATATATATATATATATATATATATATATATATATATATATATATATATATATATATATATATATATATATATATATATATATCTCATTTCTCGTGTATATTAATATATTTATTCAGTTATCTATGAGGGAAATTGAATTAGAATTCTTGATTACTTTGGAAAAGGTGAAAGGAAATAAACCTTTAAAACCAGCAAGCAGCTTCAGTGTGAAAAGCAATAGTCCACTCACAGAGGTAAGACCTGCGCTCTTTTTAAACAATAAATTTAAAAAAGCAGGTTGATGCATTTCTTTCTTCTTTAGAACACCCTCTAATAGCTGAATGACAGTAAACTTTACTATAGCCCAAAGCACCTTTAACGTATAAAAAGTAGAGCACCTATGACGCGCAGTCAAAAGCAACATTAGAGCCGAACACAGAAACACAATGAAGTTTAAATGAGAGAGCTAAAATGCCATCGTCAGTATCTGGTTTCTGGATAAGTTCAACTTGTTTCTGCACACTGTTCCTGTCCTTGGGCTCCTGCTGTTTCTGCTCTCTGCTGGTTTCTCTTGTCTTTCTGTCGCGCCGTGAGCTGAATGCTGAAGGGGGAATCAGACGGAGGCCTGGAGGGACACAAATAGGTCCAACACCACCAAAAATGGACGGTAACAGTAAAGCCCGATGGTCGGTCACATACTTCTATACTAGCAGTACAATCCAACAGCACGAAGCCCATCTAAAAACAATTTAATCGTGGACTGGCTGAATGTTTCGAAGCCCCACAAATAAAGCCGAATATAGGCTTTCAAAAAATGTACAGATTTAAAGAAAACGTCACACCTTTAAAGCCATTCAACTGATAAAATGCCCTCTTTTTCGTTTATTAAGGAATAAATATGAGCTCGATCACGTTAATTTGGCTGTTTAACATATAAATTGCGTTTTAAGTTTTTTCATTAAGTGATCATGAGCGCATTCCTCATTTTTGGGCAACCTTTAAATGAAAAATCTGTGCAATTAAAATCAATTCAAATACAACAGATATATGATGCACACAAGTTCACGATTTGTTTCCATATTTTTGGAGTCTGCTCAGTGACTGTTTATATCTATTTTAAACGCGCTTCGCGCTTTATTCAAGGAAGGTTTTCGTTGTGGACGAACACCACGTGTTGGTGCGGAGGACTTCAAAATGATATAATGGTTCAATCGATGACAAACGCTGAAAACAGACTTCAAAAGAATACAACCAGATGACTGGAGGCCGCATGTTCACGCCACGAGGACGACAGACACGGTGTGAGGCTCATTCCTGCACCGACAGCGACACCAAGAGGACGTTTCGGTTAGAGGAGCTTCACACAAGTGAGAGTTTCTGCAGACAGGAAGACATGACCCGTCTGTCCATCTGCTCTTATCCAACCATAAGGTCATGTTGGGACTGGAGTCTGACCAAGCTCACAGGGCGAGAGTTGCGATGCACAGCAGACAGGTAGCAGGGTCAACACAGAGACACAGACAAAAACACACACTCACATCCTGTGGTTCATTTAGAATCACCAACTAACCCAACATGCATCTCTTTGAATTGCAAGAGGACCAGAGCACCTGACGGTAACCCATCTGAGCTGAGGGAGAACACGCAAACTTCACACAGAAAAAGCCTCAGCCAGCCAGGAGGTAGAAACCAGGAAGCATCCTGCTATGAGACCAGCTGTGCTACCATCACACAATAACAACATGAAAGAGAAACTGTTATAACATTACCAGGAAAGGAGGGTTTTTTTCCCTCCCCCAAAATGTCATGCCTTTTTTGCATTGTTGACCTGCTCAGTTGCCCAGAGTATACAGAAGGTTTTGAAATAATTTAGAATTAATTAAAAAAAAAGTATAAAAGAAAAGGTTTTTGGTTACACTCTGACTCTCAGATCTGGAACAGAGCTGACTGCAAGGGGAGGCAGGAAAGTAAGTGGGCTCTGTTTTTGTGCTGATATTAAGACCAAGCAAGAAGAAGACAGAACTGTGGCTGATTTGTGATTAGTAGGTGACCTGCTCTGAGCAACCACCCCACAATTTGTCAGTGCAAACTTTACAAGGGACTGGCATGATCAGTTTAGCCATTCCACTTCATATTACTGCCACTGTAGGAAGAGTATTGTCACAGCAGATGACACTCATGGGATAGTTCACAACATGTAGATCTAAATTTAGAAGAATCACTGAAGGGAAGTTTTCCTTCCCACTGTTGCCAAAGTGCTTGCTCATAGGGGGTCATATGATTGTTGGGTTTTTCTCTGTATCTTTTTTTTTTTTTGCCTGTCCCATTTGGTTCTTTAGCCATCAGAATTGTTGTCTGAAGACCAACAAGGATACCCAATGGATTTATTTTGCCAAATGGATCATCGTGGCATTGCCGCATTGGTCCATTTGATCGACCTTTGTTTTTATTATTTATTTTATTTTATTTTCAGTTGTTACAGACGGGACAGACATGAGTGAGGGATAGGAAAGGGAGAAAGAAAGAGGAAGGAAAAGAAAAACAGAAGGGGAGAGGGACAGTGAGAAAGGGGAAAAAATAAATAAATTAAAAAAAATAAAATAAAATCTCCTGGATCACCTGTTGAGAGAGAAAGAATAGAAAACAAGCAAAAAAAAAAACCAAAGCAACATACTAAACACAACACCATCGCATTAATCTAGCTAAGTGTAAACAGCAGTAAATACTAAATATTCAGTGTTGTTGTGCAGCACGCAGGACAGACAGCGCACAATGTGCTTTGAAGTAGCAGCCAAGAAAGGTGTAATTTAAGTCTACGAATAGTGAACACCCGTGTGCACACCTGTGTGGATCAGCGCGCTTGTATTCAAATGGTTTCCACATGTAATGGTCTGCAAGAGGATGTAGAGAGCCATAGCCCTGTCCCCCAGGGCATGAAGCAGGCATGGAGATCCAGGCCCCAGACATCCAGAGTGCGTGAGCCCAAGGAGGACCACCGGAGGGGCATCCGTGCCACCCTCATGGGAAGGGCTGAGGATCCCCAGACGAGGCGTCACCCAGTAGCCACCGAGCAGAAGCTAGAGGGGGCTGCACCGGCGTGCCCGCCGGCTCTGCCGGCAGCCAGCTGTGCCAGAGTGAACCGGGTTTTTCTCTGTATCTATGAAGCGCCTTGAGGCGACTTTTGTTGTGATTTGGCGCTATATAAATAAAATTGAATTGAATTGAATTGAAACGATCATTTCACCTACTTCTAGGAAAAAAGCACAAACTTTTAGTTTTGGCAAATAAAGTACTGCTACTACTGATTTTGTCATATTTTATCAAAAATGTGGTGGAAATACTTGATGAAAAATGTTTAACCTAAAATGTACATTTTGGGACTACATTCATATGTGACTTGACATATAAAGGCTTCAGCTTCTCAGTTAATGTTTTACCTGCTGTCAGTTTTTTGAAGCCAATAGGAACTAAATTTAAATGATATTATCAACTAATGTGCTCCGAATAACTCATAACAGATGTTGGCTATTTAGTAACATATCTAAAATAACAGAATTCAGAAAAACGTAAGCAAGTTTTTGCTCGTCTGTCTTCACATGCATAGGAACTTGAGGGACATTTCACTCTTAATCTATTGGGGTTTAATATGATGTCAGCCACCTTTGCAGCTACAACAACTTCAACTCTTCCACACCAAACTCGCTCATCCATGTCTTTATGGACCTGGCTTTGTGCACTGGTGCACAGTTATGTTGGAACAGGAAGGGGCCATCCCAAAACCATCACCACAAAGTTGGGAGCATGAAGTTGTCCAAAGTGTTTTGGTATGCAAGGGGCTAAGCCCAGCTCAAACACCCATACCACCACCTCCACAAACGTCACACAGGGCACTATGCAGTCAGACATGTGCAGTTCTTCTGGCAACCGCCATCCTAGATTCGTCCATCAGATTGCCAGACAGAGAAGCGTGATTCGTCACTCCACAGACCACGTCTCCACTGCTCTAGAGTCCAGTGGCAGTTTGCTTTACACTACTTCATCTGACTCTTTGCATAATGCTTGGTTGCAGCGGAAATACATTTCACGAAGCTCTTTATACACTGTTCTTGAGCTAATCTGAAGGCTACATGAAGTTTGGAGGTCTGTAGTGATCACATTTTCAGAACATTGGCAATTTTGAAGAATTAATTTGCTTCAGCATGCTCATGCTCTGTGGTTTTACTCTGGCAACCACTTTGTGGCTGAGATGTTGTCATTCCCACTGCTTTTGGAGACAGCCTCAAACAGCCAGTGGAGATTTTGGCACATCATCAATAGCTTAATTCTCAGTCCCAAAGGTTGGTGCATGACATTTAGCAATAATCATTTTCTTTTTAGATATTTAAGTATTTGGATATTTAAAATGGTGTTCAGTAAAGTCAAATTGCCTCCTTTAACACCAAAATCCAGTGCCACAGAGTTCAAATCTAAGATGACGATGGTCAAATGTTCTCTGCGTGACCCTTGAAGTCCAGGCAGATGACCTTTGAACATGTGAACATACTGGTGCTGTGAGTCAACACACTGATGAAGTTTTAACATGTGGCCAATCGTTACCATAGTTCCAGTGAGAGAAAGAGCTCAATAATGGTTGATAATGAAACATGGATACATTTTATTAAAGCAATTCAAACACATCAATAAACAATCTTAGAGCAATCAAACAAATACAGAAAAAGATAAGTAACATTGTCGAAGTCTGATCTGCAGAAACAGATACAGATAAATGATGAAGTTACGTCACGTTTTTGATTCAGTTTTATTGAATGACTCTCACTTTAACACTTCAACTGAGTTTAATTTCTTTTGCCAAATGATTTCTTCAAGTTTCAATCTGACTCATTATTTTTATTGATTCACTTATTGATCTGATTGAATGGAGGAGAAAATGAGACTGGAGATGTTTGGATTTGTTGCTCATTAATAAATAAATGGAGTTGAATCATTAGCCAAAGTTCTTTGTGTGAAAATGCAGAGCGTCATCTCTGCTGAACGATATCTTCGCGAATCTTTTCTCCAGTTAAATGTGACAAATTTGCTTGAATTGATTTGCTGTCAATCATTCTGTATGAGAGCAAGTGTCAATTTTGATAAAGTAGTGATCATGTCGTGCAGTCAAAGTCTTCACATGGAGTCACTTTAAACTGTTTGGGATCAGGCCGAGAGCAGATTCTCATTAGAGGTGATGTAAACACATCATTAACATCTGTCTGTAGAACTGCTGACCTGCTGGCTGCTTCAAATCCTTCCTTACTGTGGCCATGGCATAAAGTGCTTCTCCAAAAATCTCTTAAGGAGTTTTTTTTTTTTTTTTGCTGGGGTTTTTTTTGTACTTGATTGCTACTTTAGTTAGAACTTCTATAGTAAAAGAAGATTATGGTATTTTCATTTGCAGTTATTTACGTTACCTTTCCATGTGTATACACAGAATGACAGAGACAGGGAGAGCAGCAGTAAGACCCAGTACAGTACAGAGAAGCACAGATTAAGTCAGACAATATGAAAAAGAGGAGCTGGGCTGGAGGTGGGTTGCACAGCTGCTAGCAGATAATCAGCAAATATGGAAAATAAGCAGCCAATCACAAATCTAGTAGTGGTATGAGCCGTTACTTTATCATTTCGTCTGTGCTGGGCATAACCTCCTTTCATTTGCTGGAGGTACTTGTAAAAGAAAATCTGTATTTGGTATATGATGTGATTTCTATGAAACTTCATGCAGAGTCATGTCAAGACTTTGTATCCTTATTGTTGATGGTAACAAAAATATTCCAAATCTGAAACGAGACTGAGATGGACAGCATCACAAGATATATGGATGGAAACCAAAGTGTTACTTCTTAGAAAAAAACTTTCTGAAGACGTTCATTTTTGGCTTGTCTTTGTTCACAGGGTCCTCTATTACTTGGGGGCTCACAGCTGGCGGGTCCTGGGGGTCAGGAGAAGCAGGAGGAGGCACTGACGGCTGGCTTTGGAGACTCTGTGGATCTGCAGTGCATCAAGTCACAATCAGGCCAATTATTGACATAGAAGTCATCTAAGCGCTGTTCAGTGCTTCGTTAAAAACTATAGTAATGCATGGATTACAAATCCAAATGATTGACAAAATGAAAAAAAGGAGTTTGCGTTGATAAAATCTTCAGCAACTCTGACTCCAAGGTTGCATTTCCATTTGAAACCTGTAATATGCGTGCATTAACAATATCTGGAAATGAACTCCATCCTTGAAACAGTGTGTAACCATGTGGAACAAACGTTAAGGTATGTTTTCTGCAGTGATGTGCAAATAAATCCTGTGAAAGTCAGTGTGCACATAAGCTGGCACTGGTGTAACACTTGCCTAACATAACATGGTTCTAAATGCACATTTTACAGCAGTCTATCCTTTTTCTTGGCCCTCATGGGACAGAAGCTGAAACTTGACTGAGACAAGTTTGAAAACCAGTTAAATTTGCTGTGACGTCTCACCTGCCGTCCTGACCTCCCCTCCATCAGGATAGTTATGTCTGCTGTAGTAGGTATGGGGAGGTTTGGGTGGAGGTTGGCCCTCTGAGGATAACTGTCTCTCCAGGCTCTCAGCTCTCCTGCTGAGAGGTTTGGTTGATGAGGAATCATCTGGAGACTCAGCCAGCTTCTCCAAACTGAGGTTGACAGATGACGCTCTCCTGAGTAGCAACAAGTCATCTTTAATTTTAGTGTATCTATTATACCCCTTCCATGCGACTCTGAGTAACTGTTTTACATGATTCTCAAACTAGTCTTTGGCAACATTCAGGGGGAGATCTGAGATACAAGCTTTCTACTTAAAGGGCTAACTATTACAGTCATTTCTGTCTCTACTTGCGAGGCCACTCAAAAAAAAAAATACTGGTGGCCACCAGTGCTACCCCTCAGCCTCATATATGGTAAAAATGTACAATTCCTAGGTGATGTCTTGAGTTATTGCATTCATAAAAACTTTTAGACAATCTTGCCAGAGGATATTTAAACTCATGCAAGCTTTTCAGTAGCAGTTTGACAATCCTAGGTGGCGTTACCTTGTTCACAAGATTTTCCGAAACCTTGACATATGACTTTCAGGTCAAGTTTTTGAGGTCAGGTGGAGGTTTTTTCTTGACTCACATTTTTTTTTCACTCACTATGTGTTTAGAAGTCACTCTGCATTTAATCATTAGTTATTAATAATCTCTGGCTCTCTTCCACAGCATGCCTCTTGTCCTGTCTCCTTCCCATCACCCCCCAACTGGTCACAGCAGATGGCTGCTTCTCCCTGAGCCGGGTTCTGCCAGAGGTTTCTTCCTGTTAAATTTTTCTTAACACCATCACCACACGCTTGCTCACAGGGGTCATTGATTGTTGGGCTTTTCTCTGTATTATGGTAGGGTACATATAAAAGTGACTGTTATTGTGATTTGGTGCTAGATTTTTAAAAAAAACCAAATCAAATAAATTGAAGGTCAGACTTTGAGTAGATGCACCTATGATAAGTTGAAAATCCTATATCACGTCATTCTTGAATTATCCACACCTCTCGCCTATAGCTGCCTGGCCGCCCAGCAGGGTACGAACAATATCCCCATAAGCCTTTCAGGCTGACAGGTAAAAAAAAATCCTTACTTCCTTATTTATCATTGACTAGCCCTACAGTCAGCCCCTGGTTCATCCTCTGAAACAACCTGTCTCTTTAAGGCTTCGCTCCCTTAGAAGACTCAATTCCTTCTTCTCTTTCCACCTGACTAACTTCTGAAAGCCTGCTGAGAGGCGCCAGCCAGTGCTTGTGCTTGTACTGCCTATACTTTGAGTATGTTATGCCTCAATTATATACTATATAATGCATTACATTTTTATTACATCTAGTTCTGGAATCCTGTGAATGCTCTAGAAATCCTGTGAATTTTTGGCTGACAGGACTAGGATATTACATGGTCACTCTAGCTTAACACAAAGCCTTGAAGCAGGCAAATACTAGGAAAACAAATCAGCATTAACAAAAACCCAAGTTTATTTAATTTAAAAGCTATATCTTGTTATCCAGCAAGCACACAGTTTCCATGCCACAATCCTTCCTTTGTGGACTACCATTATGAAGCCTCAAGTCTGGCATTTGGGCTGTTACTATCATGTTTTTTGGGGAAAGACGTGGCCATATTAGAAAAGAGGATAAGGCTGGAAAGGAGTAAGCAGATGGATCTCAGAACACGAGGACAATATCTACAGATATTGAATTGTAAAGAATTGTTATTCAATAGGATTTACGATCTAGACCAAAGACTACATCCAGATCTTTTAAAATAGTCTTTGGTTAGTCCACAGTTCAAAACAACAATCCCAGTCTGAGCTCAGGACTTTAGCATTCAGTTCCTCAACAAATAACCCCACCACTAACTGCTGTGAAAACCACAGCATTTCCTTTTTACATGTCAATTTCTGTACCTGTTAAATAAACGTACTCAATCTGTCCCACAGAAATCCCTTCGTCAGTGTATTTTGTGACTGCTGTAGTCATGCAGTCACTGCAGTGCTCCATATTTCATCACCATGCAGCAAACGAAAGCAGATGCAATGCATGACGGCTGAATAGAGCCATAGCTGTGTCCTGTGCCACCGTGTGTTTTTCCACTATTGTGTGCCCGCTGAATGTAATTCACCTTGTCCAAGTATCTCATTAAAGAAAAATCCTGTTGGTGGGGAGTTTCATTTCTTTGGCCTCTCACCCACCTCAGAGGTGCCCAGTGTCCCCACAGTGCACAGTGTGAATAGGTAGATGTGAAAGTCAAAGTCAAATTATCTTACACAGTTTGAAGGAAACCATTCCAGCCTGAAACTCCATCAAACACGTGTGACTGACAACCGTCCTCTCTGACCCCAAAAACCATGCCTGTAATGCTTTGTATTAGGGACTCTGTCCATTCCAGCAACTTAATTTAATAACAGAATTCACAGGACCAAAGCAGAAATGTTATGGCTGCTTACACAGCTAAAATAAATAGTTTTTAAATAATACTTTGTTAATTTTAAATAAATGTACCTCAAACTATTATGAGGCACAGCTTTCCTTTTAATATCAGAGAGAAAATCCTATTTATTCAACAGAACACTGTAATAAGCTCATAGCAGGATAACTACGGGATGATTTAATGTCATCTGAATGAAGACTTTGTTGTTTCATATGTTTGTTAATATTATCATTATCTTGATGTATATACTTTAATTAAGACAGTTTATTCACTATTACAACTATTTGAATCCTTAGCTGGTCACATCACTACTTACTCATGCCACTGCATGTCCTGGCTGAAAATACCTCGCTATTAAGGCAGGTGACATTTACTATATTGCCAAAAGTAATCACTCATCTGCCTTTACACGCATATTCAATTTCATTTCAATTGAATTCAGTTTTATTTATATATCCCCAAATCATATGTACATAGTAGTACATATGAACTTGTGTGATCCATAGGGTTTCATATGATGTCAGGTCACACTTTGCAGCTGTGAACTCTGCTGTGAAGGCTTTCCACGAGGTTGAGGAAAGGTCACACACGGCAAAATGCTGTCAGACATGTGCAGTTCTTCCGGCTCACACTGTCATACCAGACAGAGAAGAGATCAGGTATTCCACTGCTTCAGAGACCGATAGAGGTGCTTTACACCAGTGCATCTGACACTTTGTGTTGTGCTTGGTGCTCGCCTCTGTCAGTGCGCCCCAGGGTGGCTGTGGCTACATTGTAGCTTGCCATCACCAGTGTGTGAATGTGTGTGTGAATGGGTGGATGATTGCGTATAGTGTAAAGCGCTTTGGGGTCCTTAGGACCAAGTAAAGCGCTATACAAATACAGACCATTTTACCATGTAAGGTTTGGATAAAGCTGCTTGGCCATGGAAGCATATTAGGTGAAGCTCGCTACATACTTGAGCCAACCTGAAGATCACAAGAGGTTTGGAGGTCTGTAATAACTGAATCTTTGCCCTGTCAAATCTAAAAATAGACTTCAATAAAAATGTACCAAAGTAAAGCGATCTCTCTCCTTTCAGCTCAGACAGCACTGTCATAAAGTTCCTTGCATGTTCATTAATATGTGCACCTAGCATTTACATTACTACCATCTTGTGGCCACAGTTGGCTATTGTCGCTGAAAGCTGCTTTTAATTAAGTGCCATAGGAAAGTGCTATTGTCTCTGACAGGGTGTCCATCTGGAGCTGGACAAGTTATATTTTTAATTTACTTTATGAAAAATGAAGAAGTACACCAGCACTTTGGAGCTCATGAACTGATTTTTTTCAGCAATACCTGGTCCTCAACACAAACAGACATTTAGCACAAACCTGTGATTTACAGAATATAGAATCTATAGAATCTCAGATATCTATTATCAAGTATATTAGAGGTAATATTTTACTGTTCTCAAGCCAGGAAGGTGGACAGATAGCACAAAGAGTATGTTTTAGTCTGATCAATTTAGTCTTTAGTCCTGTCTTCCAATGCTCACTCCCAACCCATGAAATTGCCACCCCTCCTTGAGCCCGGTGCTCCTGGAGGTTTCTCCCTGTTAAAAGGGAGAACTGTTGCCAAGTGCTTGCTTACAGGGCATTGTCCCTCTATTATCGTAGAGGCTTTACCTTAGAATATAAAGCTGTTGTTGTGACTTGGTGCTATATAATTAAAATTGAACTGAATTGAAATAGTTTCCCTGTCATCGTCTTGATGCATTCTCAATCATTCAGGTAAGTAAATCTCCAAAAGTTGATTCTGTTCATCTGGACGTAGCGTTTTCAGTGGGAGAAACGTTTCGTCACTCATCCAGGTGACTTTTTCAGTCTCAGCTGACTGCAGGTTTCCCCAATCTTATAAACAGTACATTTGCATATTATTTAGATTATTATTTAAATTTAACATGACAGCTAACTATGTTTTACAGTTGCCTCTACTGAAGACTTTAAAGGGTTTCAGGCAAAGTTACACTAACTCTAGTTTTAGCCTCAGACCATCCTGACTGGCTAACAAATGCTAATGTTAGCCTGTGATTTAGGCTGCTAACATAAAAACTTTTAGCTAGCTGACCAGCATAGACTAATTTGATAGTTAACAGCAGGGGCGATTGAATCAAAGTACCCCCAAAGATGTCTTACTTTTTTGACAATATTTGCTGTTTGTGTGACACACTACTAAAAATATAAAAAGCATACAGAACTTTGTTGTTACAGCTCGTTTTTCCCCTGCTCTGGCTCTAGCACCCTTTCTGCCAGAGCGATGGTGGCTGAGACGCAGCGGAGCGGAGGGGTAAGTGCCTGGCTTAAAACAGGACATATTAGCTGCATTTAACCCTAAGGCCATGTTTCTTTTTAGCTGAAAAACATTACACCAGGTAACCTGCAGTGTTGAAAACGTGTTTTCCAATGATGTTTGCTACCCTATAATCCGTCCTGCTCTGTAGTAAAATCAGCGACATTTGACCGTCCTGTTGCTCCCATTGAAATTTATACAGCTTATTTAAAATCTAAAACTTATAATTGAATGCAGCCTACTGTTGTTACCACTGTCCTGTTTGAAATGGATACTAACTAGCTAACTGACTGAATGCCCATTAACCTTATAACTCCTGTTGTGTGTGTGTGTGTGTGTGTGTGTGTGTGTGTGTGTGTGTGTGTGTGTGTGTGTGTGTGCGTGTACAGAGACAGCCAAGTTCATAATGGATATAAGGAAGTTTTTTCAAAAGAAGGAGCCACATTCAGGTACAAGTGTAAAATCAAATGATCCGTTAATCAAGAATAATGTTGGATCAGTGTTTTAATGTTTATATCTTTTATTAGATGTTCATGTGGTTTGGTTATTTGCCTTTCGGTTGAAAGTACACTGAGAGAGGACTTTTTATTAGTGATCTTAATAGTTTTTTTTATATAATAATGTAATTTTTGCATCTAATTGAATACAATCTATTTGTGTATGCTTGTCAGTCCAAAGAGAAGAAAGAGGGGAACGTGAAGAGAAAGTACAAGGCCAGGAAGAACCAGGTAAGAAAACAGACAGGGAACAGTGACGGGCACAACAGAAACTGTTAAACTGACAAAGAGAAAAAACCTGATTTTACTCACACAATCTGGAAGTTGTGTCCTCCCTAGGCAAGGCAAGGCAAGTTTATTTGTATAGCACAATTCAACAACAAGGTGATTCAAAGCGCTTTACAGAGACATTAGAAACAAAAACAAATAAAAAGCATGATTTAAAATTGATTAAAACAAGCAAACAAACTAACTAACTAATTAACAAACAAACAAACAAAACAGTATATAAAATCAAAACAGATAAAATCAGAACAGTAGATAAAATCAGTAGTTAAAATGTTAGTTTTGAAATTTAAGCTTAAAAGTGTGGATTTGGTGCTTTATTCAAATGCAGCTGAGAACAGGTGAGTCTTCAACCTGGATTTAAATAAACTGAGTGTTTCAGCTGATCTGAGGCTTTCTGGGAGTTTGTTCCAGATATAAGGAGCATAAAAGCTGAATGCAGCTTCTCCGTGTCTGGTTCTGACTCTGGGAACTGATAAAAGACCAGATCCAGATGACCTGAGGGATCTGGAAGGTTCATACTGGGTCAGGAGGTCACTGATGTATTTTGGTTCTATATTAAAGCTGCTGTACAGAATCTGCAAAACAAACTGGGTTGAAACATTTTTGACCCTCTTTAACAACATTCCGACATAACATTGTAATGGATTGGGGAGATTAAAATTAATGATATATTTTTATGTGGTTCAGCCAAAACTCTACTAAAACCTCAGCCAGTAATAGGTAGGCCAACTTTTGGACCGTCCAGTTGTCTGTATGACTGCCGCAATACGTACATCACATTTGCACACTATCAGAAAGAGCCAAACAGCCCTGGTGGAGTGAGGAGCTGCAAAGAGAAGCAGATGCTCTGTTTATATTCTAAAAATGTTTTAAGCTTGTTTCAAAGATTCTGTACAGCAGCTTTAAATGTTTTCCAAAAGCACACATACACTTCTCCAAAAGTCGATTCTGTTCATCTGGACGTAGTGTTTTGTGGGAGAAACGTTTCATCACCCATCCAAGTGACTTCTTCAGTCTCAGCTGACTGCAGGTTTCCCCAACCTTATAAACAGTACATTAGCATAATGACTGAAACCAGCCCACTGACGGAATAATGGGCTGGGAGGTCAGTTCCTTAATCTTAATCACACATACAGTGTTTCTCAAACGTTTTACAGTGTGTACCACCTGATAAAAAAGTCAAGCTCTCTCAAGTACCAAAGCATGAAATCTTACAACACAAAATTAGTATCTGCAGTAAAGATTTTTTCATACATTGTATACATTCTACCACAGGCAAAGTTGCCTCCATTTTTATAGGTTTTTATTAATATTTTGTAATAATGTATTTGTAAGAATTTATTCTGTTTCGGGAGTGTTTTTTATGTATCTGTATTATATTATACAAACACATTAAAAGTTAATCTCTGTCCAAAAAATGCACTCAGTTTACTTCTTACTCACTATGAGCATCATTCATTATTCTCCCGCAGTAATTAAGGTTAGGATATGTATTTTTTTTTTTTATTCCAATCCATTCTTCTTTTGCAGCATTTAAATAACCTTTATCAGATTTGATGGTTTTGTTGTAGACTTTTCAAAAAAGTGTTTTGCTTTTCTTTCACAAATGTGGGATTCAATTGTGTTAAAATGTACAAAACAGTGATGTCATGTTTTGTGACGAGGACCCAGGCACAGAGAGACTTGATGAATTTAAGAATCTTATGATTTAATAAAGAAATTTGCAGACTTGCACAGAGAGGGTAAAACTGTGATGACTGATAAAGGAGACGAAGACAACAGACGATGAGGACAGGGAGGATGCAGGGACCGAAAGAGACGGGGAAGAAGTCTCATTGTGACGAGTAAAGTGTATCTTGGCTGGCTGGGCAGCTCTCTGGGTGCTCAGCACCCCCAAAGCTCTGATCCTAGAATCGCCCCTGGTTAACAAACTATAGTGGTGATATTATTGAAAGTTTAGTTTCACCTCAGCACATTTATCATTATGTCCATTTTGTAGCACATAAAATGTTTAGTTAATATTTGTAGACAGACACATTTTTCCTGTAAACACATTTTTACTCCAACTTCTCTTGAAAATGTAATTTTTGTAATGCTGAGTAGATCATTTCAAGTATGTGGGAAATTTTTGTGACCCCATTGAGCTAATTGTAGTTAAATTATAACTATATGTTGACTAAAGTATAATATAGGCGCAGTGCTGGTCTGCAGGGGTGTTATATGCCATGTGGGGATGCTGCTGACATATTGTAAATTGTTATGTCTATATCAAGCTAATAATAAGCAGGGACATTTGTGTCTTTCTTAAAAATTCAGATCCTTAGAGATTATTTGAAAAGTGGATCAACAGCTATCACTAAATGAAACACTCTAAACCTGCAATGGAAAAATATCCCTTATTTCACCTGTGATCACACACTTGCACGTGCAGAGCCAACAAAAGGAAACACTTTACTGAGTGAAAAAGGAAGATATAAGATGCTGATGGTGCAGTGCAGCTGGTCTCAGGAGAGGATCAAAAAGCCTGATCACCTTGTCTACAAAAACAAGGTGAGTTTAATGTTGTGATTGATTTAGTTTGTGAAGGTTTGCGTGTTACTTTAATTATAAACTGCTTATATTGCAACGGAATGCTGTTATGTGTTTGCAACTCTACATTTATTTTAGGAAAATTAATAATGATAATCCACAGCAGATCTAAACAAAACCAAAACTCTATTCTTTCTTGCTGGCTTTCAATGGTAGGTGTACAAGTTCAGTTTATTTCAAGTCATTTTCCACCTAATACTAAACTTTGTATTTTTATTCCTTTTTTTAATCTTAAATGTAAACAATAGCAACAAAAAATGAACATCTTAAAACTTCTTTTCTTTTCTTTTTTTCCTCAGAATAAATTGATCTTTAAAGCTCAGATGGAATTTAATGGACTACCACGCTACATTCAGGACTTTATCACACAGGTAAATGAAGGTATCACTAGAAAGTGTGCACACAATTTCTCACTTCATGCTTGCTCTTCACCAACCTCCGGTGTCATTTTGTAGTCACTTGTCTTATTATTGTCTAATTTGTTGCGATTTAGGGTTTGTGAGCACAAGCAGAGGTTTTTGCTTGGGAAGTAACTGTGCCCTCTTTTTGAGAGAACATGTAATGGCTGTGAAATATGTCAAACTTTTCTCCTCTACTTTAACAGCTAAGAGCATTTTGAACACAGGGGACAAAAGGTGTGGATTGAGGATTTTGAACTATGGCATTTAAGTGTTGTCAATGCTGAGGGTTCATGGACACAAATCCTTATTCACTTAGCTGCTGTTGACAGTTTAAAAGTCTTCATCAGAACAAGCAATATAAAATAAAATAAAAGAATATTTAGCATTAAATGTACCAATGTTGTTGTGTACTACTTGTGCACAGATCATTTTAAGAAGTTTTAATTTACAAGCAAATGGTGTATAATGGTGTAATTGTATAGAAATGTATGGTTAAGGATATAAAAACGTACATTTAATGGGTTAAAGTTAAAAGAAGTGACTGTAAATAGTAATAGAAACAGAATTTTCAGTTTTTCTATTCACAGAAAAAATCCATTAATGACACAGAAAATATATTGTGACTAAGAATAAGACGATTTTTCCGTTGTACCATTTACAGGAAAGTCTTTCAACTTCCGTTAAAAAAAAACAAACACATTACTGTTTTTGTACAGAATTCTTTTTTACAGTGTAAAGCAACATCCGACAGCTGTTTCCTTCAATAACTGATGGACTTTTTGCATATTGTAATAGAAATATTCAATACACTCAAAACTGAAAACAAGCGTTAACCTTTCTGAGCATGGTTTTGTCTCTCTGCTTACAATTTGGTTACTAAGGGAATAAGTACCCTGACATGTACTGTGGGCTCAGTCGGGGCCCAACATAAACTATCTGCCCCAGAGTCCCTGAGAAAAGCCTTTTTCCTGTTTTACTGTGTCCCTCAACGTGTAAACAAAGTCTACAAACTAAAGTTTGAATTATCGAGCTACTGTGTGATTCAGCAGTGAACTAAGGCTACGCTCACACTGCAGGCGAAAGCGCTTCAAATCCGACTTTTTTGACCCTATGTGACCCATATCCGATCAGTATCCGACAGTGTGAACGGCACAAATCCGATGTTTTCAAATCTGATCTGGGTCACTTTCGTATGTGGTAATGAATCCGATACATATCCGATGTTTTAGAAAGCGACTGCTGTTTGAACGGTCATGTCGCATTAAATCTGTCTTTTACGTCACTGACACAAGACAGACGCCAATTATCAGCGCCAGAGAAGACATCGCGAACGCTTCCTGGCCATCCTGTGTAGATGTCAGTGAAACTGTTGGGAAGACAACGTTGGAGAAACGTGAACATTTTATTTGTACTGTATAATCTGCAGATTCTGACAGAAATCTGCAACTATCCTTTGAAGCAGCGCTCCTCTAAAACAGCAATAAGGATAATTATTAGGTTATCTACATTATTATGTAAATAACAAAATAACTTAAAGCAAAAATTGGGAAACGTAAAGTCCGAAGTCTTTATATTAAGGGCCATCAGTCAAACAATATTGTTTGCTCTGGGTCTAAACAGAGCGCGTTGTGTGTTACATCTTCTTTTGCGCATGCGGGCCGCTTTGAGCGTTCACACTAGAGCGCGTTTGCTGGTCGCATTTTATTTGTAGTGTGAACAAGCAGACAAAAAAGTCCGATTTGATCAAAAAATCGGAATTGAGCATTAAGACCTGCAGTGTGAACGTAGCCTAAGTAATTCACATCGTGTAAAAAAAAAAAAAAAAACAAGTATCGAATTAAAATTTAAATGAAAACTGCAATGGTATTATCAGAAAAATGTACTTTAAAATATATCTGCAGTATTTAAATAAACCTGTAGGCAGTAACTGCCTTCATACAGCACATTCTTGTTACATTTTAATCAAACTTTGGGGTGAATTCATCTCAACAATGCATCATATTGTATTAATTCATAACACGAATGCCTGTAAAACTTGAATCTGCAGAGCAACTTGTTTCTACAGTTTTTTTTATTTCCTTCTGCAGTACAGGTCAGCTTAATCAGGTTTTAAATCAGAAAAGTCATTATTTTAATGTTGTAACTGGCTAAGCTGATGCAAAATTAAAACCCGTCAGTCAGCAAATGTATTTTAAAAATCAAATTCCAAGTCCTCATGTACCTTGTTAGTGTTGTTGAATTGCAGATTCTTGTATATACATATATATGATATTTACATTTTTTTGGTAAACAACTGAAACCTGTTCATTATATTATATATAACTGTAATTGTGAAACAGTGCATTATCTTTTTAAACTGTTTGTTACAAAGTAAGAACAATTGCTGTTATATAAATGCAGCGAAGTAATGAGAGTTAACAAAGTTTGAGGTTAGCATCGTTTGAAGTATTAATTAGTTTGTTAGTTTTTTTGTATTTCTCAGTTTGGTTTGAATTATTTTACAAATATAACACTTAAATATAACACTTTTATGAATGTGTGCCACAGGATCCCGGAGAGAAGAAGTTGTCATTCTTCTGAGCAACCCCCTCAACCCGTCTGTCTCTAAAATGGACCTCAGGGACGAAAACAATCATATTTCAGAGACAATGCAGTCAGAAGAAGCGCCTTCCACTCCTGAAGTTGGCATTCTGGGGCAAACATCCTACCCTCTGGGACACCTGCTCCCCCTCAGCCAGCATCAGATCCTCAGACTGGAGGATTCTTTAGCAACATCCTCCCAGAACCAGCTCCTCCTGTGACTCAGCAGCTGGTTCCACTCATGGTCTCAGCACCAGCTCACCTCTACAGTCAGCCAGGGACAGCTGAGACACCCAGAGGTAGTGACAGGTCTCATTGAAGTTTTATTGATAAAGATGTTTAAAAGTGTTGGACTCATCACTCTGCTCTCAGCTTCCTTGTATTTCACCTTTGTATAAATGTGGTGTGAAGCTTTGCTGAACAGTAAACTTAGTCGCTGCCAGTGAAACATAATTCCAAAGAATAACGCAGGAGATCAAAGTCCAGCTATGTATGAATGTAGTTTTATGCACATCTTCTCCTCCCACTGATCACTTCTTCTACCGAGTGGATAGATCATAGCATTCCAGCTTTTCTCATCATCTGTTGTGTGTTTTGTGTGTTTCAAGCGTAATGTGCTCGGGATTCCAGAAAACATGATCCAGTACCTGCATCCTGCTGGAGAACTGTACGTAAAACACACAAACACACCAGTGTACACAGCTGCTGAACATCTGTATCTTCATAAACTCTGTTATCTCGTATCCGTCTCTGCATCTGTGTAGGCACGGTGTTCCAGTCTGGGATTTTGTCCCTCCTGCTCCCCCATCCAACACCTCCACTCCAAAGTAAGTTTCTGTGGTGCTTTGTGTCAGTTATCTCCAGATATCAGTCTTTTTTCTGCAGATGTTTGCTTGCATTACTGTAATCAGCTTCCTTTAATGGTGCCTCCTTACATTCAGTTTCACAGCTTTACTCATGTTTTTAAACTACTTTGCTCACAGCTGTACACAATGCTAACATGTGCACTGACTCTGTGTTTTATTCCTGTAGAAAAAGGAAATGTGAAGCCCAACAGGATGAGGACCGGCTGTACATAAAGAAGCCACCAAACGCCTTCATGCTTTACCTGAAGGAGCAGAGGCCAAAGGTGATGGTGGAACTGAATATAACTGCCAGTGCAGCCGTAAATGCAGCTGTGGCAAAGAGGGTAAGTGTGTAACTCTGCATATATTTATGCATCTGTTAATGCTTTATGCTCATGTTTGTGCATGTGTGCCAGCTGCCCTGTAGTAACAGTGTAGCTGAGTATTTATCTATGCTGACAGTGGGTTCTCATGATTGTCTGTCTTCAGTGGAGGTCTCTCTCAAAAGAACAAGCGAAATATTTTGATCAGGCTGAAAGCGAGAGATGACGTCACGCCACAGAGCATCCAGACTGGTCCACCAAAGAAAACTACGTATGTCCAAAGTGCTAACATGCAGTTCATACATGTGCCCATCACTGCACTGAATTATGAAACAACCAGTGCACAGAGTTTGGATCAACTGATGAAAATTCTCATATTTTTGTTTTTAGGGCAAAAAGAGGAAGAGAACACGAAATCGCACCTCGAGCACAGGTGAGAGGAGATTTCTGGGAATTACGACGTTTTTTCATGTGAAATGTGATGAAAAGAAGACGGAAATCTGTTAACGAAAGAAGACTTACTGTGTTTTTGTTTGTGTTTGTTTGTGCAGCATCTGAACCTAAACAGGAAGATCAACAGGCCAAGAGGCTTTGTGTGACGCCAGCTCAGACACAGCCATCTTCTTCCTATTCAGTTACAAAGGAGCCTCTTGAGCAGCCAGCTGTTACCAACCTTCCTGATCAGCAGTCAGCGTGTGTGCAGCTGCAGAACACACAGACAGCAGCTGATGCGCCTGTGTGTCAAGTAAATCCGGTCCTCCCAGCTTCTCATATGGATTTCAATTCAATTGAAACAAAAGGCGCTTCATAGGTACAGAGAAAAACCCAACAATCATATGACCCCCTATGAGCAAGCACTTTGGCGACAGTGGGAAGGAAAAACTCCCTTTTAACAGGAAGAAACCTCCGGCAGAACCAGGCTCAGGGAGGGGCGGCCATCTGCTGCGACCGGTTGGGGTGCCTCATCTGCATCACTGGTCTCCTCTGCTGCACCCGTTCAGCTCCAGAAAGAGGCCACTTTTGTCAGTGACACTGATGAAGCACTGCTGTCAGTGGTGGAACAGCTTGACTCCATCCCAGCAGCCCTCCTCTCCACTCACTGGTCCTCAGTTAAATCAGACCAACCCTGCTTCTCCTGTATATACTTCTCTATCCACATTATGTGCCTCCCCTGACACATTCTTTAAAAACCAAAAAGAGCCTATTGGTTTCACTGACAGGATGACATGTGGTCAATCCTCCCTGTCACTCCACAGCCTGATACACTCTCCTGTTCTAATACTCCTAAATATAGTCCGAACAGCCCTGCTTCTCTGGAGAACTCCTCTCCATCTAAATTGCTGGACTCCTCTGTTGCACCCACTGAATGCCAACCAACGCCTCCCTTCTTCAGCCAAACTGTAAAAAATATGATGTCGCTACTTAACGACCTCCAACCTGGGCCCTTTGCACAGCCTCTACAGCCCTCCTCTCCTCAAGCAGACTGGTCCTCACCAGAATCAGATCAGTCCTGCACCCCCCAAACCACGGCTACCTTCATACACTCTATTGAAGAAGGTCTTAGCTCACTGCTTAATTAGCTTGACGTTCCACCCTTTTCTGCAGAGCCTCAACAGCCCTGCAGCTCTCATACAACAAAAACCCTTCCTCTACCATTTCAGTCTTTCCTCTGTTTCACAACTGCTTGCCAGAGATCTCTCCACAGGCGTGTGTTTGTGTGTATGTGTGCACGTGTGTACTGATAGTCCTTGTTTTGGTGCCTGATCAAAAAGTCAGCTCTTGAGTCTGCTTTTGGGTCAACCTCTCATATGAACCCTCTGGGTTTGTCACATATAAACCCTTTTAAATGGAACAGATAAGGCTGCCATTCCCTGGTGGTATGTGGTCTCACACACTGAGGCAAGGAGAGACCTTTGGTACTTTATGCTAGGGAAATGGCCTCCAAAATCCAGTGGCAGTGTATCTGTTTATGTAAAGCTTTATACCTGGCTGTCAGCAAAGCAGACAAACATCCTGAATCTGTTTAATGAAACTATGTGGCACATCACAGGACACAGAGGTTCACAGGGCTGCTGCATTCCATTTGTAAAAGAGCACTGGAAAGAGAAAACACACCTACACTTGCCATTCATAGGCACACACACACCCGTTGTAGATTAAGCCCTCACAGTTTTGATCATTGCCACCATAGTTGAAAGCAAACCTTTAACTGAGCTGCCCTCTCAAGAGGCAAGAGAGAATGAATGTTGCACCATAACAACAGAGAGCGAGGCAGCTTTAACAGGGGATGGGAGCATGTCCTGACCTGCATGTTTATGCAAGAAACCACTGTTGTAACACCGGTGCTGACCAGGACATGCTGGACCAGAACAGGACAAAAGGGCTCGAGAGGTATAAAAGCAGGTAGCAGCTCCAAATACATGATGTACATCTTGCACTGGGGGCCAACCCCTCTCATCGATGTGCAACCACATAGAGTTCCCCAGCCACTTAGTGGCATACATCACAAGACTGATCCTGAAAGCCTCGTTTGTGTCATGTTTTCCTCACGGCTCACGCTTGTTCTCTGTTTTTTGTTTTTGTTTTGCTCTCTTATCAACAAGCTTAATTTTAAAGTGTTATCAAAACAAAAATAGAAACAGACAGGCCTTCTATGTTACTCTGATTTTAAACAACCTGTTATTGTTATTAAAGTGATTGGACTTTCCAAAGTATGACAACAGATCCAAGAGGAGGTGAAGCACCCTAGCTTGTCCTAGGACCATCTGAGTAGGAATACACTGAACAATTCGTATAAAGGTTTGTGTAATAACACCAAAAATATGTTGTTATCACCAGCTTTTATTGATATTGAGTGATAGTGATTTTAGGTTATATCACTAGTCTTGTTTCAGTAGATGATGAGGTTACATGTTTGACATTAACACTTATGTTTAATCCCACTTGTTATACTGTAATTTGTATTGCACTTATTCAGTTTTTAAAGGTGCATTATCATAACTACAATTTCCAAACTTACAAATCGGTAGTTTAGAATTTCCACTCAGCTACTTCTTGTAAATGTCTTTCCTTTTAATTCTTTCAGTTCTCATTTGCAACCTTGAGATACACAACTTTTTTTTTTTTTTTTTTTTTGCTTAAGCTCAAATATTTCACATTCTCCAGTTGAACTGAGTAATCACTTATGATCCAAAAGAGAGAGAGCTTTGTCTTAGGTCTATTAAAATTGATCAACCATGAGTGAGCGCTCACCCAGAGTCGTCAGAGTCACTGCTGGCAGATTCTGGACAGTTCTGGAGCTTTTTCATCCAGATGAGCTGGAGCTCCTTGCTTGATGCTGTAAATACATACTGACTGCCATCCTCCAGTCTGAGAGAGAGAAAGCACAACACAAGTACAGAAAAATAAGTCTTCCTAAGAATGTTTTGCATAAGAAAATACGGCATATAATGATGTAAAGAAATGCATAATTGAGACCAAAGTATGGCACGGGCAGAATTTATTTGAAAGATCAGTGGTGAGCCACAAATTTTCAAAATTATAATATAGTTTCACAGTGCTAAGAAACAAATACCGTATTTTTCAGACCATAAGGCGCACTGTCAATGATCTGGTCTGCTTTTATACATAAGGCGCAATAAGTGAAACAAAGCAGTCAGATAAGTCAAACTTTACTCATTTCATTCTTCTTGCTTCCTCCACTTCCGTACCATTGATTCATTAACGTTGAATTCTCTCACAGCTGCTCTGTTCCCATGTTGTTGCAGTATATTAATGACTAACCTCATAGTGTGGATGGATTATCTCAGTTCTCCTGACTGAAGTTTGAGGTTTCCGTTTACAGCATCCTGCCATGCAACTGCATTTGTCTCTAACCATCAGGAACCCTCACCTTAACTTTTATCAAGTGGAAAAAAGTTAGCGTTCATCCTCCAGCTTCACTGTGTTTATGTTATGCTAACATAGCTGTGTCACTACCGATCATGTAGCACATCATTATATACCAGCTAGTCCAACTTCAGTAACACTACAAAAGTCACTGCTGTTTAGTATTCTGTATTCATTTATGTTGGAAGGGATCCTCGAGGCTCCTGATTACGGTAGCCGCAATGCTTTAACAATCAACCATCAACTTCATACATATGGCGCACCAGATTATAAGCTGCACTGTCGATTTTTGAGAAAATTAAAGGATTTTAAGTGCGCCTTTAGTCCAAAAAATATAGTAGCCAATTTTAAGTGTAAATATGAAGTTTCAGAATGTCCTATACATCAGACAGTCATACAGCATAGAGAAGCTGTGATTTCTAACTTTAGCAACAACATTAAAGTCAACTTTCCAATGCTCCAATGTTGTGTTGTGCTTGTGTTTACACTGTCCATGAAGCGTGCATCTCTTACATTAGTCTGAAAGTGTTCTCCTTGCTTCTGTAGTAGCGATTCTCCCTGCAAACTGCTCCAACTACGTTGATAGGAGGCCACCTAGATGTCCTCTGTGAAAGCACAACAGAGTTAAACAGTGTAACTGTCACGGCGAGTGAGGTGAGCCGTGTGGAGGCAATGAAGGAGGATCCAAACGCAGGCAGTCGTGAAGGTGTGAAGGTGGTTTATTGAGCATGAAAGTAAATACAAACGGCAAAGGGAGCTATGACTAACTAGACTGGGAACAAACTAACTACAGAACACGAACCTGAGCAGAAACACTTGGCGGTTGACAGCAGGGAAACACACAGATGACGCAGGGTGGAATACACAGACGGACCAGCAACTACAATGACGGCAGACATGACTTAAATACACAGAGAATCACAGGGGAATTACACACAGGTGGTGGACACAGCTGGGAATAATCAACAAGACGAGACAAAGGTAAAACTGAACACACTCACATGAGACGCAGACCATCACAATAAAACAGGAACAAGCAACCATCACACTAAGACACAAACTCGACATAGAGAGACAGGCAGAAAATGGCACATGGAGCTAGACAAATACTAAGCAGACACAACTGAAGAACAAATCCTAAACACCACAGAAACATGAAACTCAAATAATAAACATCATCATAATCAACACTACCAGAGAACAAGAAAACAACCCCTGATGCAAACTAAAACCAAAACATAATAAAACTCAAACTACTGGGTCCGACGGACCCAGAACCGTGACAGTAACCTCACTGAGATTATTAGTGAACGTGCAGAGGCAGATGGAGAACACTGTGGTTATAATCCTTCCTGTAGAAAAATAAGCTGCAATATTTTCCTTTTCGTAACACACTGAGTATGCATTAGACACGACCTACGCTCAACTGCGAGTAATTATTCTGTGTCTGAAGAACACAAAAACAGCAGCCTTGGCAGCAAGTTCCTTTGAATTTTGGAATATTTTGAGTTTGACTCCAACAGACATTTCATTTCATTGCATAAACATAATTGTTTGAAAGCAACTTGAAGTTAAGGAAGTTGAATTTAATATATGAAAATGTTTCCAATAAAGATGATCATGCTAAAAACACTTTGAAAGAAAAAATAAAAATCTCCAGATTTGGATAAAAGTCAAAAACCCTTGTTCAAGTTACCAAAATATTTTGAAAACCTTTAAAGTTAGCTTCTGCATTGATTATGGTGGCGTCTATTCAGAGCATGAAGAGATTTTCAAATTCTAAATGAGGACTGAATTAGAAAAAAAGAGAATCATGACTGCCATCTCGATTAATCTCTATTAATGGAAGCCCTTATTTGCTTCATTGTTGAATACGTTAGAAAAAGAAATGTGTGAATTTATTATTTTTTTTATTTTTTTTAATGTTTTCTTTAAACAAATAAATGCTGTTTTTTGTTGAGTTTCTTTTTCCCGTCATTTCTCAGGATACACTCACACATTCATCTTAAAAGAAAGAAAGATCCTCAGTTTGATTTTGGGAGAAGATACAAACCCAGCCTCAGGGGAGCCTAGGTAAATGGGATCGCTGTGTCAAGGACACATGATACCATCAAACATGTCCATCTGCTATGGTGCTAAACGCACTCAGGACAGGACTTAATTGTTTTTACCCAAACTGCTGTCATGTCATGTAGGCAGTGCTGTCAGTGATGCAGTGGCTTTTTAATGTTCTCTACCTGTGCAGCAGCTGCTGTGTCTTTAAACAGGCTGAGAGTCTCTCCCTGCAGAACAGCAAAGACCTCCTCCCAGTGCTCCAGACCCTGCAACAAAAGAGGAGCCTCAGCCAATGCTTCAACAGTGGGCACAACAAACAGGCTGCCATAACCCAAAAAGGTTCTCGGGAACAAAAGGAAATAAAAGGAGCACCACTGGTGTCTCTCAAACCACCGGTGCTAATGGAAGGGTAGAGTGGCAAAAAGAAAACTGGCATAAATCATCCAGGTACTCAAAGTAGGTTTCAAAAAGTAATAAAAGACCTTCATTTTACTGGCTAATGGCATTAAAAATACACCAATGTGTATCAGCTTCTGCAGTCTTCAGGGTGTGGATGTACGAGGAAAACAACAGAGCAATTCACTCTGCTTATCTCCTCTCACTTTAAGTGGGCAACACTATAATGTTACATTATTTTCTTTAGCCTTTAGAAACAATCCTGAGTACAGCATCTTCCTCCGTTAAGCAGCTACTCAGTACAGCAACAAAATCACAACTGGATACCTTATAAAGAGCATGATTTCATACTGTGTTAGCAACCACCAAGACATAAAAATTGGAAAATCCAACTGGGAAGCCGAATAGCTCCTTTTCCATCAGGTTGTCCATCCAGTTTGATAGAGATGTGTAAATAAAATTAAAAATGTATCAAACAAAGAAGCACGTTGAGTTCATGCCCAATATGAAATTTCGTTTTTAGATATCTTTATAAAGATCATATCATCAGTTACAGATGTGTAACATGTCTCTCACCTTGTTTCCTCCTTGTTTCAGCTTAATCTCCAACACGCCCTCCATTCTGATTGGCTCCCCAGGTGTGACCTGGCAGTAAGTATGACAGGTGTGAGAACATGTGGTTGATGATGCTTATTAATTTAATGAATAAGACAGTTTATACCTCAGGTTCGGGTTGCCCCTCTGCTAGATCTAAAGACTTTTGTTGAGGTCTAGGAGAGGGGGGAATAAGGTCAACCATGAGTTAACTTACTTTTTAATGTTTTTTGTATAATTATGTGTGTGCAATTTCTTTAGCGCAGCATACTGATCCCATGGATGATTAATATATATTTTCTTGCTATGAGCTGAAACCACTGCAGTAACATTTTTTTTTTTAAGTTGAGGAATCAGCCAGTCGATGTCAAAGCAGCAGGAAACGGGGCATGCTCACGTCTTATCCTCCTTTGTGATTGGTGCAGCCGTCGGGGCGTTGGGTGGTGTAATGTGATCAGCAGCAGGTGGAGCAGGAGAGCCAGGCACATCGGGCTGCCTTGATGTTGGTGATTTAGGGCGAATACATCTTTCTTTCACAGGTGGAGGTGGTGGCGGTTCAGTGGGGGCAACAAGTCGTCTGATTGCTGAAGGTGAGTTTGGTGGAGTGGTGGGTTTCTCTGGAAGGTTCGGAGAATCAGAGCGGCAGCCAAACGCCTGCTCTGAAAAGGAAATTCTGGGCTTTGGAGCCACAGGTGGTTTGGACCTAGGCCGAGTCTCTTTTAGTGAATGGGACTGAGGAGGCGGTTGTGAAGAGGAATCCGCTGATTCTCCAAGGGGAGTGTTAGAATTTAGGTGTGAATTTTTGATTTGCCTTCTCCCGGCGTTAACTGTCGGGCTGGGACTGGACTCATCGGACTCATCAGAGCTGTCAGCCGATTCTGCTTTTTTAATAATCTTTGAATCTGATCCAGGTCCTAGTGGTGGGCTGAGAAGAGGGCTAGGAGAACTAGAGACAGCTTCTGCTTTCTTCTCCAGCACGGATGGTCTGATTGTTCTGTCTGTCTGCCTGCCACTGCTGGCCCCATGAACGTCTCTAGAGGAGATCCGTGGGGTCTTTAGTTCTGATGGTTTACTTCTCAGGGAGGAAACTCTAGCTGGAGGCTGTCTGTACTGGAGGTCCTTCTCCTCATTTCCATGAAGACCCAGTCTGTTTTCCCTCTGCAATAAAAAAGAAAGTGTTTTTAACAGGGTTCATGCACTACAAAAATCTAAATAAATGGTTTTAAGACATTTTTAAGATCTCAGTACCTAATAAAGAAAGAGAAAACCAGTGTTTGGGGGAAAAGCCTTTGATTTAGTCTATGAAACTCTATTCTTTCCTGTTGTTAATGTTACCTGTGTTTTCTTTTTCTGAAGTGCAATGAAACGGTCACTCTGGGCCTGGATCATGGCCTCCAAGTCCTCCTGCCTCTTAAGGAGCTCCATAACGTCAGACACAGAATCCTGGAGGAACCACAGAAGATGTTCTGGTTAAGAGACGTTTTAATGCCACGAGTTCTGAGTGACGTCTTGGGGACTCCATCCTCTGAAATCTTCCTTCAAAAATAATTTCAGTTTATTTCAAACAGGTGTATTGAGTCTATTATTATAACAGGTATAACATGGCCTTCCTTCAGGGGTAAAATAAAAACGCATCCATATTGAACGATGGACAACAAGGAGCAAATCATTTTATGTTAGATATCTTTTTTCCTCCTACCTCTGCATTTATCTGCATTACTAACACACTACAGGCAAAAATATACCCTGATACAGGGCAACAATTTCCATGAATCGCTACAAAAGAGTTGAAAAGTGAAAAGTGTGCTTGACCCATAGAGACATCTGTCCATTTCACTTTTCTGTCCAATTCTCAGCATTCGCATACCCCGTATTCCTCAGCCATCAGAGTGCTTTCATAGGAGCTCAGCCAGCGCTCAGCCTGCTCCAGCTCTCTCTGCAGAAGGACAATCTCCAGATCCTCCTGATACAGCAGCCTGGTTTCCTCCCAAACCTTCTCCACCCGCATCTCCAGCTCCTCTAGTTCACAGATACGCTGCTCCACCTGAGAGGAGGAATATACAGAGGGATATCAGCCATTCGGAGTCATTTCTATTGTTGTTGATGTTTGATGTGCCAAACTACCTTCTCAGACATGAAGTTTCCGTCCTCAATCAGACGACTTCCTTTCTGTTTGACGGCCTGTGATTTGATTAGTTGTCTGTCAATCTGGACGCGATACTCATCATGCTTTTTAATGAGCTGTTCCAGGTCACTTCCCTCACCACTCTGAGGCTCCCCTCTCACCAGAGACAGCATCTCCTTCAGCCACGCCCTGGAACACAAGACAATGTGCAATCTTTAAAATACTGCTTCTTTGAAAGAGAAAGCTGGTAATCTGCTGGTAGGAACAAAGAGGTTGTTATTTTCATTTGTGCTTATATCTGGCAGAGTAGCTTTCTGGCACCTGCACACTCTTCTGTGCACATACATGGAAAGTGGAGTTGGGCACATGACCCCAGAACAGAGCGGGTGACAACAACTGACAACTGATATGAAACTGATGTCGTCAAACATCACATGAAAGGAAGACCTGGGGTGTAAAGCCGCTTGCAGATAAAAATTCTAAAGCAGTTTAATCCAATGTCAATGAGCTTTACCAACTGGACTCCACAGTGTAGTGATTTACACATTTGGCTAACACATGAAAGGTCCCTGGTTTGAGACCAGGCTGAAACACAAATACTTTGGGGGTTTGTATAGAAAAATAAAGCTAAACTTAATAATTACTTAATACTATTTGTAGTGTTTTTGAATTTTGGGTAGTGTGTGAATAATTTTTTTTTCCATTGACAGAACCTACATGAGTTCAGTCCACTGGGAAAGGTATTTCTGCACATCTTCTGCCTGGCCCAGTCTGGCCCGTCGTAGGGAGGCCTTGTCCTGGATACTGGTCCAGCAGTCCTCTAGGTCATCCAGCCGCTGAGTCACAGAGGACCTGGCCTGAGGCTGGGATTTGCTCAGTGTGCGACCTACTTCTCTACTCCTGGTTACTTCCTCAGAGATTCGAACCAGGTCCCTCTGATGGAAAAGACAGACAACGAGGCAGGAACATTCATTCAGCTGTCATGCATCCACCACTTAGCTTTGATGCAGTGTTTGGTGGACATTTCCTACCTCCAATGCTTCATGTTGACTCATCAGAGTCTGGATGGAATGCAGGTCGTGGCCCAGGTCCTCTGAGTCCAGTACTGCTTCCTTCTCAGCCATCCAGCCCTTCAGTTCTTCCACATCGTGGTTAAACTGATGAATCTCCCTTGCTGCCTGCAGATTCTGAAGGACACAGGACAGACCATCATTCTCACAACCTCTAACCCAGATCAACTCAGGTAGCTTGATCTATCAGATCTATACCTGTTCTCTGGTCCTTATGCTACTGTTGAGCTCATCCCACAGCCTGCTGAGTGCATCATCCCTCCTGCGAGCCTGATCGTCTTGTTGCAGCCCTCGGCCAAGCTGCTGTACTGAGGTCAGTCGGCTGCGACCCAAACCGGAAACTTCTGAAACCAGAACCTCCAGCTTCTTCTGAAGGACCTATAGATGGAGAGAAGGGACAAAAAGCTAAGAAATGAATAAAGAGGGAGATATTAGCAGTTTGAGACCTAAGAGTTTCAGAAGATATACACCCTGGTAGAACATTGGTTTAATATTTACTACAAACTGACCATTTTCTCTATTTGTGTGCCAGTAAAGTCTCTTCCTTTTTAAGATTTTTTCAAGCCAAAAACTGATATGCTACAATAAATAAATATGAAACTAAACCCAAACAAATGCAATCAATATAACTTGGAGCCTCTGTTTTCATAAGTTTGAACAAACTTCCTGCTACCCTGAATTGGATAATAATAATAATAATGGATTGCATTTATATAGCGCTTTTCTAGGCACCCAAGGCGCTTTACAATTCCACTATTCATTCATTCTCACATTCACACACTGGTGCAGGCAAACCACGGTCGCCCAAGATAAGAAGATGGACAGATTTTTTAAAGTCCCGTCACTGATTCTACAGTTAGAAAAACTAGTTCAATAGGTGCTGTTATAGCTCATCTGGGTTTGAATCTACCACAGACCTTTCTCTGTGTCACATTATCCCTCTCCCAAATCACTCCCTGCTTACCTGTCTACTCTCTATACTTCTTAAAGCCCAAAACATAAAAAAAGAAATCACGAAAAAAGAAAACAAAATTTCAAATACAAAAAAATCCAATAATGGTTTTCCCATTAGTGGCTCCCCCCCCCCAAAAAAAAGGGCCCTCCATAAAACTAATATTTATCACTGATTGAAGAAAACAGGAACAACCCCAGCTTTCCGGACTGTAGCCGGAGTGACAGAGAGTTCTGTTGAGCCGAGTACTCATTTAACGTTAACTAGCAATGACTTTATGAATTTCTACACAAATAAAAATTGGAGACATCATACAGATGCCCCACAATCCAACTCTTGGCATTTCAGCCACCTCCATTTTACTCAGCAGAGTATCAGGGCTTTAACACCTTGTGCCCCTCGGGGACCTTGGGGACATATTTGGAAAAAACAGCTGTAGTCAGAGAAATCAGATGAGCTGTTTATTTCCTGACAACCTGAGCATTACTGGAGCTTAGCTTCAGCTGGGCGCAGTCCAGAAGAGGGCTGCATGTTCATCCAGAATCACCTGATGTTTTGCTGGAATTGCCTGGGTAAGAGAGGTCAACTAAGGCAGATCAAGTCTTGTTCGGTGGGCTCACAAAACTCTTTCCAAACTCTTTTGGTTCAGCTCCTGACAGAGCCATAATCCGCTTGGCCTGTCAATATCTATCAGCCACAGTCCCACAAGCTAATAAAGCTGAATACGTCCACTGTCAGACACGGCTTATGCACCCTCACTACACATCTGGGGGGCCAGGTCTGTCCATTCCAGTGTCCTCAGTGGTCACTAGATGGTGAGCAACTAACAGCTCTGCTCCTGTCTCTGGACCGTTTCCCCGACCTGAAGGTGCAGAAAAGCAATGCTCTTGTGCACTGGTGAACCAACATACAGGCAACAAGCCAGAGTGATAAAAGTATACCCACCCCTGCCCGCTACCTCTCACTAAGGGAAACTAGAGTCCAGGCTTATTCCTGGACACTGGTTCCTAAACCCAAGCTGTGAATTGAGGCAAGCCTGACTATATCTATGGCGCACTAGCACAGGCTAGTTATTTATTTAACACCAGTTCACAACGACAGTCACCAACAACAGTCATTTTAAGTTGATCCCCTAAGAGCATCACTTGGCAAGAGTGGGAATGACAAACTCCTTTTTCACAGGAAGAGACTTCCAGCAGAAAAAGGACAACCAGCTGCCATGACTGGTTAGTAGGTGAAGGGAAAGAGAAAAGCTAATGCCATGCAGTAGTGGTGTATAAACACATGAGGAGTGAAAATAAATGAGTACAGAACAAATTCTCAGTGTATGATGGGAAGTCACCCGGCAGACTGAGCTTATAACAGGATAACTAAGGGCTGGTTTAGGATCAACTGATCCAGCCCTGACTATAAGCATCATCAAAAAGAAAGTTGGAAATCTAATCTTACAACCCAAACTGGGAGCTAGTTTCACAGGAGCAGCAATTGATAGCTGATGGCTCAACCATTCTACTTTTTAAAAACTATGAAGCACAAGAAACCCATGATTATTTTTCTACGTGACTCACTTCCACATTCTCCAGATCTTGTCCACAGTCGGTGGACTCTACCATCGTTCTCTTGGAGGTCAGCCATGTTTGGAGTTCTTTAGCCTCTCTCTCATACACATAGAGACGGAGCTGATCTTCCAGAGCGGCACGACGGGATGCAGAAAGTCTGAGGAGCATCTCAAAACATTCAACGACAGCTGGGAGAGACTCACTGACCAGGTGGCTGAAAAACAGAAACATTCTTTTCTTTTAAGTTTCAAAATGTAAAAAAAAAAAACCCAAGCAGAATGATGATACTGCATCGTACTACACACCGCTTTACCTCTTGGGGTGTCTAAGGTGTTGCAACGATGCACCGTTCTCCTGCAGCTTCTCCACTGTCCTCCTCTGGTTGTCCAGTTCTACAGCCACAGAGTCCAATTTCCTCAGCATAGCTTCCGTCACCTCCTCACTCCTCCCGCAGTCTCGAGACTCTAAACCCACCTGCTGCTCCTCTAACCACAGTTGGAGCTCTGAAACCTTCAAACACACAAAAATAGGCACATAACAGGTAAAGTTTTTTTTTTTTCTTTTACAGTTTTTTTTGTTGTGATTATATACATAACATAAAATAATGTCTTAAACCAGTCCAACTGTCCAAAAAAGGCTTGTTAGATTAGTTGTTGATTCTAAATTGACCGTGAGAGTACATGGTGTTCTGTCTCTTCCTGTGATAGTGACCTGCTCAGAGGGTAATTTGTACAATTGTATGACTTAAATCTTTTATATACAGTCAGCTACAGTGTTGCTAGTAATGAGCGGTTATACATAGGACTGGGTATTGTCACAGATTTCTAAAATGGATTTGATTTTCATCCACGAGGTTCTGATTCAATTCAATTTTGATTCAGACAGTCAGAAATATATTATTAAAGGTATTTCTGGCAAAATACATTTCTATTTAAATATCAATTCAGGATTTAACCGGTCACGGCTGATGACCGCGACCCCTCCCTGAGCCTAGTTCTGCCGGAGGTTTCTTCCTGTTAAAAGGGAGTTATGTTTGCTCATAGGGGGTCATATGATTGTTGGGTTTTTGTTTGTATGTAAAATTATAGGGTCTACCTTGCAATATAAAGCGCCTTGAGGCGAAGGCGCCACTTTTATTTTTTGAACAAGAGCAGCATAGCATGTTGATGGAGTCACAGTCGGTAACATTGCGGCATGGTCTGAGGATGTGAGTGATTACAGTCTGTGGTTTATGATACTTGAAACAAAACTTATTTTTCAGATATTTTATAATATATCTAAAAAGGGGGACCTTTATACGTTAAATCTCAGTTTTATGTCATGTGTCTGTTACCTCTGTGAGGAAGGCATGTATGCTGACTGCCTCCTGCAGTAGTTTCACTTTCTTCTCACCCTCTACCGTCAGCTTCTCATGCAGACTCTTTAAGTCCTCCAGACGCTCCCGGATATCGTGAGATGCAAAGTGTCGGCCCCTGACCTGAGAGAAGAACACATAAGGTTCCCGGATCATTTCTTAAACATTCCAGCTATAACAATGCCGAAATCAAAGAGATCCTTACCAGACTATGCCCCGCCTCCTGAACTGCTTGGACCAATGGCATGCGTCCAGAGATCTCCTGCATCAAGGTCTTTAAAAAATGATTTGCAAATTATTTTTTTCAATAAACACAACAAAAGTAACCCAAAACCTGGAACAATTTGAACCATAGATGCTATTTAATAACCTATGACCAGACCACTAAACAAGTAATCAAAGATGTCCTTAACTATAAAAACAATTGCAATTTGGAGCTACAAATAAAGTCCAGGAGGTTATAAATGTCTTATTAAAATTATGATGTCTGTAATAATGTGAATATTAATTAATTTAGATATGTTTTCTTCCTTCCTCACTGTCAGTAAACTCTGCAAGTGGTCACCTGGTGCTTGTGGAGCAGCTGCTGGCTACTGCTGAGGGAGCTGCCCAAGTCTTTGGCAGTGATGGAGGGCAGTCTGTCATTCAGCCAGGCCGTTTCCTCCTCCACATTTCTGTAGAACTGGAACAGGACTTGCCAGGCCTCCAAGTTCTCCTTACGTCTCTGCAGGGGCTGCGCCAGACTGTTGTACCTGTCAGAGTAAAGACCAACACCGGTGAAATACATTTCAAACATTTTTTTCTCATTTAGTGATATTTTAATTTTTATAACAGTTGTTATACCCTTGGAAGAGCATCAACCTCTTCCAAGGTTATAAAGAGACATGAGGAAGTCGGCTACATTATGTATACAACCAGATTTCTTCACAGTGCAAATGATCTGCTGTTTACAAACCTGTTGATGGTGTGTGCCACTCTGGTCTGAATCTCCTCAGCCAGGAAGTTACCCTGAGAGTGGAAGCTCTTTGCTGTGTCCACCAGACCCTGATATATAAAATATATACATTTACATATACTTCATATATGCAGTGGATTTACAAAGCAAGCCGACATTTGTCACACTTTAGTGAATCTACAATGCTCTTTTTCCATGATGGTGGCAGGCAACTCTAGTGTGGCATGGCAGTTTGGAAACCAAAGAAGTATAAGTAAGGTTATTTTTCCCTTTAGACTTAAAACTGAGTTAAACATATAGTCATTAACATGAATAATGTGTCTCCACTAACATTTAGCTGATGTTAACAATATGGTGGGGTTTTTAAAATAAATTTCACATTAATGTTTGTTGTGAAGTAGGGTGGGCAATTGTCATGAGTGTGCTGTGTGGCAGGCAGGAGCTGCCACAAAGGTGATGAACTAAAAGAGGCAGCTTTATTTTGCTGTAAACACTGAGACACGGGATATATGTAAACATAACTTAAAACTGGAAACAAAGAACTATGAAGCTAGAAAACTAGGAACAGAGAAACTAGACTAGAACCACTAGGAGAAACGAGGACCATGGGAGAGACACGCAGCAATGTGGAATGACGCGACAACAGGCAGAGGACAACAGGGGACTAAATACACAAGGGATGGGAAACATAGCTGGAAGCTAACTGGCATAATGGGACAGGGAGGAAGCAAAAATGAATATACTAGACACAGGACACGGGAAACCCACAGACAGAAACTCAAGACGCAGCAATTGGGGAGACAGGAATAAACACAGAGACAAGACTGACTGACAGGAGAAGATTAGACTCAGAGGCAGGGAAAACTATGATCACTAAGAACCTTTTCGTCTGTTTTTTCTTTTAAATGCCTTGGTATTTCTTTGTGAAGCACTTTGTGATCTTTGTCTTGAAAGGTGGTATATAAATAAAATTTTACTTGCTTACTTACTAAGAGCTAGAAACTAAACAGAAACTAAATGATCGAATGAGAACTCAGAATTACAAGAAAACCGAACATGAAACAATCAGAGAATCTAGCCTAACTTAGAATATCATTTTAACCCGATTCACACAATCCATAGCATAAACCCTGGGACAAAGACCCAGGACCATGACGGCTATAATATCATTATAGAAGTAATCTAGTATGTAGCTTAGATATAATTAGTAATGAAAAAAAATCAAACTAAAAACTCAAAATTATGAGGATTTAAAACAACTAAGCATTATGTCCACCCTCGCGCTTGCACCTGGATTCGGTCTTGGTGTCCATCCATCTCCTCTTCCACCCCCTGCAGTTCCTTCAGCAGTCTGTTCACAGAGGGTAGGTCACTGCCACAGTCCTCATTGGCCAGCTCCCTCTCCACTGACGCCACGAACTGCTCCATGTCATCCAATGAACGCTGGAACTGCAATGCCTAAACACACAAAGGGCATTCAGAGAACTTTATGTGCCTCCCTACAATTCCAGGGCAATGAGCATGAAAGAAATCTTTAATGTTTTCTATGAAGATTTAGTTAAGGATTAAAGTTGAGTAGGTTTAAGTTGAAATTAAGTTATAGTTTTAAGGGCAACATTAAACATGACTGGGCAAGTACCTGGTAGGCCTCCTGCAGTCTAGTTTTCTTCTCCTTGCCGTTGTGGATCAGAGTATCCCAGCTGTCAGTCAGCTCTCTGAGTCGAGGTCGAACCTTTCCTTCAGCAGACAGAGACTCAGACAGCAGCTTCTCTCCTTCCTGGAAAGCACCCAATAGGCAACATTTTATATTCCCAATGGTGTAAACAAACAATAAAGTCTGAAATGTTAGCAAAATCTAAGAGAAGGTCTAAATAGGACAAAAATTCTGATGGGATAATCTTTTTGACACTTCTCAGGAATAAACCGTTAACTGTCCAGCCCAAGACATCTTGCAGCTAGAGCTGTAATCAGGGAAATACACAGACACTTAAGAAAATCCACCTTAGTGAGGGTTTCCACCCTGTAGCGGTTGCCGAGGATCTCTGCTTCAAAGCTCTGATGTTTTAACAGCTTTGCCTGAAGGTTGTTTGGTTCCCTCCAGTTTTCATCCAGTGCTATGGCGTTACGCTCATTCAGCCACACACATACCTGGAAAACACAAATTTGCTATAGACCCCTGAAGAACAATACAAATTAGGCTTCAGCAGAGTTCAGAAAGTTACCTGGTAGCTGCTGGACAAGAACTGCTGCAGCTGGAGGGATTGATCCAGAGCTTTGTAACGAGATCTACTCTGCCGCTGCAACTGACTCCGCCTGCGCAAACACAGCAGGTGAGCAAGCAGGAGTCAAAACATTATTTCCAGCTACAGTACTTGCTTTAATTGGAAAGTGTGTGGCTGAGATGTCTGATGACTACCTGGTGGTCAGTGCTTTGCTCTTTGCTCTGATGTTGTTGGCATCATAGTGCTTTTGTTGGATCATCTCCTGGGCCAGCTTCTCTACCTGGTCCAGCTGGTCTCCCTGAGCCTCCAGGGCTTCCTCAAACTGAATCTGCTTCCTCTGCAGTGTTTCTACCTCTGTCACTGAGCTCTGCAAAAAGAATAGGTTGCTTTCACAGCATAAGAGTACTTTCCTATATATGTATGATTCTGAAGCAAATCATCCGTACCCCGAGGTCCTGATTAGACAGGAAGGCTTCACTGTTGTTGAGCCAGCTCTCACATTGTTCTACAGAGGTCAGGAAGATCTGAAGGATACAGAGAAGAGCTCAGCAAAAGCTAATCTGACTGCTAAAGCTGTGTCTCATAGTTGTCTTATGTCTAACTACAAGAAGACACAAAATCCACCTTGCTAAGGTAGCTGAAACTTTTCAGTTATGTAAAGTAGCTCAATCATATGTGTCAATTGTGGTAAATGGACTGATTCTTATATAGCACTTTTCTACTCTCCCAGAGTACTCAAAGCACTCTACACAACATGCCACATTCATCCAATCACACAAGCACTGTCTGCTAAGGTTCTTAGTGCTTCCTAACTACCATTCATAGCAAATGTAGCATCGGGGAGAGCAATCTGGGGTTAGTATCTTGCCCAAGGATACTTGGCATGCAGACTGAAGGAGGATCAGTAGATGACCTGCCCTACCGCCTGAGCTGCAGTCACAGAACAGCCATACCACCCTGAGAACGCCCGATCTTGTCTGATCTCGTCAATTATATTAAGGATTATTCAGTGTAATGCTAAGAGGACCAGGTTAACTTACAATACATGAAATATATTTATTTTAATTAAATCTGAGATTTATTCAGCAAATTAATTTTGCAAATATACTTATAAATATGAATGAGACTATATTAATTCATTATTCACATCAAAAAGTCATATTAAATTATTTTGGGGGCCGCTGCTGTGTCACCTGTAGTGTACGGGCCTGCTCCAAGGTTATGTTACGGTTCAACCAGGCTCGGTCCAGTCCAGCTTTAGCTTCCTCTAGCTGGTTCAAAGCCTTTTGGATCTCTGACTTAGAGCTGTGACCAGACCGGATGAGACCCAGACCAAAGTCCCTGACAGAGTCGATGCGTTCAGCACGAGCGTCAATCTCCGTCTAAAAACAGCAACGTTTAAAATTGGCATTTACTTCATTAAGGTAGTAAAGTTTAAGTAAGCCACAGTGCTCACCCTCCAGTCCTGATGCTCCACAATGAGCCGGTCAGCCTCTGTTCTGGTCTTGGGAAGTCCCTTTTCTGCCATCTCACTGCTTTGTTTGAGACTCCACTCCAGCAGGAGGCGCTGGTTAGCCTTGAAAAGCTGCAACTGGTGAGCCTCCTGCAGCTTTTCTTTTCTGAAAAAGACCATTTCTTCTTGAGTTTTTCCTGAGGGAGTTCTTCTGATCACTATCCGTATTTTTGATTTTTACTAATGTAAAACACTGTTGGGCCTCTAAAAGTCCAGTGGTTAACATGTTGCATGCTTAGTGAGAGGGAAAAAAAGCCTTTAGCAGGTGTGTGGGCTTGTAGAAAGTTTGAGGGATACCTCGATGGCCTAGCTAGTTTAGACAGACCGAGCTTCAGCTAGTCCAGTACCTCTCATTACATACCACACCTGGAACAGTGTGCAACTACAGTCCCAACATGTTCCCATGATTTTAGACATGAGAATCCAGTATAGGAGTATGCTAAAGTGAAAACGCTTATCACAACCTGTCACCTAGCCCTCTGGCTAACACTCAGTGCGATGTGGCATGCTGTGTGGCTAGTGTTGGACGGGATTCCTGCACCCACCAGCAAAATGGATGAAACGATAAAACAACAGCTGCCTACACAGAGCTGCACCGAAAGACGAGCACAGGTAAAGACGGTGCTCTACCTGTGTGCTATGAATTGAAAAGTCAACCAAAAGAACCTCTCATATCTAAACTAACTAAACTAAACTCAATATCCAAGCTGCTCCCAGAACAACCCTGGAAAAAGTTGCTATGGATCAATGTGAGGGTAAGCACCAACACAACCTGATAATCACAGATTGCTACTCCGTGGTTTTGGAAATACCACACTTTCCATCAACAACAATCACACAGATAATTCAAAAGCTGCTCGGTAGCCTAGATAAAGTGGTGAGTGACAATCCTGCGAGGAATTCAAGGAATTTGCCAGACTGCTTGATTTTAGACAAGGTATAGAGATGGCAAAGAAAACATTGGCAAACTTCATTGGTGCCTACATAGTTATTTCACTGTTAATTACTAGATGCTCTGACCTTTGAAAACTTTCAGCAATTAAAATAATTGAAATCACTGTTGCTTCTAATAGTAGATTAAAGTTACCTGTGTTTGAGTTCCTTGTCCAAAGTTTTCAGAGTCTTCTGGACTTCTTTCTGTTTGGTCTTCAGCTTGTCGCTCATCACTGACTGAGCACTCACATCACCCAACAAGCCTTCTTCCAGAGACTGATGAGACAGAAGTAAGTCAGTCATTTTAGTCATAGAGGTGGTAATTTGGCAAATGAGCTGGACTTATAAAACTGCATTTAGTTTTTTGATGAAAGATTAGACAAGATTAGATTCATCTGATTTTTGTTTCCATCTGTCAAGGTTTGCTTTTTTGTCTTGTTTTTAATCTATTTAACATCTACTTGTGACCATCTTTGTGAACAGGTACCAAGCTTACATGCAAGCTTTCCAGTTACAATTCCTAAAGTCAAGAATGAACGTGTCAGTTGCAGCCTTGGGTGCCTCACCTTTGCTCTATCTTGGATAACTCCAGCCTCTCTCTCTATTTCCTCGTGGCGTCTAATCAGGTTTTCTACACTGTCCACATCGCAGCCACAATCCTGATCCTGCAGCAGCAGCATCTAAAGAGAGCGAGGAGGAACCTTTTCAAAATACCAACCAAGTTCCAAAAAAGTTGCAATGCTGGGTCAAATGTAAATAAAACAGAATGCAATGACTGGCAAATCTCATTAGCCCATATTTTATTCACAATAAAAAATAGAAAAGATGTTAAGATTCTGACTGGGAGTGACGAAGGACGGACAGGATTAAAGGTGAGTACATCAGCTCAGGTCCAGCATTTCAACACAGTTAGAACATTGCAATGTTTACCACTGTGCAGCATCCTGACTTCTTTTAACTACAGTCCATCTGGCAGCTGAGGAGACCATTTGCTGGAGTTTTAGATGAATGTTGTTTTCATGTTCCTTTGTGAATACTGTATGAGTTTGAGATTTTCAAATCACTGCATTCTGTTTTTGCTGACATTTTTCACAGTGTGCAATTTTTTACAGTGTAATAATTTTGTGTTTTAGAAGTGCAGCATCAAGGTTAAAAAAACAGTTGCCTGACCTTTTCATTAGCTCTGTCTCTGACCTCCTCCAGTTCTCTGATGAGACTGTGGACCACCAGAGCTTCTTCGAGCTGGTTCTTGTAATTATTCAGATCAACGTGAAATTTGCTCCACCTGGAGGAGAAGAACCACTTTGATGCATTATTTTGTTTGTGCGCTGGTCAACACTGTTGCCTCACAGCAAGAAAGTTCTGGGTTGAAATCCACCAGTCAGCTGGGGCCTTCTGTGAATGTTCTCCCTATAATTGCATGGGTACCCATGTAGGCACTTGTGTTAGCCTGTGACTGTGACAGACTTGTGACCTGTCCAGGATATGCCCTTCCTCTTGTGGAGCAGCTGGAATTAGCTCCAGCCCCACTGTGACCCTGATCTGGATGAGTGGGAAAAAAACACATGAGTGGAAGCGAGTGGAAGATCTTCAGACACGTTACCTTTCATTGAGCTGCTGCCTCCTCTTTGTCACAGTCACCAGTTCCTCAGCACTCTGTCTTTTTTCTAGTTTGGCTGCCAGTTTGTTGATGGCTTTGATATGAGCATCATCCACTGTCACGTCCTGCAGATTACAGATTTGGCTGTCACTTTTCAGACATATTAAAACAGTGTGGCTTGTGGTCAGTTTGAGCTATTCCTTCTATAATATCAGTAATGTTAGTCATGTTAAGCTCTTCGTATCCTGTTTGAGGAGAACACTAGAGAGCAAAGCATTTAAAAGCAGTGTTCTTCATCTTCTCCCTGTTTGTGGTATATAGAGGCCCTGTCCGACTTCACTATTGCCATCAAAAGGTTGAGTCATCAAACACTGAGCTCTGTGTCTTGTGTAACTATCATTGCAGCCTAGCATAGCTGTAGTTTCTCGCAGCTCACGTTGGAACAACATAAGTTTACTTACCTTATCTTCACTTCCCCTGAACTCACTGAGCTTCTTCAGCAGCTGGACTCCATGTTCATAGTCCTTTCCAACATCTCCAACATTAATCATAACCTCCTGAAACACAGAGTCACAGACGTAAAGTAACAAATGTCCCCATGTTAACAGCAATGCACTTCCATCCATTTATCTGTGCTCTACCTTTTGTCTGATCCAGGCCTCCACCTCCTCCACCTTCTGGAGGTACTCCAGGAAGGCTCTGTTATCTTCCAGAGCTTTGCCACGGATGGCCACAGCCTTCTTCAGCTCTTCCCAGTGAAGCTCGAGTGTGGCTGCACTCTTCTTTACCTCTTTGGACCTCAGGTGAAGAGATACAAGTTCTTCCCCAGCCTAGAAGCAAAGAACAAAGCAGGCTGCATGTAGATGTTTGACACAAAGGCACAAAGCTGAAGACGCAATCTAACCAACACTGACAGGTTCACTAAATCATGTCTGTAAGTGGTAATTCTGAAAGGTAAATTAAAAAAAAGATCCATATTAACATTTCATCTTATCATCTCACCTCTTTGTGTCCAATCACGTCAAACAATCCTAAACCTAAAGTTAAGTGGCATTACTGCTATACATGTTTTCCACTTTTTTCCACTTGGAGTCAGATTTACTATTAGCTACATGGCAATATTAATTGTGTCTTTATTCAGCAATGTGCACACACAGAACTGTGCAACATGACCAGCTCTTGTGTTGTTGTTTTTTTGTTTTGTTTTGTTTTGTTTTGGGGGGGGGTTTGTGTTCACAAAGCTATTCTTTTGGCAGATTACTTACACCTTCAGCAGGTCTGTTCATGTTAGTTATTACTGAAATGAAATCTGCTCATATGTTTGCACGTTTTTAGTAGATCACTCCCAGATCTTTTCACTCCCGCTGAATCTTTTCTGTTATTGTGGTTTCATATTAATTTGCCCTACTGCTGGCCCTCGAGCTGTTCTTACCAAAAGTACATTACTGATGATCTCATGGTGAGACAGGATTTCAGCCTCAAACACCTGATGTTTCTGCAGGAGTTTCATCTTGGTTTGCAGGTTGCTGAGGTCAGCTTTACTGTCCTCTGCCATCTTCTGCATCCGCTCAGACACCCACTCCTCTGCCTGACGCACAGAAACAGAAGTAGATGGACGGTTAAACAGTGTTATAAACAGAGAATTGAACTGGAAATCAGACCTGAGTTTTTTCATTTGTCAGTTATCGTCAATCACACCTTATTTTTTAACACTGTAAAAACCTTAAAGATATTTGGGGATCCAGCTACCAAACATTGCCCAGTGTTCTGACTGGTTAGCAAGTTACCTCTGCGACATCTCGGTTGAAAATGCACAGACGCCTGGAAAGCTCCAGCTCTTCCCCACGTTTGGCAGAAAGCTCTTTAATTTTCTCTCGTCTCTGGAGGAGAGCTTTAAGTCTGGTTTTGACTTGTCCGCTCTTCTTTTTGCTCAGCTGTTTCCTCAGACGTTCAGCCAACTCCTTCAGAGATGACAGCTGGAACAGAGAGCGGGAAGTGTAGATTTAAATGAGCAGGGGCTCAACCAAGGTAGAAAGTGGTAATTACTATAAAATGTAGAGTATTATCATTCACTCTACCTCAGCATGTCACTAAATGGTTTCGTTTTTCCAATTGACTTTAAAGAAGCTGTGCATTTTGTTTTAACTGTAGGGGAAAGGACCAACCCTCAGAAGGAGTACAGACCTTGTCCTCCTGCGAGCTGAGCAGCTTCTCAAAAGCTTCATGGCGTTTGATCAAACCTTCTGTCTCATCCACAGTATTTCCCAGAGTGCTGTTCTTCAGCAGGATCTGTGGAGACATGACAGAAGTTTTCACCATCAATGGTATCATTATTTTGCAGGGTTTTTTTCTTGAACAAATACAGCAGGTGTACCTCCTGTGAGTTGGACATCTTCTCCATGCTGTTGACGTCTCTGTAGAAGATCTGCTCCAGGTGAACAGTTTCTAACCAGCTCTGTTTCTTCTTCCAGTTCTCCTCCAGTTTTTCTCTCTCTGACTGGAGAGCGTCCATCTTCTCCAACACCTAAGAGAATCATCACCCAACAAAAAGTCTAATTTCTCTGACTAGACTGTGTCAATGTCTACCTTACAACAGTGGGGGAAAAAAATTCAGATTCATCTCATCTTAAGGTTAAGCTCTTTTTTAAAGAGCTGTTATCCCTTGTTATCCCAGGACCCGAACCCCCTCCTCACCCTGGGATAACAAACTCTTTCTATACTTATCAAACATGGACTTCATTAATAGGTAAATGGTAACCGTAACTTTATGATTATTTCTGAAATCAATCAGAATATGACTCTAGGCCACAACAGATGAGCTTAATGATTAAAGCCAAGCTGATCTCCAGAGATGAGTTTGCTTCAGCATCCTAAATCCTTTCATGCACACAATGTGTTTTGGACAGTGCTTGAAGGGTACAATGAAGTTGTGATTTTCTGTATTTTGCAGCTGTATTTTTTAATCTGCTTTCTGGTCTTGCAGACTTTTCTTTCTTTTATTTTCTGTTTGTATTCCATAAAATGAGAAAAGTGCCATATAGCTATCCCCAGAGTCTCCAAAATCTTACTTCTCCTCCTTACCTCCTTCTGGTTGCTTTTGTCCTGTGTCTGCAGCTCTTCTCCCATGTCCAGAGCTTGCTGGTAGGTCTCCTGTCTTGCCTCCATCTCAGCCCATAACTGCTGATGTTGAGCCAGCTGGAGGTCAGCGGTAGCCACATCACTGATGCTTTCCTCAACTGCCATTGCACTGATCAGCTGGCTGCACCACAGGAAGTAGTCTTGCACCTGAAGAAGAAGAGTGGGGAAGATGACAGAAGTAAGCTCATTGTTGGGGACAAAATCCAAATGGATAAAATTCCCCTTATACCTAAATACACTTGAAAAACCTCCACAAAAAGATGCAAAACATCTACTGAACAACTCAAGGAAGTACTACTTTAGACTTTCAGACCTGCATCCTGTATCTATCTGTCCTCACCATGCTAAGGAATTGATATCGCTGGGAAGCCCGCTTGAGCTCCTCTTCTCTCTTCTCAGCAAGAAGTCGCAGCTCCTCCCACCGTTCCACCACCTCGTCCTGCACTTTCTGTAGGCGAACACTCAGTTCGGGCGTGCAAAGCTCCAGGACAGAGTCAACAGAGTCCAGCTGCTCTTGAAACTATAGAAATGAAAGAGATAAGATACATTAAGATGTCTCATTCCAGCCAATGGCACTTTGTCATTTTGTCAGACAGCATCTTCCACTCTGTCTTATTGAGCTCATCATCAGTGAGTATTGAACAGATTTTCCTTCTGCTACATTTCTATAGTAATGATGTCAGAAATGCCGCCCTTCAGAGTGATTTTATGTATCACTGGGCAGAAAAATACATTCTGTAGGTTAGACTGACTGTAAACCACTTTAGAAATGCTCCCTAGCCTGTTAACAACCCATAAGAGACTGTTTCCATGGTGATCTTTTCATTTAAGCTGAATCAGATGTTAAACATCTTTTCTTAACTATATGATGTCCTTGGTCAACAAATTTAGCACTTTATCACCTGTTCCTCTGTGGTGGCAAGCTCAAGGAGCAGGGCCTCATGTTTCCTCAGCTGTGACGTCACTCCATGCAAATCCTTTGCCACATCGTCAGGGATGCTTTTGTGTCGCTCCTACAGAGAGAGACAGGAACAGAAGTTTTAAGTGTTGCACAGGGGACCATCAATAACATAATCGATAAAAAAAACATTATCCCATAAAGTAGAAAATGACAGATGTGTAGTGTAACTGTGAAATAGGATTCAGCTGTGTCGAGTGGTTTTTAGTCTGTTAGCTACTAATAATCAACAGACACTGTATGTCTATCCTTGTGTTGCAACCATACCATTTATTGATGTAGATTGATAACCAGACTTACTTGATGCTCACATTTCATGTATAGTCTATGATCTGGACTTTTAATCTTCCTTCTGTTCTTTGTACTTCAGATACAATGACAAATAGATGAAGTGAAATTCTTTACAGCTGTGTCTATGTTGCTGGATGGGGTTTAGTTTTTGTACACCATAGCGTTTCTATAAATGCAATCTCTTTTGCACCTTTCAAACTTTTACAGCTCCAGCTGTCAGCTCCCTCCCACCTCCATGTTTCTTGGCCTGTTCTCATTGTGGTTTACTGAGGCGGGGCTGGTTAGGTTCGTGCCAAACAAGCTAAACGCTTTATATTTGTGTGATCTGAATGATATCTCAAAGTTTAGCACTGCAGTGTTTTCCTTCTTTGGTTCCATCTATAGATGTACACTTTATCTCCCATCTTTCACAGATAATCCTAAAACCAAATCAGAATGTCTTATTTTCTATAATAATTTAGGGGAGGACAGCCAGTCCCCTTCCTCTTATTAACAGTTCTTCATTCTTCTGAACTGAACTGAACTGAATGAGCGTGCTTCTGATGGGTGTGCTGTCTTCCATCTTCCATTTTATATTTCCATATTTCAATGCCATAATCCATTCATGGGATCTGATATCTTCAAAGTAATTAGATCTAAACCCAGCTGACATGTCTAGGAGTCAGACAGCAGTTTCTACATGAACATAGCTACCTGGATGAGAGTTAGCGCATCACTCAGGTCTTGGTAAAAGCGGTGACATTCCTCAGCTTTCTGTAGCTGATCCTGACGCTCCTTGGCCAAGCTTTTCAAATCTTCCCAGGATGCACTGCAGAAACATAAATATCAAAACTAACATAAGGTGGACAAAGAGCGATTCAAAGGACCCCTATGAGTGGAAGATCGAGGGAACAGTTCACCCTTCCCGGGATAGGGTTACCAGGGCCCCGCCTTAGAACCAGACAAGGGCAGGGTGCCCGAGGGCAAGTGTCTTAGCCCTAGCCTGGCCAGGAAAAAGGGATATGGGCCCACCACCCGCCAGAGGCACCGTAGGGTCGGGTGCAAATGTGTGTTGGGTGGCGGCCAGGAGCAGAGGCCCTGGTGGACCGATCCCAGTCTACCAAGACTAGCGATTGGGACATGGCATGTCACCTCTCTGGTGGGGAAGGAGCCTGAGTTATGTGTGAGATACCAGCTAGATATAGTCGGGCTCATCCCAACACACAGCTTGGGCCCTGGCCAAGGTCAGTGATTGATTTTGTAAACGTATCATCAGACCTGCAGTCATATTTTCTGGACACAAGAGAGGGGCTGAGCTGTCAACTGACCACCAACTGGTGGTGAGTTGGATCAGGTGGCGGGGGAGGATTATGGACAGACCTGGCGCACCTAAATATATAGTGAGGGTCTGCTGAGAACGCCTTAGGCCCCAGTCCACGAGATCTTCAACTCACACCTCCGGCAGAGCTTCAACAGCATTCAGAGAGATACTGGGGACAACCCCAGATAAGCGGAAGAAGATGAATGGATGGACGGACACAGATAAAAACTGCTTACTGAAACGCAAAACCAACAATTTCAGCATTTAAGACAAACAAGAAAAGGAATAGGATGCCTCACAGATAAAATAACTGACTCACTACTGTGGCTGTGTGATTACCTGAGCTGCTGCAGAGTGTCTTTGATTGCAGAGCTCTGTGGGTGTTTGTTGTGGATCAGCTGAACAGCCAGGTTTCTGCAGTTCTGTAGTCTCTCCTCGCCAACCTCCAGCTTCTTCAGGAAGCCTTCAAACTTCCCTCGAACCAACTGCAAGCATAATCCACAGACACACAACTCTACAGCTACCTTCAGCCTCCAAAAACACACTAGAATTAATATTTACAATCATTGTGCAATGAAATGTAACCTGAACATGCTGATAATCATTGCCCAGGTCCTGAGACTCAGCTGTTTGTCTCTGCTGGTTCATCCAGTCCTCCAGCTCTGAAGACTCTCGCCTGAATTCATGGAGCTGAAGGACCTCCTTCAGCTTCTGACCCCTAACAGGAGACATTAGGGTGGTCAGTCACACAAGTACACAGACACAATAAAAAAGCCAACAATAAAACCGCTAAGTCAGAGACAGATCATCTGAACTAATATCATTTTGTTTGGAGAAAAATGATATAAATCACCTAGAAGCAGGTCAAGATATTAAAGATCAGCACTTTACTGTATAAGTCTTTCTCTCTGTCACATACGTATGTTCTTTCTACATTTTTTGTAATTAACAACTGCCTTATGTAAATATTGCACTTTTTCCAAACAAAAAAAGGAAAAAAAAAGAAGAAAAAAACACAGTAAATAGATAAACAAAGGAAAATATATTAGGAAAAATATCACGAAAGAGAGAGACTCAAAAAACAATCTGTGAGAGAAAAGCAGAGAAAGTAATCCAACAATATGAGTGTGTGCTCACCTGAGTCCAGCCTGGTGCTGCAGCTGCTGGTTCAGGCTGCTGATTCGACTGTAGGGTCTGCTGAGCTCCTCCAGGCTCCAGTTCTGAATGGCCTGCTCTACCTGGTCTCCTAATGCCTCTACTTCAGCTTCCAACACCTCCAGTTGTCCTTCCAGCACCTGCACGAACACAAGGACACTGTTTACTGATTCTGTTGTTGTACAATCTGCACGCTGTTCTTTGATTTCTTCGTCAGGAATCGATAGGGGAATCATATGAGGTCCTTTTCCGACTAAGCAAAGTGTACACAGTGAGAGTGTGTGATATACCTGGTGTTTAGTAATGAGGCTTTGTGTGGCCAGCTGGTTTTTGCCATAGTCGTCGATGTTCACCAGACTGAGCATCTCTGCGAGTCTGGACTCCAGCTCTGAGCAGTCCAACAGCAGCTAGAGATGAGGCACACACAGAAAATGTAGCAGTTTATGTTTTGTTTTGGTTGGGTTTAGCATAAAATACTTCAAAATTTAACTCTAAATGACCAGTTAGACAGCTGCAGAACTAAGTGTCTTACTTAAAAGTATTTTGATGATGGAGTGTCAGTATCAGACTTTCACTTCCCTCCAATATATAATATCCTTGTCCATCTCACCTGTTCTCTGGTAATAGCCTTGCTGAGGTGAGCTGCTCTCTTTTTGCAGGCATCCTCAAGCTCCTCCCACTCTGTATTGAGGTGGTCGCACCTGCAAAACAGCAGAAATTTACACTGCTCCACAAAGCCAGAACACATTTGGTCCAAACTGAAACCGTACTTATTACAGATCACTTGATCTGTACAGACAAATACCTTCTCAAAGTTGTGTCAAGTGCCCAGCTATATAACATAACCCCTCCCAAAAATTATGAAACATTTGCATACATTGGAGCCAATGGCATCTTTGCAGTCTAAAAATCCAAAATCCTACATTTAGAGAAAGGACCAGTTTCTCTCATGGAATTGGTCGTTTTAATGTCATTAAATTTAAATTTATTCCTTCAGATCAGTGTGCTGGGTTTTGAAAACAATCCCATCTTTGCATCAGTGTTAGGCCTCAAAGACAGGAGTGATTACCAAGCTATTTGGACAAGATCATTCAATGGTGTCTATTTTGTTCTCATTATTTGGTGGACTAAGGTAATGTGTTTGATAATGTTTTATCAATTTTATTATATTATAACTTATTCTTTAACATACCATTTTCCTTGTCTAAGTAAATGCTTATTTTGTGATGGTTTCTAGTTTTAATGCATTTTATAAGCAATGTCAGCGTAAGATAGATTCACTACAATGCACCAATGCACATGAAACTTTTTTTTGATGACAAAAAAAAACAACCACACCTCTGCAGCACCGCCTCTCTTTCTGACTTGTTGGATTTGGCTAGGCTGCGCCCTTTCTTCAGAATGTGGTTCAGGTGTTTTCTATGTGCATTCACTTCGGCCTGCAGCTCCTGGGTTAACACACGAGTACATGAGCAAATGTTAAGTAAAACACAGCCCTGTGAATGTGTCAAATCACTTGAGTCCATTGTAATTCCAACTGAGCTCTCAGCTCAGTTAACAAATGAAGGAAAAGGGGAGGTTTTATAGATAAAGAACTGCAACCCAGCTCGTGCCTTGTGTTTCTGCATGAGGCTGAGGGCCCCAGCCAGAGATTTGTCATATCCTGTAGATCCAGAGGCAGGAACATGCTCAGAGATCCAGTTGAGCTCAAGATCCACATCATGATAAAATCCAAACAACGACACAGATGCCTCCAGTTGTGCTCGACGCTCGTCCAGAGGTTTCTGCAGGGACTTGAATCTGCCACACAGAGGTTATAAAGTCAAGATGATGATAACCTAAAGTGAGCACTGGACTATATTTATGTTATTACTTTTTAATTACACACAGAATAAAATACCCCAAAGGAGACAATGACAGATAAAACCTGAAGTGACATAGGAAATTGTATTCTATGTATCTGTGTCTTTCAGATTTTGTCTCTGTGTGAGCGTCCTTGTCATCCACTTTTATTTTTGTTGTTATTTTGCCTTTTGTCATTTTACTTCAACAGATCGTTTTCTTAGCTGAGACACCCTGACCTGATCTTGTTTGTACTCCTTTCTTTTCTTCACCATGCACTTGGTTTTATATGCACTGAAGTTACTCTAAATGCAATAAATGCAAATATCTATTTGTTTGAAGATTCAAGGTAACTTACAAAGTGAGATAGGCGTCTGTCTCCTGGAGGATCCTTTGAGAGTCAAAGTGGTTGGAAGCGAGGTGTTTGGCCCTGCTCACAATAGAGTTGATCTTCTCTGCCAGTTCCTTGGCCTCCTGCTCCAGCTGCTGATGCTCCTGCATGAGCACACACACACAAAGTACTCACTGATGTCTAACTGTAAAACCCAGCGTCATTAAATCAATGCAGGCCTGTCCTCACCTTCAGCAACTGTCGACTGGAGCGCAGGTCGTGACCTTTGGCAGCATTGTTTAGCATCCACTGGATGGCCTCAATCTTCAGCTTGGCATCCTGTGGAGGAAAAGTACAAGATTTTTCTGAGAATGGAGCTCTGTTTGGACAGCAATTACTTCTCCTGGGAAGGATGGTCTTTAATTTTTTACTCCAGTTGACCTCTAAAATTAGTGTAAATTTAAATTTGGCCAGAAACTATGAACTGTATATAAAAGACAGGGGTCAGTTATAGTGTCACCTAAAGGCTTGTGAAGTCTCAAAGTTAAGCTGTGTTCTTCTTGCTTTTTTGGGAGCCAGTGGTGAGCATATTTGAGGCATACAAGAGGCTGGGGTGTAAAGTTATCAATTAATGCAGGTAGGCTAGGTTGGCAAAGTGCATTCATACATATATTAGTGCTAATTAACTGATTACCTAGCATTAATAAATGCTACAATCTCACAAATCAAGACTGAAGTACAAACTTCTTGGATGGGCTACACAGACAGCATTATTTGTCTGGTAATTTCCTCAAAGCGCCATAAAAGGCACCAACATCACTGAACTGGACCACACAAACGTCTTATCCAGTTTCTCCATCAGTAGTTTACCTGCAAAAGCTCCATCAGCTGCTCCTGCTGGCCCGCCTGTCTCAGCCTGTCCCCCCTGTCAGCCATCTTGTCTTGTAGTCTTTTCCACCGACTCGTGAGCTGAGAAGACTTCCTGCTGATGCTCTGACTGTTGTAGTGCTCTTCAGCAATCATCTCCTCTCCCAGCTTATCACAAACACACACATATGTACTGAAGGTGACATCTCACCAAAGTGCAAGTCGTCTTTTCAATATATGCAACTGTGCATGTGTTGCCAGAGTCACTGTCAAACACTTGTTGTTTCCTCTACAGAAGTCATCATGCTGGGTGAAAAGTTAGAGGTGTTTTACCTGAACAAGTCTATCCAACCAGACTTGGTTGGCCTGCATCTCCTTCTCAGCCGCTTCATGTTTCTTCAGCTTCCAGAGGATGTTTGTGGGGTCTCGGTAGGACTCGTCTTCTGCCACCTTAAACTTCTCCTCCATCCACAACAGCAGCTCATCCGCATCTCTTTGGAACTCCTGCCACACGAAACACCAGGCAAATTCACCCTTATAATTATTATTAAAGAACTTATAACATTCATCTGAGCGCTCTCCTGTAGATATTATGATCAGTGCAGGTACTCGACACAATAAACAACATAAAGTAAAGTATGTTTTCTTGTTTTTAGCATTTTGACAATAGTACTTGGTATTTCTTGGAGTCCAGCAGTAGGTTCCTCCTCTTCCTGCAGCTCTCTTTCAGCCTCCTGTTGGCTTTTTGGATGCTCCTGCTCCGTTCCTTAATGCTGTAAGATAAACATTGAGGTTTTAAAGATTGGTGACACAGGTTATTGTAAGGTTATTGACTTGAACATATTGGTTGTTAGAGGGACAATTTAACTAATAATATAAACAGTTCCCCGCCATCTGCCTGAGAAGATGATTGGCATGACCCCTCACAAGCCATTTAATCAAAGTAGCAGAGATGGTATACATGTGGTGTTGTAATTTATTTGACAGCTAGATGGCACGGTTTCATGTCGTATGGAAAAGAAACAGCCTTGGTGCTCTGCAAACTGTGTGCATACTGCATCAAAGCTTTCCTGTTAGGTTGAAGTAGCAAGCAGATGAGCTTAGATTTGCATTATGCTAATTTTGCAGTGATGTGTGTTCTACTTGTAGAACGATTTACAAACAGAGTGATAGTACCCAATTCATAGAACCAATTCTATTTATCCCTAACTTCTTCTACTCTTATTTCTTTAGTCCCACCCACCCTGTTAAAACCTTCTGTATGCTGGGAACAGTCCATGAGAAGAAAGTTGGCATAAAGGGAACTAAATCAGCTTGTTTACATGGATGAATGTCGGGACTACGCCATGGCTCAGTATATGATAAATAGGTTTAAGATTAGACAAAGAAGGATTATTTTTAAAAGCAAAATATGCACAGTTACTCCAGTACAGCATAAGAATTAAATTATGGAGTTGACAGCCCACTTTATGGAACAATTTCTGCTGTGTTTTCTTACTGTATTGAAGCAAAGTGCTGCTGGTCGATAAGCTCCTTGCTGCGCTCAGCGAATTTATCCACTCTTTGATCCAAAGCCATAAGAAGACTTTCAAGTTCATCTTGTCGCCCCAGTAGACTGTGCACACTGTCTACCGAGTCCTGCATCAATAAATGTAATCATTATTTTGACATTTTTATGATAGAGCATCCTATTTATAATCTTTACTTATAGCAATTTCACAGATTTCTATAAATACTTATTTAGGATTCAAATTTAAGGGTAACATTTCAAGGAGCTGGACCATGTAAAAAGGTGAGAAATGAGCACCCTCACCCCAAGATCTTGGACTTTTAGTCGGGCTTCATGTCCAGACAATGCTGCTTCAATCCGGTCTCCCTCTTGGTTCAGCCTCTGGAGCTCCACACCCTGCTCCAAATGCTTCTTTCTACTAGCCCACAGCGTCTCCAGCCTACTCCTTTCAGCACTGAGATTATCAAGGATTTGTTGGATGTCAACACCGCCTATTTTCCCATTGGATGATCCCTGCAGCAGAGATTTCCCTAAGTTCTCCATCTCCTTCAGCCTGGCAAAAACACACACAGTGGGAGAGACACAGTCCACTTAAATGATGATGTCCATGAGCCAATCTTCTCAATCCCTTTGTCAGAAGGGGATAGAAATGGCTTTCATTATGGACAAGCGTTATGGTAGTTAAAAAAAATACGTGCACAGGATTAATGATTTGAACATTCTTTAGCATAATTTTTAATCATAATAATTTTCATCATAATTTTTTTAAATTCCTATTAACCACTGCTAAAACACTTTGCATTTAAATTTACTGATGCTGCAGATTTAATTTATTTCGAATTAAATAGAATTAAATGAATGCAATTCAATGAATGGAACAACAACACACTAAGCACTGAATGCTGTGCACAGTTTCTGCTATTTACCTGCTCCTCTGTGTCTCCATTTCTAGTTGCAGCTCCTGGTGTTGCTCCAGCAGCGTGACAGCCGAGGCCACATCGCTCGCTGTCTCCTCCTGCAGGAGCCGTTCCTGAACTGAACCCCCCCAGCGCTCTAGCTCCTTGGCCTCCTGCTGGAAACTTTGCAGCCTGCGGGCCTCCTCCAGTTGGTGCTGTCTGTCTGATGCTTGACATTTCACCTGTACAAAAATGTATTTTTTTTTAGTTTGTAGTTTTATTTTAGATTTTTTTACTCAAAACATTTAATAATAATATAACAATAATAAAACAGTAACAGCCTCTGAGTCTGTGTTCATCAGAATATCAAACCTAATTATAATGACCCAAACGCTGTACCTTTTCAGTCTTATACCACCTGCTTTGTACATACAAAAAATAAGAGATCTTCACTTTTATTAATAAAATAATGATGTCGAGTATGTCAGTGTCAATGCAAATCAACACGAAATGTTGCAAGCACAAAAGAGATGTTCTGTAGGAACACAGACTGAAGTTTGAACACCTTCACTCTTGGCTACTACACTCCAGTCAGTCTAAAACAAAGAAGGAAAATGTCACCTGATCCAGCAGAGCCTCCAAACCTCGAACCTCCTCCATAATGGCCGCACTCTCTGCCGGACTGCAGTCCTGCTTCCTGTAACACAGGATGTGAGCAAATTGAGTGGAGATGAATGGAGATGTACTCCACCGTGAAGTTTCTTTAGAAAAAACACTTTTAGCTAGAAGTTCATGTAAAGTGTTTTAACTTTGAAACCTTTCAGACTAATGCAGCTCTGTGTTATTCGTAATGTAAAGTAAGATACCATTATCATCTGTAATAGATATTTGGAGAGCGGTGAACACATGAACACATCAAAGCCCATGTACCAAGGTACAGACCAGTGTAGGCCAATCCATGAGCCCATTCATGTGAAAGTAATTCACAAAACTATTCTCAGGAAAACTGCAGCTACCTTCAGTGTCACGTCTATGGCTCTTTTAATTTCCTTTATATACATATATCACATCACTGATGAATCATTATGAACATCAAATACAAAACAACAATGACTTATTTCTATCAAATTACAACACACATTTCTAAAATTATTATTATTGATTGATTGATTGATTGATTGATTGATTGATTGATTGATTGATTGATTGATTGATTGATTGATTGATTGATTGATTGGTTGGTTGCTTAACATATTTGTAACCATCAATTACTTTTAAAGTGTTTTTGATTCAATTAAGGCCTACTGAGACAACTGCAGAACACCTCAAAATCCCACAGACTATATCAGACCATACATCTTTGCAACGCTCTTCAGGTAAGCAATCTTCCCCTCAAGCATCTTGATGTCTCTAAGGGCCCGAATCTGGTTCTTCTCCTCAGCAAGCAGAGTGAAGGGGGTGCAGCCCACGTCCACTTCGTCAAGCTGGGACAGCTCACCCTGCAGCTGAGCCTTAGCCTCCTCGCAGCTATGCAGGAAGGACTGCACATCTGCCGTACTCAGCAGCTCCTTTCCTTTGTCATCCTTCAGCTGCTGAATCCAATCCCACCTGCAACACACCAAGAACCCAGAACTATCACACAGTTGTCACACAGTCATCAGGAGCTTCTGGCGCCCCAAAACTGTCCAAAATGCTGTCCTGTACTCAACCTACAGCCCAGGCACTTTATTATAGCATGTTGCTATAATAGCAAACCGTTGTTACTGGGTCCTTCACTGTTGTCATTTTAATAACAGTAACAATGAGACCACTTTTTCACAGGATCTAGTTTGTGTATCTGGGTCCTTGTGCTGATTTGAGTGATTTGGACTTTTTTTGCACCTTTTGGAAACACTCCTCTTTCTGGATTGGATTTCTTTCTGTTTACTGTGCTGGCTCTTCACCAGCTCGTCTGCCATTTTGATGATATCGTCCAGCTGACCTCGTCCGCTCGCTAACTCAGTCAGAAAGTTCTAAAACAGAAAGTCAAGGGTGAGTCAAAGTATTCAGATATTTTATGAATCTGAGTTTGTCTGAGTTTATTCTGAAGAAGTGAAAATAAAAAAAATCAGGCCTCTTAAATATGTCCAAAAGTCAGAAAAAATCTCAAATTAATCATTTAAAAAAGCAACAAAAAAAAGTTGTTGTTTGGGTGAAAATCACTGAAACGAAAGATTGATGCTACAGAAGAAAATCAGTGAAAACTCAGTGGCACTTAATATGAACTGCTGCCTTATCAGATGTATTCTACCTAAAGCCACATTTTTTCATTTCTGATTAACCTACAGAAGTGACAATTGGAAGCCAGTATTTACCCTGTGATTTTCTGGCTTTAGAGGTTAAAAGTTTCTCCTTCCCAATAAATAATATGATTTATGAGCTTAACTTAAGGTTGATCTTCATCTACAAATCTGTTGGTATCAGAATCCATCTAGCCAGCTTCGACAACACCATGTGCTATTATTTACTCATTTATAAGTAAACCCACAAGGCTAAATTTCCCACCATCAGCAAAAGGAAACACCTGACTGCTGTTACAGTTTATGCTGAGATCTTAACTGAACAAAATGATGGGCTGTGACGTAGTCTTAATATTTTTTAAGAGATGCATTTAAGGATTAAACAAATTAGAAAAATCATGAGGTATTGGGACATTTGTTTCACCCAGATGAGTTGATCCCCTGTTTTCAGTTTGTAGGATAAGTCTTGTACGATATGTTTGGAAATATTTTTCTGGAGAAGTCTTCACCTCATATTTGGCCTGAACCACTGCTAGATTGTCACCATCAGTGCTGAAGGTGTTGAGGATGTTCTCCTTATCCTCCATCCATGACTCAAACTCATGGCAGCTGTTGTAAAATCGATGAAGACGCAGTATCTCCTCCAGGCTCTTTGTCTTTGTCTGAAAACCAATATAAATATAAATCTGATTTTAGAATACAGCTACTCTGAATGTCCTTTTCTGTATAATAATCTGTCATCTTAATACAACCTCCCACATAACTAAGTAAACAGTTTATATTCTGTATACTGCTCCTTTCTCTCACCTTCACCAGGTTGTACAAGAAATTGTACTCTTGGTCCAACCTGCCCTGTGTGCTCTCCACAGTATCTCTCTGGTACTCGGGGTCTGGCAGTAATGTGGTTTGGATCTCAGCTGTGCCGCGACGCATAGAGCGTTTTCGCCTTGGACGACTCAGTTTCTTGCTTGAGCTTTCTGGCATATCATTGGCTGAGGCAGGTGGAGTGGGTGGAGGAACCTGAAGAGGGTGTGATAAAGTTATTGACACTTTAAAAAAATACATAATAATTTATTTTCACACTGCCCACTAACAAAGCATGTCCACTAACGAGATGTGATATTTTCATAATCTGACCAAAGAACTGGTTCAGTATTGATCATACACTGGATGGCAGCATATTCAGGTAGGTTTTGGGAATGGACTGCTGGTTTCCTCCACTGTCTCTGGCCACAACTCTGTCTCCATCCGGCTCACTGCTGACGATGGTCACAATCTCATTGCGGTCCCATGGAAACTGACCTGAAATCAGGTTAGTTTATACTTTACATTTCAATAAAGTATCTACTATGTGTTTTTCTGTTGTGTGATTTCAGATATAGCCCATGTCTGTTCATCACAACACACTTGGCTACATTTTAGAAATGCAAAAATGAAAACAGTTACAATTTACATAATCTGCTTTTCCTTATTTTCTGTCATCATTTTTTTTAGCACAGATTACTGCTCTTCATAGTAAACCACAGAGTAAACCTGTGTTAACCTGGCCTGTGTTACAGAAAATAGCGAATTGGAGTAAAGCCACTTTCAGACATGGTTAATAGAGAAGGACATAATGCATGATATTTTTCCTCTTAAATTGGCCTGTTATCTGGTCCTCTCTGTAAACAAGAGCATCTCTATAAATTTGCCTAAATATTTAATGAATATTTTTTATGTGACTTGGTCTGACCTGAGTAAGATTTCTGTTTTAAGAGAAAAATGGGCATTCTGTATCAAAATGAGAAATGAAATAACACAGTGTAGTGCTGGCAGATTATTTAGTGCAGAATATAGGCTTGTGTTTTCATGTATGAGTAGCAGTCACTCCTTATCATGGGGTGGCTGTAGCTCAGGTGGCAGAGCAGGTCAGCCACTAATCAGAAGGTCGGTGGTTCGATCCCAGGCTGCATCCTGGCTGCATGCCAAATATCCTTGGGTAAGATACTAACCCCGTGTTTGCCTACTGGTGGTGGTCAGAGGGCCCGGTGGCGCCTGTGTCCGGCAGCCTCGCCTCTGTCAGTGCGCCCCAGGGCAGCTGTGGCTACAATGTAGCTTGCTATCGCCAGTGTGTGAATGTGTGCGTGAATGGGTGGATGACTGAATGTAGTGTAAAGCGCTTTGGGGTCCTATGGACTAGAAAAGCAGGCCATTTACCATTTATCATGCTATGCAACACAACAGTGACACTAAGTACTCCAGTACCTCTGCTGTATCTGAAGCGGACTTTGGCCTTGATTTCCTCTTTCTGAGGGGGGATGCTTACAGGGCCCTTCCCACCTCTGGTACTGGATAGTGAGGTTCGTGCTCCTTGCCACTCCTTCTCCTCTTCCCCAGAGGAATCGCTATATTGGATCATCTTGCCTTGCTGAGGCTCTGCCTACAAGGGATGAGGAAATATTGCCTATAGCTTTGCATCTACTATCACAGTCAGTGTTGTAGAGCCAATATTAGCTATTTGTCAGTTTATTGATATCACAGTTTATAACAGCCAATAAATGAAGATTAAAAAAGTAAGGAACACATAGGAGAAACATCTTTCAACTATGTTATATTATTTTAGTAAGGACTCATTAATAACTACACATAAGAAATGTTAGGAAAATCTATCTGACAGAAACAATATCTGAATAAAGCATGCAGAATGACCTGCTGTGCAGTCAGCGCCGTCAGCTGTGCTGCAGTTTTTGACTGTTCTGACAGTCTCTTTATCTCTGAGGCATACGCTGCCATCTCCTTCTCCAAACGAAGGTGGCGCTGAAGAAGCAATGCTGTGCTGGAATCGTCCTTCCCATGATCCTCGCTTATCAGCAGTGGCTTCCTGTCACCTAGCCAGGAGTTAGCCTCCTCCACATCTGCAAAATACTGGTCAGAGAAATAAAGGTTACTGTCTTAGAGCATGTCTATAGAGATCAAGAGCAGGTTCCAAAAGACCACACAAGAAAATAAAACATAACATACGTGACAGGATGGTTAGAACCTACACAATAACAGCAGCACACAGGTAAAAATCTGACTGCAAAATAATTAGACTAACTGTAAAAAAACAGTAATACCTCAAAAATGTGTTTGTTGTGAGCAGAGATAGGAGTTTACAGACAAAAAGAAGCTACACTAAACAAAAACAGCTTTTTTTCAATCTTCTCTTCTTCTTCTCTGCCTTTAATGACACATTATTCACTAGTGTTGGGATTTCCGGCTCTTTTTAGAGAACCGGCTCTTTCGGCTCCGAACCGGCTCTTCAGGTTGTTTTGTTGATTTAATTAATTTATTATTAACAATAATATAAAATTATGCACAAAAGGAATTACTAATGTAAAAAAAAGTGGTTTTATTTATATATAAATATAAATATATACAGTGGCCCCTAGAGAAAAAGCACGTACAAACTCCAAAACACATTTCTAGCGTTAACTGAACTTCAAAACAGAGCTACCTAAATATACTTTTATTTATTCACTCCACATAAAATGTAATAAATAAATCATATAAAACAAAAACAACTATTCACATTTCAACTTTAACTATTTAAATTTTCAGCTTTTTCCTTTTACACAAATTTAAAGTGAAACAACACAAAACACTGCAAACCACAACACAATTAAATATAAATAAGAAAAAATATGAAAACAAAAAGAACATGCATATTCTCTGTCATATGGGCCTGCATGAATAAACTTTCTGAATCCTTTATCATCCGCAACTGAAAATAGTTGTGGATGATTACTATACCTTTCTAATGTGACGTTGTTGTCCCTGGCTCTCTTTCTCTCTCTCTCCCTCCCGCTCTGTTCCTGTGCTACTGCGAGTGTAACTACCGCCCCTCCCCCCTCTGCCCAGCGCAAAGCACAAGGCTCGTGTACGGAGTGAAGCGGGAAAAAGTGCGAGAGAGAGGGTGAGAGAAAGGGGAAAAAAACCCACGGCTTGCGATAAGGAGCCGGCTCGCCACTATTATTCACCTGCTTTATGGTAGCGGCAGCCTGCAGTCTGTCGCGGTGTCCCATCACCTCGTCAGTCAGGTGGCTCCACTGCTTCTTGAGAGTCCTGATCCACTTCTGAACAGCTTGCTGATTCTCCTGACTCTGTTTGGAGAGCAGATCCTGACCTCGACCCAGGACACCTTTATACAAAGACTCCTGGGCCTGGACCTCTGCCTCCAGCACCTATCAAATTATGATTTATTTGAAGTGGCATTTAGAGTCAAGATAGATTTAAATTGCCTTTATTCTCAAGGTGGGGTCATGTTCAGCCTAAAAACAGTCAGATTAACCAGATTACATGACTTAAACCAGAATTTAAATGTTATTATTTGTCTGTTTTGTTTAGATGCACTTCTGTTCTTTGCATTGCTGTTTCTTGTTTATGTTATTTTCATTTCATTTAAAACTTGGCAAATATTGTTTCGTGGTCTTGGGCTTTGGACTTTTTTCAGCTTGTGTATTTTTGAATTCTTAAGTCTTAGTTTGATTGGTTATTCCCGATGACTTAATCCTTTGTTTCACTTATTTCGGTTTGTTTGTTTGTTAGAGTCATTGTGTTGGTGTTTTGTTACTTCCTGTTTTATTTTTATAGTCTTTTGTCACTTGTGCTTTGTTTTTATTCCTACTTCGCTTGTCTCAAGATTAGTTTCAATTGTCACATGACGAACATTTACCTCGTACCTCTTGTATTGTCTCTGTCGTCCTTGATGCCAAGTGTCCCTTGATGTTTTGGATTTCCTGCTTTTTGTATTCAGCTTCTGGATTTTGGCTTGGTTTACTCTCTGGGTTATCACCATTAAAACTTGCTTAGAGTTTAGTCACTGTTTCCTGCATCCTGGTTTTAGGTCCATAATCCCTCAACAATCCACACAGCATGCAACCTATTGTAGGTCCAACTCTATATTGTCAGGGCCGTGAGTCGGAGCTCAGGATTTATGTTTTCTTCTTTTTAAGATTATGTTTTACACAATATTCTACATTCTTGTGGTTAATATTATTCATGGTTCTGTGCTTGGCCTCCCCTGTGTCCTTGTTGCTTGTGTAGTCTATCATGTCTCTCGCGCATGTTAAATTTTCTCTCCGTGTTGATTCATCGGGCGACCGTGGCTCTGTAACCGGAAGGTCGCCGGTTCGATCCCTGGGCTCTCTGTCCTGGTCGTTGTGTCCCTGGGCAAGACACTTTACCCTACTTGCCTACTGGTGTTGGGCCGATGGCGTGGTATTGTAAAGCGCTTTGGGTGCCTTGAAAAGCGCTATATAAATCCAATCCATTATTATCTGTCTCCCCTTCATGACCCTCGCTCCCCCCGTTTCCTGTGTTTACATCTTAATGTGTGTCTCTTGTTTCCTGTGTTATTTTGATAGTCCTTTGTCCTGTATTCAGTGTATTTAGTTTTGCTTCCTCCCTGTCTTCTCAGGTTTGATTAGTCCTAGCTGTGTTCCCGCCTGTTTCCATCCCCTTGTTATCCTTCATCTGTATTTAAGTGTTTAGTCTCACTCTGTTCATTGTCGTGTTCTCCATGTAAGCTGTGTTCTGGTGTTAGTTCCATGTTGTCAAGTCTAGTCCAGTTCAGTTGTTAGTTCTAGTTTATCTTTTGTTTGTGTAGTGTTCGTCATGGTGCCTGCCCGGCTGGCCCTGTGTGGCTACATGTGTGTTGCTTTTGTCTCGCTCTCTCTCTCCTCTCTCTCTCCTCTCTCTCTCTACTTGCTGCCTGGGTGGAGTTCATTGTGGGCTCCCGCCCCTGGCCATCACCACCTGCAAGCAATCACCTGTGGCTCCTCACCTTGTTTGCTCTCGCTACTTAAGGCAGTGACTGAGAGCACCTCGCTGCTGGACTATTGAGTAACGCTCGTCAGTGCTACTTTAGCCTCAGCCAGTTTTGAGCTCTCTTCGTGACAGTTTTCCGTGTTAATTCCTGATCTCTGTATACAGATTCTTCGTGCTCGGTTTGGAAGTTTGGACACCGAAGCCTGTTCGTGAGTGCCGCAGTGAGAGTGGCGTGTGTGAGGAAAGGACCTTTCCAAGTGCATTGTTCTGTTCGTGTGGAGCGGAGCAAGAGAGGACACTTTTCCTGATTCTTCCCTGTACCCCTGGGAACCTTGGCCCCCTTCTCCTTCACCTGTGTATAGTGAACCGGGAGTGTGTAAATAAAATTCAGTTTTCTGTGATTTCAGTCTGCGCCGAGTGACAGTGTTCATGTATTTTGGTTTTAGTTTTCACAGCAAATAAAAGCTGCCTCTTTAAGTTAATCTTTTGACTTAGAGTCCTGTCTTGCTTTAGTTTAAGGCATTTAAAAAAAAAACAGAAACATGTATCTGCTTTATAAGCTTTTGTTATTCTTTTTTTAATAAAGAATAACAATGTAACATTTCTAAAGTTTTGACAATCTGTAAAATAATATGAATCCTGTGTTTTTCACAAGAGGCACAAAAAAGTTGACTTTTCATCACATAATTCAGAGTTAACACATTCACAAAGAACACCCTTAAACCACTTGTAACACATGTGCCTGTGTAAAAAAGCAAACAAAACTTCTTCACAGTGTCAAAGTCCAAAGCATGGAACCTTATGGGCTCAAGTGTCCGTATACACAGCTTTCTGGCTCACCTTGTGCTTGTGTTCGGCCACCTGGATGTGGTTGAGGTCTCTTCCAAGTCCAGCCGTCTGCAGCTTTAACCAGCGCTCATAGATCCAGGCCTCCAACTCCTCACAGTCATAGAGGAACTCAAACAACCTCAACTGAGCCTCCAACTGCCTCCTCCTGACACAGCAAAGGAAAGATGTGAGGCAAGATGAGCACAGGTGAGAGATGTAGCAACAGAATATCAGACTAATTAGACTTTCTATTCCACCATTTTGGACATACAAAGAAATGTTACACGTTTAGACCTGTTGCTTGATAAATGATTTTTCCCTCATGCTGTAAATGAGAAAACTAAAGCAAACCTGCTGCTGCTGAGAGACACCAGCGATTTGTACTGAGTGTCAAGAGCTCTCACTCTGCTCTGAATCTGCTGCCCATCCCTTACTTTTGCCTGAGTGAGAGAAAGGAGGTGGGTCAGTCTGACAGAAATCACCCTTACAAATTCCCCAAACAGTGAACTAATAGGACATGAGATGCCAATTATTAGCGTACCTTCAGAGCTCTGCTACTGATTGCAGTGATGGTTTCACCATGAGTTGAGATCTGAGCTTCCAGGAGATCTTGTTTCTGAAGAAGAGACTCCACCTCCGTCAGCTGCTTCCCCAGTTCAGAGGAACTGGCTTGGGACTAAGATGGGATAAGGGAGGGGACAGTCAGTAATATTAAAGTCACCCCACTTCTCTCACAGTACAATCTAAGTAAAACTCCAGTGTCGTCATTATAACTAAATTTCGAATAATAAGCTCACTTGTAGTTCTTTCAGTTCCTGGGAGACAAGCTCAATGTCCCGCAGGATGCTCAGAGTTTCAACTACATTTCCCAAAAGCATCCTCTGTTCTTGGAGCTGCTGCAGCAGGTCCTTCCATCGATGGCTAATGTTCTCCTCCCTTAGAAACAAATATATTATTATGTAGAGTACAAGTTTTTTTTTTTAATTAATGTCACTTCTTGGTTCTTCTCCCTTCAAAAAGAGTGTTACACAAAGTCATTGTTTTCATCCTCCCACCTCCCAATGACCTGCTCCTTGCTGTGGTAGTTTCCTTTCTCGATGGATTTTGCCATGTCTCTGAGGGCCGTGAAGCGTGGCTCCCTGGCCAGTGCATCGGTAGCCAAGGCCTCCAGACGCCGGCCAGCTGCCTGAGCCTCCTCCAGTGTGGACAGACCTCGGATGTCCTGCCTCCGGATCAGACGCAGTGTGTCCTCAAGATAGCCCTCCCTCAGAGCTGCCTGAGAAGACAAAAAGGAAGGATTTTGCAGTCTATTGGGGATTTTTTAAGGAGCCATAAAAACAGGCAGAAAGTTGAATATCAGATCCAGGGTTTTGAATGCTGTTTGTCTGCATAGATTAACCTTTCTGATGCCAAAAAGTGGTTTCCATTTTAAGTTAACATTACACAAACAAATTCACAAAATCCCAGCAACACGTTTGTCCCCATTTCCCAGCTTTAAGTAAAGGGTATTCCATTCTGAACAGATTCCAAACTGATATACCTATTTTAATAAAGAAAAAGGTTTAAAATTAAATCAAAATTATACTTTTTTGTTGTGTTGTGTGTATCTACTTTTCTGTGGGGTTGTTAATAACAAATAACAAGATCTTGCATATATGTCCAGTGGAACAAGAGTGGTCAAAAGGTCGCATCCATTTTAAGGTTAACATTACCAAAACTCACTGAAATTTGTTTCTACGCACAACACAGTGATTTGTAATCACAAAGTTGTTTTTATAATTTACTCAGGAATATGTCAGGCAACTCCATAACATAACGATCAAAACTGGGAGACTTGTAACAAAGACATTCATATGAGTAGAGTGGCGTTACCTTCCTGGCAAACTTCTGTGCAAGTTGCTCCAGGCTTTCCAGGCGTAGCAGCGTTTCCTGTAGGGCTCGCTCTCGTTCATGTTCCGCCCTCTCCAGCATAGCCCAGCTCTTCTCGATGTCATTCAGAGTTTTACCTTTACAAATACACAACAGCATGAGCGATCTTTGTCATAGCAGCCCTTATATTATAATTGACTGTTAGTGTTCTGTACCTTCGGGAGGATTATAAGCCCATTGGTTGTTGGCTGCCAGTTGAGTCCTCAGACTGAACAAGTGGGCCTCAATTGCCCCACGCTCCTGGAAAAACAAGACTTAACTTTAAGGAGATGAACAAAGGAGGACGCTGAATTTAAAATGTGAGGGTCATCTGACCTGGTATTTGGGAGGTTTCTCCACAGTTCTGTAGGTCTTAAAAGCGCTCATCAGTTTCTGCATCTCCCTCAAAGAGTTTGGGAATCTTCTGTCATTCAGCTGCACCATCTTCAGTCAAAAAATAATCACCAAATTTAATTCATTAATTGTTTTGTTTTTTTGTCTTATATTCCTGTGTTTTTTCTGGGATTGACCTGTTACCTTAGTTTTGATCCAGCGAAGCAGATCTGAGACCATTCTTTCATACTGGATCTTCATGCCATCCAGCTCCATGAGCATCCCAACAATCTGTGGAGAAAAGAATGAAGTCCTACTTTTGTGTTCTGGATGTTTTGGTTTGATATGTTAAAATGGAATCTGGACTGGCAAATCAAAGACAAAAATATTGTTCGTAACCAAAGAATTAGCAACCAAGAAAAGTTGCTCATTTAAATTAATCCTTAAATTACCTATCTTGCCTTCTTAATGATTTCATTGTTAATAGGCTATCCCCATTGTTGCTGGTTGACTCTAATTCTGCAAACTGTAATTCTGCATCCTGCACCTGCCCCTCTTGATGTCCCCTCAACCCCACTGGGGTAAAAAAGTGTCCATCTGAAACTGCTCAATCTTATTGCAAAAGGCTGCTGTCAGTCACTTCCTGGCATTCTGAAAATGCTGGTCACTGCACCTGAGCACTATCACTATCACAAGCTATATGAGCCAATGTTGATTTTAAAATGCATGGCTGTTATATTACATCACATGATTGGCTTGCTTAATTTTTGATTTATAGTTGCCTACCTATCAATGCAAAAATACTAATAAATATAAAAGTGGCTTCTAACATAATTTTCAAAGCTGTAGTTATCACTTCCATTGTGTACGCGACTTAAGATGAGAAATTAAACATATTAGTTTCACCTCCCATTAACTAATGTGGTTGTTATTTAAGAATGAGAAGCAATACAGCAGCATCAGTGTTCAGTCACAGCACTTTCACTCCTGCAACCATAACCCTCAGTCCAAATAAACAAAATGCAAACCTTAAAAAAACATCTGACAACACTCAGCCCCAAAACAGTTTAACTTGGTTATTATCATGTACAGCAGAAGGAACATGTGTGAAGCAGATAAAGGCTTGTAGCTTCGGTGTGTTAAAGGTGTGAGGTTCTCTGAATGAGTTCCTGCTGCTGCCTCCAGCAGCATCTCATTGTATGTGATCTGATGTGATTCTTAACATCCACAGCCCCTCTTTTATGAAAGGTTCTCCTTTGAGCTACTAATACCTTCTTATCTACCAAAATAAAAATCCCACCAGCTGTGTTTTGTGTTTTGTGTGAGCAGCAGCTTGTCATTGTAGCAGTAATCTATACTATTTAGAGCAGGTTACAATACCACATGGGGCAGAGCAGTCCACACTATAAACGGTATGACAGACATTATGTCAAGCAACACATTATTTAAAGAAAAAAATGACCCACAATCTGAGTTTAGGGACAAATAAACCTGCCTTATAGATTAGATTTTCCATTGTAACCAGCCTCGGTTTTTGCTAATCAACATCAAGTTACAAGAGCCGACTGAGTCTGAAAAGATGGACTGACAGACTGATACAGACTCTTTCTCTGCCCCATTGCTTCTCTTTTTTATTTTTACTGCACGTTTAGTTAAACAGAAACAATTCTGCCTTATATTAGAAATATGTCACCTTTAATATCTATAACATGTGCATGTCTGTATGTGTCGTATATATTTATATGCACTCATCTATACACAAATTTAGAATCACTTGGGCTTCAATTAATATTATGTATTATGCTATTATGGTCATATTATTTATTATCTGACTGATCTTTTTTTCTGTTGTATGCAATGCTGCTGTGTTTATGTTTGTGCTGAATCCAACCCTGGCAAGTCTCTTCTGGATGGTCTGCCCCTGCTTCATCCTGGAAAAGTAGTGGTAGTACAGAGACACGTAGGTCATGATGGACTTTTCATCAGGATGAGCAACCATGATGTCATCCACCTCCAGAAGCTGCATGATACTGAACTCCCGCTCTGCCAGAGTGAACGCATGCTCCAGATTACGCTGGGGGTTATCACCATGGAAACGGTGGTAGTCAAAAAGGTCAGGTCTGGGATGGACAGACACATGTATGTTTACTCTGTGAGAAGCGATTTGAGTTTCCATTTGAGTTTTTGACTTTTGAGGATATTTTAGGAAATATTTTATGAGGGACCTCACAAATACAACAAAAATGCGTGTGCACAAGTATGCTACCGGTGGGCGTGGATAAGAGCATTGAAGGCAAGTCCATCCCTCCAGCTGGAGGAAAAGTCCTGCACGTCAACACCATTGTAGCCTGATGTTTTCCTCTGACACCAGATCAGCAGAGCCTCCTTGGCTGAGCGATGAGCTACGCTGTTCCCCTGAGAAGGAGGAGGAGGGAAGGGGGTGAGATGAAATGAGAACAAGGCAAAAATGGAAAAAATTTAAAAGACAAGAAGATGGAAAGACAAAAGTAAAAATGTGGAGGAGCAAGGGAAAGGAAAGGGAAAAGGAAAATACCCCAAAAAAGAGGGAAAATGTTAAATATGTTAAATTCATAAATAAATTGTTTAAATTAAAGGAGATAACTAATTCTGCTGTAGTTTTAATTCGATACCTCTTCCAGGTTAATATGTCCAATCTGAAACCTGAGGATGATGATCCACAGCAGCCCCAGGATCAGTGTACGATCCCCATCCACCACATTTTCTGGACCAATTAAATCCACCCGAATCTAACAGTAGAGCATAGAGCAGTGTGAAGCTGTCGTTCGTGAGACTGCTATGAAGTTCAACATTTTACAGCTGCCAGTAAGAACTGAAAGTCATTACCTTGATATTTAGGATAATCTGATTGGCTTTTTAGAACTAACATTTAATCAAGATTAAAATATACTGAGAAAAGACCGTTCTCCTCATGAGGAATAATACTATAACCATATACACTTGTACACTGAGGTTTGTGTGTATAAGATTAATTTTGTATATTTGTAAATTTGGTGGATCACTTTCAGGACACCAAAAAGCAAAAAGTAGGTTACTTTGGTTTTGAGGAAATTGATGGCAATGCTGTTGTTCTCCAGAAAGTGGACTCTCATCTTGCCTCGGCTCCGCGATGGCAACTTCTCGTTGGCGATGAACTCCAGCAGACGGATCAGAACTTCTCCGGTTTTAAGTTCAGTATAGACGTCAGTCAGCTCCAATTTCTCCTGCAGGAGATCCGGACAGTTTCAGTTACAAGCCAAACCTGACATAGAAGCTCCCCGTTACTGTACCAGATTTTTGATGTTCACGTTGTTCAAGCTTGCAAATCAGAAATATTACTAAACCTTGCAGTTATTTGGTAACCTTAGTCTAAGTGTGTGGGTGCCATTCTTTTATCTACTTGCTAGACCAAACAAACGCCTACAGGTGGTGTGATTTATTCTCAAATGGTTTGAGAATTCAGTTTAAGATCAGTTACTTTTCAATCCTTCCTCTCCACTTAAACATTTAAGTATTTGATGATACTGCATTTCCTGTGTATGTTGTAACCTCTAATTTAGATTTCTTTCTCTATCCATTACCAACTCCTGGAATTCCCTCTACACTATTATGTGTCTTCTGTGTAGCTGCTGTGAATCAACTTGTACCGTAATTCTGTCTTTGGATATATTTTTTTTGTAACATTGTAACAAGTTTGGAACAAAATCAGTGAAGCAAGTCCTTCACTAAAGTAAAAGTACTAATACCACAATGCACTTTCTACTGCGTAACAGAGGTAAGGAAATGTACTCAAATGATCAAAAAGTGTGTATTAAAGAATAAGAATTGTGTATTAAACTGCTATATACAGTATCATATGTTATCACCCTGCAGTATTTTTGAATATTTTGCACATTACTGCAGTGATTAACTTTTTTTAAATAAAAAAATCTTTAAGTCAAAATGTTGGGACTGCAGAATGTTTGTTTTTTTATGTTTTTAATATCTTTAATAGATATGAAATGATTTTTGGCTCTACTATTAATAATCATGACAGTAATTTAAGGGCCTATATTTTAGAAAACGTTAATCGTGTGAAGGTAAAATTTTGCATGGCTTCAAACGTTATCATTTCATTTTAAAAAGTGCTGACTGTGAGTATAACTTTATCACTGTGATGTATATGGACTGGCCCGCCTATCTGTCTTTGGATTCTGTCCATAAATAAATTGCTTTTACTTACCACTAAATAGCAGCCATCTCTGTCTGTGTTTTCCTCTTTTTTGGTTTAAGGACTGAACCTGCTAACCAACCTAGCATTTGTTAGTTTCCAACTTCACACTTTGCTCTAAGATGACAGCTAGTTGGCCAACATAGAGGCCTCAAAAATATTTGATAACCTTGCAGTGGGTAAGAAGAAAGTGTAAGCATGTAAGGATAAAATGCACAAATGCTGTTGAGATTGTAAAGTCAAATCTAATATAGTAATAAAGTGTAGTTAGTGTGTGAACACACACAAAATAATAATCAAAGGTCCTTAGCTTTTATGACCCTTCTTATGAAGAGGCTAATTGTAATAAAAAAAGAAATCTCCAGCACCTGGATTAAAGACACTTTAATTCCTTCCTTAATTCCTTATTTGCTTAAGTTGAAAAAGATAAGACTCTTTCTCAGGTGCAACCATAATCTTGCCCCTCCTAATCTCTGTGATTTGTTTCATATCACCACTGTTTCCCGCTCTCTCAGATCTTTATCTGGCGCTCATCTTGTTGTTCTTCCTGCTCGTCTTATCACTATGGGGAGCAGAGCTTTCAGCCGCTCTGCTCCTCGGCTCTGGAATTCCCTTCCTTCGGTCTTAAGAAATATAGATTCCCTTCCCTTATTTAAGTCACAGATCAAAACCTGCTTGTTTTAACTGGCTTACTCCCTTTAATACAGATCTTATTTATGGTCAAATCTTGTTTATTTGTTTGTTTGGGGGTTTTTGTTTTTTTGTATCTTAATTTATTTTAATGTATTTTAATCTACTGTTTTATTAAGATCTTTAAGGTGACCTTGGGTTTTAGAAAGGTGCCCTCAAATAAAATGAAATATTATTATGATGATGATGATGATGATGATGATGATTATTATTATTATTATGACTATCTCCAGGACTCTTCTCATACGTTCTGGAATGTCTGGGAACTCGTATTTGACTTTGATGAGAAAACTAATTTCCCATTAATCTCTGCTTGACAGTTTTAACAGTTGAGGTTGCTGCTGTTTGTTTTTCAATTACATTTTTAACTGGCTGAATGTATTAGTTTCTTGATACTCCTGTCTCATAGCATTTACTCTTTTGTTTTTGTTGTTGTTTGTTATTTGTTTGTTTGTTTGCTTTGTTACTATTGGTTCAGCAATGACTTATACAAGATAGAATATGAAATTGATTTCCACTTTTTGAAATGATTTCAAAAAGCCTTTTGATTCATCGTATTGTATCAAATGGTAAATGGCCTGTATTTATATAGCGCTTTACTAGTCCCTAAGGACCCCAAAGTGCTTTACATATCCAGTCATCCACCCATTCACACACAGGTGATGGTAAGCTACACTGTAGCCACAGCCACCCTGGGGCGCACTGACAGAGGCGAGGCTGCCGGACACTGGCGCCACCGGGCCCTCTGACCACCACCAGTAGGCAACGGGTGAAGTGTCTTGCCCAAGGACACAACGACCGAGACTGTCCAAGCCGGGGCTCGAACTGGCAACCTTCCGATTATAAGGCGAACTCTCAACTCTTGAGCCACGATCGTATCATTTAATGTTGGCTTGAAAATTTGGTTGTTTACATTGAAAAGAACTAAGAGATAATATTTACTGCACCCATCGCTTTGTAACTGTCACATCCTCATAATACAAACATCCTGATTATGTCTCGTACAGTTACGACTATGTGTAACAACCTTTAGTCAAATGTGCTGGAACATGTATGCAAGTTAAATAAATTAATTTACAGTGGGGCAAAAAAGTATTTAGTCAGCCACCGATTGTGGAAGTTCCCCCACTTAAAATGATGACAGAGGTCAGTAATTTGCACCAGAGGTACACTTCAACTGTGAGAGACAGAATGTGAAAAAAAAATCCATGAATTCACATGGTAGGATCTGTAAAGAATTTATTCGTAAATTAGGGTGTAAAATAAGTATTTGGTCACCTCAAACAAGGAAAATCTCTGGCTCTCACAGACCTGTAACGTCTTCTGTAAGAAGCTTTTCTGTCCCCCACTCATTACCTGTATGAATGGCACCTGTTTGAACTCATCATCTGTATAAAAGACACCTGTCCACAGCCTCAAACAGTCAGACTCCAAACTCCGCCATGGCCAAGACCAAAGAGCTTTCTAAGGACACCAGGAAAAGTATTGTAGACCTGCACCAGACTGGGAAGAGTGAATCTACAATAGGCAAGCAGCTTGGTGTGAAAAAATCAACTGTGGGAGCAATCATCAGAAAATGGAAGACATACAAGACCACTGATAATCTCCCTCGATCTGGGGCTCCACGCAAGATCTCATCCCGTGGGGTCAAAATGATCATGAGAACGGTGAGCAAAGATCCCAGAACCACACGGGGGGACCTGGTGAATGACCTGCAGAGAGCTGGGACCAAAGTAACAAAGGTCACCATCAGTAACACACTACAACGGCAGGGAATCAAATCCCACAGTGCCAGACGTGTTCCTCTGCTGAAGCCAGTGCATGTCCAGGCCCGTCTGAAGTTTGCCAGAGAGCACATGGATGATACAGCAGAGGATTGGGAGAATGTCATGTGGTCAGATGAAACCAAAGTAGAACTTTTTGGTATAAACTCAACTCGTCGTGTTTGGAGGAAGAAGAATACTGAGTTGCATCCCAAGAACACCATACCTACTGTGAAGCATGGGGGTGGAAACATCATGCTATGGGGCTGTTTTTCTGCCAAGGGGACAGGACGACTGATCCGTGTTAAGGACAGAATGAATGGGGCCATGTATCGTGAGATTTTGAGCCAAAACCTCCTTCCATCAGTGAGAACTTTGAAGATGAAACGAGGCTGGGTCTTCCAACATGACAATGATCCAAAACACACTGCCCGGGCAACAAAGGAGTGGCTCCGTAAGAAGCATTTGAAAGTCCTGGAGTGGCCTAGCCAGTCTCCAGACCTCAACCCCATAGAAAATCTGTGGCGGGAGTTGAAAGTCCGTGTTGCTCGGCGACAGCCCCAAAACATCACTGCTCTCGAGAAGATCTGCATGGAGGAATGGGCCAAAATACCAGCTACTGTGTGTGCAAACCTGGTAAAGACCTATAGTAAACGTTTGACCTCTGTTATTGCCAACAAAGATTATGTTACAAAGTACTGAGTTGTATTTTTGTTATTGACCAAATACTTATTTTCCACCCTGATTTACGAATAAATTCTTTACAAATCCTACCATGTGGATTCATGGATTTTTTTTTTCACATTCTGTCTCTCACAGTTGAAGTGTACCTCTGGTGCAAATTACTGACCTCTGTCATCATTTTAGGTGGGGGAACTTGCACAATCGGTGGCTGACTAAATACTTTTTTGCCCCACTGTAACTTACATATGCAATGCATAATTATTTCTTAGAATTATTTCTTCTTCCCATCTCACCCCATTCTTGTGGAAGACACTGTTCATCCACTTGGTGAACGTTTTCTTTTGAACTCCCATCCGCTGCTCCTGCAGCTGTCGGACTCTCCCAGCCCCATCCTCCTCTGTCGCCATCCTGATGGGCTGAACATGAAAAACATTAAAAGTCACAAACACACGCAGTTTTCAGATCTTGACCTTTTCTTGCTTTAACTTTATACAGCTTTAAACAAGTAAAAAACACATTTTCATGAGAGATCTAGTTTGGACAACAGCAACACATCAGAGAGCGTAATATCAGACAGACACATCCGTGGCACACAGGAGTGTCAGTTAATGCTTTTAACATTTCAGTCTGCAGGTTAAAGGCAAAAAAAATGCAAACTGAAAGACTTTAGTTGTTACTGTTGAAAGTGTCATAGTTCTGTTTATGCATCCTTGTGTTCTTGTGCCTCTTGGTTATTAGAGCCTCTGTCGCACTACACTGGTTCTTTGACACATTGCGATTGACTTGTCGAAGTCACTGATTTTTAAGCAATGCTTAAAATAAGCATAACATGCATGATAGTCAAATAACAGAGACGGACACAAAGTGATTGCATGGCCTAAGTTAAAAAGAGCCTTAGAGCAAGAGGAGAAACAGAATAGGGGCAATAAACCAGACTGAAATAAAGCAGAATGATCCTTTAAGTATTTAAGCCTCACTCATCATTTGCCCTTTGGTAGGATTAATCAGCTGACTAGGCAAATTAAACTGAGTTGTCAGTTCACTTGCTTGAGTCAACGGTTAAATTGGACACATTTTATTTTCTTCCATGCTGACAACAGCAGTTACACCTAAATGTAATGTAGCTGTAAAAATTCCTAAGCTTTAATAACCTAACTCACTGACTCATTGCTTTGTGCCATTAATGTGTGTGTATGCACACTTTTTTTTTTTTATAACTGTCAAACCTAAGTTGATCTTTGATTTTGTGGAGTGATGCCAAGACATTCAGGCACAGATAGAAAGGTAGATAACCTCATGTGTTGTCTTATTATCCTTCACTTATTCTCTTGTTTAAAAATTTTACAAATATTGCAAAACACAATTTATTGCAATGCATCATCTTGAAAGTGAAATCTTAATTTTGCTAAATGTATAGCAACCAGATGGATGTACTAAAAAGTTTAAACAGGATATTTAAACTTTGTTCCAAGCTAAGCTAACCTCAGTCTAAAGATAAAGATCAGTCTAAAATCCATACTGCTGTCAAAATCTCCTTCTTTATCTCTGCTTTCCAATTTAGCAATACACTGTAAAATGACCAATTCAAATATGGCCCACAAAGCCTAAAAATGTCTACATAAACAGGAAACACTTTTGTGCAGCAATGTGGTCACTTTTAAGTATCCTGGTGCTAAGATAACCTGCAGAAGAACTTAGAAAGAACCAAACTACAGGAACAGGAAGAGAAGCTATATACAGCACGCAAGCACACAGACAGAGGAAACATGCTCTTACCTTTCAGTCCTGTGCAGCCCAAAGCTCTTTATGATTTATTTTGTTTTCAACTTTGGAATCTCAGGGGAAAAGACATCCGTTTCAGAAGAAATAATGCCCTTCTGATCCAGTGAAGAGTGACACCCTGTTGATCTGATTTTATTGTCTGCACCAAATGTTGCCATAAAAGAGGTGTGTGAATTCCTGTGATGTGTGTGTACAAGTATTGCCCATGTTGTGGGGACATAAATGTGTTTACACAGCTAATTTGCAGAGATTCAAAGTAAATTAATAAAATTTAGGGTGAATACTTGATTTAAGGTTAGGCAAGAGGTTATTGGTGTGGCTATGGTAATTCTACAAGAACTGAATAAAAGCCAATATCATGTCTCGTCTTTTTTGAAGAGGTTGAAGTGTGTGTGTGTGTGTGTGTGTGTGTGTGTGTGTGTGTGTGTGTGTGTGTGTGTGTGTGTGTGTGTGAACTTTGGAACCATTGGATTTACGGCTTGAGCAGATCCACTCACCTGACAGCAAAAGAGTCAAAGTTCAACGTGACAGTAACTCAAAACACAAACGCACAGACACGCTTCGAATGCATTATCTTTCTTTCTAAATCTTTCCAGCATATATTCATGTATAAAAGCTACAATGTAAATAAATGATGCACCCAAATGCAAGTGTCCTGAAGAAGAACCAGGATTAAGATCCAGTTTAACAAAATGCACACTGAGTCCTAATCTGAAACCTTTTGGTATAAAAAAAAAAAAACCTGGAGAGGAAAAGATAAGAGAGGAGACAGTTCAATATCCAGTAAAAGTAAACTGTACAGTGTGTGTTTCCTGGATTATAATTAATAATGCATAACCGTCCCTCATCCTGCCAAAACCACCTGACTGCAGCTCTGCAAGGAAACATTATGTAATAATTACCATTTTTCACTGGAGAGGGTTTGAATGTCTTCCTAAAGGTCCTTTCCAGTAGCAAGACCAATTAATTTAAGCATAGGGTGTGTCTTTAAATACAGCCTCAAAGTTTCAAACAGTTTCATAACTGCACATTCCCACTAGGAAAGCAGTGACTGTGGTCTCTCCTATGTTATTCATAAGGTAGCTTATGGGAATTCCTCTGTCCCTATGAGAAAGCACAGTCCTATTTAGTACTTCTGCTGCAGCATTCTGCATTAACTGAAGACTTTTCAGCATCATTCTGAGACAGGATGTTTCTATCATTTTAGTTTTATTTGTGCAAACGCAAGAAAGTAGTCCTAGACATATTTGTTTAATGTGTGTATTGAAAGACATATACTGGTCAAAAATGAATTACAGTGTTACAAGGTAATGTGCAATGAACTATGTCTGAATTTAGAAGTGAGAAATTAGAGGTCATCCAGGCTTTCAAGTCTTTCAAATATGTCTGCAGTTTAACAGTTGATTTGAAGAAAGCATAGGAATGACAGTGTTTTCTATCTATTCCTATATGTAAAACGAATTGGTCCCAGCACAGAACCCTGTTGAACCCTGTTGAACTCTGTGAACTTTTATGTGTGAAACCTTTTCTATTTATATGCACTAATTGAAATCAATCAGATAGATATACCAAATGTGTGCTCTAATCTCTGTACTGTTTTAGTCAACAGTATTATATGCTGCACTAACATTTAGCAGGATGAGCACAAAGGGACGTCCACTGCATAAGAATCTGCCCTAGTCCTTTTTCTGTGCTATAGTGCACTCTAAATCCTAAGCAAACAGTACAGCACTTGGTATTCCCAGGTAGTCCTCCATCCCAGTATTAACCAGACTTGACTCGACTTACCTTCTGACAGCTGGTGTGCTAAGGGTGGTATGGGCATAAGCTTGATTCCTTTCTCTTAGAAGACTTGTGGTTTTTTCAAGATGCAACTTTGGAAACCTTAACCTTAGTGCCATATTCTGTTTAGCAAGAAGAGGTTTTCCTCTGGCAACTATTCCAAGCAGGCCATACTTGTTCAGTCTTATAATTACACTGTTATGACCTTTAACATTTAAGATGCTAAATGAGTCCTAAATCTTTCACTGTAGAAGAATGAACTTCAAATTATTTGGAAGAGGACATTCCCAGACTGTTGGACAGGAACAATTGCTTCCCTAAGATCACTGCTAATGTCTTTTCTCTTGGGCATTATATAGTAGAGATGGACCGATCCGATATTACGTATCGGTATCGGTCCGATACTGACCTAAATTACTGGATCAGATATCGGAGAAAAATAAAAAATGTAATCCGATCCATTAAATATCACGAAAGCACCTCACAAAACTTGCAACACGCTGTAACTCACCTCAGAACGTTAGCACGTCGGAGCAGTATGCATCACGTGATAGAGCACCGCGGTAAAGTGAGCCGTCATTTGTGAGCCGCGGTCAAGCCAGCCGCCTCTTATCCGCCGCATAAATTTCCTTGCGCTTTTACACCAGTCTTTACGGTAGCGCCTTTTCGCTAGCAGAGTGAAGCTGACCCCCCACCCACTTGAAACGTAAAGGCAAATAGGCGGAGCGGTTAGTGCTACGTTTGTGCAGATTTGTTCAGGTAAAATTAGCGTTTGTGCTGCTACGGTTTCCGAGATATTAAACTTTATTTTATAGGTCATTCAAAGGTCACCATCCCCCCAGACTGCTCCAAAACGGGCCAAAATGGTCTACTTTTTTAGTGCTACGTTTGTGCTGATTTGTGCAGGTAAAATTAGCGTTTGTGCTGCTACAGTATCTGAGATATTAAAAGTTATATTTTTTGCTGATGACATCACCATCCCCCCAGACTGCTCCAAAACAAACCAAAATGGTCTACTTTTTTAGTGCTACGTTTGTGCAGATTTGTTCAGGTAAAATTAGCGTTTGTGCTGCTACGGTTTCCGAGATATTAAACTTTATTTTATAGGTCATTCAAAGGTCACCATCCCCCCAGACTGCTCCAAAACGGGCCAAAATGGTCTACTTTTTTAGTGCTACGTTTGTGCTGGTTTGTGCAGGTAAAATTAGCGTTTGTGCTGCTTCTGTTTTAAAGATATTAATGAAAATGTAAAGGTCAACCAGCCCCCCCACATTACCCAAATCCAACAAAAGTGGTATCAAACGTTTGTGCTACGTTTGTGCTGGTTTGTGCTGCAAAGATTTTCGTTTGTGCTGCTATCATTTTAAAGATATTAATAACAATTTCTAGAGGTCATCAGAGGTCAACCAGCCCCCCCACATTAATTAAATCAAACAAAATGGGTGTCAATCAACTGTGCTACGTTTGTGCTGGTTTGTGCTGCTAAAATTTTCGTTTGTGCTGCTTCTGTTTTAAAGATATTAATGAAAATGTAAAGGTCAAAAGGTCAACCAGCCCCCCCACATTACCCAAATCCAACAAAAGTGGTATCAAACGTTTGTGCTACGTTTGTGCTGGTTTGTGCTGCAGAAATTTTTGTTTGTGCCGTTATTATTTTAAAGATATTAACAAAAATTTCTAGAGGTCAACCAGCCCCCCCATATTAATGGAATCAAACAAAATGGATGTCAAACGTTTGTGCTGGTTTGTGCTGCAAAAATGTTTGTTTGTGCTGCTAACATTTTAAAATGTTTAATAAAATAACGTCTTGATGCGTGCTTAATCATCCAGGTAAGTAAATCCCAAAAGGTTGATTCTGTTCATCTGGACATTTTCAGTTGGAGAAACGTTTCGTCACTCATCCAAGTGACTTCTTCAGTCTCAGCTGACTGTAGGTTTCCCCAACCATATAAACAGTACATTTGCATAGTGAAGGAAACTAGCGCCACTGAATGAACAATGTGCCGGGGGGTTAATTCCATGATTGTTAGTATGCAAATTCTTATGACCATTGATCAATGACAACTAATCAAAGCCTATTGATCAATGGCCATGAGTACCATTCACAGAAAGTGGGGAATGGCTACAATCACAGCATTGTAGGATGGCGAAAGATGTACCCTTGGGCCCCCCTTCTCGATCCAGAGATGGTCAGCATCCTGACAGCCCGATGGACGAAGCTGTCTCTCAGTCTGCTGGTTCTGGCCCGGAGGCTCTTCAGTATCCTTCCTGATGGCAGCAAACTGAAGACGCTGTTGAAGGGATGAGTGGAGTCACCTGTAATGGAGAGGACCTTCCAGATGAGGCAGGTGCAGTAGATCTCCTGGGGAGGGAGGCAAGAGAGGTCCCCACAATGCTCTCGGCTGCTCTCACTACCCGTTGTCATTTTTTCCTGCAGAACCCAATGCAGGAGTCATACCACACAGTGATGCAGCTGGTGAGGATACTCTCAACTGTGCCTCTGTAAAAGGTGCTCATAATGGGGGTTGAATCTCTTGTGCTTCTCAGTTTGCAGAGGAAGTAGAGTCACTGTTGGTCTTCTCCACATTCAGGGACAGGTTGTTGTTGCTGTACCACTCTGGCAGATGGTTAACTTCACCCCTGTAGTAGATCTCGTCGTGGGTCAGCAGAGTGAAGAGAAGGGAGCTCAACACACATCCTTGGGGAGCCCCCGTATTCCGTGTTCTTGGGCTGGAGGTGTTGCTGTTGACCCGTACTGTCTGCTGTCTTCCTGTCAAGAAATCTAGCAGCCCGTTATACAGCAAGGTGCTGATCCCCAGCAGATCCAGTTTGTGAATGAGTTGCTGGGGAATGATGGTGTTGAATGCTGAACTGAAGTCTATGAACAGCACTCTGACATATGAGTCTCTAGTGTTCAGATGTGTGAGGGCTGAGTGAGGGGCAGTTGAAATTCCATCATCGGTTGAGCGTTTTGACTGGTATGCGAACTGAAATGGATCCAGGTTGGGGGAAAGCAATAATTTGATTTGATGCATGACTAACCGTTCAAAGCACTTAACTTAATAATGATGGAGGTGAGTTTGACAGGACGGTAGTCCTTAAAGCAGGAGATAGATGACTTCTTGGGTTCAGTAATGATGGTGGAGGGATCTCCACACACTGTCTGGGGATTGTGTCACCACGGTCTGTAGAGTGGGCTTGTAGTCTGTGATGGTTTGTATTCCTTGCCACTGCCTCCAAGTATCTCTGCTGTCGCTGAAGCTTTGCTGTAGCTGATGCCACGTGACAGGTTTGCCCTTGCTGTTCTTAGACTCACCTAATTCCCGGCTCTGAAGGCTGCATTTTTCAACTTTAGGAGCATTTAAACCTGACCTGTGAGCCATGGTTTCTGATTGGCCCAGACAGTGATAGTCCTGGTCTCTGTGACATCATCGATGCATTTTGGGATGTAGGCAGTGACAGTTTCTGTATATTCCTGAAAGTCTGTGGTGTTGTCGTGTGTGGCGGCCTGTGGTGGAAAAGCAGTGCCTCTGAGGACCCTTCTGGCCACACCTGTACCTGCTTACGAACTGGTTTGGTGACTTTGACCAGGGGCCTGTGGGAACCCATGGCACACCTAGATTTCTGCCTGTACTGACCCTTATGCAAAATAGGTGGAATTAAGACAGTTCCAAAAGCAAACACAACTGATCAGTGCTGAGAGTGGTCCTGTTGCTGAGGTTGGGATGATCCTGTAATCTCTTATGAACGACCTCCAACGCTTCTATGACTGGGATGCAAGTGAAGACAGATGTAACATCTCTCTCTCACTGTACATGTACTGTTTATAAAATTAGGGAAACATAACCTGCACAAACAAAATAATTTGCAGGACAAATGTTTGACATCAATTTTGTTCGATTTGAAGAAGGTAGGGGGGGCAACTTCACTCACGGGTGTTTATAAGGTTGGGGAAACCTGCAGTCAGCTGAGACTGAAGAAGTCACTTGGATGAGTGACGAAACGTTTCTCCAACTGAAAATGTCCAGATGAACAGAATCAACCTTTTGGGATTTACTTACCTGGATGATTAAGCACGCATCAAGACGTTATTTTATTAAACATTTTAAAATGTTAGCAGCACAAACAAACATTTTTGCAGCACAAACCAGCACAAACGTTTGACATCCATTTTGTTTGATTCCATTAATATGGGGGGGCTGGTTGACCTCTAGAAATTTTTGTTAATATCTTTAAAATAATAACGGCACAAACAAAAATTTCTGCAGCACAAACCAGCACAAACGTAGCACAAACGTTTGATACCACTTTTGTTGGATTTGGGTAATGTGGGGGGGCTGGTTGACCTTTTGACCTTTACATTTTCATTAATATCTTTAAAACAGAAGCAGCACAAACGAAAATTTTAGCAGCACAAACCAGCACAAACGTAGCACAGTTGATTGACACCCATTTTTTTGATTTAATTAATGTGGGGGGGCTGGTTGACCTCTGATGACCTCTAGAAATTGTTATTAATATCTTTAAAATGATAGCAGCACAAACGAAAATCTTTGCAGCACAAACCAGCACAAACGTAGCACAAACGTTTGATACCACTTTTGTTGGATTTGGGTAATGTGGGGGGGCTGGTTGACCTTTACATTTTCATTAATATCTTTAAAACAGAAGCAGCACAAACGCTAATTTTACCTGCACAAACCAGCACAAACGTAGCACTAAAAAAGTAGACCATTTTGGCCCGTTTTGGAGCAGTCTGGGGGGATGGTGACCTTTGAATGACCTATAAAATAAAGTTTAATATCTCGGAAACCGTAGCAGCACAAACGCTAATTTTACCTGCACAAACCAGCACAAACGTAGCACTAAAAAAGTAGACCATTTTGGCCCGTTTTGGAGCAGTCTGGGGGGATGGTGACCTTTGAATGACCTATAAAATAAAGTTTAATATCTCGGAAACCGTAGCAGCACAAACGCTAATTTTACCTGCACAAATCTGCACAAACGTAGCACTAACCGCTCCGCCTATTTGCCTTTACGTTTCAAGTGGGTGGGGGGTCAGCTTCACTCTGCTCTTTTAGCTTTATGTGCCGATTGAAAGCCTATACCCGCGCACACGTGCGCGCGCGAACAGTCGCACGCACATGCGCGCACACAAATTACAATGAAACAGCCCGATACAGTCAATACAATTATGGAAATTTTAGAAATTCATTAAAAATCATCCTGAGTAGTTGAGGTCCAACTTTCAACACATTCCTCCTCCGGGACACCTACTGTACCTGTGTGCCAAGTTTCAGCCAGATTTACTGTAGAATTCCTCAGAAATTAAAGTGTACTTGTAGCCAATCTAATACAGTCAATACAATTGGATTCTCTCAATATTCAAAAATTCATTAAAAATCATCCTGAGTAGTTGAGGTCCAACTTTCAACACATCCCTCCTCTGGGACACCTACTGTACCTGTGTGCCAAGTTTCAGCCAGATTTACTGTAGAATTCCTCAGAAATTAATGGAAACGTTTATTCAATCTAATACAGTCAGTACAATAGAATTATGTCAATTTTCAGAAATTCATTAAAAATCATCCTGAGTAGTTGATGTCCAACTTTCAACACATCCCTCCTCTGGGACACCTACTGTACCTGTGTGCCAAGTTTCATCCAGATTTACTGTAGAATTCCTCAGAAATTAAAGGAAACTTATATTCAATTCAATACAGTCAATACAATAGAATTATGTCAATTTTCAAAAATTCATTAAAAATCACCCTGAGTAGTTGAGGTCCAACTTTCAACACATCCCTCCTCTGGGACACCTACTGTACCTGTGTGCCAAGTTTCATCAAGATTTACTGTAGAATTCCTCAGAAATTAAAGGAAACATTTATTCAATCTAATACAGCCAATACAATAGAATTATGTCAATTTTCAAAAATTCATTAAAAATCATCCTGAGTAGTTGAGGTCCAACTTTCAACAGATTCCTTCTCTGGGACACCTACTGTACCTGTGTGCCAAGTTTCATCCAGATTTACTGTAGAATTCCTCAGAAATTAATGGAAACGTCTATTCAATCCAATACAGTCAATACACTACAATTATGTCAATTTTCAAAATTCATTAAAAATCATCCTGAGTAGTTGAGGTCCAACTTTCAACACATCCCTCCTCTGGGACACCTACTGTACCTGTGTGCCAAGTTTCATCCAGATTTACTGTAAAATTACTCAGAAATTAAAGGACATTTATATGCAATTCAATACAGCCAATACACTACAATTATGGAAATTTCAAAAATTCATTAAAAATCATCCATAATAGTTGAGGTCCAACTTTCAACACTTTCTTACTCTGGGCGTCCTACCGTACCTCTGGGCCAAGTTACATCTCAATTCACTGTAATCTTTATCAAAAATTGAAAGAACAATTATATGTCAATGCTGGATGTGTGTCCTTTCAAAGTGACACTAAATAACAGAACTCAGGCACATCAGGGAATAATCCAAAAGGCGGATTTATTAAACAAAAACAACATACAAAATATCTCTAACCCATACTACATAACCTAAAAAGAAACAAAGGGACACTTAGAAGCACAAGGAAACAATACTGAAAGGGCAAGAGACACAGCCCAAACATAATCCACAACTAAAACGCCAAAAGAACAAGTCATCCCACAAAGCAGACGGGTCTTGCCTGGATCTGGTGTCAAGCCGGCACTGCTGGATGACTTCTGGCATGGTAAGATGGCACTGTTTATGTGATGGCATGCCAACATTTGGCCTGATTGGGTGAATGTGACATGTTGTATAGAGCACTTTAAGTAATATGGGTGAGTAAAAAAGTGCTGTATAAGAATCAGTCCATTCACTGTCTGAACAGAGTTTCGTCATGTTACTTTTGCACTATTATGTTCCAGCACATGTTGTTATTACATGGCTTACATGGCTAAGGTACACATTAGGCTGACATCTGGGGCCAGAGCTGAAACTGTTCTGGGCCAGCACAGGGCCAGCAGTGTGTCTGCAACTGGCCTTGTGCTGGCTCATGTGTGGGCCACCTCTGGTAAACCAGATCTGGGCCACCATAGGGCCGTCATTCTTTGCGGTACGCAGGCCATGTGTAAGCACATTGTGTAGGACAGATCCAGGCCATACCAATTTTGCTATGTGGGAGGAATTATGTAAAAATAGAAACATCATAAAAATGAAAATGAACATAAAGTAAAATGTACTGAAAAGAACATCAGTATGGCCATCATTATTTGCTTGGAAAGTCTAAAGTTCCATGGCTTTGAACAGCCAGAGAACGCAATGCCCAGCTTAGAGTGACTAAAAGTAACTTCTTTTAACATTCTGTCATTCTGCCTCCATATCAAACATCCACTAAAAATAGTCATTTGAAAAAAAATATTCGCCACTTTTCATCAGTTTGGGTTCCTCTGTTTATAGCAATTTTTAGAAAAGAACCCAATACCTTTGTCACTATACAGTTGTACAGTGAGATACAGAGCATCTCCTACTCATTGCAAACATGCTGGGAGGGTGGCTCTATCCGCCTTAGTGCAGCTGCTGTACCATACTGTGATGCAGTAAGTTAGTAGGCTCTCAATGGGCGAGTGGTGGAAGGGTGAGATGTAGTCCACAAAGAGCATTCTGGCGTAGCTCTGCCGCTGTTCTAGGTGACTCAGCACCGAGTGGAGGGTGATGGCATCTTCTGTGAATCTGTTTGCACGGTATGCAAACTGGTGGGGGTCGAATTCTGGGGGGAGGTAATCCTTGGTGTGCTGAAGGACTAGTCTCTCAAAGCATTTCATGATTACCGGTGTGAGGGCCACAGGGCAATAATAGTTCAGGCTGGTGATGGGAGACTTCTTTGGTACTGGGATGATTGTGGCTGATTTTAGACAGGATGGGATGGCTGCTTCATCCAGTGAGAGGTTGAAGATTCTGGTGGAGATGAGGGTGAGCTGGTGGGCACATGGTCTTAGCACTTTACCACGTATTCCGTCTGGACCGGCCGCCTTCCTGGGGTTCACTGCTAGGAAGACACATCTGACATCGTGCTCCGTTACAGTGAATGGAGCGGTGCAGGAACCAGGTGAGGATGAGGATGGGAGCAGGGCTGAGGCAGATGAATGCTGCTGTTGTGGTGTTTCAAAGCGGGCGAAGAAGCTGTTTATTTCCTCTGCTAGCTGCACACTCAGGTTTTCTGTTTTCACAGTTCTGCCTCTGTGGTTTATGATGTCTATTATTCCATGCCATGTGTTGTTGCTGGACAGGTGGGACCCCTTTTCAGGTCAGCTCGAGCAGACCTGTACAGAGCTCTGTCAACAGACCTACAGGGAGTGCAGAATTATTAGGCAAGTTGTATTTTTGAGGAATAATGTTATTATTGAACAACAACCATGTTCTCAATGAACCCAAAAAACTCATTAATATCAAAGCTGAATGTTTTTGGAAGTAGTTTTTAGTTTTAGCTATTTTAGGGGGATATCTGTGTGTGCAGGTGACTACTACTGTGCATAATTATTAGGAAACTTAACAAAAAACAAATATATACCCATTTCAATTATTTATTTTTACCAGTGACACCAATATAACATCTCCACATTCACAAATATACATTTCTGACATTCAAAAACAAAACAAAAACAAATCAGCGACCAATATAGCCACCTTTCTTTGCAAGGACACTCAAAAGCCTGCCATCCATGGCTTCTGTCAGTGTTTTGATCTGTTCACCATCAACATTGCGTGCAGCAGCAACCACAGCCTCCCAGACACTGTTCAGAGAGGTGTACTGTTTTCCCTCCTTTGTAAATCTCACATTTGATGATGGACCACAGGTTCTCAATGGGGTTCAGATCAGGTGAACAAGGTGGCCATGTCATTAGTTTTTCTTCTTTTATACCCTTTCTTGCCAGCCACGCTGTGGAGTACTTGGACGCGTGTGATGGAGCATTGTCCTGCATGAAAATCAAGTTTTTCTTGAAGGATGCAGACTTCTTCCTGTACCACTGCTTGAAGAAGGTGTCTTCCAGGAACTGGCAGTGGGACTGGGAGTTGAGCTTGACTCCATCCTCAACCCAAAAAGGCCCCACAAGCTCATCTTTGATGATACCAGCCCAAACCAGTACTCCATCTCCACCTTGCTGGCGTCTGAGTCAGACTGGAGCTCTCTGCCCTTTGCCAATCCAGCCACGGGCCCATCCATCTGGCCCATCAAGACTCACTCTCATTTCATCAGTCCATAAAACCTTAGAAAAACCAGTCTTGAGATATTTCTTGGCCCAGTCTTGATGTTTTAGCTTGTGTGTCTTGTTCAGTGGTGGTCGTCTTTCAGCCTTTCTTGAACTGAACATAAGTTCCCTGCAATTTCTGAAGAATATTACAGTAAATCTGGCTGAAACTTGGCCCAGACGTACAGCAGGTTTCCCAGAGGAGGGATGTGTTGAAAGTTGGACCTCAACTATTATGGATGATTTTTAATGAATTTCTGAAATTTCCATAATTGTAGTGTATTGGCTGTATTGTATTGCATATAAATGTCCTTTAATTTCTGAGTAATTTTACAGTGAATCTGGATGAAACTTGGCACACAGGTACAGTAGGTGTCCCAGAGGAGGGATGTGGTGAAAGTTGGACCTCAACTACTCAGGATGACTTTTAATGAATTTTTGAAAATTGACATAATTGTAGTGTATTGACTGTATTGGATTGAATAGACGTTTCCATTAATTTCTGAGGAATTCTACAGTAAATCTGGATGAAACTTGGCACACAGGTACAGTAGGTGTCCCAGAGGAGGGATGTGTTGAAAGTTTTACCTCATCTACTCAGGATGATTTTTAATGAATTTTTGAAAATTGACATAATTCTATTGTATTGGCTGATTGCGTTGAATATAAGTTTCCTTTAATTTCTGAGGAATTCTACAGTGAATCTGGATGAAACTTGGCACACAGGTACAGTAGGTGTCCCAGAGGAGGAATGTGTTGAAAATTGGACCTCAACTACTCAGGATGATTTTTCATGAATTTTTGAAAATTGACATAATTATATTGTATTGGCTGACTGCAGTGGATACAAGTACCCTTTAATTTCTGAGGAATTCTACAGTGAATCTGGCTGAAACTTGGCACACAGGTACAGTAGGTGTCCCAGAGGAGGGATGTGTTGAAAGTTGGACATCAACTACTCAGGATGACTTTTAATGAATTTTTGAAATAAACATAATTGTAGTGTATTGACTGTATTGCACTGAATATGAGTTTACTGTGATTTCTGAGTAATATTACAGTAAATCTGGGTAAAACCTGGCCCAGAGGTAAAGTAGGTGTCCGAGAAGAGGATTGTGTTGAAAGCTTGGCATCAACTTTTAAGAATGATTTTTAATGAATTTTTGAATATGCAACCAGACTGTCACGATGGCTGTATTGGGCTGTTCCATTGTAATTTGTGTGTGCACGTGTGCGCGAGTCTAGGCTTTCAATCAGCACATAAAGCGAAAAGGCGCTACCGTAAAGACTGGTGTAAAAGCGCAAGGAAATTTATGCGGCGGATAGGAGGCGGCTGGCTTGACCGCGGCTCACAAATGGCGGCTCACAAATGACGGCTCACTTTACCGCGGTGATAGAGCGGCTGTGGCATGCGGGACCTGTCCTGGTCTGGATAGCATGTGGAGCTTCGCTAGCAACCCGGCATTTCATCTCCGACAAAGTTATCCCCGAGAGAAGTAAAGCAAGTGTGTAAGTCCATCTCTGAATGTTTGTAAAGCATTCCTGCGTTAAGCTTACCAAACGATATATGCCTCTTCTTCTGCCTCTTCTCGCTGCTACTTCAATCATGAAACTGCTTAACGATCAGCTGATCGGCTTTTCTGTCGCGAGTCCGTCTCTCTAGTTTGCTTTTGGCCCACTTTGCACCAGAAAGAGGAAACCATCGGCTGAACAACAGCAGCACATTTAAGCTTGATCAGCTGTTGTTAGAATGTATTTAATATTACTTTCTACTCGAGGATCTTTTTCTACGTAGCTGACGGCTGGTAACTGTGCAGGGGCGGATCTAGCAAAGTTTAGCCAGGGGGGCCGATAGGGCATTAACAGGGAAAAGGGGGCACAAAGACATACTTTTCTTTCTTATTCTCATTTAAAATGTCGAGCTTTTAATAAATAATTATCCGAATCTTACACCCAAAGTTTTAATTTGATGTAAAATGAATAGAAGTCAATTACTGTATATAGTGACTATTAAGTCTAATATATATACCCTAGTAAGCTATAGTACTTTTTCCTTTGGGAAGGTACCATCTGTGCAGTCTGCAATTTTGTTGAAGAAAGATGTTGAATCTATTTAATATTTCTTGAAAAATAATTGATTTCTGTGCATTTTTTTTCACACTGCATCAAATTAAGGTTGATTACGTTGATTAAGCATCATGAGGTGGAGCGTGAGGGGTGGTTCCCTATTTTTTATTTATTTATTTTTGTTGTTGCTGGGAGTTGGAACCCTATTAGTTAGGTTGCTTAATATTTACGCTAAGTACTCTTTAAAATACCAGAATAGGGAGGATGGTGTAGGTTTAAGTTTATTAGATTGATCAGTATTGCTGAACTATGAAATTTTTTTTTTTTTTTTTGCATACAGGTATAACAGAATAGCTTTAGTGTAGTTGTTGTTTTAAACTTGAGTATGAACTTATACAAAATGCAGCAAGATATTTAAAAAAAAACAGTTTTGTTGATTAAAAAACATTATATCGGATTCATATCGGTATCGGCAGATATCCAAATTTATGGTATCGGTATCGGACATAAAAAAAGTGGTATCGTGCCATCTCTATTATATAGACAAACAAACTCCAAACAGAAAAAATAACTGTCTGAGAAATGTGGTTATAATAAAGTCCCAAAAAACAAAACACTGGAACCTTGAGTACATGTACTGAATAAACTTTATTAATTTTATTCATTTCCAGCTCTGCTAACAGGATGAGAGGTGGAAATGCATTAGAACAACACTGGAACAACATTATTACAAAATACATCCGGCTGAAAAAGAAAAAAAAAAAACTTTTACATTCAGGTAAATGGAAGTTTGACCTTTTCACTACATGTACAGCTGGACGGATAAAATCATACAGAAAACATAACATGATTCATACATGTTTCACTTTTATAGACAGGGACAGAGAGTGACTGCAGATGTGCCCTTTTGCTTGGAAGATTGAAAGCCTTTGTGTGGCTGCTGAGCAAAAACAGTACATGACACTTATTAATCTAGCAATTCCACCAGTCTTTGCCCCAATAACAGACAGAAAAGACAAAAGCTGTGCTATGCAGGAATTATTATTACCCTCATTAAGTAGGTGGAACCTGTTGCTGTTTGTTCATCTGCACAAAAGAAGGTTTGCAGAAAAAAAAAAAACAAGTTGAACTTCATGAAACTTGGTGGAGAGATGGAATTAAGGGCATTAAGGTTTGACTTTTTAGAAAAATATCTACATTTTTTAAATTATTTATTCCTATTATTACTGAAATAACATGGTTCAGTTTTGGGAAAGAAATCGGATGTCTACATTTTAAAAAAACTACAGAAAATCTCCACAGTAGTTTAAGTCACATCTAAGGAAACCGTCATCTTCCTCAAACTTTAACTAAAGAACTTTTTTGCCTATTGTGACAACTCCTTCCACCCCACCTCCTCCTCCTTTTAAGGGCACTGAACCTTACACTTAACTTACATTATATGATAACCCTGAATTAGATAAGCAGATGAAAATGGATGTTAAAAACAGTATTAGTAACATATGAATATAATTTATTGTAGACGGGCTTGGAAATTAAATGCACTGACAGTTGCATGTTAAAAGCACTGATGTGCAGCAGACCTCCTGTAAAAACCTCAAGGATAACCACAGTCCTGTCATAGGAACAGAGGCCTTTAAACACAACTTAAAAACAGCAACATGGTGACAATGTCAAATTAAAAGAATGTATTCTGACAAACTAAAAGCCTTTGAAATGAAAAGGCACTGATATGGAACGTCTTCCCTTTACATCTGCTGTGGTTTTAAAGGTATAATTCATTTATATATATCAGAAAGTACAATTTCAGACATTTATTTAACCATAAAAACCGCATGAGTTACCTTCTCCCACTTATCTTATCTGTTAAAAATCCTCTATAATTTTATCTAATTGTTTTTCAAACCAATAGTTGGAAGTCACTGCTAATTTTGTTGCTGGGTTTTTAGGTTTGGGTTATGTTGTTGAGTGTTTTATGTCTCAGGTGGGATGCAAAAATGTGTTGCGATATCTTATTTTGTTCTGATGTAATCTCATTTGAAATTTGACATTTAAAAAAAGAAAAGAAGAAAGAAATAACAAGACAACGAACCTATTTCCTGCAAACTCTGTTTCCTGTTTAAAATTTTTCTTTGAATGGTGATGTTAAGACCAGATGCTGAAGTTTTCAGTCTTGCTATTATAAGATCAGAGGTCATGGCTCTCCTCCTGTCCTTTTCATTTTACAATGTCAGGAAACAGAATCAATTGAGCACATACTGACAACTGCATTTCAGGACACTGTCTATCCCTGTGAGCAAATTAGCACTGAGCTGCAGACTATGACCTCTGACCTCACTGTGAGGCCTACATGGAGTGGGAATAAAGTTATGTTACAGCTTCTGATTGCAATACATACTATGTCAGCTTTTACTCCCCAGCTTTAGTTTGTTGTGATGCTGCTGGAGCCATTGCGATTGTGTAAAATGTTAGATTTTATTAATTTTTATTTCATTAACTTATTTTATTTATTTATTTATTTTTTGCATAATGTCATCATCAAGACACATCTTTGGTATTTTTTATCTAAAAGCGTTTAAAGACGAAGTTTCCATAGTGCTACAAATGTTTTTAACAGAATAGAGATTTGCTACAGCCTGGACTGCCAGGTGTTTCAGTCAGTTTAGCAGTGTTTTTCTGTGAAGGAGAATAACTGTCATTGTTGTGTAACTGTGAAGACCTTTTAGGATAAAGCCGGAACAGCTTAAAGGATGGGGAAAAATCCAGAAAGATATTATGAACACCAGCAAGTATGCATTTAAACTTGCATCTAAAGTTTTGTGCAAGTGATGTCCTTTGAAATATGTTGCAGTAAAATGAATAAACTGCACCCTAGCACTAACTGTTACCTTCGGATAGTCGGTTTTCAAGGTTAAACATGAATATATGAATATGAACTTGCCATCCTTCAGAAATTAAAGTGAATGGTGAAACCAGAATTAGGCAAATGTGGCTATATTATACAAGAACTTTGTCACTTTTCTTCTTTAATGCAATTAAATCAGCTGAAATGCTCATTATGTAAAATATTATCAAAATAAAAGTGCTTTGTTTGACTGCTGCCTGAAAATGTCAAGCATTATTGGGCTCTAATGCATCGTCTTAGTGAATGTATCCAACAAAACCTTACCCTTTGACCTTGTGTAGCATTAGGTGGCCCATTTGTTCTCCTGTTTGTTCAACGAGCAGCAGCAGACACGTTCACCTGTGATGGTTCTTTACATTTTTACACCTCTTCTCTGCTCAGTCTCTCTTCAGCAGCTTGCTTGGCGTCCTGTGAGCACTCTAGTCCTCAATATGATTGTACAAGGCATCTGCAGTAGGGTTTTTGCGGTGGGATGGGGGCACCAGGTGGTTGGGGAGCTCAGTGGGCAGCTCGTAGCCCTCCAGTTTGATCTTGATGAGATGCTGAGCGAGGGCAAACTCCTCGTCGTCCAGCATGCCATCCTGGTCGCAGTCGGCCAGCTTCCAGATCTTCCCTAGCACAGTGTTGGGCAGCCGAGAGTTCATCATCTCTTTCTTGGCATTGACGCCAGTTATCTTGCCGTTGATAGGCATCAGAGTGTAGAAGATCTCATCGTAACGGTGCTTGTCCCGGCTGACAATCCAATCTTCAGCGTCAGCCCCAGCACTGATCCCCTCACCGTAGCCCTGACCAAAGGGCCCATCCTGGGAGCCCTCAAAGGCACCACCTGACACCATGGCAGGAGGCTGCTTGGCCTCCTCCTCCCGGATCATCGCCATAAGAACAGCAATCTTTGAGGCTAACATTTTATCCACCTTCTCAATCAGCTTCACCTTCAGAGATGGGAACTTACTGAAGTCATAGTGCTGCAGCATGTCCTGGAGGAGAAGAAGAGACACAGGTTAACGTCTGCTAACTACTTTTACAGCTCACACTCAGAGAAACAACTACAACGATGACAGATAATGAAGCCTTTAAAATTGTGGTATATTTTTGGATGAGGTACTTGAACACATTATCATAACATGGTGGCTTGCTCTTTCTGCTCCAGCTTGCAGCTTTCAAAAGGAATGCAAGCTGGACTCTTTTCTGCAAGGCTTTACTATGCACATTTTCTTTTTTTGCCACAAACCTCAACACAAGATTACAGCAAACTGATATTTGCATGTGGGATTAATGTTAGTCACTAAACTTTTGACCCCCTCCCCCGCCAGTCTGCCATTTATTCCAGATTTTATCGATTGCTTAAACACAAATTTCTGAAATTATATCTCATATTGCCAAAACAGTAAACACAAATCATCTCACTCAATTTCCCAAACATAGTATTGTACAATATTGAACAATCTACACTCAAAACCATTCACTCTTGCTGAAAAATCAAACTTTGCCCACAGACAGCACACACAAGGCCTCAAAAACACACACACAACAACATAGTCGTACACATTGGTGCAATAAATGTAAAACAATATTCCCAAAACTGGTAAGTTATGTTGCTTGTGGTTCTTCCCCTCAAAAACCTTTTCACATGATGAACACAAAAAAATGCAACCAATGTATATACAGTGGCACATTTTTATTCATGTACCATACAGTACAACACACACCAAAAACATTAGTCCACCTCAGCATCCTGTCTGTGGTCTGGGTCAGGCCAGGGTCAGGTTCCCTGTAGTGCAGCTGGAACATATGTTGTCTCAGACCATCAAGAAAAGCAAGGAGCTATAGTGTTATAGGGTCCTAGAATGGCATGCTGGTGGAGTATCCCTCGTTGGCTGATGGCTGCGCACAGAGTGACATTCCCTCCATGCTGACCAGGGACATTTACAATAGCCCGATAGCCAATTATGTTCCTCCACCTCCTCCTTGCTGGTGTCCTAGACCTCCTTCTCCTCCTCCTTGACCTCTTCCTATGCATGTCTTTGGATCCATTGTTTCAAACCTGAGTGAGCTGACTTTGGCCCTTTTGACTATCCATCAAAGTTTCTGATTGGTGTGTGATGCATTTTGACTCCTAGTGTTTCCACTTTGTTAACTGTGTGCTGATTGAGCTAAAGCTGTGCTTATGTGAGTTAACATTATTGACTGCTTTCTTGGGGCGTCTATCGCGTTCGGTGTGAACACACCGGAAGTGACCACATGGTGTCAGCACTGACAAATGTAGGGATTTGTGTGTAGAGTTTTGCAGTAACAGTCCACCACATCTGACTCATATGGTAAAGCAGGGGCATAGTGTTTATAGTTCAGGGAAATGGGTGTGCTTTTTAGAAAGTGGCATTATGGTTTTGAAATTTGGGTTCAAACTGAGGTTTAGATGTTGTTTACCTTTCTTGTTTTGTGTGCTTATTTCTTGACTTAGTGAGTTTGCTGTCATCAATGTAGTTTATTTTAAATCACCACCCAAAACACTGGGATTCCTTTTGTTTTGAGCATTACACCTGTTGTTGACTATACATAAAAATGGTCAGAGATTCTCACAGTGAAGTAAAGCAGACGAACCTTAAACCTGAATTTGTTTTACTGGCCAGCAGGGGTCACCTGATCTCCTAGTTACAGGGTCGTGCTTCACTTATGGTTGGTAAGTAACTACCATATGAGTAATGGATTGATTCTTATTTAATGCTTTTCTATACTACTCTTGAGCACTCACAGCAACTTTGGCCAGGATCAAACCACCAACGTTCTGATTAGTAGAGGGCCTGCTCTACCCCCCTGAGCCACAGCCATTCACAGTCCTTTTACATTTTAATGAGATCCAAGCCTCACTAATGATATATATTTTATTCAGAAGCAAAATAACCACAGCCCAATAAAAAGGCCTAAATGGGCCTTACTAACACGCTGACAGCACGATTGCACATTGGTTGGATTTTCAGAGAGGTAAGTGTGTTTTAGCAATTTTCTGTACAAAAATCTATGAATTTTACACATTTTTGAATGACATGTAAAAGTTTCACTTAACATAATAGGACATTTTTCTGGAATTCTAATTACTAGTACCATATTATGCCTTCATTTTAATTACTGGTGTCGCTGCTTAAAGAAAACTATTTGTAAAATAACTACAGGCTCTTTTTCAGGACATCTCACCAGGGAAGTGAAAAATCTCAAACATTTTCTCTGACAATAATCCAATAAAAACAAAGTTTCGCTGAGGGAAACACACACACACACTTGCTGTGCAGCATCTCTCTATCGGCCCAGCAGAGCAGCTGCAGTTCAGTTCATTCTGTCCCAGCAGCTAAAACCTTCCCTGACGTCAGGAAAACAGTTCTTCTTCTTCAGATCACACGTTGTTCCGCATGATGACATGATGCAATGCTATAATCATTTGTTTATCATTTAAATTCAGGTTTTCTTTTACTAAACAACGATTTTCCTGTATTTGCATAAACAGGGACAGGGATTATATTAAACCCAGTGCTCCAGGTCTATCAGCCAGTGTCCAAGAGTGCATTTGCAAACTCTGCCACTCTAAAGGAGACATACACTTCAGAATGACAATTCCACCGAGTGGGCAAGAAGTATAGCACTACTATTCCTATGTGATGCTTCCTATTTGTCAAATTAAAACACAATTTTCTAGAGTCAGGGAAGAATAATTATTTGATCCACTACTGAATTTTTAAATTTGTTCACTTACAAAGAAGTATAAGGAGTCATGTTTTGCTTCAGAATCAAATACTTATTTCACTCAGTGACATGCAAACCAATTCATGACTTTTAAGTAATGCGCTTTTCTTTTCTGTATATTTGCCATTCTGTCTCTCTCCTTTAAAATAAAACTGCTATAAAAAATTAGAAGACTGCTCATTTCTTTGGAAGTGAGCAAACTGTCAAATTCAACAGGGAATTAAATCATTTCCCGTACGGTACGAGCGGCTTCTGTTTCAAGAAACTGTTACTGTGATATGACTGTGATACAAAAAACTATTCTAAAATTGGCAGTTACAGTTACATTGTCTCTTTTTGTTGTGTTAAAAGTGATTAACAGACTTTATCTGGGTTGAGTAAAAATATTCTCAGGATATCCAGGTCCAAAGTGTGTGTGTGTGTGTGTGTGTGTGTGTGTGTGTGTGTGTGTGTGTGCGTGTGTTCTAATAACCAGCAGGAGATGACTCCTGTCTAATTGCACAGAGGTCTTTGGGAACTGCTGGCTACTGTGTTGGCTTTTACGTACCTGCATCTTAGTGACATTGGGGAAGTCTCCAGGGCTGATGTGGTGCTCTCTCTGTAGGATGGTGTAGATCTCCGGGAGTCTCTGGATCAGTTCGTCCTTCTTCTTTTCCCGTCCAAACAGAGATGGCATCTCTTTCTTCAGGTAGCTGATAATGTAGGCATGCACCTGCAAGCAGGAAAGCAATGGAGATCATAAGCATTTTAAAATGCCGTGGAGGGGACACAGATCTAAATTCTGTGCCTTAAAACTTAAAGTTTCTTTTAATGGCAGCTTTGGCAGCTTTTTTCCTTTGAGACATTTGAGATTGCATTGAAAGAAGAGGAATGAAACTAAAAGTGTTGCATCAGAAAGCTGATTGAAACTGATCACAAAAGTTCATTCAGCTCATTAAATCTTAAAAAAAGCCAAAATTCAGGACAAGTGAGGAAGCAAACAGAGAAGAAGTCTGAGTACATGGCAACGCTTAACTGAGACAAAACCGAAGTTATTTATGACTGATCCCCTTTAACTCTTCTGTGTTACCAGTGTAACACACAGCACGGCACAGAAGACACTACCCTGATAGATCCTCAAAAGGAAAAGGTCACAGCCCTCCCGCTGCCAGAGCTCCGTTCAATAACAGCACTGTTTACACAGAGTTTCCTTAATCACACCACCAACACAGGAAGTCTGCTATCTGGGCTACAGGTTACCATGGAGGTCAAGGAAGCTCATACTCTCATGTGTTTAGGTTAATAAAATGAGATTTGAAAATTCAAACAATCAGAAATTGTGAGATGACATCTCACAAATTTAACTTTAATCATTTGTATTTAAGTAAAGAAAAACAAATAATCTTTACATGGAACAACCACAACGTCGACATTTTGTCAACATAAAAACAAAGAATATTTCACAAAATATTCTTTGTTTAAATCTTTAAATATGATTTTATTATGGAATGAAATGGATAATGCAGAAATCTCAGGCTGTTTCCTCTTGCTGGAATAAAAATATAGCTTGAAGTCTGGGTGTTGAGACTTTGGATGAGAGAGAAACAGGAAACTATGAGATGCTGGGTCAGAGGGGAACTTATGGTGACTGATGGATTAGAAGAGGAGAAGAAACAGGAGGAGAAAGGAGGAATGTAGGAGTGCAGGAGGATCATCGGTTACACAGGCAAAGGCATAATGATGGTGGAAGGAAGGGAGGAGTAACACAGTGAGGGAATGAGGTCATGGGATTTCTGAGGGCAAAGTGCCAGAGTACATGAGTGCCATTTATTAAAAGTTACAGAGGAAGGAAAAACAAAACTAAAAAGACTCCTTGGCATGTTTCTGGGTGCTGAACATAACTACATGTGTGAGAAAACAGCTTAGATTCATTTCATTTTCAAATGTACAAAAAAAACCCCAAACACAAAACTGTCATTTGTAACTGTAACAAAAACATCTACAAATCCCATTATTTCCTTTGCATCAGTGGCTTAACGTTATCACACCACAAACATCACATCGCAGTGTTTCCACTAGAAAGCACTTGTCATATGTTAGTAGAGAGCAGCCAAATCCTTTGTTTAGCTGATAATTGAAATATGCACCATAACAAAGTTGCTAAACCTCACAGGATTGTGTCATTTCAAGAACTTTTGCAGCTAAACACACATCTGTGCTTGGTGTGGATCGCTCACTCAGGACAGATTCCAGCTCATTGTATAACAACACAACAGACCTGATACAGCTGCTGGATGTGCCTCACTATTAAGTTTTCACAGCAGCCTTCGCAATTTCCCACATAAATACCTTATGAAAAAAGAAGCAACCACGGAGGAAGAGGCTGTGACTTCACACTGAATCTCCTGAGATGATAGACGATCAAATCAACTTGAGCGTCATTGTACAACATTACGAAACATTACAGAGATTAATAATATTAATATGATTGATGTTATTAACCTGCTTCTCTTTGCTTGCTCAAAAATATAGTGGTACCTGAAGTACTTGATCTTTGTTATACTTCAAATTAGAGATGGACCGATCCGATATTACGTATCGGTATCGGTCCGATACTGACCTAAATTACTGGATCGGATATCGGAGAAAAATAAAAAATGTAATCCGATCCATTAAATATCACGAAAGCACCTCGCAAAACTTGCAACACGCCGTAACTCACCTCAGAACGTTAGCAGTCGAGCAGTATGCATCACGTGATAGAGCGGCTGTGGCATGCCGGACCTGTGGTCTGGATAGCATGTGGAGCTTCGCTAGCAACCTGGCATTTCATCTCCGACAAAGTTATCCCCGAGAGAAGTAAAGCAAGTGTGTAAGTCCATCTCTGAATGTTTGTAAAGCATTCCCACGTTAAGCTTAACAAGCGACTGCCTCTCGCTCTCCGGCTGCTACTTCAATCGTGAAACTGCTTAAATGATCAGCTGATCGGCTTTTCTGTCGCGAGTCCGTGTCTCTTGTTTGTTTTTGGCCCACTTTGCACCAGAAAGAGGAAACCAGCGGCTGAACAACAGCAGAACGTTTAAGCTTGATAAGCTGTTGTTAGAATTTATTTAATATTTCTTTCTACACCAGGATCTTTTTCTACGTAGCTGACGCTGGTAACTGTGCAGGGGCGGATCTAGCAAAGTTTAGCCAGGGGGGCCGATAGGGCATGAACAGGGAAAAGGGGGCACAAAGACATACTTTTCTTTCTTATTCTCATTTAAAATGTCGAGCTTTTAATAAATAATTATCTGACACCCAAAGTTTTAATTTGATGTAAAATGAATAGAAGTCAATTACTGTATATAGTGACTATTAAGTCTAATATATACCCTAGTAAGCTATAGTACTTTTTACTTTGGGAAGGTACCATCTGTGCAGTCTGCAATTTTGTTGAAGAAAGATGTTGAATCTATTTAATATTTCTTGAAAAATAATTGATTTCTGTGCATTTTTTTTCACACTGCATCAAATTAAGGTTGATTACGTCGATTAAGCATCATGAGGTGGCGCATGAGGGGTGGTTCCTTATTTTTTATTTATTTCTTTTTGTTGTTGCTGGGAGTTGGAACCCTATTAGTTAGGTTGCTTAATATTTACGCTAAGTACTCTTTAAAATACCAGAATAGGGAGGATGGTGTAGGTCTAAGTTTATTAGATTGATCAGTATTGCTGAACTATGAAATATTTTTTTTGTATACAGGTATAACAGAATAGCTTTAGTGTAGTTGTTGTTTTAAACTTGAGTATGAACTTGCAGACTTGCAAAATGCAGCAAGATATTTTAAAAAACAGTTTTGTTGATTAAAAAACATTATATCGGATTCATATCGGTATCGGCAGATATCCAAATTTATGATATCGGTATCGGTATCGGACATAAAAAAAGTGGTATCGTGCCATCTCTACTTCAAATATAATAACATTTTACATGCTCTCAAACTTCGTTCTATGTGGTGTACGCTAGAAGGCTTTTTACAAAATAAAAGCCCTTTGTTTCTTATATGCTTCTACCAGGCTGGACAAGTGTTCCAAATACTGAGCTGAGCATATGCCCTGTATCCCCCACTATGGTGACCATAAGCAAAAATGCAGCTCGGTTAAAGTTAAAGTTAAACCGTTAACTGTTTGATAGCTCTACATTATTATAACCAAATAAACAATAAGGCCCTGATTTAATTTTTTTAAAGCTCATTTTATTTATTTATTAGTCAGACCTGCTCATATCAAATTATAAGTCTGAAACATTAAAACACACCAAGTAACAAATTAACTGCAGTTACATTGTTGTTACATCAATTATTGAGCTGAATTACAGTTTTCCTTTCTTTATTTACTTAACTCCTCCTTGAATCGCTACCTTATCGTGGTGGAGGGGTTTGTGTGTCCCAGGGATCCCAGGGGCTATGTTGTCTGGGGGCTTTTGCCCCCTGGTAGGGTCTCCCATGGCAAACTGGTCCTGGGTGAGGGACCAGACAAAGAGCGATTCAGAAGACCCCCATGAAAAGAATATCGAGGGAACAGTTTACCCTGCCCGGGATAGGGTTACCGGGGCCCCGCCCTGGAGCCAGGCCCGGGGAGGGTGCCCGAGGGCGAGCGTCTGGTGGCCGGGCCTTAGTCCATGGGGCCCGGCCGGGCACAGCCCGAAGAGGAGACATGGGCCCATCCTCCCGCAGGCCCACCACCCGCAGGAGGCGCCATAGGGGTCGGGTGCATTGTGAGCCGGGTGGCGGCCAGGAGCGGAGGCCCTGGCGGACCGACCCCCGGCTGCCAAGACTGGCAATAGGGACATGGAATGTCACCTCTCTGGTGGGGAAGGAGCCTGAGTTGGTGCGTGAGGTTGAGAGGTACCGGCTAGATATAGTTGGGCTCACCTCTACGCATTGTCTGGGCTCTGGAACCAGTCTCCTGGAGAGGGGCTGGACTCTGTCTCAGTCTGGAGTTGCCCCTGGTGAGAGGCGGCGGGCTGGGGTGGGTATTCTTATATCCCCTCGGCTTGCTGCCGGTACGTTGGGGTTTTTCCCGGTGGACGAGAGGGTTTGTTCCCTGCGCCTTAGGGTCGGGGAACGGGTCCTGACTGTCATCTGCGCTTATGCGCCGAGTGGCAGTTCGGAGTACCCAGCCTTCTTAGAGTCCCTGGGGGGGGTGCTGGAAGGTGCTCCACCTGGAGACTCTGTTGTCCTGCTGGGAGACTTCAATGCTCACGTGGGTAACGACAGCGAGACCTGGAGGGGCGTGATTGGGAGGAACGGCCTCCCTGATCTGAACCCGAGCGGTGCTTTGTTATTGGACTTCTGTGCTAATCACAGTTTGGCCATAACGAACACCCTGTTCGAACATAAGAGTGTCCATAAGTGCACGTGGCACCAGGATGCTCTAGGCCGTAGGTCGATGATCGATTTTGTAATCGTATCACCAGACCTGCGACCATATGTTCTGGACACTCGGGTAAAGAGAGGGGCTGAGCTGTCAACTGATCACCACCTGGTGGTGAGTTGGATCAGGTGGCGGGGGAGGACGCTGGACAGACCTGGTGCACCTAAACGCGTAGTGAGGGTGTGCTGGGAACGTCTAGCAGAGGCCCCAGTCCGCGAGATCTTCAACGCACACCTCCGGCAGAGCTTCAACAGCATTCCGAGGGAGACTGGGGACATTGAGTCCGAATGGACCATGTTCAGCGTCTCCATTGCCGAAGCTGCTGCATTGAGCTGCGGCCGCAAGGTGGTTGGTGCCTGCCGTGGTGGTAATCCCCGAACCAAATGGTGGACACCAGAGGTGAAGGGAGCCACCAGGCTGAAGAAGGAGGCCTATCGGGCTTGGTTAGCCTGTGGGACTCCGGAGGCAGCCGACAGGTATCGACAGGCCAAGCGGAATGCGGCTCGGGCAGTGGCTGAAGCAAAAACTCGGGTGTGGGAGGAGTTCGGAGAGGCCATGGAAAAAGACTTTCGGACTGCCTCGAAGAGATTCTGGCAAACCGTCAGGCGTCTCAGGAGGGGAAAGCGGTGCTCTACCTGCACTGTGTATAGTGCTGGCGGAGCGCTGTTGACGTCGACTGAGAAAATTGTCGGGCGGTGGAAGGAATACTTCGAGGACCTCCTTAATCCCACTGACACGTCTTCCGGGGAGGAAGCAGAGTCTGGGGATGAGGGGTGTGACCCACCGATTTCCGGGGGCGAGGTCACTGAGGCAGTTAAACAACTCCTTGGTGGCAGAGCCCCTGGTGTCGATGAGGTCCGCCCCGAGTTCCTGAAGGCTCTGGACGTTGTAGGGCTGTCTTGGTTGACACGTCTCTGCAATGTTGCGTGGAGATCAGGGGCAGTACCTGTGGACTGGCAGACCGGGGTGGTGGTCCCCATCTTCAAGAAGGGGGACCGGAGGGTGTGTTCCAACTACAGGGGGATCACACTCCTCAGCCTCCCCGGGAAAGTCTATGCCAGGGTGCTGGAGAGGAGGGTTCGTCCGCTAGTCGAACCTCGGATACAGGAGGAACAATGCGGTTTTCGTCCTGGTCGCGGAACACTGGACCAGCTCTTTGTCCTCTCGAGGATACTTGAGGGTGCATGGGAGTTTGCCCAACCAGTCTACATGTGTTTTGTGGACCTGGAGAAGGCATTCGACCGTGTCCCTCGGGGCGTCCTGTGGGAGGTGTTGCGCGAGTATGGGGTGTCTGGCCCATTGCTACGGGCCATTCAATCCCTATACAACCGTTGCAAGAGCTTGGTTCGCATTGCCGGCAATAAGTCGGACTCGTTCCCGGTGGGTGATGGGCTCCGCCAAGGCTGCCCTTTGTCTCCGGTTCTGTTCATAATTTTTATGGACAGGATTTCTAGGCGCAGCCAAGTGGCGGAGGGCTTTCGCTTTGGTGGCCTCAGAATCTCATCTCTGATTTTTGCGGATGATGTGGTTCTGTTGGCTTCATCGGGTGAGGGCCTCCAGCTCGCACTGGAGCGGTTCGCAGCCGAGTGTAACGCAGCGGGAATGAGGATCAGCACCTCCAAATCTGAGGCCATGGTTCTCAGCCGGAAAAGGGTGGAGTGCCCACTCCGGGTCGGGGATGAGTTCCTGCCCCAAGTGGAGGAGTTCAAGTATCTCGGGGTCTTGTTCGCGAGTGATGGGAGAAGGGAGCTGGAGATCGACAGACGGATTGGGGCTGCGGCTGCAGTAATGCGGACGCTGCACCGGTCAGTCGTGGTGAAGAGGGAGCTGAGTGTAAAAGTGAAGCTCTCAATTTACCGGTCGATCTACGTCCCTACCCTCACCTATGGCCACGAGCTGTGGGTAGTGACCGAAAGAACGAGATCGCGGATACAAGCGGCGGAAATGAGCTTCCTCCGAAGGGTGGCTGGCCTCTCCCTTAGAGATAGGGTGAGAAGTTCGGCCATCCGGGAGGGGCTTAGAGTAGAGCAGCTGCTGCTCCACATCGAAAGGAGCCAGCTGAGGTGGTTCGGGCATCTGGCAAGGATGCCCCCTGGGCGCCTCCTGGGCGAGGTGTTCCAGGCATGTCCCACCGGGAGGAGGCCCCGGGGCAGACCCAGGACACGCTGGAGAGATTATATCTCTCGGCTGGCCTGGGAACGCCTTGGTATTCCCCCGGACAAGCTGGAGGAGGTGGCTGGGGAGAGGGAGGTCTGGACCTCTTTGCTTAGGCTGCTACCCCCGCGACCCGACCTCGGATAAGCGGATGAAGATGGATGGATGGATGGATGGATGGATGGATATTTACTTAACGTAGGACTACTTTGAAAATTATAGGACCCCTCTGGCTGTATACATAAATACAACCATGTTCTTATTAGCAAGAATATAAAATTAAATTATATCTAAAAAAAGACCCACACCAGCACAGTGATGGCAAAATATAAGCCCTGCATGATATGTGTGACGCATGTTTTCTATCTCATTTAGTTCTTTAAAATATATTAAAAACTCTTCTAAATTGAATTCATGTGGTTGTTGTAAGCTTGGTTTCAGGATTAGGGTCTGATTCAGGCTTTATTTCCACATCAGTGTTAAAATTAAATACCACTTCTGTTTCCTGTTTCCCCAGAATAAAAAACATCTATGTTTCGATTCTTCATTTGAAAGGCTGAAACAACAGCTGACATCATTAGAAACCATTTTCTCACAAGGACACCTCCATTAAACATAGATTTAGCCAGTTGGAAACACTATCCCAGTGATCCTCAGTCAAATATTCCACAGTATTCCTAGAATTCCTCAAAGTCTAGAATTCCTGAAAGTTAACTCCAACCACAACGTGTGACTTCCTGTCTCACCTTGGCCAACCTCGCCCTCTTGATCAAGTCGTTGAGTTTACGGAGAGCAGCATTCCTGGGAAGACTCTGGATGTCCCGGAACAGGTCCTGAGACTCTGCCTCGAACAGACGCCTGACAAGTACCAGGAATGAATCAATGAATGAATGAAGTAAGACACGTATATGGAGAAAGAAATCCTACTCTAACAAGCAAATGAGTAAACACACGAACAAATGGATGGATGGATGAAACAATACATACATCATGGAGAAAGGTTAAATAACTAAATTAGATTATTTTATGAACATATGAATAACAGTTTTCTTCATTCTTACAACCATCTATCATATTATATTTTTATAGTATATTTATTTTTTCATTCAATTCCACTTGTGCAATCAATTCTTTTGAGAAAGCAATAATCAATTTTAATTGCAGCACCTGTTCTACATGTTTTAATGTGTAAACACATGAACTGTGTACATGCTGCATCTCCAAGCTTAGTTTTTCAATTCCATCCAAAATTTGTCTTTAGACAAATGGGGGGTGGGAACTAAAACAAATTGCTTCAGTCAGAGGATGAAATTGATGGGTTGGTTTGGAATTATGAATCATAGATAAGAGGTTCTCATGTCTAACTTCATTAAAAAAGCATCATTCCCTGCGAACAAACAGACAAAGTAACGTATCTCACCTGTTCTCTGTGTTTTGCAGCGGTTTGGCCCAGAAGGAGCCGAGATAAACTCTCACCACCTCTGGAGTGTTGATCACCTTCCCCAGTGACCACATGAGGGCGCCATACACCCGCATGAGCTGCTGGGTGTCCACCTAATCGAACAGGTGAGGAGGAGGAGCTTAAGGTTAGACTGACACAGGTAAGCAGAGTTTAATTTCATGTTAGATTTGTTCAGCTTCTCCTACCTGGTCTGCCTTGTTGAGGACGACTCGGATCTTGTCGTCTTGACCCTTGAAAGCTTTGATGGCCTCTGAAAACTCATCTGAGATGTCCAGCTTGTGTGCATCAAAGAGGAGAATGATCCGGTCCACTCGCTCTCCAAACCAACGCAGGACCTCAGCAAAGTCATAACCTTGCAACAGGGAGACAAACAAAAGGATCAGTCTAGTTCCCATTTCTAGATCATTTCTGGAAAATGAACACTTAGCATAACAAAGTCTAATAATTTTGACTGATGAGAAAGAAAATTACATTTGGCTTGAGGTGTAATTTGTGCACCACTATTGAGTGGAACAGGAATTTGATCCCCTACAACCCAGCAATAATTCTGGTTTACAGAGATTAGAATCAACCAGTCAATGAATGAATGAAATAATCAATCAATCAGTCAATCTGATACTCCCGACCCTGAACCATAAGACTATGCTTGGGAGAAAGCACTGTGGTCAGATGAAACCAAAACCAAGCTCTTTGCCATCAAATGAGGCAGAGTATGACACAAAGGACACCATCCCCACAGTCAAGCATGTTTCAAGTGGAAACAATATGCTTTGGGGCTGTTTTTCTACTAAGGCTACAGAGATGACTCCACCACACTGACGTACCAATGGATGGGGTCGTGCACCGTAAAATCTCAGACAGAAGATGGGTCCTAAAGATGGGTCATGAATGGGGCTTCCAGCATGACCATGACCCAAAAAAATACTGACAAGACAACAAAGCAGATGTACATTATGGTTAGGGATGGGTACCGGTATCCGGTGCCATGATGGCACCGGTTCTGACATAAACGGTAGTAACCAGACCGAAAAGCAGCGCACATTTCGGTGCTTTTTTTTCCTGAGATGTCATACACTTTGAATTCTAGCCAATCATTTTACGTTTCCGAGGATAGTAGGCGGGTCCAGGTACGTACGTTCTTTTAGAGCAGAGCTACAGATTAAAAATGCCCAAGGCGAAGCGGTCAAAAGTCTGGCTGTGCTTCACAGCAAAATATGCAAACTCAGCAGCCTGCAACAAGTGCTTTAAGCTGATACTGTGATACTGTCAAAGGAGGTAACACCTCAAATCTGAAGAAAAACCTGGCGACGCATAGCGTTTTTTTAAAAGCCGAGAAATGCGCCGTATTTGATAGCTTGCTGCGAGACCTCACACCGAGCACATCTACTGCGGGTGTGGTGCCTGTTATCGGACCCGGAGTTAGCAACATCCCCCAAAAACACGAAGAGGAGAGTCCTGGCCCCTAGCCCTGCCAGTGTAGCAGAAATGATGAGGATGATGATGCAGCAGCAGCCGTTCTTCTCTGCGTCAGTAGCTTAATGTTGTTCGTGTGTAATTTACGTTGAGTAGGCTAACCACGTTATTACATTAATGCATGTAAGGTGAACTAGCAAACACCATCGTTGTTACATGCGGCTGTCTTCTTGTTTGATGGCAGATACTCCCTTCACCCTGGCCAAAAAGGCTAAAATGACCAAAGAAAAAAATCGAAAACAGTTAAACATGAGAGGTTTTTGGACAAAGTTTGTGTTTTTTCCATTGTTTAAGCACTGCTTCCAGCCAAGAATGATACCATATATGCCCTATAGCTGCAGAAAAGGCTAACATTGTTATCTTTTTACAAAAAACAGCTGAATATGAGAGGTTTTTGGACCAATTTTGTGTTCTCCATTCTTTAAGCACCGGTTTGAGCACCGCTTGAGCACCGGCACCGTTTCAAAAGTACCGGTTTGGCACCGGTATCGGATAAAACCTAAACGATACCCATCCCTAATTATGGTTATGGAATGGCCTAGTCAGTCCTAAAGAAAATCTGTGGACGGCGCTCTTCAAGTTGCCAAACAATAGCCAAGAAACCTGAAGGATTTAGAGAGTTTCTGTAAAGAGTGGGCAAAAATCCTACCTGAGATTTCTTCAAGTCTAGTGACTAAGTACAAGAAACTTCTTACTGTTGCGATTACAAACAAGGGTTTCTCCACCAAGTTGCCTACTAAGTCATGTTTTGCTTGGGGATCTAATATTATTTCACTCAATGACATGCAACTTAGTGTAAAACTTTTATGTAATGTATTTTTTCTGAATTTTGGGTTGATATTCTGTCTCTGTCAATTTAAATGAAACCACCATAAAATTTAGAGAGTACTAATTTCTTTCTAAATTTCCTTCTAAAACTTACAAATTCAGCACGAGATCAAATAATTATTTCCCTCACTTTAGCATACAGTAGTCCCGATGTAGGTATATTCATAGTGAATTTAACAGCCACAAAACAGTTCTGTTTCTCTCTGGCTCTCTCTGTGTGTGTGTGTGTGTGTGTGTGTGTGTGTGTGTGTGTGTGTGTGTGTGTGTGTGTGTGTGTAAAGTGATATATAGCAATTTGGGTGTGGTTCATCTGAAACTGGGTGACACTGACCTCACTTTTGAAAACTCAAGAGCTTTTATACTCAAACAGGAAGATTGCTGCAGCAGAAGGAAATGTTTCTACTCCTGCTTACATATCTGACTAAATTCTACTTGTCTTTACTGGGTAAATGGGCTGGTATCCAGCACTTCTCTCCTTTTGCTGTGTACTCCGTGCTTCTGCACTAGAAACCATATAAACCCTTCACAAAGATATTTATACAGCATTTTAACTTGAGTTACTTTGTATCTACGGATAGATGCATTGGGGTTAAAATAGTTACCCTCAGTTGAAGGGACAAAAAGTAATTTTGATCTTCTCTTTGTCCTGCCTTGCTTGTCAATCATTTCTGCGCAGTGATAATGGTAACAATAATAATTATAATAATAATAATAATAATCATTGAGGAGCAGCTGAAGCTGAGCAGAAGGTATATGAAGGAGTGTAAGGGTGAAGGAGGTCTGAAACATAAGGAGGACTCTTGCTGCAGAGTTCTGCACCATCTACACCCGACAGAAGAGAGAATGGCATTACAGTAGTCCAGATGAGAGGTGACCAGAGTATGAACCCGGAGTTGAGTGCTGAATTAAAAAAAGAAAAGGGTGAAGCCTAGAAATGTAATGAAGGTGGAACGTGAGACATGACTGATGTGGGCGGTAAAGGAGAGGGGTTTGTCCAAGATGATTCCAAAACCTTTGACACTATGGAAAGCGTGGACCTGACAATAGATACAACAAAGGGTTAGGCCTGTAGGCAGGATATGAGGACAGGAGGGGGAAGAGAATTTCTGGGTTCTGTAGAATAATACTATTGTGTGTCATCTGCATGAAAAATGAATTGCATACCAAAATTGTGGACGATATTTCCAAGAGGATGAAGATAAATTATAAAGGCCGCAGCACTGTTCCCTGAGGGACAACATGTTTGACTGACGTGAGAAGTCGGATAATCTTGCCTTGAATAAATTGTTTCCAGTCAGACAGGTAGGCTGTAAACCACTTGAGTGCTGTGTCCTCAATTCCGATGTTAGCCAGATGTTCTAACAGTAACTTGCCATCTTGTGTCTCACTAAATATTAGTTTAGGACCTTTCCTTTCCACCTTATCTACCTTATTTTAGCTGATGTTGGTAAGCTTCAGACAGTACAGCCACTTATTAAGGATGTGTCATTTTAGGATTTTAGAAGACGAGTAAAGGAGGTAAAAACGTATTTATACTATTTATCATAGGACTGTATAAGAAGGCCTGTGAATTGTATGAAGAAGGGAAAGGGAGATTCCAGTTAGTTTGTTATATTTTTCCATGCAGTGCTTTTAAGATTTGCACAATAAATCAGGCATAAAAAGGTTCTCAGAAGCTCTCCGTAATTCACTGTCCTCCTGCTCACTTTGAGGTTGCTGGGAAACATATTTATTTGTCCAGGTCTTAACAGGTAGAGCTAAAGTGCACAGTTTACACTGAACACATGGCTTCCAGAGCTGGCTGAGTGTGCATAGAGCACCATCGACCACAGCCAGTGTACCCGAACACATGGGTAGTACAAACACCTTCAGCAAACATTCATACTTTTCTTCTAAATGTGTTTGCCACTTCATCAACCTTAGGTCTAATGGATAACAGACATTTGGAAAGTTTTTGAAATACAATAAGAAGCAAATAAGCAAAAATGTACTGCCTAGTAAAAATGTACATAATAATAAAATGTAGAGTAATAAATTAAATGTAATAAAATAAAAAGAAGTACTTGAGAGTGCAAACCACCACGGCAGCTCCATCTCTGGGCAGTATTTAATTTTAAGGGAACAGTATTGTATTTTGAATATATTTATTTTGTTTTCCTTGTTTCCTTTAAACATGCTTTTAGTGTATTAAAAGCAAGGGCAAACCTTCGTTATTTGCCCTGTTGAAACATTTTAATGCACCTGACATAATTTTAAGTATAAATACTTTTTATTATTTTTTTATTTATGGATTAATTCTCTTTCTCTTGACTTCCTTAAATATGTAACCCATCTTGGGGTCAACTTGAAAGAAAGGCAGAAGACTAAAAATGAGATCAGAGGTCAAGTGTGACATGACATTTAGATAAAATTATATTGTGATATTTAGAAGTTTACCAGTATCATTTCCTAAATGCCAATACAAACAATAACAGTAGCATTTTAAAAATAGTTTGAAAAATAAACAATAGACATACCATTTCCTATAGACCTAAATGTTGCCAATACAAACAATGGCATTAAGAAACATAGTTTTAAATAGCTCTATATAGCACTTGTATCACTTTGACCTTCAGATCAAACTATCGACCCTAAAGATGATATCAGAGGTTAAACGTTTATATGGTACTCTCTACATGTTGACAATACACCGGGGTATTTTTCAACAAACAAAATTTCAGCATATAAATCATCAAGTTTGCCTTGAAGACCTCGGTCGACCAAGGCCAATGGGTTGTTAACATGACCCCAGTGTACGCCCCTACAAAGTTTAATCACATTTCATTCAACACTTTTCAAGCTATCGTGTTTAAAAACACAACCTCCTTGGCGGAGGTAAAAACGATCTAGAGGTTGGATACCAGCCTATCAGCTGAATTTCACAAATTAAACACAACAGTGGAGCATCCCACTTTGCCTACATTCACAACATCACTTCGGGGCAACAAACATCTGACTGTTTGTGGACACAACACATGTACAATTGCTGATGATGCATATTATGAAGGTTAATGAGGACTACCATCAGCATTTCTAATGTGTAAATTCCAAAACCTAGAACACTGCAATGGCTTTAGTTAACATTAAAAGCTATTACACACCAATCTTTCTGTTCAACCTGACCAAATTATTAAAGTCAATTAAAAGCCCAACAGGTTGGTCCCAATGTGATCAAGCATCTACCAGATGTGCTGGCACTAGCCCAACTTATGGAGGCCCCACTAGCTGCCAAGAGAACCAAAAAGGGCCACTGCTTTGTCACTCTCCCCATGGCTTCTGTGCAGGTCTCCTGAGCCCTGCAAGTCTGTTTCCACCTCCTGTCATCACCATTCACATTCACCATTCTGGTTCTATTACAGGACAACTGATTATTTCACATGCTCCAATTCATTTAAAAACGGAAATGCCTTCTCCTTAAATGTCTACTTCCCCTGCACTGCTGGAACATAGTGAATTATTACTTATTCCACAGTGCAGAGGTGCAAGCGTGGATGTTGCCTTTGTGTACATGTTGGCAATGTCACAAGTGTGCATTACATGAGGGAATGGCACCAAAAACAATGAGGAAATAGTAATTATTAGGATTTAAAGGAAAACAAGCTAAATACAACCTTGAATGTCAAGCTATTAAAATTCACTCTGACTACTGTCAACCCTGAGGAGCATTGTCCAATGAAAAAAATCCAACATTGGATTAATTATGAGTGTTTTGGTGACTCTTAGATAAAAGAAGACATCTGCTGAAGAACTGCAGGTAAGTTTTTTCAATTAAGCTGTTGTTTAGATAGAAAGACTTAAAGTCTACAGCTGGAAGAGACCAATCTGATGATCTCATATTATGAAGAATCTTAATTTTCAGAATGACTGTAATGATCACATAATTAAACACATACACCCAAGAGCTGTCCAGGTTTACTTACCCTACATTAGCAAATCAAAAGGGTGATTGACTGTGACACAGTTAGAATTACACCCATTCAAAGGACAACACATCATGAAGGTTTAACATTTTTTGTAATGAGAATTTCATGATGTTACAAAAGTTGCAAGACTAAACATTCTGAGAGTTGTGGCCACAAAATTCAGCATTTATAGTTTAAAGTTTAGCTTTGGGAGGAAGTAACAGATTTAATATCTAACTAACCGCAAGTAATTATCACAAGTTCACAAGTTCAACTAGGAGTGATGATACGTCCCTGGTCGAGGGTTACCCTAGGCATAACCTAACGACAATTATCTAACCTGATCTCCTAATTAAAAAGAACAGCTCGATTATGGCAAAAATGATAATCACGATTATTTTCACTGAAATTGAGATCTCGATTATTTGACGATATTTATTTAACCCTTTAAGACCTACCATAGAACCAAGTCTGCCAGAGCTTATATTATTTTTTTACATGTTGTAGTGCCATTTGTGGGAGCATTTCAAGTTGCTATACAACTGTTATATTTTAATAATATGTATGCATTAAGTCCATAGTAACTACATTAATTGCAAAAAAGTGCAATAAACTACAAAAAAATTGAAAATAGTTTTTTTTTTTTTACATATATTTCTACTTGGAGAAATTTAAGAGGCTTATCCCTCAAAACTTTAAATACAAAAAAGTTGCAAAAAATAGTTTACAACAACAGGAAATTTATTTTGAGTGTCTTCATAGTTTTATTTTGGAGATACACAAATTTTTATATATACTGCAGGAAAAACGAAAAAACAATCATATGATGCAAATTTGCAAAGAAAACAGCATGTGCATCAAAATAAACTATTTCCAGCAGTGCAATTTGAGTTCTAAGCATCCCAGAAACTATTCAGAAAAGTCAAACATGACCAGTATAGGTTTTTAAGGCCTACAAGTAAAAAACTACATTTCCGCGAAAATGACGTCACTTCCGGTTTCGGCCAGGAAATGGCGGACATGTGATAGTTCGCGCTGACATCTGTTTCACTGTGGGAAGTGTTACGAACAGCTGATCGGATCGGCAAAGCATGTTTCTGTAATATTATGTTTTTGTTCCTGCAAGCGCTTTTTATGCAATTTTTGCAAAGCTGTATGTGGAAGGAAACCGTGACCGAGGACAAGCTGATGGCATAAGATGTAAGTACAGCTCCTCCGGTTTCATATACAAAACAAATTATTGCGCTAGCTTACACGGTTCAGGTTCTACAGGGATTTAAAAATAGTTACACAAAACGGAGCGTGCTGCTCTGACCGGATTTAAAGGGTTAACAATGACTTTAAAAAATAATATAAAATAGTGTGCAACACCACTGAAGTTTTTTTTAACCTCTCTTTTCAACCAACAGCAGTCACTCTCCTCTCCAAATAACTTCTGCTTAGCTTTCCAAGCTTCCCTCGGGTCCTCTTAATCAGCGGTCTCCAACCTTTTTTGCGCCACGGACCGGTTTATGCCCGACAATATTTTCACGGACCGGCCTTTAAGGTGTCGCGGATAAATGAGGGAGGGGCTAATAATCGGCTCAGTCATTTTTAATGATCGTTGAAAGCCCAGATCGTAATCGTGATTAAAATTCGATTAATTGAGCAGCCCTAATTTGTGGTAATAGAGATATGAGAAATACAATTCAGCTCACACAATAAACTAATGCAGTTCAGTTTATGGTTCTCACACAAACAACTTTACAAGCAGCTGATTGGCTATTTTTAGGCTGCAGAAGAGGCATGCAAAGGGACGAGGTGGCTGTCAGCAGGAGGTCAAGATGCTGCTGTCCATGCAGTTATCCAGTCTGCACTCAGAAACTTATTTACAACAGCCAAGCCGCAGCCTCCACCTGGCTCAACAGCAATTTTTAATGGGCTGGCTTTAGCTGTGTGGCTGAGGAGGTAGAGCAGGTCATCTACTTACAGAAGGTTGGGGTGGTTCAATCCCTCCATGCCAAGTATCCTTGGGCACGATAATGAACCCCAAATTGCTCCTTGCTGAGAAAAAAGGGTGGGTGGATGATGTTATATAAAGTGCTATGAGTGCTCAAGTAGAGTAAAAAAGGTGCTATATATGAATCAATCTACTAACCATTTATCCCCACACACACACAACCCATACACACATCTTTGAGAGAGGACAGAAAGATACAAGCACCCTGATACTGGGAGGAGTCCAACATACAAAGAAGCATAGACCATGGATCATAGGAGGGAAATCAAGATTTCAGTCATTAATCATGATTCAGTCATATGATCTTGGCCAGAGTGCCAACCGCTACCTGCACACATGCTAGCAGCTCAGCAAGAGACAGTCAGGCTCCAAGTCAATTCTCACTCTTGGGGCATGTCGATGTCACACTATAGCATTCACCTCAATGATGATTGAGCAACGTCCATCCACTGATTAAAGGCAGTGTGTGTGTGTGAATGCTACAAAGAGGTTCTAATGCTCCTATTAGAACTCTGTTACTCCAATCAGACTCCACCCACTGATGACAGACTGGCAGGAGATCAACACATGGGACCAGAGCCCTGTGGGCAAACATCAACTCCACCCTGTAGACAATCCACAAGCCAGCGTCTCTGCCAAACATGCAGCTGTAATGTGTCCATAAAACATGCTCTGTGCTCAGGGAAACACTAGACAGGCAGAGCAGACTTTTGTTATAAAATGGAAAGGATGGCAGATATAACTATTGTTTTTCCTTCCAATAACTATCCACTCTATGACATCACAGACAGATAACTCCCACAAACATTTGCATGGAAGTATATTTGAGATCGGAAAATTTTACCACTGCAAAAACTCAAAAGCAAAAGCCATACCACTGACTGCCAACCCCTTCACAGTCGACGTATTCCTGTTTTAAGTGTCCCCCAGCTCTCCTCCTTTAACTAAATCACTCCCTCAATCATTTGAAAGTTTATATTTGCAAATCATACGTCAAATCCATTATTTTGGACATGAGGAAGCACAGAGAATAGAATCAGGGTGAATGGAGCACATGGTGGTAGGTAGTAGACACCCATTAGTTAGCAGATTTCCAATATAAAGCTTTCAGCTGAGCTTTTAACCCATTGCCATCTTGCTGTTTCGAAACTTGAGATGACAACGATGGGTGAATCTCACTGACAAAATGAGGAATTCTGCACACTGTCCTCCGCTCTAGTCATTTCTAATTTTGTCCATCCTGGTCACACAAAATAAAAAATCTTAACATCGTGAGCTCTGCCACCTGCAGCTCTGACTCCGGTCTTTTTTCAATACCACCCTTTCCAAACAATACATTATAGCAGGCCTCACAAGTATCTAGTAAACCTTCCCTTACACTCTTGCTGGCATTCTACTGTCACAAATCACCCCTGACACTCTCCACCCACTCCACCCTGCCTGCACTCTCTTCTTCACCTCTCTTGTGCATTCTCCATTGCTTTGGACGTATCTCCATGTATTTAAACTTATCTATCCTCACTTTCAATCACAGATGCTTCTACCTACTTTCATTCTTCTTCTCTTCACAGAATATCTCCACCTTTCCAAGCTCTACTCCACCTGCTCCCTACTCTCACTGCAGATCAGAATGTCATCTGAAAACTTTATAGTCCTTGGAGACTCCTGCCTGACCTCATCTGGTAGCTTTTCAATCACCATTCCAATAAAGAAGCCCTGATTTAATCCCACCCCCTACCTTGAATCCATCTGTCACTCCTACCACACATTTTCCTTATAGATGCCCTACACTACTGTCACATACTTCTCTGCCACTTCTGACTTCCTCTTGCAGTACCACACTTCCTCTCTTGGCACCAGCATCACATGCACCACAGCAGAGCTGTTTCTAACCTTCTCTGTATTTCTCCATAAACACTGCCAAAGAAAACATCACATATGTAGTGCTCTTTCTCAGCATGAAGCCATACTAGTCCTCACTAATCATAACTTCTCTCCTCAACCAAGCTTCTACAACTCTTTCCCATAGTTTTCCCAATCTGCTCTCTCTTCAAGACAACTCTATACCTCCACAGGTGGAGTGATTCCCTTCCACTCTTCGCTCTCTTCATACCTGCCCTTTCTTCCTCCTTACTAATCCTATTACCCATTGTTATTTTATAAAAATGCACTCAGTCAAACTGCAGAACTTCATTAATGTTAATTAGGCCTCACAATATGAAAGTCACCTTTCATTAGCAGTGATGATGCTTGACAAATTAAAGGCTGCTACCTGCACAAGTTTGATATCCATGCATATGCACACATTCAAGTTGTCAAATGAGATTGACACAGAGTAATCCTCTGAAGCCCTGCTAGTGACACAGAGATGCACAGGGGACTTTCTTGAATCAATTACAGTTTTTTGGTTTTTAGGTGCAGCAAAGGAACTTTCTATTTTATACCCAGAGCAAAAATTGCATTATTGATACAAAGTGTTGAACTCAGAAAAGATAAAATATGTATACAAATACGAAATATCTATATGATACATGTCTAATATACAGGTGCTTTAGTTGCCGAAACAAATCTTAAATGAAGCCCGACTAAAAAAACATAAAGGCCACATGTCTACACAGCAGGAGGTCTGAAGTGGGTCAAAACATGTTCAATGTGCTGGAAGGCAGCTGCAGCACACACACACACACACACACACACACACACACACACACACACACACACACACACACACACACACACACACACAAAGAGCTGTTCAGTCATTTTAAACTGCTCAAAGTAACTTAATCAGATGAAACATTCCTGAGCAGTAGCAGCGGCATGACAGTTTGCCATCAGCATGTGCGCAGTGAAGTTTAATCTATTGCTGATGCTGTCTCTATGTGCGTTCATGTTGAGTCACAGTTGGCCCGTCAAAAGTCTTCAAGAGGAATTCAGGCTCAGCTGAGCAGCCCTAAATGCTTCCAGATGGAGGGAAAGCCCCACCACTGCTTCCTGTGGCCCTCATTCCCTCCCTTTAATCCACCATCCCTCCATTGCTGAATCCATCCTTCCATTTGCCCAGCTGAGCTGTTCAAGTAATGGTGTCATTCATAAGGTTGACTCAATGTAAGGGAATCGGGAATTCTGCAATAAAAGGAGAAACTTGTTTCTACAAAAATATTCTAATATAGATAATAAAAAATTAACACATAGTCTAGTTAATGCACCGAAGTTAGATTGGTAGATTTTTGCTATATGCTGCAATCCCTATTACTAGATCCACTACATGTTAAGTGGTGGATCTACGCCATCATCTAATAAAACTGTTTTCATAAAGCTGATTTTATGATAAACCATTCCTGACTATATACAGCTGAGCAGGAGAATGTAGTTGCCCTAATGTGTGTCTTTGTTTTAACAATGTTGCACTTCAGTGGTTAAAATATTCAAGCAATCTAACTAAAGACTACCTACCCACAACATTAAATGTCAACTTTTGTTGCCTCCAAAGTCGAGTTGGTGCCTTATTTGCAAGTTTGGTAATTCAGGCTTGCACACCTCCTTAACATTTTTGATATCTGGACGCACTGTTGTTGACTCTCACTGTCTCTCTAACCACTCGATTCTGACAGATGATCTTCCACAACAAAACTTAAGTGCAGCTGTAATCAGAATCACATATCCTTCCTGTTCTCTGCTGACTTTCATTTGCCAGATTTGTAAAAATGTCTCATTTATACCAGATGGATCTTCCTCTAGGTTTCCCTCTGGGAGCTCCAAGTACTTTGGACAACTTTAGCATCGGCATTTCTGACAATGTAGCATGCCACAATACATACAACTGTGAAGTAAAGGGCTACTTTGAGGACATACAATTTAAAAGGACTCCCTGCTGGTTCCCTGGGGAACTCCTTTGTGACCGTTTATGAACATTAGCAGGTGTGTTTCCCACTGAATCATACAGTCCTGTGCTATAAGCACGACAGCATTAGAAAGCTCAGTATATGGTCTGAGTCTATGTGACTTTCTGGCTCTCCACCCAACATACCACTGCTATTATATAAAACTTTCAGCAAAGATACCCGTGGGATGTAAAATGTAGAGCTTAGTACAGCACAAGCATCTACTCAGAAAAGAGACACCCTTTCATTTCCTTAAAGCAGAATGATATACTTAATAGCATAAAAGCAATTTTGTACTTTTTACCAATGACAGACTAATTTTAAAGTTTTTCATTATTACAAATCATTGCATGTTGTCATTATTTTGCTCACAGAAATTTAGATGATTGTTATAGATATTAGTACTCAGTTCAGATATTTTCTCAATATAATGAAATATTCTATTCTATTCAATTCAGTTTTATTTATATAGCGCCATATCACAACAACAGTTGACTCAAGGCGCTTTATATTGTAAGGTAGACCCTACAATAATACATACAGAGAAAAACTCAACAATCATATGAGACCCTATGAGCAAGCACTTTGGCAACAGTGGGAAGGAAAAACTCCCTTTTATCAGGAAGAAACCGGCGGCAGAACCAGACTCAGGGAGGGGCGGAGCCATCTGCTGCAACAGGTTGAGGAGAGAGAAGGAAGATGGGATCAAGGACATGCATAATGAAATATTATATTCATTATTTATATTAAAGAACCTCCATGTATTCTGTGGAAGGCTGCATCTTTAGTTCTTCGTTTGGACAAATTTCTAGCAAACTTTATACATATCTATACAATAACACCCTCCTGTTTTTGTTATATCATTGTTCCCATAGACTGTACATGTTAGCCATTATTTGGCAGTGTACCAGTGACCAGTGTTGGGTTTGGGTACTTATTTCTTTTTCCCTGTAGTGAATAATGCAGCACATTTGATTTGCTTTTTATTTTTTAAATGAATGAATACATTATCATATATCGAGCTCCCCAGTGAACATGTTTAGATCAGCTGGTGGAATGTCTTCACATCACGAGGTGTTTGATATTACAAGCCGTTGTATGCCACACTGAATCTTTTTAATCTGTTCATTGAGGGTTGATTGATTCCAGCAAGGAGTGTCATTTTTGATGCCAACTTCACCAACATTTATCTAAAGGCTGGCTGTCAAAGGAGATTTTGTTAGATGTTGTTGGCAAGTGTAGATAGCATCCCTTTAATCCACAGAGCATGAGAAAAGAGATGAAAACAGGTGAAGACAGGATTAGGCATATGGTCTGTGAGAAGACTAAATAAAGCCAGAGTGTTGAAGAACAAAGTATCAGATAGACGATAAGACATGGGGTTAACACAGTTTCTTACAGTTTAAAAAGATGAAGACCAATGTTGGTCCATTTTGAAATATGACTGCTTACGCTGCTGAAACTAAAAATAAGGAAGTTAAATGGAAATTCACATTGTTCCATTTTCTTTCATTTTGATTTTGTGTTGTGAAAGCCGACAGAATTAACCATAACAAAGTGTAATGGGTTAGTGAGGTATGCTGAGCACAAAACCAGAGTCTTCAGTTTCACAAAGGTGGCTCTTTTTATCTGGTTAGACCACTACAGTACCAACTTCAGATAATGTTATGTTCTGGTTTAAAAACAACTGTGGGAGCCACATTTTCCCACATTTTTGACCCAACAGCATGCACTAAAATCAATACAGATTGTTACCTTATGGAATACATTTTTATATTATACATGGTAAGCAGTACGTTAGTAATTCTGGCATATAAAGTCGCCCAGTTACACAAGTGCAAACCTTGCATTCAGTTTACTGTTACCGTCCATAAATACAGAATGTTGTTGTAATTTATCAAGCGTTTAATAAAGGGTGTGTAGTTACTCACAAAAGAATAAATAGCAAAAAAAGAAATGGGAGCCCCGGCTAAAACAACCAAAAGAGGAAGAAGACCATAACCAGCGGCAGGCCCCTGGATTCAGGTTTCTCCCCTAACCTAGTCCTGGGAAACTAAACTAGAAGTAACCAAAACAGAAAACAGTACTACCGGTAACTCCTACTCAGTCAGTACTTAATAAACAGAGCTTTAAGAGATATATAGAAAATGTATGAATATGCTTTATGCTTGGTCCTGCGAAGCACTTTTGACATGGTTATAAAACAAATTGAACTAATTATAACCATTACAACTAATACTAAATTCCCACTGTTAGGGTCATTGGTACGTGGTTCTTGTCACACATTTTCTCCAATAGATAATATGATTTTTGTCATTCAGGACAGAAAACAGACATTTTTAATGAGGAAAAAAAATAGAAATTTCTTAAAATATTTTTTGACAATCACTTGAGCCCTGGCACCAAATATATCGAGTCAGGTCAAGATTTTTCAGATGTGTAACTGCTCCCGTGGGTTCATTTCCTACGAATCAGTGTCTTTGGTTTCAGATCTGCATTTATAAACACACATCAGCAGCACTGATTCACTAGAGGAAACAGACTGTGAGACAAAAAAGGAAGTGAGACAGAAAAGAGAGATACAGTATTTCACAAGAACCTTTTAGGTTAAATGTTAGCGCAGTTACTCTGTCTAGAGGATTGATCAGCAGGTAAGATCCATAAGTTCTAAAGGAATTTTACTCTAAAACACTGGACCTCAACGTTTGATGGAGATTTAGACTTGTTTGTCTTGAGGTTGTGCAAAACTCTGGCCAGTATTTATCAAAATCTTTTTAAGAAAAACTGACTAATCGTTCAGTCTAGAAAAGAAAAGAAAATTCATGTTGCATGAAGCTAATACATTTTTACTCGACTTAGTCAAAACAAAGAAAAAAAACGGGGAAAAAAGACTTTTCCTTTAACAGAAGACTAATTGACAAACTGCCTTAAGATTAAACTGTGGAGGTCAGCTGCTCACTGACTTAATACAATATGAGGAAGTGAAGGAATGTCAAGGGCTATTATGCAACAACACAACAAACTGAGAGTAGGGTGCCTCCTTTAGGCAGCCAACACACACACACAGACACACACACAGATATCCTACCCCTGCTGATTCGTTGTTTCTCTCCAGACAGGATACCAGGAGTATCAATGATGCTGATGCTCTGAAGAACCTGATTGGGCATCTGGGAGCAGATAAACCTGAACAGTGAGAATTGAGTGAGAATTCATGTTTTCAAGGCAGCAACACTTTTATCTCAGGCTAATGAACTGTCAGCTGGTCAGATAGTTCAAGAAAGAAACATTTCCACAGCCCCATCCACCCAACCACGTACTTTACCCTTGAGGTTATCGTACTACAGCAAATCTCTAAGAAGAACTCTAGTAAGATGAACTTTACAAAAAGTAGTTTAAGCTAGTGTGTAAAAACAGTCACATTGTCAGTGTACAAGAAATATTTCCTCAGGGTGAAAATTCAGGGGGGGTGTGGGTTATCTGTGACATGCAGCAGGATGCAAAGGTTACGGTGTTGCTGCTGTCACCGTGATTGGGGTTAAAACAAAAGGTGGGGTCAAAGGTCAAAGAATGTTCAAAAAGAGTCAAAAATGATAAAGAAAAAAAACTTCTTCTGTGGATAATGTGGCATATCGGTTTGCTCTTTGATGCAGCTGCATATATTTAAGTCAATAATCTGGACCTCGTCTATAGTTGTGACATTTGGATACACCCACTTTCTAACTACGATTGTTTGCATTAGCTGATAATTTTGGACTGCACACTATCGTGCAAATACAGTTTCTTGGCTCCAAAAGAACCATTACGTTCGCAACTACAACATAATGCTGAGCCTGCAAAATACAGAAACCAGTGGGGGATGCTACGTTGGTTGCATCCGTCTTTTATAGGCTATACATTACCATGTAGATTTGCTTGACTTGCTAGACTTGCTTTACTAGTTTATTATTACACCTTGGTTGTTATCATTGTTCTCTCTTATGTTCCAGGTTCTGGTCACTGTACTTCTAATCTCCCTGTCACCTAAATTTAGTCGAGAGGCTACAGGAGCTATAAATTGCCTTGACTTGTCAGGGATGCAGCAGGCTGGCAGCGGGAAAAAACAAAGCCACCATATTGACACATGGTGACGCACACACACACTTCCCCTTGGAAACAATAACTTATTTTGGAGGGTCTCAACGGGACAAGACGGGATTTCAAGCTTAAGGAATGTTTCAGGTGTATATTTACAAACAGACATTCGGAGGGTGGACTGTGTCCACTTCCTCTCTCCTGCTCTTAGACATATTTCTGGACAGAGGAAATACTTTTGAACAGGAGTGGCTTTAGCTAAATTTAAATGCCTGATACAAACTCTGGAATCTGACAGCTAATAGTGTTTATATGTCAGTGTGGGGGGACAGAGGTCACTTCCCACGTTGTAAATGTTTTGAGGAAAGCAGTGACAGAAGTGGGAGGAAGTGCCAGTATTTCTTTGTGTTCATGGAGTGGTGTTTGCCAAAGTGGGAGCAAGGTCATAAGAGCGTCGAAAAAAAGAAAAGAAAGAAAAAAAAAAAGCCCATATTCAAAATGTGTATTACACGTGAATGAGAGCTATCTGCTGTAAACATATGTACAGACTTACACATTGACGTCATTGGAATAGTATATGTAAAGTAATCCCATGAGTATGATAAATAGCCTATTCAAAAGTTTCTTCTGGATTTAGCTACTTTGGTTCTTGGGTGTGTCTGTCTGTGTGAAAAGTAGTGAACCAAAGTGACAACAATCTACAAAGGCAGAAAATAAGACCAAACCCTCAATTACATGGAATTATTCTCTAAGATCTTGTTGATCTCTTTGAGGACCGGGTCTCTAATGTCACATCAGTCTGCACCCATCTTATTTATCCAACCTCTCTGCATTCTGTCTGCATGAATATAATCTATACAGAAAAAGCAACAAATAAATCACAGCACATCTAAGAAGTCTATAGATCTGTTGTTCCATACTCCTCAGTCTCTCTCCATCAGGAGAAATCACCAGTTTTCTCAGTTGTACTGTATTTCATCGATGACCTCAGCTGCATGATGAAAAAAGGAATTAAGTCTAATGACCAGCAATTAAAATGATTAATGGTTCTGGAGATCAGCAGGCAAACATCCTGAGAGCTCTTCAGTATATGGACTGATCCACTGGTCGATTTGTGTGTTGCTATTATAGATCAGTCAGTCTGAGTTACATTTTATTTGATTGGCTTTGCTTGATTCTTTGTTTTGGTCTCCATCAGACCAAGAAGAGGAGTGGTCCAAAATCCCTCCTGAAATATGAACAAACCTGGTGACCAACTAAACTAAAGGGCTTACCGCACCGCTCGCCAACAAGGGTTTCTCCATCATATTCTCTTTAATAAATAAATCATAATTTTCTCATGATTAAATTTTGCTTTTAATTATTGTAACAAATTTCACTCAAACAGAGAACCAAAACAGAATTTCAAAATTGAAAAGAAACAAAAAAATGGCCTTGGCTAACGATCCAACTAGCTAGTCTTTACCAGCAAGGGTGCATCGACGTTTTATTTTGTTTTCTTAAAAACTTACATTTTTATCATTTTATAGTAAGGTAGGATGTCGAAAGTCTGTTTTTTGTACACTGTGTTTTGGTTTTATGGGGTAATATTGCACAGTCTGTGGTCTGACACCAAAAATGGAGATTTTTAATCCTCTGAGGTCTACTCTATCATGACCCCAAACCTAAATCTAACCCTAGGCAATCAGAATATATAGTTGGTGTTTTGCTTAAACAGTTTGAAAACAACAAAACACACATAAAAAACTATTCACATCTTGACATAATAGTTCTGTTCTGGCCTAGTCTTAGGGTAGGGTTAAGGTTTGGGTTGCCGCCCTTAATGACTTGGATCTCTGAGGGGTAAATAAAAATTATATCTGAGGGAACCCGATTTTCTCATAAAATACTGTACATCAAATATTAAAACCCTCTTTGAATTCCAGGTTTATAAACATATCTAGATGGACACTGAGGGTTGTTTAAGCTGTGTTTTTCCTTCTTTAATGTGCGCATGCCTTTACCTGTTGAGGAAGGAGTTTCCAAACGCGTTGAGTTTCCTGAAGGGTTTCTTGGGGTCGACGACTAGAGCATTGCCTGGGACAACCCCCTCATTTTCACCATGCATCACTGCTATAAAGCCATCAGTGGTTGGCTCAGGACCGATCCGCATCCCAGGGAAATCTTGTTCCAGTAGATACCTGAGCCAAAGACAGAATATATGTAGTTCAACTTTAACGACTTTCAGGATCTTACTATACTTACAACAATAAGAGTGTTCGAAAAAAACTTTGTTTTAGTGTAGTCCAGAAATTTGCAATCAAGTTCTACATCTGTTAGAATGTCTCGGTCAAATCATTGTTGAAAATCCAGGTCCAAAAACAGGTCCAATAAGCTGGAAAAATAAATGAAATACACAAGTCACACAAATGGTTTACTTTTCTTGGACGTGCTCTGTTTGACACCTTCATTCAGTAGAGTCTGGGTACCCCCACCGTTTTAGGCTTCATAAAAAAGGGTGAATAGAAAGCAGTGTTACAATAAGAATATTCTACTAGGGTCAGCAGTGCCTTGCCAAAACCATGCCTAATGTCCAAACTGAAATACTTTCTGAAGTTTTATTGAGTACACTGAGGTGTTTCTGTTAAGTTTTCAAACATTAAAATAAAGGTATTTATCTATAAACATCAAGGCTCTAAAAGTTTTTGGAGGCTTAAAAAACAAGGAAGAATTAAAAAGTTGAAAACTTCGACCCAGAAAAAAGGTTGTTCCATCGTTAATTAACAATTGGATAGTACATTAGGATACAAGGGACCTGGACTTTTATGGATGTTATGTCACAACAGTTACATTAACACAGCACATTATCCTGCTCTTAATGAGTAATAATGTAAAAAGTGCTTAATTTGCTTTTAAATACAACAGGTAACTATACTGAAAATAAAAAACAGGATTGAGCAAGATTAGGGTGGTGCAGGCCGAAACTAAAGCATGGGCAAGAGAATGGAATGCACATGTTAGATCCTGCATATGTTGGCTAACATAAACTTTATGTGGTTGAACACACAACTCATGTGGTTCACACAATAATATCACCTTCCAAAAGATTGCATAACACAAGACTTTTTTAAATAAAACAAAGGTTAAAAATGAGTCTACAATTAGCTCAGACAGCTGACAGCTCAAATAAGGGTGTTTTAAGTAATGGTTTATTACCACAACCTTAAATAAAAACATTAATAATTAATGAGACTTCTTTTAGCAGTCTTGTAGGAATGGAGACCCCATTCCTACAAGACTTTAGACCAAAAGACACAATGATGTTTTAGAGAAAGACTTTTTTGCCATGAACTCAATGATTGCTAGAAAGAAGAGTCTAAGTAAATATCAGCAGCTACTGACGTCGCTGTATATAATGATACATCTGTGTTTACCCTATGACAAAAAATTGTTTTAATGGTTAACATTTTATTTGTGAAAGTTAAAGTTAAAGTACGGTTGGCCCAACAGAGCTCTGACTGTGTGTCATTCGGGCTACAGTCCTGAGAAGAAAGCTGGATTGTTACTGTTTTCCTTGAACGATGACAAATATATTGTTAATCTATTTTTTCAAAAACTGTAAAGCTTGGAAATCTTACTATTTTTTCAGGCCTAACAAAGATCTTCTTAATGAGTGCAAAGCCATTTCCTCTCCAGCTTATGGATTATCTGCTTTAAGCTGCACATTTGTGAGTTATAGCAGGGAGTCAAGCATGTCTTACTTGTTGCCTTCCTTTTTAAGAAACCACAGAATCCAGGGTCATATATAGTGATGACGTAACACAATAATCAAATAATTTACCTCTGTGGGAGTAAAGTTTAGGTAGCTGCTCTGCATTGCGTTTGCACATGGTAGAAAATAATAGTGATACTTCTAAACCTCATCAGCCACTTGAATCTAATGAGACTGTCATTTTCAACATCTGCATGTTAAAATCACCTACAATAATTACTTTGTAAGCACAAAATCATATGAAAAGTCTATGAAATCAGATAGAAACTAAGTGTTAAAACAAACAACGTAACAACTAAAACTGTTTTTTGACTTTTCCAAGGCTAATAGTCAGGCTTTCAAACTGTTAGGTCTTGGGTTAATTAATAAGCCAGAGTTTACTGGCTAACAGGGAGAAACCCAATGTTTGATACATTTAATTATGAACTATTGAAAATCAGCTTCACATCGGTCAGACATCAATACCACTATGTAAATTTGTCCCAAAACTGTTCACCCATTATCACTGACTGGGTGTTTAAGAAGAAAAATATTCAGTTTATGATCAGGTTTGTTACAGACAAGAAATAGATAATCACACATTTATGATTCTGAAACAGCACATTTTAACCTTTTTAGTCTTTAAAAAAAAGAGACTAAAAGGGCTAAGTTGATCGTTAAAGCTATTCTTAATTACTTAAACAGCAGTTTGACTTTTAATTTGATGCCAAGGGAAATCCCAGATCTATTGTCACAAAAGCAGGCCATTGGCCAGTTTCTGAGGTTCAGTCACACAGGGCTCTGATCTCTGTAATGGAACAGCTGTGTTTGCACAGACTTTGAAAATAAATCTTTTTCCTTTCCTTTCATCTCAACACTGACCTTGTCTACTTTTCCACTTGCTTTTCCTTATAAAAGAAAAGTGAGAAAGGAAGGAAGAGAGGGAAGATGGCTCTTTCTCGTCATCTCCTGTCTTTGTGGACAGTGCACACTTCAAAGAGTGTGCAAGACCCAAGGATGGAAAACTACCGTGCATGCCCCTATACTGAAATGTCAGAAACGACAGCCCCTTTAATGTTACATGTCACGTGGCCTTACAGTTTAGTCATAATCTTCCCTCATGTTTTCATTCAGCTGCTGATCCACAAGAATTTCCACCTCTAGCTGCAGTTTGAAAAATTGTGGAAGATCCACTCTGATTGTAGTTGTTTATGTGCATTTTTATCTTTGTGCAACTTATGAAAAATGTGAGAAATATCTTTTCTTCTCCTTTCTTGACAACCGCTCATACAGTGTTCTTCAAACTTGGCAGGTAAAATGCCGAGGACCAACGTTAGCACACCGCTGACATATTTTGGCTAAAAGTAATTGTTGCCTGCTGCTTCACTAATTTGTAAGGACAGGTGGACAAATATATTACAGCAGTGGTTGAACATTCATGGATATTAATGCATTCCCAACTCTTCACACAAAGACACCTGGAGATGTTTATAATCTTATTTTGTTAGGCTTTAGTTTCCTATGAAATAATTACTTCTGTCATTCATGCAGCGATTTTGGAGCTTCCACCCATAATCTTCCCATTTCTCCAAGCATTTCCTTATAGCTGTGTAACAGTTACACTGTTTGGTCATTTGTGTTCAGTTAGGAAATTGTGAGTTTTAGTGGGATTATACATTATAGAAAATATGCTAATAGTTATCATCAATTAACATAGATGCAGGTTTGGTCAGATTACTACTACTGTCCAAACAGAATGCACTAAGACCTGTTCGTGTCTATCGAGCCGCCCACTGGGCCACAGCTTACGCCAGGGTTTCAGTTCACCCTTGTGAGACAAGAAGAAGAAGAAAATATGTTGACTCGGCAATTTACTGGCAACATGTTCCCATGATTCAGAGCATTCCGGCGCAAGGTGGAGCTTCGGTTGTGCCCTCACCACCCCCTACCCCACAGACACACACACACACACATTACTAACTGCCAAAGTTTCTCTGCAGCTTGTGTAAGACTTGAAGGGATTGCAGGTCAAATCTGCTGGTCTGCCTTGTTGCCAAAACAACTGTTTTCACTCATCATTCACTCCTTACTTATTCAGAGTTATGAATGTGCCTTATTTGTTTACATTACATCAATGACGTTCTGAAAAAGGCTCAGACACATTCACACATGAGACCTTCAGTGACAAAATCTGCAGGTGCATGTTGGACTTTCAATTCTTCTGCAGGAAGCCCGGCTGCAAATTCATGGAAACTAATCTAACAGCTTATCCGAGAGGTGGTTAGACTGTTACAACCTTAGTGATTAACTCATTAAGATTAAATATGTCAAAACCCTAAAGAGAAGAAGTAATGCAAAATTCCTTTGGAAAATTGGCCAATCTATTTGGTAATTGCAACATTCATTTCTATTATGGGAAAATGAGACTCTGCTACTTTTGGAAACTGTTTCTGATTCTCAGCAAAGCTTGGGTCATACAGAGAGAACAGGTTCCTGAGCTTTTTTAAGGAATATTGTCCCCACACAGCTCAATACTAAACTACTCTTATTAATGGCATGGTAAGATTAAAAGCAAGCTCACACATAAGGCCCTCTATGGCTAGTTTAAGCTAGTGCTATCAGGGGTGCAGCAGGTAAGACACACAGAAGGAAGTTTGGTTTAATTCCAAAAGCCATTAAAACTTTGTATGAAGTGAAAACTCCACTGATAATGTTGACCTGCATCTTTAACTGAAAATAAATATTAATTGCGCTCACTGTAGTCTTCTTTTAGTAAAGACATTTTTTAAATGTTTTTTAAACCTGTAACTATAGACCTGCTAGTTGGATTGGATTTTATGTGACCAGAATTTACTCTGAGACTGCATTCACTTGTTTGACATGTTACAATTTGCTATGATACATGTTCATGCCTTTTTCATGAACATGGAAGGGCTTTAAATTGACATAATTTCACATGAAGTCCTTCCAGTGTAATAAAAATCACTCCATCAGCACGTGGTCTCCAAGCTGCCTTTTTATTCACACCTAATCATCTGGAAGTTTAACCAGAAAACTGAAAATGTATTATTAAGGTTTATGCAACAGGACAATTCTACTGTCAGTTTGCCCATAAAGAAAAGAACTACAGACTTTTAATCTGGCCCTTACATATTATTTCTTTTGCAGCTAAATTATTTATTGAGCAATTGTCCAATATTGAAGGAGGAACCTAAACTGACAGGGATCCTGAACTGTTCCAGTTAACTTTTACCTTATTCCATGATTGCAGGTTATAGAATTCACACACAGTGTCAAAACATAAACATGATGGCAGTGTAATTACCTGTATTTACCTACTCAGCTGCATGAACCTTTAAATCAAATTTCAGATCGTTTCAGGGTTTAAAAAAAAATCAAAATTTAATTTTGAAATTGAATTCTAAGGGTGACTTAGTTTCTCCCCTTCCCTAAAATCTTTTAGAGGCACACTTTTTTTTCTCTTGCTGTTTGTTTCATTTTACTAGTGAGAGGTAAGGGATAATCCAAAAATGCCATCATCTCCCAGCAGCAGTGCAGTGCAGTTCATGGCACCACTGACAGAAATATTGACTTTTCACTTTGAACACAGTGACATAGCACATGAAAAGGTGACTTGTCATGTTTCCTGCAGGTTTTGCCCATGACACATGCTTATATGTGGTTTTTGGTTTGTTTGGTGATTATTTTTGTACCCTGATGACCTTTAAAAGCAGACTGTATTTTTGGTTCTGTTCCTGATATGATGTCACCCCACTTACATAGCAATTATGTTTACTTTGGCCTATCGCACTTAACTGAGGTGGTCATGTCATTTTTTTTTCTCTGTTTCTGAAATAGTGGAACAGAATAATTTAAACTTCGATTCATTATCTAATAGATTCAAAGGGTTGGCTGTGTTTTCCTTGTGTGTTTGTCCACTCTGACTCTGATGAAGGCACGGTAGTGTTGAAATCTCACTCTGTTTGCATAAGTCACGGCTGTGAATTTAACTTGTGTGCTTCCTGTCATTCATAATGCCACAGCTCACTCCCAATGCCCATGAGCCTTAAGATGTGTTGTTTTCAATAGCATGCCACATATTTTTCACAGTATAGAAAGAAAGGATAGTAAAAGTCACTTCGGCACAAATTTGGGATCCCCACGGAGTTTGTCTTTCAATTATATTTCGAGTTGAGATGAAATCAAACGCGTCTTCAACTGTGATATTTTAACGAGATATGACACGAGGTCCCAACAAATAACATTCAAGTGATGCAACAAAAATAGAGGTGGGCTTTTCCCCCTACATCTAGTACAATTTCCGGCCCTTCCAGACTCTTCACAGACAAGAACACTAGTCAGTTGTAGGTCAGTACCTGATGAAGGTGGTTTTCCCAGTGGAGTACTGGCCGACCAGCAGTACCATGGGTTTACTCTGGAAGTCAGCAGGCTCTAGGGCCGGGGAGTGGAAGTCATGGAAGAGATAGGTCTCTTCCAGCGGCAGCAGCTTCTTGGTGTAAAGAGTCTGCAGTCCCTCCGTAACGGTCTGGTACATCTCTCCTTCTTTGTTGCTGCCACCCTGCTCCTGTTTGACCCAGCTGAACATGCTTCCCGCTGTGTTCTGTATCCAACTTCCTTGTTTCGATGTTTCCAAATATTGCGGCTGTTTTTGCCTCCTTCTCTGTGAGCTCCGTCCTTAGCCTGAGCGGAGGGAAGTGTGTGTCTGGCTCCAGGGAGTCTCGGCTACTCTCAGTACTGTGCCTCCTCTGTGTGCTGCTCTGGGCGTGTGTTTGTGATGTGGAGGGTGCTGATGTGCTTACCTGGGGGCACCGCCCTTCGCCCCGTGACGACACAGACTCTCTCTCACACACACACACACACAACGCACATACGGGGACGTTTCAAGAATGTTCTGACAGGGTACCACGGGAGGCTCAGCAACAGCACGGGAGTGCTTTCGCCACATCTAGCGGCAAAACTGAATATTTGCTCACAAACAAATCCGGTGCAGACATTAAACACATGGATAGTTTTTTAGGCCCTCATACAGATGTATGACATGAAAGTAAGTAAAAACTAACTGTAGCCTAATTAAGCCACGGATGGAATAGTACGGAAGGTTTAACTTGAACTAAAAGTGCTCATTATGCAGACTTATATAAATGAGAGTAGCGATTAGATCATAATACTGATTCATTAATGTTTCTATTCCTTTAGTAAAGCAACAGGAGATGGTTCTAATGAATTTAAGCTTAATCTGTAATAATGCAGTAACATATATTAGTAGAAGTATAATGATAAGTAGCAAAAGCCAACATACGGTTACTTCAATCAAACTATTGTGAAGTAAAAAAACTCAAAGGACAGTAATCAAGTAAATATACTAAGTTACTTTCCACCACTAAACTGTCCTTTAGTGGTGGAAAGTAACTTAGGACAGCGAAGAAAGTGAGACAAGTGCAACAATATATGTTAAATAGTGCCATGAAAAAATATTTGCCTACTTCTTGATTTGTTAGTTTTTTAAAAATATTTGTCGCATTTAAATGTTTCAGATCATAAATTACTTCTACTATTACTACTATTAATAATAATGGTAATAAACAAAGATAAACTGTGTAAATACAGTTTTTGAATGATAATGTGAAAATAGAGCTGTTGTTATAGGGAGATGTTGTCCTGTAGCACCCACTATTATTGAAAAACCACTGCAGCATATGTGTTCTATAAGGATTAAATTGCTGGAAGTTAAAATAGCCAAGGGCCAAAACAGAAATTGTCATTTTAGAGATATTTATTTTTTGGATGCTCCTGGTATTGTATAGTTTAAAAGGGTGTACACCTTTCCTTTCAGTGGATCATGCAGTAGCAAAGTTAGACCAAGCACAGTAGCAAATCTAAAAAGAAAAAAATATCACGGTGTTGCAGCCAGTGAAAGTCCAGACATCAACCAGACTGAAATACTGTAGTGAGTTATTAAGAGAGCTATTCATAAAGGAATATCTGTAAACATCAATGAATTGAAGCAACATTTTTTTAAAGAAAAGTTGACTAAAATTCCCCCACAAGTGATGTGGGAGAAAATTGGACAAAAAATCTTCAACCTTCAAGTGACTTATTACTGGCAGAGGTGGTTCCTTAAGTTACTGAATCTTATTAACTTACTTGCTTTTTCACAAACTGTTTCTGCATATTTGCTTAGTGTTTATTAATAAATAATAACACTGTGTATTATGTCATGTTTTGTAGTTCATCTGAGGCTGCATTTACCTAATTTTAAGGCCTGCTAAGAACCATATTATTATTATTATTATTGTTGTTGTTGTTGTTGTTGTTATTCAAAAGTCCAAATAATGAGATCCTGTGTCAAAGTCATAACCTTTAACTCATGTTAATTTTGAAATACCAAGTGTGTATCATGATTACCAAAGTTTCATTTTAATAAAATTCTGAAAACTTTACCTACCTTAAAAATGTAGTTTGTGTATATATTATGGAGACACTGTTTTTAATCAGGATTTATTTCCTCCACATATCTTAGTTTTTCACCATCTGTTGAGATATTTAATATTATTGAGAGCATTATCAACACCAACCATCAGGGGGCGCGCATGTAGGCAAATGAGAACCTAGTGCGAAAAATCCTCTAAAGCAAACGAAGAAGAGGCGGAAGCGGAAATAAGGTTCTTTTGTTTTGAAAGAGGGAAATTTAAAAACTCGACGGTGTTAGTCGGAAATAAACAAAAGCATTGGGAGTAAGCCTTCAAAAAACGACAGGAAAATGGACGCAAACTAACACTCTTCGCCCCTGAATGTAAAGTAGGTCACCGGAGAAACATTTTGTAGTGTTTAGGTTGCGTTTGAAACCGAGCCTTTCTTTGATGTCAGCGTCTCAGCTGAACGTGTTCAAACTCCTATTTTCCTTCTTGCACTTAATGTATTTTTCCGACTAAATGTTTACAGATAGGAGTATAATGGAGTAGCTATAACGCAATGTTAGGCATCATGTTAGGAACATTTGGTCGACTGTAGGTCTAACAGAGAGAGCTGTCGATCTTAGCACAACGGAAGCTTTTAGAGCTGCCACAGAAAATAATTTGAATGCTTTTATAGTTAAATACTAATATTAGTTGTAGTTAAGGAAATATCAAAAGAAGAATCTTTCCAGGCATAAAGATTACTTTTTTATTGTTGTTGTTTTTTTTTTTTTATTTAGCTGATATTATTATGTGTTTTTTTTTTTTTTTTTTTTCGGTGTGTGTGTGTAACAAAACAAAACGAGACATCACTGTAAGACTTTCAGGCTCGATTAACCTTATGAGAGGCCGTCAGTGACTTCCGGTATACAACTTTGTTTCTAATAAAGTGAGACCTCTTTGTAAAATGTAAATAAAATCAAAAGAAAATATTATTTTTGCTAAAAAATATACGCTTGTTCAATTCAATTAGTATTTTAACCATATGTATTTAAAAAAAAAAAAAAAAAAAGAAGCTTCAAACAGGCTGAATAAAAAATGAAAAATGCAGATTAATCTGAAAGGCTGCCTAAATAATTTAAGAGCATTGTTTCTGCCTAAATAATTGCCTGGAGTTGACACCAGGATGGTTGCTGAAGTGAAATGGATAAAACAGTCCTTTTGCCTGACTAATAAAAACGTGACATATTTTTTGGAAATGTAGGAGCAACTGTAGGCATGTCCTCCCAGGTAACAAAGAAAGAGCACGAAAGCACCTGAAAGGAGGCTTGTTTGTTTTTTAAGCTATTACATCCGTAAAGGCACCATGAATGCTAAAGGATACATTACGTTAAAATAAATAGCGTTGTCTCTTCAATCCTCAGACATTCTAAATGTATTTTATTGTTAAAGTTTACGCTGAGGGGGAGTTTTCTTTTAACTTTCTACTCTTATTTGTTTAATTAAAAAAATATATTTTGTGATGAGTCAAATTGTTCTTGTTATATAATGTAATTTTTGTAATATCATAATGACTTTGCTTGAAATATCTGCATATGTGCAAGTGGTGCAGGCCTTACTCTTAGAGCTTAAACAAATTTGAGCTCTAAATTTTATGTTGAACTTTAGCTTCACTTTCAGTTTAATGACCGTACAGTGACAGGTATTTGGGGCTAGAATATGTCTCTAGATTCATTCCAAATCATTTTTATGAAAAAACTAGTAAAGATGGGAAAGCTTAGGAGTTTATCGTCAACCTGGAATTCTTTTCAGGGAAGTCAAATATGGTCAGGTTGGAAGCATTTGTTCAATAACCCACTGCGTTGTGTAGTGAGCATGTTGTGATGACAGTGTTTGTAAAAGCTCAGTAAATGTGGTCTTTCATTTTCCTGCAGGGTTGATTCACACAAACATGAAGAAAAAGGCAAGGAGGTCGCAGGAGACACACAGTGTCCAGGAGGAGTGTGAGTGACTTTCACACACAGTTGGAAGTCAATATCTCCTGCTGCTGTTTTTTTTGTTGACAAATGTGTATTTAAACCACCTTTTGACTGCTAATTCCAGCCATTGTGTGTTGTGTGTTAGGCTTGACTTTTCAGCTCTGTTGTGTTGTCGCTGTGGTTTTAGATATAGTGCTCTTACTGTTAAAAAAAGAAAATCAGCAACTAAAGCTATATCTTCACATTTCTCCTTACATACGTTAAAAACTTAATGAGTGTTTATGATGATGTCTTTTGGGGCCTTGAGAAAGCTTTTTTTAGTTGAATGAAGGTTTGCATATTTTGTGTGTATCTGCAGGCTGTGCTTTGTGTAGGTGCAGTGATGATGACCCAGCCATGTTTGGGGAGAAAGTCACACTCAAAGAACATAAACTCTCTGTCCACTACTTCTGCTTGGTAAGACAACGCCTGCAAGTATTTCTGTTTTCACAGGAATATGTATTTTTCAGCCTTCAAGCATATTTTATTGAGACTTGCTTTACAAGTGCCTGACCAACAGTTATAGCATTAAAAATATTCTTTCTGAAAGACTTGTACAAACCAAGTCACAATCAATCGAATATAAAAATAAATAAATAAAACAAGCAAACAAAGAAGGAAATGATTTATTCTATGACCTCATTATGATTTAAGTGAATTTATTTGGTGGTAAATATTAGAGGAGGGAGCACAGTCACCACAGAACAAGAGGGCTCATGGTTTGTATTTTTCTGTCCCACAAATAAAGTGACAATGATGTATTTTCTTAGATTAAAAATGCTTTAAAAGGGTCTGTTTGTTAAGAGTGTGTCTTAATAATATTGTAAGCATGTGTTTGTCTCAGCTAACATCTTGTGGAGTTTATCAGCGAGGAGAGGACGACGAAGGCATCTTCGGTTTCCTGGTGGAGGACATCAAACAGGAGGCCCGCCGGTCAGCTCGACTGGTGAGCAGTTCAATATTATTACCTTGCATATATTAAGAGCTCTACAGTATCTCACAAAAGTGAGTACACCCCTCACACTGCATACAATGGGTCTGCATGGCACAAGAAAGCCCACAAACAGTTTGCTAAAGACAAGCAGACTAAAGACATGGACTACTGGAATTACGTCCTGTGGTGTGATGAGACCAAGATGAACTTATTTGGTTCAGATGATATTAAGCATGTGTGGTGGCAACCAGGTGAGGAGCACAAAGACAGATGTGTCTTGCCTACAGTCAAGCATGGTGGTGGGAATGTCACGGTTTGGGGCTGCCGGCACAGGGGAAAAAATGGTGGCCACAAAAAATATTGACACGTTGGACACAATTTGGACATTTTCATTTAAGGGCGTACTCGTCTTTGTTGCCAGCAGTTTAGACATCAAATTTATACTGTTATATTATATCAAAGTGTCATATCTTCAGTGTTGTCCCTTGAAAAATTATAATAAAATATTTCTTAAAAAGTGAGGGGTGTGCTCACTTTTGTGAGATACTGTAGAGCAAATACAACAAATAAGATCCCAACACCCTTCTACATTTGGTCAACAGCAAATCCTCTAGGTGTGATTTGTGATTGAAGTGTGCGGGCCTGTTTGTATTTACTGTTTCCTTGTGTGCTGTATATGTGTCTCAGACATGTTTTGGCTGTAAGAAGAAGGGAGCATGTGTCGGCTGTAATGTCAGGAGCTGTAGGAAGATGGTTCACTTCCCCTGTGGGAGGAAGCAAATGTTTGTCTCCCAGTTCACTGGACTCTTCCCGTGAGTGCTGACAACACATTAAATTCTTTAATTGTATTTGTAGGTTGGTTAAAGGCATAAAGCACTGTTTGCTAACATGAAATACTCCTGCTGTGGCCAAACGATAGTCATAAAAGATATACACAAGCTGATTTTTCAGTGTTTGCCACACATAGGCTTTACATGCATGGGTGTTAGTTTCTTTCTATGTCGCCCTAGTATGACAAACGTACTAGGGCAACATACTAAGATTTGTCATGGATGCAACCCACATTCTCATCTCTACTGCTTAATCCACAAATGCATTTTGCTTACAAATGTGGCAACATTTAAGAGAAAATAAACAGACTTTCCAGTGGTATAAAATTTATTGCCAACAAACATTGTTACAGCAAAGAAACAACTGACCAAAAGCAAGTTACTTTGTGTGCTAAGGTACATATAGGGTTCTGGGCAGTAACTTAGCTTTTTGTAGGACTGCTCTCTTCTGGACAGAATCATCTGATGTTGTGCTGGGAATCTGCAGGAGCCACTCTTCCAGTTTTGGGGTTATAGCTGCTAATGGTGGTGGTCAGAGGGCCCGGTGGCGCCAGTGTCCGGCAGCCTCGCCTCTGTCAGTGCGCCCCAGGGTGGCTGTGGCTACAATGTAGCTTGCCATCACCAGTGTGTGAATGTGTGTGTGAATGGGTGGATGACTGGAAATGTAAAGCGCTTTGGGGTCCATAGGGACTAGTAAAGCGCTATATAAATACAGCCATGTAATGCTCCTGATTACTGATCTCAGCTCATCTTCGGGGGTCATCTTCTTAGATTGTGGGTCTGACACTCACTAATCTCTGCCCTTCCTCTTTCCATTGCTCACAGAGCCTCAATGATGGAGCACCTGTCTTACCTTCTGAAGGTATTTGACTTGTTGACATTCAGGCATCTTTATCATTTTTCCTTCACCCTGTGGGACACCTAGGTACTTTGGTTGTCCAGTATATCTTTTAGTCTGACTTCTGGTGGCTCCATCCCTTTAGTTCGAATCACCTCGCCTCTATGAAACCATTTGACCACACTGGGAATGTCTTCTGGTGTTATTTCCAGTGCCTACTCATCTTGTCATGATGTGGAGAGGCTGGATGAATGAGTATTTGCTGTTAGCAGCCCATTTATTTTTGTTGCAAGGTGGTCATGGAGTGCATTTAGCTTCTTCAGCCAGTAGGCATGGCTCGTGTCAGGTCTTCATGGTGTACAGCTCTTCATTCCAGAGACTCATTGTTGGATGTCTGTCTTTGACTGGCTGTTGACTGGCTCTTGTTCTAGAAAGCTATGGTCTGCTCTGAGTTCCACCAGGCACTTGGCTCTTTCTCCAAAATGTTCTTCCAGTATTGCTTAGTTTCAGCTCTCGGTGGGTCTCCTCCTGTGCTATTATTTCTTTGAAGCTGATAGTACATCGTGGATCTTTCTTTGGAGAACACACCATTTATTTTCTTGGCCTATTACTTTGTTGCCTCATCAGTTCTATGGTTAGACCTACTCCAGCTACACCATCTCAGTCTGCATCTAGAAGTGGTAATCCTTACTCTGTTGCTGCAGCAGATCCACAGATGTGATTTAAGAGTGGAGTCTGTCAGAGAGGCAGGTGAAACTGTTATTCATTTATCACCAAGTACTTTGGGAGTGATGTATCTGTAAAGAAAAAATTAAGAAGTAGATGTACCTCTTCTTTGTGAACCCATAAAAAACTGTTTCTGCCACAAAAAGAATCTAATTCTACTGAAAACTGAATTACAAAAATGTCCAAACTATCATAGAATTTAAAACTTAAATTCTTAAAACTTAAATAAACTGCTGTAAAATGCTGTCAAAGTTCAGCTTCAATAGTGTTGGTTCCTTTTAAAAAGTATATGCACCAAATTGCAGAGAAATTGCAAAACTCTTCCAAGCTGCAGCTGCATAAAACTGCTAAACTATAATACTGTAAATATAAAAGATAGTAACTGCCCCTCTGTCTGTGTGTCCAGATCTTACTGTCCAGATCATAGTCCCTCCCAGTCTCTGTGTACTGGGTTAGACATCAGTCTGCCTCGATCCTGCTCCATCTGTCTGGACTCTATTGATCCCGTTTTGTCTTACTCCATCCTCAAGTGTCCATCCTGCCATACCAGCTGGTTCCACAGAGACTGTGTGCAGGTACCATGAGTGTGCAGAGAGCCCTGATTTTATATGTTGGGTTGGCTATTTAGTACTATTTAGAAAGGTTTACAGGAAATGCAGCTCGACTTTGCTTTCATGGGAGCTGAATGTTTTGAAATATTCCCTGAATATGTGGTCCTGCATTTTTTTTAATGGTTTATATGGCTGTCCTGCATACTGGACTCTGCTGAATTGATTATCTGCAGTTCTACCACCAAACTGTGTCCATTCAGTTTGAGAAGATTAAATTCATTTTTTACACTCCATATTACAGTGGTCCCTTGTTTATTGTGGGAGTTACATTCCAAAAATGTGAAATCCACGAAGTAGCAAACTTAATTTTTTACAATTATTATAGATGTTTTAAGGCTGTAAAATCCCTCACTACACGCTTTATACATTTTTCTCAGACAGGCATGAACATTTTCATACTTGTATCTTTTGTTTAAACACTCTCAAAGTTCAAACCTTCGTAGAAAAATAAGTCCAGTATTATAGAATGAAACCAAAGGCACCCGCGGCTGCCTTGGACAGTGTAAAATGTTTCGTTGACGTGTAAATTTGACAAGCTGAATGCATTCTGTACTGTACAGGAGACACTGCACAAGATTGATTGACAATGTTCTACAGCCAATCAGGATGCAGAACACAATGCGCTGTATGGAAAATTGCTCAAAAAAAATCTGCGAAACAGCAAGGCCCCGAAAGGTGAACCGCGTTATAGCAAGGGACCACTGTATATAAAAAGTACAATGCATGTGTAACTTTTTGTATTTCTGTGTATTTTTATTGGCGTGTGTCTGTGTGTTAGCGTCAGGCCCACAGTGCAGGCCTGTTCTTCTTTAGATGTACCCTGTGTAACAACAAGGAAAACTTCCAGGAGGAAATGCTCAGAATGGGAATATACATCCCAGAGAGGTAACCTTAAATTATATCTGCAGCGTTTCAGCACTTGTTTGTCCAGGAAAAACTGTTATTTGCTTTGGTTTGTTTTTGTTTTTTGCCCCCCCACCTGAACCCTTTGTCTGGGCTTCCTGCAGAGATGCCTCGTGGGAGTTGGAGGCAAATGCATATGCAGAACTGTTGGAGGTTTACAAACGCTGTGACGCTCTCACCTGCCTCTGCAACAATGGTTGTACACACTCTGCCAAGAGCGGGTATGGCATTTATATTTTTCTTTCATTAGTTTACAGATTTGTATCTTTCGTATCTAAGGATGCTTGTAAAAACAACATTTTCTGTATATTAGTAATGTATGCACATTACTAATATGTATTCCAAATATATGTGTGTGTGTGTGTGTGTGTGTGTGTGTGTGTGTGTGTGCGTGTTTATACATATATGTCAAATATACAGCGGTCAGCAGTTTGAATAATGTGCAAAAGGAATAGCAATATGAATGGACTGTATGTAATGGACTGTATAGTGTTGAAGTTCCGGTAGATGAGGGTGAGGTGTCTATGAATGTCACTGTTCAGCAAGCGTTATTACATTAATAAAGTTTGGCCTATTTGAATTAAAGAAATACAGACTCTTAAGTTAGCAGAGTTTCTTAAGGTTAATATCAGTACATAAGTGGAGAAACTATTGAAATCCATCAGATTTCAATAGTTTTTCCATTCAATTAATGTTCAGACTTATTGGAGACAGTTTCAGATTTGCTCCTTTAAGTGGTGTTTAACAGTCTGAGATTAAGAAACAAGAAAAGAATAAAAACTAAGTACAAAAAAGTATTTGTTTTAAGGTCATACGTTATTTCTTATAGAACATTAAAAATGTTGTAAAATTGTTTAGAGCCAACAGGAAAAATAGTCAAGAAGTAAAGTTGCGTCTAAGGATCTATATTTATAACTGCTGTTTATCAAATAAAGACATTAGTTACTGTTAAAAAAAAAACTTAAAATCCTTTAAACAACAGAACCACATTAGCACAGGGGCAGCTGTTTGTGTGCTAATGCTGTGCTTTACATTATGTAAGGCATCAAGACTGGCAAAGTGTAGCAATAAAATGAGTGGAATAAAAAAATTCAGTGCTGTTGTCTCAGCGGAGCAGATCTTAGTTTCCTCAGCTGTGTGAAGCATAATCATTAGTGATATTTCTCTGGCTTTCGTCATCTAGAGATTAGGAAATATTATGGGAATCACTTTATAATTCTGTTTTTGTGTTTCTCAGATGGTTTGAGGTGATCCGCTGCCGACTGTGTGGCTCTAGAGGGACTCACAGGAAATGTTCGGGACTAAAGTTGGACACTAAAGACTGGGCCTGCACTGACTGCACACAAGCGACAGATGGGAAAGGTATGGGTGGTTAATGATGGCTGGTTCCATGTTTGTAAAACACTGGCTAATCCTACCTTTTCCATTTTTTTTCATATTTGACAACGTCTGAGACAACATGTCACTCAGCTCTGCCTCCTCTTTGCTTTATAAATTGATGGAGAGATGACTAAACACTCTGAACCGTGTTACCTTGTTCTCCAGCCTCCCTTGTTAGGTCTCCTCAGGGAGGTCCGAGGAGAAGTCTGCTGTCCAAACGCCACAGGCCTTCAGTTCACTCCTCCATCAGCTGTAAAAGGTACAAGTTAACCTGCCAGTACCTCATCGAGGATGCAGGATTTGTTCTTAATTGTCACTCTCTGTCTCTTAGACCATCTTTACCCGAAAGATCTGGATCGCCTGAAGAGCTCCTGCAGTCTTTGGTCCCTCAGCTTCATCCCCCAAGTGTCCAGGTGGAGGTGATCGGGGACCAGGCTCTGTCAGCTGGTCTCGACTTAGTCAGGAGGGCTGATTTTGACCCCACACAAACCCTGTCTGTCAGGTCAGTGGCGAAAAGCTTTCCTGAGTTGTGCTTGTTGTTTAGACTTTTTGCTATTTGTCTTCTTTACTGTGGGATGTTATTTGTCCAGGTTCAAAGACATAGATCAGACTCCCCTTCCCAACAACCTCTGGGACAGTGACACAGCCAAGGAGTACTTCCTGAAGCTGCTGATGCAGCAGATACAGGAGTGTGTAGTGTTCGAGGGCCCAGATGGATCCAAAAACTTGGCGCTGGACTCAGAGGGTACTTCCAAAGCTTATTTTTGTGTTATAAAGCCATTATGCAGTTGTATGTAAATGAAAAATTTGAACAAAGACACTGACTGTGTATGTTATTCAGCTCTGCGTGAGGACCTTTATTTTGATGTCGGCTGCCTGCTGGCCCTCTCTCTGGTCCATGGTGGTCCACCTGTTGGCTTCTTCTCGCGTGCTCTCTATCAGTGTCTATTCAACTACCCAGCCAACCGTCCCCTCAATGTCACACATATGACCCCTGACACACACTTCACCCACCAGGTCACCAGGGTAAGAACAAGACAAACTTTCATGGAAGGCACAGTGGCTAAAAACGTATAAAATAAAATTATAGGTAGTTTTAAAATAGAGATCGAATCATTTCAGATCACAGAGGCAGAGTCTTTAGAAGAGCTAAAAGAAGTCATGGCAGTCAGCTGGGAGTACCTGGAACTAGCTGGCTGTAATCGACCAATCAGCAGCCTGAAGGAGAGAGAGGCTCTGGTGGAGGATTTGGTGAGCTTCACCATAATCACCAGGATGCAGCTGCCACTGCAGAGGTAAGATAAATAAACATGGAAGTACAGTAGATGGCTGTTTTCCTGCATGCACTGCAGTCCTGATCTTTTCTGAATGTCACCTAATAGAGGTGCCCATAAATGTGTATGAAATCAGTCTTAAATAGTTATAGCAGCACCCTAGTGCATGGCCCGTGTGATGTTTAATCGCTCCCGTGTAAGAAAAGTGAAGGTAATTCTCCAGCAAAGTCAGCGTAAGCATGCCAGGACCCCGTGTGCTTTATCCTAGAGGAGAAAGGGCTGCTGTGGCTTGAACTGGTGCTTATGTTATTTAGACCGTTGTTCTGAATATAAGACGCAGAGTATAAAATGACCCCGGTTTTCTTTATGGACAGCTAAAACTCCATCACTGAATATAAATAAAGAAAACAAAGAAAACAACAAAAGCTTGTCAAAATATAATTCTCCTTTTCTAATTTACAAAAATATTACCACTATGGTCATCAGAGGTGTACTGCTTTAAGTCATTAAATGTAATTAAACCTATTCTTTGAATGTGACCTCAATCAGACCTACTCTCATTAAGGAGAATCCTAATCCATCCATCTCTACAGTAACACACAAATATTATTTTCCATTTATATATTAAACTTTGTTACATACAACTCTGGGCAGATGGTGGTGCAATAGTTCGCACTTTTACTCACAGGCAAGAAGGTCCTGAGTGTTATTGATCTTAGTCATTTGTTATTTTATGAATAAATACTAAATGAGTTGGGGAAGCAATGCTTAAGTGGAAACTGATGTTGCCGTACACACAAAGATTACTAGTCTCATCCTCACAGTGGAAAATCCAGTTATTAATTTAACACAGTTATGAGATCAGTACTTGGTATCAGCAGATGCATAAAACCAAGACATCGTAGCATATTAGAACGGGAAAAGCCTGGATTGGTGCATCCTAGTTACTAATTGTAGTCCTAATAGTAAAAGAAACCAAATTAAACAACACTTCCTTATAACAGCACCTGCTGATCTTCTTTAGGTGTCTTATTTTGTATTTTTTAAGATATGCTTTTTCCATTGTAATGATTGTGGTGATAACTCTCCTGTTTTCCTTGGTCTTTCTTGTATTTTCAGTGTTTACTTTGCTTATTTTCATCCTCAGGTTTCGGGAAGGTCTACAGACTTTGGGTGTCTTTGATCAGGTGACTGAAGTTTGAAAAGAAATTTACCCTTTTCTAAATCAGTTCAAAAATGTCTCAGAGCTGTTTGTAACCCTGTTAACACAAATGGGAATATTTGATGGGAAAACAAAGACTAAGTGACTTAAACTGGACTGATTAATATAAAAAGCAGCAATTAATGTTATTAAACATCAAGATAAAGTATTCAGAAGTTGAAATGAAGAAAAGTGAAGCTAAAAACTCTAATTACATTGTACTATGATCAGGTTCAGCTCTTCCCATCTGTCTTCTGTGGAGTTTTCTGCGAAGCTGGTGATCATCTCACAGCTCAGAAGATTGGTCAGCTCTTCACCATCAACTTCTCTGAGCAGGAGGAAAAATTGAAACGAGAGACGCCCGTTGTCACCTTCTGGAGGCACTTCCTGCTTGAGTGTGAAGGTGAAATGTTAATCCTATTTTTTATTATTATAAATAAAAAATATTGCATTAGGATGGATAAAAGTGGTAGTGGGTCCTTTTCTAACTCTCTGTTTTATGTGTTGATACGTTTTCCCAAAGTGTCCCACAGAAATGATGATGATAATATTTATGCTCTAAAATGTTTATACTCCCTTTCTGTTTTTCCTCAGTTGGAAGGAGCTCCATCTCCCTTCAGGACCTCCTTCGCTTTGCCACAGGAAGTGCCAAGCAACAAGCTGTCAGTGCCGTCTCTTCTCCCTCCATCTCCTTCCTCCATCCTCTCACACCCTCCCCATTAGGATTCAAAGAAGGGAGAGGTGTGGACTGGAGGGATGAGGGACTCTTCCCTCAGAGTGAGCCTGAGTCCAAACACCTCCTCCTACCCGTCACTTCCTCCTACCAGGCTTTTAAAAGCTCCATGGAGCAGGCCATCAGCCACCATGTGCACCTTCTCCCCTCAGATGGTTAAAGAAGTAGGTGGGGTTGGCTCTGGTCTGGTTTGGGATCTGTGTTTGAAGATAAACTCTGATTGTTTTTTTGTTTTTTTCCAAGGGGTTTCTTTGTGATTGACAGAGAGAAATTTGGGCAATGTACGCATTTAAAACATAATGAACAAGGTTTTTTGATGTTTTGTTAAAGAAATCACTATTTGCTTCAGCAAGAAAAACTTTCAGTATCGTAGCTGGTTGAGTGGTATTGTTTACAGATACCATGACACGGTATTAATGTGTAGACCTTAGTGTTTTCTATATCATTTATACTGAGTTAGCTGGTGTTGTATACCTAGAGGACCGACAGTGTTACGTAATACTCTTCTTTTTTCTGACATATGTATAATATTCTTTAGTAGAATGCTAGCGCAGCATGCCTTCACAAGCTCGGAAGAGTGCAAACTCACAAGCACTAGGCAATTCCTGTCAATAGGCTTCTTGGAGTTGGCTGATAAGAAGAAAGAATGTTCTGTATGTTCTTTTGAAGATGTAAATCTAGATGCAAATATCCATCCTTTTATCTATTTACTTAACTGCTTAAACAAGCACGGAATATGAATTGAACCACAAACCCTTTCCTTCTTGTGGCGCTCTGCTCCAAGCTCAAAGGTTCCTGCTGAGGATCCAAGCTGTTAAACGCCTCACAAATAGTTTGATCTTGACGGCAGCATCCGTGGATCAGTCCTGACTTGAAGCTGTCAGCGACGGGTGTTTGGGTACATTGAAATTTTGTCCTTTCGAAAAAGCTAGACTTCAATATTAAAACACTTCTTGAAGGCTGTAGTTACCTGAAGTGAAGCTACTATCGTATCTCTGTTATTACAACCTTGCAAACACATTCTGAGTCATGAGAGTGGTGCATTATTGTTGTTGTTTGTTTGTTTTTATCTATGTTTCTTTTACAATAACACATTTGACCAAATAGGCTTCAGTTCATTTTTAATGCTTGTCTCTCCATAGAGCTTGTCTCTCTTTTGATTGTATCCCAGTATATCTTAAATACATTTATGCTTATGGTGATTGAGGATTTTGTACATATTGTTTGTAGTTGCCTAATGATTAATCCTGCCTCATGTGTTGTTTTTCTGGGTTTGGAAGTGTGGGGAGATTTTTTTGGGGGGGGAGGGGGGCATTTTAGAGACAGAAAACATTGATGGCCAAAACGTAGCCCCTCATCCTGGAATTGTCCTTGGAATCCATTTAGCATTAAAAGGTCTTCAACCGTCGTCACTTTCTGTTATGTAATCTCAACATCTTTTGTGATACGGTGCTGATTTTGTAACCTTGACTTTTAGTTCAGTCATACTTTACTGTACATATTTTTCAAAAACCTCTTTTAACGAGCTGTCCTTGCTTTCCTTGTACTTTGTTCATATTTGCAGATATAAAGATAAAAAAAAAAACTCTGTAATCATTATATTTTATCCAAATGTAAACAAACAAGGGGTCTATGTGTTGACATTAAATGATGTTTCGGAAGTGAAATTAACTTTACTGATTTAATATTCTCAGTGATAAACAGATTTTTTTTTTCTGTGTTGTGTCAGCTATTAAGCTAGCAATGTAAACAGAGTTGGCAGCAGATTAGGATCAAGCATAACACTTAACATTTCATTTCTGTATGAGAATCTGAATACATTTGTCAGTGGCATATTTTGCACTGCTGTAACTTTACAACAGGACTTGTAGAAGAAAGTAGAAATGTACAAACTTTTACGCTCATTAAATTGAAACTACATTGTCATTTCAATTTCATTCATAATTTTGGCCTATAGCTTCAATAAAAGCTAATTTTCATTTAAATAAGATGCCCAGAAAGCTGCAGAAGAAGAAATGTTAGCTGGAGCTTTGCCAAATAAGGAGAACTGTGGCTTTCCTGCAACTTTTTACCTTAGTGTCCTGTTTATCACACATAATAAAAAGCATTTACTGTCTGGTTGTGGTGCTCTTTGTGATAGGGCAGCATTTTTTCTTTTTTTTTTCTTTTTTTTTACTTCAACTTCTTAACACATTGGCTTTTTCTCAAAACGAACCCAACAACAGCAGTGCATTTTGTGATGAAATAAATTGTGCCGTCCTTATAGCAAATTTGGTTTTCCACTTGCTGTGGAGGGTGAAGCAGCGCACAGTTAGATTAAGACTTGCTCGTTTATCAAGGCAGTTCATAAATATGTAAGCTATAGTTTAGATGTGTAAAATGTGTTAATTTCATTTGGTTTAAGTGTTTGTGTATAGGCAAATGTTTGTCATGCTGAGGGCAAACTGCAGTTTCTGTTTGTAGAGTTCAAAAAACTGTTGTTGATTCATTCTGATGATATCGTATTTTTGTGTCTGTAAATTCAAACTGGGTCCTTATGCTGCTAATGTCATTTGAAGTTTAAACTGGTGTTAGGCAGCCATTCTTCCATAGCATGAACAACAGTAATATTCTAAGGCAGTTTTGGACTAGTAATATTAGTTTTTGAATTATTGTTAGTTTTAGAAATTTCAGGTATTTTTTAACTGCTTTCATATACAATCATTCAGGGTGTTTATTTTGATTGAAGTGCTGATTGCTGCCCACAGCATCGTGTTTTGGAATACGGTTTTAAGGGTTTAAAAGCATTACAAGGTGAAAAGAAATGGCACTTGTGTATCATTCTTACATCTACTTGTATGACCAGGGCCTTCTTAAATAAACCGGACACGAGTGAACAAAGGTGACTAAATCTGCAGTCTCCATGAAACTTTTCAACTCATATACTCTTTCACCAGTCTGCAAATAAATACTGTGATGGCGGTCAGACCCACACCAGGTCCTGAGTTTGATATGTAATGAATCTCCACCAGGAGGTAATGTGGCAGATACCCACAAAGAAAAATTGGTATGGCCCGGATCTGGCCCACACAATATGCTTACATATGGCCCACCTACCGCGAAGAATGACGGCCCTTTGGTGGCCCAGATCTGGTTTGCCAGAGGTGGCCCACACATGGGCCAGCACAAGGCCAGTTGCAGACACACTGCTGGCCCTGTGCTGGCCCAGAACAGTTTCAGCTTTGGCCCCAGATGTCCTTAATCAAGCCATGTAATAACAACATGTGCTGGAACATACATAATAGTGCAAAAATACCATGACAAAACTCTGTTCAGACAGTGAATGGACTGATTCTCATATAGCACTTCTCTACCCTCACATATTACTCAAAGTGCTCTATACAACATGCCACATTCACACACTTTTTCTAAACTGAGTGCTTCCTAACTACATTTGAAGTCTCCACACGCTGACTAGAGGAGAGAGGGGTCAAACCACTAACCTTCCGATCAGTAGATGCCCTGCTCTACCTCCTGAGCTACAGCCACCCAGTGTTGAACATGAGTAAACCCTCACTAGGTTTCGGATAAAGTGTACACTCACAAACCTGTCAAACCTGCATTTGAAACGCTGGCTACCATAGGAGTATAGTATTGAAACATGGCATTTGGGTCTTCTAAAGAAAATAGGAACATAAATAGTGCCATCATTGCCAGACCTGGCCCACATCTGGTTGACATACACCCTGCCATGACACCAGTCAGTCAGAAGTGCCAGCTTGGTGCCAGATCCGGGTCATACCCGTTTTCTATGAGTTTGGGCCAGATGGACCAAACCACAATCAGTCCAGATATGGCATGCCATCACATAAAGAGTGCTATCTATGCCAGGCCTGGCCTATATCTGGATGACATACGTCTTATCATGCCAAGAGTCAGCCAGCAGTGCCGGCTTAATACCAGATCTGGGCCAGACCTGCTTACTATGTGGGTAACCCTGGGAATCTTCACCATTAATAAGGAAGGGGCAGAACCTACAGATGACCTTAAAGATGTTGGAAGAATCATGAAGGTGTTAAAGTGCTTCATGACCACATAACATTGCAAATGCATTCGCCATTTTATTTAGCCTCATTTACTCATTGGTCTTGAGCTACCCCACAAAGCCTAAGTACACATTTGAGGTTTTACAAAAAATTGTGATGGAACTGGATGGAAACTGTCTCTCAACAAAAGATCTAGTTTGAACTGTTTGAATGAAGAGTTCAGACAAGAGATTTCAAGAAAACAGGGGAGCACTGAAAGACTGTTTAGTGTACCCTTGAAACCCTTGGACAAGGGTTTTTGTCCCAGACTATCAACACAACTGGAATATTTTGGATCCACACATTGAACTACTAATGGTCTTCGGAAATGATGTCTGAATATATTTTAGCAGACTTTTAAATTGTTCATATGAGGTTTTCATTTTATGTTGGTCAGGGAAGGGGGGGAAATATAAATGGAGACTGTAACAAAGATTGGCATGAAAAAGTGGGCAATAAGAGATGGACTGTGGTCCAGTCCGGTTATGTGGACCCTCAGCAAAGATGAATAATGTCAGAAACACCAGTTTTATTGTTTCACTGTGTTTTTTAATTTATGTATTTAATATAACTGAAAATGAATAAGAAACCTGTAACAGATGATAAAACACATTAACACACAGATTACATAATAACACAAACAATCATACTGGCAGTGATTGCTTGTACTAAATTAAAATCCATTAAGAATGCGGTATTTATTTAAGGTTATTTTTCTTTACACTTTCAGTTGGCATGCGCTTTTCAAACATTACTTTTAAACTATTTAATATAGCAGTTATTCCATTCACTCACTCACATCTTTAATAGTTTTTGAGCTGTTGGTGAAAAATGTGTTCATGACAGTGCAGATTTCACTCATTTTGTGTAAGTTTAAGCATGTAACGATTTGGTTATTTTTAATACAAAAAAGAGTTTGAAATCATGCTTTCATGCTATTTATGCCTTTTTTGTTGCTTTTTTTAAAAACTTATTCTTTTTAAACTGTATTTATTTTTTTAAAACTGTATTTATTCTTGTAGAGGCTGTAGAGGCAGGTGAGAAACAGTATTTCATTTCAGGCTGAGTAACACCATACGAAATGACAATAAACTTCTTGAGTCTTGAGTCTTGAAATTAAGTTAGACTTGTGTTTTTAAATGAACCACCCTATGTTGTGTAGCTTTCTGGATTTTATACTTATTGGACTACATACTTATTTACTATATAGGCTATACAGTACATAAAATCCAAATTTGCATGTTTTATATAACTGAAATGTTTAATTATATGGGCTAAAGAAAATAAGAAAGTTATAGAGTATATTTATATGAACCATGTGTATACTTACTGCATTTGATGTATTTTGACGATATATAATGCATATTACAGAATGTAACACCTGCATGTGTGTAAAAGCCTTTGATTTTGCTACCACATTCGATTTCCATGCCACCCTCATACCAGCCTAAGAAAATTTCTCTAGATCTGCCCCTGGAGAAGAATGTTCACTATTAGTGCTATATGGATTGATATTGCTACTATAGATGCTTAAGGGACTAGAAAGAGAGAGCATATTTCTCCTGTTTTGGCTTCCCTTCATTGGCTTCCTGTTAAATCCAGAATTGAATTCAAAATCCTGCTCCTCACATACAAGGTCTTAAATAATCAGGCCCCATCATATCTTAATGACCTTGTAGTACCATATCACCCTATTAGAGCACTTCGCTCTCGCTCTGCAGGCCTACTTGTTGTTCCTAGAGTATTTAAAAGTAGAATGGGAGGGAGAGCCTTCAGTTTTCAGGCCCCTCTTCTGTGGAACCAGCTTCCAGTTTGGATTCGGGAGACAGACACTATCTCTACTTTCAAGATTAGGCTTCAAACTTTCCTTTTTGCTAAAGCATATAGTTAGGGCTGGACCAGGTGACCCTGAATCCTCCCTTAGTTATGCTGGAATAGACGTAGGCTGCCGGGGGATTCCCATGATGCATTGAGTTTTTCCTTTCCAGTCACCTTTCTCACTCACTATGTGTTAATAGACCTCTCTGCATTGAATCATATCTGTTATTAACCTCTGTCTCTCTTCCACAGCATGTCTTTTATCCTGTCTTCCTTCTCTCACCCCAACCGGTCGCAGCAGATGGCCCCGCCCCTCCCTGAGCCTGGTTCTGCCGGAGGTTTCTTCCTGTTAAAAGGGAGTTTTTCCTTCCCACTGTCACCAAAGTGCTTGCTCATAGGGGGTCATATGATTGTTGGGTTTTTCTCTGTATCTATGAAGCGCCTTGAGGCGACTTTTGTTGTGATTTGGCGCTATATAAATAAAATTGAATTGAATTAAGGCTGAGCTCATTTCAAATATTTCATACTCCTAATCAATTCCTCATATTCTATTAAATCAGTGCCTGTAGTGGCTGTTTTGTGAGGACCACATAACTCTGAAAAACAGCTGTTAAAAATTTCATTATTGGTCTACTGGAAAACGGAACTTTACTTTGATGATCTGCGTTCTTTCTTGTATTCTCTGTTAAACAGCACCAGAGTGAGACCTCTTCACTTTCTACTCTTCTCTGACGTGTGAGCTGACGTCGAGCTGGTGCCACGTCATCAGTCACTCCGTAACTAACAACATCAAACATGGCGGCGTCTGTCCGGGAGAAGCAGACAGGTTTGTTAAAATGTTTTCTTTCCTTCGTTAGCATTATATCAGGCGAAAGACAGCAGCGCTGACGGTCTGTGGAGAGGTCCACCAACCCGAAGTCTGACTGAGATACCATTCCCCCTCTTAAATAGCTGACAAACTAAACTACGCGCTAAACTAACAGGGGCTGAGCTACTTCATTAATGTTCCTGTTTCACTATTTATAGCGGAACTCGTTCATTTTTCCTATATTTACAGACACGTTAACTTGTCAACCACACTGTTAAATTATTTACCCAAAGTTAACCCGTCGTCCTGTCAGCTATCAGTGCTGCTAGCTCTACTACGGTAGAAATAGCTACGGATAGCTAGCCTCCTGCTAACTGTGAAGAAAGCCTTAAGCTATTTCTAGTTTCTAGCTTCATATACACTGGATGAATCCTCTCGTCATCATGTGATTATACTCTTATGGTTTCAGTAAGCTTTGTTGTTTGGATCAGTTTATTGTTGTATTGCTTTTTAATATTATTTATTAATATTAAATATTGGATGGACAGGAGAATGTGGATGTCTTATTCTTGCATATACTTTTTTTTATTCAAGTACATTTATTGAATATTTTTGTGGGCAGTCTGGTCAGTGAATAAAGAGATTTATCAATGTGTGATCTAGAGCTGCAGTGATTAGTGGGATTATCAAATCGATAGCTGGCAAAAAATAAAGCTAGCTGTTTACTGCAGTCCCAGAGGACTGCATTAGTAGTCTAGTTTCAAGTTAATAAATATTTTCTCTATGAAATGCTCAGAGAAATGTTTCCACACACTAAAATCACATCCTACAGAATTTCGTTTTTAGTCAAAAGTGCAACAGTTAGTCAATTATGATTATCATAGCAGATAGTCATTATTGATATTTTAAAGAAACAAATGTGACAAATAAAGCCTAAAATGCAAAGATTTTAGGCTTTATTTTGTCATATGGCATGCCATATCCCCAGGCTCGTTTCACTATTAAAAAAAAAGCATGTTAAACCCTTGACATATTTCAGAAGAGTATTTGTTGAGATGTCTAAAACAACATTTTGATTACAGAAACAACTGCTTCTCAGTTAAGCTACTATTAATGGAGCAGTATTTATTAGCCATGTGGATACTGATCTGGTTGTGTGTGCCCTAACATAAAAGTTTCTGTGTTGCATTTCTGCAGTCGCTTTGAAGCGAATGTTGAACTTCAATGCACCTCCTCTGAAGAACACTGCAGCTGAGCCAGTATGGAAGGTAAGTCACTTTGACAGTGCAGTAACTCAACAGGCGTCAAGGAAAAACATCCAGCCTGAAATCATGACTTAAATACTGAGACTCATACTCGCCGTGCATAAATGCTCAATGTCTTCAGAAAATGCAGTGTGCTGCATTGTGTGTTAAATCTTATTTAGGATTAACTCAGCCTCATAAAATCCACATCCTGTGTTTCTAAGAGGAGTTGAAGGGACAGTGTACGTGCTTACTGTGTAATGAAGAATGTCATGCTTTTCAAGGTGAACTCAAAGTTTAATAAATAAATACATAATAATTCTATAGTTCACATAGGCCATGTAGTCAACCTAAGCCACAATGCTGGCAAATCAGCTGATGTCAGTGCCAGCCCACATCCCCAACTCAATCTTTCATGCTGTTAATCAGTGTATGTATGTATCAGTAGTTCACCCTCAGATCTGCATTCCACTAGCAATCACTGCTTTCACATGCCAGACTTTTCACACAGTGAAAGCAGTCACATAAATAAGTGTTGTGTGGTTTATCAGTAAGACTTTGTATTTGTGATTTCTGCCTGGGTCAGAAAAAGTCTTTTGATCTCTGCCTTTTCTGCAGGTGTTAATATATGACCGGTTTGGCCAAGACATCATCTCCCCACTGCTGTCTGTCAAAGAGCTCCGAGACATGGGCATCACTCTGCATCTGTAGGACACACACACACACACACACACACACACACACACACACACACACACACACACAGAGCTGTTTTAAGAGAACAGCAAAACAAAATATTACATAATCAAAAATAATCATAATCATCGGTAATCACCACAAAGCCAGCTGGTCACATGCTCCTCTCAGAGAAGGCACTGGAGAGTCACCTCAGCTGTTTACCTCGGTTTAAATATGCTGTGGTTTTGGCACCAAAACTTTCACACACTTTTTCTGAAATCAGTTGTGTATAACAAAAAACTTGCTGTTATATAATCATTATAGAAATTCATAAATAGATTCAAAATATGAATGAATTAATACATTTCTTCAGTTGAATCTGTGAAAATAATAATTGCTAAAAATGTTTCATTTTCCTAGCAAAATATAAAGAAACAAGAGTTTTGCACAACATTGTAGCAGTTGATTATGGGGCAGCTGTTTCCCAAATTTTACTTTTTGCAGTTTTTAACAGAGAAAAAATTTTGTGTGTGTGTGTGTGTGTGTGTGTGTGTGTGTGTGTGTGTTCAGGCTGCTTCATTCAGACAGAGATCCTATTCCAGATGTTCCTGCTATTTATTTCGTCATGCCCACAGAGGAGAACATCGACAGGATTTGTCAGGTGATCGCACACAGTAACTCATTAAGCTGCACTCAGCTCTTTGCCTGAGTGCGTTTATCTACTCTGGGAATTACAGAAGAGTTCCTTTCAGAAGTTGCAGGACCAAAACCATGAGCTAAAAGACGCTAAAAGCTCAAATCATTTTTCAGTTATCCCGTTTAATTTTCATCTGTCATTAAAGTTTGGTAAAAACATTGACAATCCCAGCTTTATTCGTTTATTCGTCCGCCTTTCTGGAGCTTGACCTTTCCTTTTTATTGAGAAATGATTTATCATTTTTCTGTGTTTGTGTCATCTGTGAGGAAAGCTCACGGCTTTCCTTCTTAAATTTAAGCCCAAGTTTCTGTGTTTTTGTGATTTGATGAGTTCATTAACCTCCTAATGCCTCTTTAACTCTTGAACTCTTTAATTGCATGAATCTTTAATTTCTCTTTGCTATTTGGGTTGATTGTGCAAAATTTAATATTGTGGTCTAGACATCCCAAAATGTGATGTCCACATATGTGGACGACAGGTTCTTAGAGGTTAAAAATGCAGCAGCAAAATATTGTTATTATCATTTATCATCTTTTAGCAACTGATGATACTCAGCATCCCACACTGGAATATTTTCTGGATTTTTGTTGTCAGAATACTCTAATACAGAACTTGCTTGCAATAAAGAACCAAGTACTGCTGCTTGGTGTGGAGGGAAAACAGAACTTGATGAATTGATCCCGATTCTTAAAGGATGTCTTGGTTCTGTTGTGTCATGTCATTTTTTTAAAATTGTGGCACATATAGTGTGGACACTTAGGGATGATCTTGAGCTCTGGAAACATTTTTGTTGATTATTTAACGATCCAATAATCAGTACTTGTCAGACTGAGATATTTTGGCCTACTACGCACTAATTTTTAGAAATGCAGTGTTCATCATATTCGCAATCTCATCATTGTGTGTGTGCGTGTGTGTGTGTGTGTGTGTGTGCGTGTGTGTGTGTGTGTGTGTGTGTGTGTGTGTGTGTAGGACTTGAGGAACCAGCTGTATGAGTCATACTATCTGAACTTCATCTCTGCCATCAGTAGAAGTAAATTGGAGGACATTGCCAGTGCCGCATTGGCTGCTAACGCTGTTACCCAAGTCACCAAGGTTACGTTCTTTCTGTGTTTATGAAGCACTCCTTTTTGGTGCAGTGACAACTAAATAAATGTTTAAAATGCAAAAATATTTCAATAAGGCAATGACAATTTATTAAATAACAAAAAAATTAGCAACATTTGACAAATGTAAATATTAAAAGGTTTATTTGATTTTTTTACTTTTGCTTTTATTACTATCATTATTATTATTATTATTGCTAGATTGTGGTCATTATTTTTGCTTCCTTCTCTTTGCAACCTTGCGGGATAATTTATATCAGCTCAGTAACACAGGTTTTGTAATAGATTCACCGAGCAGGTGTAACATTATTGTGTCCAGCACTAATTAATCAGGCTGATATCTGTTTGTGTTTCAGGTGTTTGATCAGTATCTAAACTTTATCACTTTGGAAGATGATATGTTCATCCTCTGCCATCAAAATAAGGAGCTCATTTCCTACCATGGTAAAACAAAGACACACACACACACACACACACACACACACACACACACACACACACACACACCTTTCTGTCTTTGTGATCTAAATCTACAGTTTCCCGTTATTTCTACAACTCTGATTTTCCTCTGACAGAGTGATTGGAACAGATACTCTTTTGTCACAAAAAACATTCATGAAGTTTGGTTCTTTTATGACTTTATTATGGGTTAACAGAAAAAAGTGATCACATCTGCTGGGTCAAAAATATACATACAGCAACATGAATTAGCAATTTTGGTGACTTAGAAAGTTGTCAGTGAAATGAGCTTCATAGCATAGCCTCTTAACTTCTTGTGAGTGATTATGAGTGACTACAGCTGGTGACTTCTCTGAGGCCAGTTAAATAGGGCTCATTGGATACAAACGCTACAATGGGGACAGTCAAAGGAGCTCAGCATGGACCAAATTATTGACTTGAACAAGTCAGGAAAGTCACTTGGGGCCATTTCAAAGCAGCTGCAGGTCCCAAAAGCAACAGTGCAAACAATTGTTTGTAAGTATAAAGTGCATGGCACTGTTTTGTCACTGCCACGATCAGAAAAAAAAACGCAAGCTGTCATCTGCTGCTGAGGGAAAAATGGTCTGGAGGGTGAAGAGTCAACCGAGAATCACCAAAAAGCATATCTGCCAAGAATTAGAAGCTGCTGGAACACAGGTGTCATTGTCCACAGTCAAACGTGTTTTGCATCTCCATGGACTGAGAGGCTGCCGTGCAAGAAGGAAGCCCTTGCTCCAAAAGCAGCACCTTAAGGCTCGACTGAAGTTTGCTGCTGATCACATGGACAAAGATAAGACCTTCTGGAGGAAAGTTCTGTGGTCAGACGAAACAAAAATCTAGCTTTTTGGCCACAATGCCCAGCAATATGTTTGGAGGAGAAAAGGTGAGGCCTTTAACCCCAAGAACACCATGCCTACAATCAAGCATGGTGGTGGTAGTTTGATCCTGTGGGGCTGTTTTGCTGCCAATGGAACTGGTGCTTTACAGAGAGTAAATGGGATAATGAAGAAGGAGGATTACCTTCAAATTCTTCAACATAACCTAAAATCATCAGCCCGACGGTTGGGTCTTGGGCGCAGTTGGGTGTTCCAACAGGACAGTGACCCCAAACACACATCAGAAGTGGTAAAGGAATGGCTAAATCAGGCTAGAATAAGGGTTTTAGAATGGCCTTCCCAAAGTCCTGACTTAAAGCTCATTAAAAACATGGGGACAATGCTGAAGAAACAAGTCCATGTCAGAAAGCCATCAAATTTAACTGAACTGCACCAATTCTGTCAAGAGGAGTGGTCAAAGATTCAACCAGAAGCTTGTGGATGGCTACCAAAAGCACCTAATTGAAGTGAAAATGGCTAAGGGACATGTAACCAAACATTAGCACTGCTGTATGTATATTTTTGACCCAGCAGATGTGATCACTTTTTTCTGTTAACCCATAATAAAGTCATAAGAGAACCAAACTTCATGAATGTTTTTTGTGATAAAGAAGTATCTGTTCCAATCACTCTATCAGAGGAAAATCAGAGTTGTAGAAATAACAGGAAACTCAAGAGAGCCTTGATATTATGTTCTTTACAAGTGCATGTAAACTTTTGACCACAACTGTAAGTTGAAGCTTAAAACCAAATCTGAAGCTTCAAACAGCATTTTGATGTTGTGAGGTTTTTAGATGTATATTATTGTTTTCTAATAAAATAATTTATTTGAAACATTTTATTGAGTCACGTTTCAAAGTGCTTCACGGAAGAAGCTAAATAGGAAGATCAGAAAATCAAGTGACAATATAAGAGATAAAAGTATATGATAGTGATGTACACACACGAAGAAGTCCTTCAAAAGTACTTGGCAATCCATAGTTGTCATGCCAGACTTGGTGGGCAAAACAGTTCAGCAGTTCTTTATTCTCCAGCCCTCCTTTGAATATCTTTGAGTTTAAAAATGCCAGATAGTTACTGTGCTATTGAATGCACTACTCACTATGTATTTATAACTGTCAGAGGGGCGTAGAGTATGGCACCAACATGTGAGCATACATCTCCTAACCCTTTCCTACGGGTTTACCTGACCTGGAAAAATACTCACTCAGCTTTACTGAATGAATACTATAGGAACTTTTTTTCTGAAAGTCCAAGTCAACAAAATGTAAGATTTACGTGTGGCAGTTTGTTTAATCTAGCTATGTAGCACTTACCTGTGTTTTAATGAACAATTTAATGCTCCTCACCCCCCACGTGGTGGCATTATTTCATCCAAATATACATTTACAGAAACCAGAGAGCTCCAGTACAGCACCCACAGCCTGAGGACAAGATGTTTTGACAACATAATTTTTCCCCTCCCTTTCCAAACCAGTGAGCACTGTCAGTAGCAGATGTCACAGCCACAGCAATTGCTTTTTCTCCAGCACAGTTTGCAGCAAATTGCAGACCGCAAACCTTAGTAAATTGGGTTTGTGCGATTCATTTATACTGTTCTTCTAAAAACTTTTGCCCTCTCAAGCGGAAACATATGTATGGAAATACATGGAATTAAAGTACAAAACACAACGTGTTGCTTTAGGAAATTCTGACAGGACCTTTTTTTGGTCATCATTTTTGTGGGTCTTGTTTTTTTGAGTTATTATGATAAAAGCAGCCAGGAGATGACAGCAAAGTAGAACAGAGCAGGGTAAGGGCAAATACTACAAATAACCCGGAGCACATTAGAACCTGGACCGCTGTGTTCACTTCATGGCATATACATCACCTGCTTGGCACTAGGGCTGCCACAAACGATTATTTTGATAGTCGACTAGTCACCGATTATTTTTGCGATTAGTCGACTAATCAGATCATCATCCATTAGACGTAAAACTACAGCTTATTGCACCAGCAGCATCTGCTCTTATATAACTATCATTAGCTTACAGCTTTAAGTGTTTAAGGTCTGTGCTAACTAAAAATAAAGACAAGATGATAGTTTATTAAATTTTAATGAAATTTGCAGATTGTTTCAGTGAAGTTTAATAAACTCCTTGCCATCTAAAATATAACAGGACACTGGAGTATATTCTGGAGCATCTCACACTTCTGATAATCAGTTGTCTGCTTGACGTTTATTCAGCTGTGTAAAAACTATAACTTTAATCTCAGCCAAACCGATTTACTCTGGAACAAATAAAATACTAAAAAAAAAAAAAGCCAAACAATAACATTTTAAGTTATCTAAGTGACTCATATATATTTAACCTGAGTAGCGAAAGACGGCGGTGGGTTTGAAAACGATTTGCGGGGAGTCCGGTGTTCTCAGGGCGCTAGTGAGCCTAGCCCCCGGCTCGCTAACGAGCTAGTGGGTAACAGATGTCTCCGAAAACGTCGGAGCGCTTTTGAAAATATGTGGTGTCCTGATAAACTGAGCAGATATTTGAGGTTTACACAGCTACATTCTCGCCTGAAAATATGTTAAACGTTTATTTTGTGACCCAGAAAGAATAATAAGAGTAACATTAAAACTAACTAGCTGCCGCCATTGTTGGAAACTGCGCTGGGCCGCGCTATGAATTCTGGGACACAGCTGCTTCTTCTTCTTCGGGGTTTAACGGTAGCTGACATCCTTGTACATGCAATGCTGCCATCTTCTGTTTCAGTCCGTTATTACACTCTTAAATCCTGCCACTTATTCCTGCGTCTTTTGTGATCTTACAAAGTTTCAAACGACGCGTCGACTATTAAATCAGTCGTCGACGATTTTGATAGTCGACGTAATCGTGACTAGTCGACAAATCGTGGCAGCCCTACTTGGCACACTGAGCTAAACAATGACCCTAACACTAAAAGAGGGTTACATGCTGGTGCAGACCATTAGCAAATCTGTCCCCGAGACTACTGAGGTGCCTTCACCTGCCTCGTCTGAAATCATTATTTCACTTATCCATTTAAATCTACTTAGATTTAATTGAAGTGTAATAATATTTTAATTTAAAGGTTCTGCTAAAATATCAGCAGGATATTTCACATTGCAGAAGTAGTTTGTGATGAACTGATCTAAGATTGTGACAAATGGTGGTTTATTGCACATAATTCAGTATAAACCTGAAATCCATGTATTAAGAGTTAAGCTATCAGGTGTGTAGATTAGCAAAAGAACACAACACATTATGTGTCATAAAACCCTGATGGATATGTATGTGTAAAGAGGAGTATCTTGTCTTGTATTTCATATTATGTGTACTGACATTTATTAAATTCAAAGGAAATAGTATGACATACAGACAGCTTTAGTCACTGAAACTTGAATGACCAACACAAACACACTTATATATATAGTGAGCATAGCTTCCTATACTAGACGTAATATAATGACTAGAAGAGACATGTTGTTTTAGCTGCCACCTTTTCTACTTAAATAAACACAGAGTAAGTGTTTCTGCTTTGCCTGTTTTTTCACTCCTGTGCAGCCATCAACAGGGCAGACATCCAGGACACAGACATGGAGGCCATCATGGACACCATTGTAGACAGTCTTTTCTGTTTCTTCGTCACTCTTGGTGAGTGTGGCTCATAGAATGACAGCCAAGGCAAATATCTGATATCTGTGTGCTTACAAATTCACCTGGATTTCACAATGTTTATTTTTTTAGCTGAAGCATTTTTTTTCAGTTGGGTGTGTTACTGTTACAGTCCACTAGATGGTAATACAATCTTTTTTTATTATCGGGGTAAAAACTCCTCAACTTGTCAAACTCCCTCGACTCTGTCAAAACCACAGTAGCTTTGCTAGTTTACAGTAAGGACAAATTGGCACAATACCACAGTGGCCAAAGTATGTAGATGGGAGTGGAAATCTCTTAGTTTTCTGTTAACGATTTATAATCACAAATGCAATCAGTCCTCTTCACTAATGTAGTATATACAGTAATACTGTTTCACACATGGCAATTTAGATCAGTGAAAACCAGCCAAAGAAGAATGAATAAGCTTTTCATGTAATGGTGAACTCTTTTGTCAGAATTTTCTGGGGATTGTGTGTTGGTCTGTAGGTTGGGACAGCTATTCACTGGGTCGATCTGAAAGTTCAGTTAGAAAGTTAGACTAACTCTCTGACTCTGTCAGTAAAACTGACCTTTTAGAGTCAATTTTTCTTTGTAAAACTGGTCTCAACATTTTTAGACCACAATAGTCAGTATAGTATTTGAAGGTTTTTTTGACAACCTTAAGTTACCTGTAACTCACTATTTGCACATCATTCTTATTAAATAGTGGCTCAACATTGAACCAAGTAGTGATGCTTCATTGGAAGAAAACATCTCTCTGAATTCTATTTGTCTGTAAACCATTTTAACCTTCTAATTTAGGGATTCTGTTGATAAAGATGTGTATCTCTTTGGCAATTGGCATTATTATTTTTTTTGTTGTTGTTAAGTTTAATGAGACTTCATTAAAGTGTATTGTTGTTGACCAGGTGCGGTTCCTATCATCCGCTGTCCTAGAGGAAACGCAGCAGAAATGGTTGCTGTGGTGAGTCCACTCTAACATGTAAAAACTGCTCATTGTATCTCAAGGTATTCCTTCCACTGCCCACCTATGACCTCAGTTGAGACTAGCAGAGTCCCATCCCCACTATATTGCATGTTGATGGGAACCTGCTCTTCCTCTCCTGAGTCGTTTGCCAGAAACATTTCAAGGCCGACCAAAAGTCTTGCTCTGTGACCTCAACGAACTCTTCCCACACCCCAGTTTTTGCCTTGGCTGCTGCCTTGGCTGCTGCCTTGGCTGCTGCCTTGGCTGCGCTCCGCTTAGCTTGCCAGTACCTGTCAGTATCCTCCGGAGTCCCTCAAGTTAACCATGTTTAATAGGACGACTCCTTTAGCTTGAAAGCTCTCTTCACCTCCAGTGTCTACCATCTGGTTTGGGAGTTACCACCACAACAGGCACCATCCCCCTTGCAGCCGCTGCTCCGTACAGCCATGTCAGCAATGGAAGTACAGAACATGTTCCACTCAGATTCAGTGGCCTCAAGTACTAGCCCAGACTCCTCCTCCACTAGCTACCTATTCCAGTTACCCAAAGCAGAGTTTCAGCAACTGGGGATCGGACCATGGTCTCTGGCTTCAAATGTTACCAAATCCACATTCCACTGGATCTCTATTACCCCTTCTACAGGTGGTGGGTCCATAGAAGGGGTGGCCCATATGGCTTATTTAGGCTGAGCCCTTCCAGGCCCCAAGGGCTAACACCCAATCACTATATGCACGTTGATCCCCCTGGGCCTAGCTCCAACAAGAGGTTGCTCAGAAACCCAAATCTGGTTGTTTTGTTTTGTTGTTTTTGTGAACTGGAACAACATTTAGGTGAATAGTTTGTTTTAAAAAAAAATCATCCCTATGAATACCAGCATCCAAGATTTCCAACAAAAATAACACATTGGACAGAAAAATATTAAAGGCATTCACTTTAGTCATTATAATTTTGTGGAAATAGGAATGCTTTGTGTTGAATTGTGTACTTGTTTGTGTAGAAACTGGACAAAAAGCTCCGTGAGAACCTGCGTGATGCCAGAAACAGTCTGTTCACAGGAGACAGCATGACTGCTGGACAGTTCAGGTCAGCATTCTTAACGAATATGTTAGTTTCTGCAAAATTATAAATATTGGGAATATAAATCAGGTGATGCCATTTTTTCTTCTTTGTTTCAGTTATTATTTTAGTCTGTACCATTCTCATTCTGTAGTGTTGCTCAACTAGCATTAGCATGAGGAGTTAAATGGTAGAAAAACACACAGTATATACTGTATGTATTTATATTAGAGGAAGATCTAGATCGACTTTCAACATGTTAACATTAATGTTAACATTGACAATATTGCTTTAGATATCCACTGAATAAAAGGTAATCAGTATGGTTTACTTTAGTTTTTGAGTCCATGTGAGACTCTATCTCCCATCATGCAATATTTTTTCTCTGCCAGTTTAAATATTGGCCCTGTGTTTAACCACGCTCAGCAATATTATACTCTCCCCTCTAGCTTTCAGAGACCCCTGTTTGTCCTGGTAGATCGTAATGTGGACATGGCCACGCCCCTCCATCACACCTGGACCTACCAGGCGCTGATTCATGATGTGCTGGTAAGAAGTCACCTGTCTGAGAATGACCAGAAATACTTCTGCTTTTCCTTTTGTCTTTGAAGCTGCAAAACCATGTGGTACACAACAAATTTCATGGTGCCATCACCATCACAAACACAGTAGAGTCCATTTCATTGGCTGGATTCAGTGAAGGCGATTCCTAGCAGACTACAAACAGCTACAGCCTCTTTTGTTAGCACACCTGTCAATCAAAGAAGCCACTGCCATAACTTTAAACTTTCCAATATTCCATTGGATGAGTTTTTTAAAAAAGAAAGCAGTTATCCATTATTCAATTTTTAAGTGGGAAACTATCTATAGAGACCAAAACCTTTAACAAGTACTGGGCTGAAAACATTCTGTTTTTTGTCCTAAATTTGGACATTTTAAGATGGGGATTGGGGTCTGTGGGGATTAAATCGCTTCTGGAGTCAAACTCAATTGACTTTTAGAGAAACAGTAACTTTTAGCATGTCACTGGCCTCATTTTTCAGTCTCTGCTTGGTCTCTGACAAATGCTTCACAATTAGGGAAAATAAAAATGGAGCCGTTTTGCTTTCAGTTCTCAATGGTCATTTGAGTTTTGATGCTACTCAGTGCAGCATGTCAAAAGATTCTGTTACAAAAGAAGATTAAAGTTGTGTTAAGTTTGGGAATTCTAATTTCCATATAGTACGGAGAAATGAATGGACGATTCTTAGATTTCTCTACTGCGCTCATAGCTCCCATGGGTTAGCGACCTACCATCATTTTTCCTATGCTCTGTCCCTCCTCCTTGATACAAGCCCACAACACAAAGTCTGAAACTGACAAAAATCTAATTTGTAGCCGAAAAAAATTGAAACTGTTAAAAAAAAAAAAAAGAAAAAAGATTAGCATTAAAAAAACATTTCATTTTTTTCATATTAAGTGCACTTGATTATCTGCCCCTGACTATTATTTACCCCTTTAATTTCTATGGAAGCAGAAACGGTGTACCTAATTTCTAATATACTACTTTGGCATCTTGGCTTAATTTTTGTTAAATAATAAACAGGTGTAGTGTGTTGTATTTTTCAGTGGCTGTATTTAGCTGATTTTAAGAACTGCTAAGGACTGGATGTTTTTATTAATGTCCTAATATATAAAACCTTAGAACTGAAGGAGGGTGTATTTTGTTTTTCAGATGACTGTACGCACATTATGGGGGCTTACTGAATCATAGTCACATTTATATGACTGTCAGAAACGCATATCCCCATGTTCCCACAATGCACACAAATTCTCACACTAATTCTTGCCAGAGTGCTGTCAACTAGTGAGGTGTTGAGGTTAATACTGACAGCACTGGAATGTAGAGGTGAATGATGTATTATGTAATCAACACACACACACACAAATGTGCTTGCTCTCATAAAAGTTCAGCTTTTGCTAATAAAGCCCATAAACCATCACTCTTAAGGAGTCATTTGGTCTCATATTTATTCTTTATCACTTTCTCTTCAGAAAGTGTGTTAAGATTTTTAGAAAGTCAGATTTTTACATATCTGGTTAATATAGCACAAATAAACTTCTAGATCTGATCTGATTAATATGGGTAAGGCAGACCTCATTGCTGGATAGTGTAGGCGTCTATGAAAGCTGCTAGACAATACAAATAAAAAGTGTATATAAATGATAAAAGTAGCGTCAGAAGTTATCTCATCTAGCCTGCCTGACTTATGGATGTTATTAGTCAATTTTAGCTTAGTTTGTGTGGGAGTTATTTTGAAATTAGCATCTTGAAAGAAGTCTGAATCAGACACTTTACTATAACTTTTGAACATACTGATTTTTTGTTGGAAGATAAAAAGAAAAAGTGTCAGCCTGCTTTAGGATGGATTTCTGTTTGTGGCCTTGTTTTGCCAGTAAGTGCTGCATCAGTCCAGATGGCAGCATTGCCGACTCCACATCTCCGTCTCTATTTCCTGTAAACGTGACCACGCCCCCCCAACAGGAGACTGGATTGTAACACCAAGTGTTTGTTACTATGCCTCCTCTGTTTTCATGGTAACAATAATATTATGGTTCTTCTCAGCGTTTGGCGCCATTTAGTGTACTGGAATTAGCAACGATGTGCTGTAGGAAAGATTGTCTTTGCTCTGTAGCTCATTCCAATTTTCTTTAGCACACCAATACTTCTTCTCGGAATAGCTTTCCTGGATTCTTGATCAGGTTTTATAATAAAAAAATATATTCCAGAAAACTGGATTAGTTTTAGTTCTGTGATGAGCTCTAACATACCAAATTAACCGACTAACAGCAATAATCATAGCACTTGGACAAAATATTAGCCAACAATACTTAAAAAAAAAATGTTTTCCTGTGTCCACCAGGACTTCCATCTGAACAGGGTGGTGATGGAGGAGGGTATGGGGGCAGAGCCATCAGCTGGTGCTAGACCAAAGAAGAAGAGCAGGAAGACCTATGACTTGACTGCCGCTGACAAGTTCTGGCAGAAACACAAGGGCAGGTCAGTTCCCAAAGAGGTGGTGTTTTGTTTCAGTCTAGATCATCATCATTTAGAGTAAAAATGCTAACAACTCTAAATTAAACTTCATTCTTAAGAGGACTTCTTTGTTTTGTATGATGTTAAATGAAATATCTTTGACTTTTATGACATTTTTATTTTAGAAAATCTTTTTGGCTGTTTTCTGGCACCTGTTTTGAAATCTTTTAACAGAATAATCAGCAGAATAATCATAGAATTAAATTACATGTTGTTTCCCATATATTAGTTGTTCATTCATCTGTGAACATGTGAAAGCCTCTTTTCAGATTTTGCAAGTTTAAGTGCAACTAATATGTGTAAGATATAATTGAATGCATCCTTATAGTCCTGGTATTAAAGCTCAGTAACCGCTGAAAGTGCTTTTTACTGAACAATAAAAGCTAGGGCATTGACCAAATATTGAATGGACAGATGACCGCGTTAACGTGTGCTAATCCACCATCACGATTAACACGCTTTAAGTTTTTAACGCAATTAACCCATCTGGAGCGCAGAATAGACAAACTGCCCGAAATGCGTTGACAGAGACATTTCAAGGATTTTGAGTCATTCTGCACACCTGATTGGTTTATTGCATAAAAAATTTTAAGGTGACGGATTAATGCGAGTTAACATTAACAGCCCTACAATTTATCTTAACTTGGCACAGAAATGTGGGATTTGGGGCTAAATATTATTTGGACTAGGCATACCATTCCTGACATGTTTAAGGCCAGGATGCCACACTTCTTGGCCGTATTGATAGTGTTCATTTTAATCTCCTGGTTTTCCAGTACAGACATGACTTTTAAGGAAAGTTGATAAATTTTCAGTAGCGTTGGGAAGGTTAATATTCCCAACGCTTTATGTCCCATTTTTACTTTTCTAAAATCTGTATTTAATTTAAACAGACGACAGCAAAAACCTTTGTGTTACTATTTCTGGAGTCACACTGGAATAACTACAACAATGTTCAAACATTTTGCTATTTAAATTTGTATTGAGGAAGTGCTTTATTAGGTGCCAAACAGTAATAGGGTGTATGGATGTGTGTGTATCAGAACATTATAACATTGGTCTCTATGCTGATGATGTCTGAGTTTATCTGACTAACACTTCATCTTCTTTAGTGCCTTTTTCTTTTCTTTTTATTATACTGAATATCATTATAATATGGTTATTATAATTGGTTGTTTGTTACAGTCCATTCCCAGAGGTTGCAGAGTCAGTTCAGGAGGAGCTGGACACGTATAGAGCGCAGGAGGATGAAGTCAAACGGTTGAAAAGTATCATGGTAAGACTCACATATACAGCATGAGACTCAGTATGGTACAATCCAGCTCCAGTTTCACAGTGTTTGAGGCTTTGTCTGAGTCACAAAGTTAAGTCATATTCAGAGGTCAGTCACATCAGTTTTGAGTTTCAAGTCTAAGGTGATATGTCCAAGTTTATGTCCCAAGTTTTCAAGAGAATTTCCAGATCCCATGTCTAACCATCTGCTGTTGTACTTCAAGAAATTTAAGATGATATTGCATGGCAATCAAGGTTATAATCACAATACCTTACATGAAGACTATATGGCAGATTAGTCCTGATGCAGTCCTATTTAAGGCGGTTGTAAACACTACAGCATGATTTTGCATGCTACTTCTTGTGATGTCTGTTCTGACTGCAGGGCTTAGAGGGGGAAGATGAAGGAGCCATCAGCATGCTTTCAGACAACACAGCGAAGCTAACCTCTGCTGTCAGGTAATGAACAACACAGGGTAATTTAAATACAGTGGGGCAAAAAAGTATTTAGTCAGCCACCGATTGTGCAAGTTCCCCCACTTAAAATGATGACAGAGGTCAGTAATTTGCACCAGAGGTACACTTCAACTGTGAGAGACAGAATGTGAAAAAAAAATCCATGAATCCACATGGTAGGATTTGTAAAGAATTTATTCGTAAATCAGGGTGGAAAATAAGTATTTGGTCAATAACAAAAATACAACTCAATACTTTGTAACATAACCTTTGTTGGCAATAACAGAGGTCAAACATTTACTATAGGTCTTTACCAGGTTTGCACACACAGTAGCTGGTATTTTGGCCCATTCCTCCATGCAGATCTTCTCGAGAGCAGTGATGTTTTGGGGCTGTCGCCGAGCAACACGGACTTTCAAGTCCCGCCACAGATTTTCTATGGGGTTGAGGTCTGTAGACTGGCTAGGCCACTCCAGGACTTTCAAATGCTTCTTACGGAGCCACTCCTTTGTTGCCCGGGCGGTGTGTTTTGGATCATTGTCATGTTGGAAGACCCAGCCTCGTTTCATCTTCAAAGTTCTCACTGATGGAAGGAGGTTTTGGCTCAAAATCTCACGATACATGGCCCCATTCATTCTGTCCTTAACACGGATCAGTCGTCCTGTCCCCTTGGCAGAAAAACAGCTCCATAGCATGATGTTTCCACCCCCATGCTTCACAGTAGGTATGGTGTTCTTGGGATGCAACTCAGTATTCTTCTTCCTCCAAACACGACGAGTTGAGTTTATACCAAAAAGTTCTACTTTGGTTTCATCTGACCACATGACATTCTCCCAATCCTCTGCTGTATCATCCATGTGCTCTCTGGCAAACTTCAGACGGGCCTGGACATGCACTGGCTTCAGCAGCGGAACACGTCTGGCACTGCGGGATTTGATTCCCTGCCGTTGTAGTGTGTTACTGATGGTGACCTTTGTTACTTTGGTCCCAGCTCTCTGCAGGTCATTCACCAGGTCCCCCCGTGTGGTTCTGGGATCTTTGCTCACCGTTCTCATGATCATTTCGACCCCACGGGATGAGATCTTGCGTGGAGCCCCAGATCGAGGGAGATTATCAGTGGTCTTGTATGTCTTCCATTTTCTGATGATTGCTCCCACAGTTGATTTTTTCACACCAAGCTGCTTGCCTATTGTAGATTCACTCTTCCCAGTCTGGTGCAGGTCTACAATACTTTTCCTGGTGTCCTTCGAAAGCTCTTTGGTCTTGGCCATGGCGGAGTTTGGAGTCTGACTGTTTGAGGCTGTGGACAGGTGTCTTTTATACAGATGATGAGTTCAAACAGGTGCCATTCATACAGGTAACGAGTGGGGGACAGAAAAGCTTCTTACAGAAGACGTTACAGGTCTGTGAGAGCCAGAGATTTTCCTTGTTTGTGGTGACCAAATACTTATTTTCCACCCTAATTTACGAATAAATTCTTTACAAATCCTACCATGTGGATTCATGGATTTTTTTTTCACATTCTGTCTCTCACAGTTGAAGTGTACCTCTGGTGCAAATTACTGACCTCTGTCATCATTTTAAGTGGGGGAACTTGCACAATCGGTGGCTGACTAAATACTTTTTTGCCCCACTGTATATACACAATGTATGCAAAACGACTCTCCCTCTGAACTGCATCAAAACAAGCATAGGTCATTTTAAAATCAGCCCTTTCAAATATAAACCTTACATGAATGACGTTCCTCATCATAAAAACGAAACAAAAAATATGTGTATTTACAATGGTTCTTTGGGTTTAAGGTGTCCCAGTGTTTTATTGCTCAGACAGACAGGCTGATATTTTATGGCCTAAAAAAAAAATCATCGTCATACTGGCTCCATAGTTCTGAGTGGAAGAAAAGTTTACACCACAGTGCAGGTTGTCCCTGAGTCATGCACTCAGTGAATGAGGTGAAATTATGGTTAAATGGTTCAAAAGTGAACACAGAGCTTTTTATTTAACCCCTTTCACTGAATGTCTTTGGTTTTGCGTCAGTCTGTTTCTCAACAACAAAGAAATTATTTCCATGAACTTAAGAGGACAGATGAGTACTGATGCAGGGAACATCTGATTTAAGTTTTGGTTTGTGAGATTTCCATAAAATAAAGCTCTGTGTGTGTGTGTGTGTGTGTGTGTGTGTGTGTGTGTGTGTGTGTGTGTGTGTGTGTGTGTGTGTCACACTGTCTAAAACAGCCTTGTAGCTGCAAATTCTTTACAGACTTGGGTACAATAAGAGTTTTGACCATATGATAGGTAATAAAATGCAGACTGAGTTTTATTTGTCTTGTTTTTGACATTTTTTGTACCTTCTGCAGCTCTCTGCCAGAGCTGTTGGAAAAGAAAAGACTGATTGATCTGCACACCAATGTTGCCACAGCAGTGCTTGACCACATCAAGGTATACAGTAGTTTCCAGAAACTGAGATTCAATTTAAGTGCCACACACCCAAAGACTATGTACTATAAAATGAGTTTATAAAACTCTAATATTACATTGGACTTGAAGGTTGACAGTTCAGTTGAGTTGAAAAACTGATTGCTTGGCTTGTTTAAACAAATGGGAGCACTGTTGTCACCAGATGACAGATTGCAGACGTGGCTGGGTCAATTACTGGAGCTAACCAATCACTAGCAAGTTAGTTACTAGCAAGAATATAATGAAGCAAGGAAAAATGTTCTTTTAGATAATATTTAAAAACAAAGGGCTCTAGGAATTTGAGAACCTCTGCTGGATCATATAGGAATGGTGAATAGTCAGAAGGTGGAGTATTTGTGTTTCTTGTTATCTTGAACATAACCTATTCTCCATTAAAAGTCAAACATAAAGCACAGTGACATCATACCTTTGCTAAAAGTCATCCACCCTTTGTAATACGGGTTGCTTGTTAGGTGGACCCAGTATCACTGAAGTTTCTCCTCAAATTACAGTTACTTCACTTTACAGGCTAGGCCTGCTAGCATTGGAAACATGTTACCATTACAAAACAGTGCACTAATATGTATAAAGATAAGAAGTGTTTACTGGATGGTTTACAGCAGTACCAGTGCACTGAAAATACAATACAGAGTGTGAATATAGTGTTTGTTGTACTGATTTTATGCTCTTTGTGTCCTCAGAGTCGGAAATTGGATGTTTACTTTGAATTTGAAGAGAAACTGATGAGCAAGTCAACTTTAGACAAATCCCTTTTGGACATCATCAGTGACCCAGATGGTACACACACAAACACACACACATAAACACACTCACATGCAGGTACTTAATTATCATATACCATACTGGGATAAGTGCAAAATCTGTAACTGCAGGGTTATTTTAAATGTTGTTTTAATTGTATTTGTTTATATTCAGCAAGCATGTATTACAGAGACAGAATAAACTGAATAAGCTGTGTGTAAATGTGTGTGTTTGTCAGCTGGCACTCCAGAAGACAAAATGAGACTTTTCCTCATCTACTACATCACTGCACAGCAGGCTCCTTCAGAGGTAACACACCCACCGACACTAATTCATAAAATGTCAGGGTAAACACTTTAGTAGTATTAAAAGGTTGGGAAGGGGGGGGGGGGGGGGGGGGGTGTAAAACGTGCTGCTGTAAAGGTCAGAAAACCAAGTTATTTAAAGTAGATTAGACCTGAGTGTTGTGTGGCCTGTGGGCCATGTCTGGCCTATTTGTTCTTGCCTGAATGAGGTTAGCGGAAAATTAGGCTTCAGGTGTAACATCATGCAGCTTGTCCCATTTCAGTGTGTGTTCTTTCATTTTAAAGGTGACTGGTATTTCTTTTTGTTTTTATTTGCATACGTACTTGTGTGCAAGTGAAGCAGCTTTGTTATAAATGTGTTATAACGTCAATTAGATGATATGAATTTGATAGGACTGAAAGATGAATATAGAGTCATTAACATACATAGACGCCCAAATATTTATTTACTGAAGGAAGAGGTAAAGCCACATGCATAAACTGTGGCGAGCAGACTTCTGTAAGGATTACAATTTCAATTGCCATTACAAGACTGAACACGGAGAGAATTACAAGAACTTGATTGATGCAGAGTGGGAACAGACAGATGTATTCTCATTTCTGGAAATCGTTTGAGTGGTTTAAGTGAGGATCGTTTATTCAGGAGACCGCGCACAACAGCGACACACTCGCCACGTAATCACCTCCTTTATTCTCACAAGTATGTCAGTAGGCCTCCCAAGGACTTTGTGCTCAGGGGTTAGAAGTTTAAAGACTGTTTGTCTGAAACAACTTTATCTGACATTTGTGCTCTGACATGAACCTCCAGTCAGGCAATAACTAGAAAACAGCTGCAGTTCATGTTTGAAAGCAGCTTAAATGTTGTGAGGTAGAAAATCAAGTGTCATCAAACACCAACTTTTCTCATACGTATTTTGAACATCTTAAAGGTGAAAAATGATTTAGAAAAGCTCCTTCCATATTTATTGTAGGAACATTCAGTGAATTGGCAAATGTGTTTTTGTTTTTTGCCAGCACACCAAGTCTAACTAATAGTGTCAATGAGAAAAACGGCCTCTGGTTTCCAGAGTCTAAATATTTTCCAATGTCTAAAACGTTTTTCTCTCCAGCCCTACTCTGGTCTATTTTTTATTCACCAAAAACCATCCAAACTTTTACCAGAACAGAAATCCAAACTTCTATTCTGGTAAATGTCAACAGACCATTTTGAAGGTTCCAAAGTCATGATCAACATGAAGTCCCCAAATCTTTCCTGCAAAAAATCTCAATTATTCTTGTAGTGGTTTATTAAGATAACCGAGTTGGCAACAGGAACATAAACATCTCAGCAGGGATGAGCCTACAGCAACAGAAGAACACACTCAGGGTTGGCTATTCATCCATCTGTTTGGTGTGGAAAAAGTGCTCGCTTTACAGAAGCGTTAACCTTAACTTTCCTGATGCAGCTGTAGAAGAGAATTCAGTTCAGATGCAAATGCTTAATGCTTGACTAGATCAGGATCATTCAAATCAGTTTTATTTATATAGAGCCAAATCACAACAACAGTTGCCTGCAGGCACTTTATATTTTAAGGTAAAGAGCCTAAAACAATACAAAGAAAACAAAGAAAACACTGGATACACTTTGGCGACAGTATGGTATGATTGCCTTTATTTAAGATTTCGTTAAGATCATAGATGATGATAATAATAATAATAATAAAAAGATTTATAAAGAAGATTTATTTAAATATATTTATTGACACAATTTATACGCTATCAGTCAAAGGTTTGGACACACCTTCCCATTTCATTTTCCTTTACTTTTACAGTGTAGATTCTCACGGAAGGCATCAAAAATATGAACGAACACATGCGGAATTATGTAGTAAACAAAAAAGTGTGGAATAACTCAAAACAGGTTTTATATTTTAGATTCTTCAAAATAGCCATCCTTTGCTTTGCACACTCTTGGCATTCTCTCGATGAGCTTCATGAGGTAGTCACCTGAAATGGTTTTCCAAAAGTCTTGAAGGATTTTCCAGAGATGCTGAGCATCTTATTCTGCGGTCCATCTCATCCCAAACCATCTCCATTGGGTTTAGGTCAGGTGACTGTGGAGGCCAGGCCAACTGTTGCAGCGCTCATCACTCTCCTTCTTGGTCAAATAGCCTTTACAAAGCCTGGCGGTGTGTTTGCTGTCATTGTCCTGTTGAAAAATAAATGATGTTCCAACTAAACACAAACCGGTTCGGATGGCAAGATGCTGCAGGATGCTGTGGTAGCCATGCTGGTTCAGTGTGCCTTCAATTTTGAACTATTTCAGCATATTTCAAACATGAACACACATTAATTGAGCATATATAGAAATATGTTTATATCTAGCTTGTGATTTATACCATTGTTACCAACAGTAAGCAGGTAATGAGCAGAATATTTAACAGGCATAATGTGCTGTATTGTTGCTGCTGCAGAGACACAAAAGGCTGGAGTAAACTCAAAAAGAGTATTTAATGCTAAAAGTCCAAAATATGCAGAAATAAACTGAGCAAGGAAATCAAAAATTGTTTGAGTTAATTTGAGAAATATTTTCAGTCTTCAACACAGTTTTAAGTGAAGAAATTCTCTTTCTTACTAGATTTACAGTTGGCTTTTGGAGCCTTCATACCATTGTTACAGATCCTTTCCTATTGTGTGCCTCTCTCTTATTTTGTATATATTCTTCCTGTTTCTTTGTTTTTTTTTCAGGCATATTTAGTGTAGAGCACCTAAAATTTTGTTCTACAGGGTGGGCCATTTATATGGATACACCATAATAAAATGGGAATGGTTGGTGATGTTAAAGTCCTGTTTGTGGCACGTTAGTATATGTGAGGGGGCAAACTCCTCAAGATGGGTGGTGACCATGGTGGCCATTTAGAAGTCGGCCATCTTGGATACAACTTTTGTTTTTTCAATAGGAAGAGGGCCATGTGACACATCAAACTTATTGGTAATGTCACAAGAAAAACAATGGTGTGCTTGGTTTCAACGTAACTTTATTCTTTCATGAGTTATTTACAAATTTCTGACCACTTATAAAATGTGTTCATTGTGTTGGATTGTCAATGCAACCCTCTTCTCCCACTCTTCACACTCTGATAGCAACGCCACAGGAGAAATGCCAGCACAGGCATCCAGTATCCGTAGTTTCAGGTACTGCACATCTTGTATCTTCACACCATAGACAATTGCCTTCAGATGACCCCAAAGATAAAAGTCTAAGGGGGTCAGATCGGGAGACCTTGGGGGCCATTCAACTGGCCCACGATGACCAATCCACTTTCCAGGAAACTGTTCATCTAGGAATGCTCGGACCTGGCACCCATAATGTGGTGGTGCACCATCTTGCTGGAAAAACTCAGGGAACGTGCCAGCTTCAGTGCATAAAGAGGGAAACACATCATCATGTAGCAATTTCAAATATTCAGTGGCCTTGAGGTTTCCATTGATGAAGAATGGACCCACTATCGTTGTACCCCATATACCACACCAAACCATCACTTTTGTTGGTCCAACAGTCTTGGAGGGATCCATCCAATGTGGGTTAGTGTCAGACCAATAGTGGTGGTTTTGTTTGTTAACTTCACCATTCACATAAAAGTTTGCCTCATCACTGAACAAAATCTTCTGCGTGAACTGAGGGTCCTGTTCCAATTTTTGTTTTGCCCATTCTGCAAATTCTGTGCGCCGATCTGGGTCATCCTCGTTGAGATGCTGCAGTAGCTGGAGTTTGTAAGGGTGCCGTTTGTGAGTAGCTAATATCCGCCGAAGGGATGTTCGACTAATGCCACTCTCCAGTGACATGCGGCGAGTGCTACGCTGTGGGCTCTTGCTGAATGAAGCTAATTACAAGTGTTTCTTCATTAGTGACAGTTTTCTTCGTCCACATTTTGGCAAATCAAACACTGAACCAGTTTCATGAAACTTAGCAAGCAGGTTGCTGACTGTAGCATGGGAGATGGGTGGTCTCGTAGGGTGTCTTGCATTGAAATCTGCTGCAATGACCCAGTTACTGCGTTCACCAGATATCAACACAATTTCAATCCACTCCTCACGTGTTAACTTCTTCAACATGTCAATGGCTGTGAACAAAGAGAAACTTGTAAATAACTCATGAAAGAATAAAGTTACGTTGAAACCAAGCACACCATTGTTTTTCTTGTGACATTACCAATAAGTTTGATGTGTCACATGGCCCTCTTCCTATTGAAAAAAACAAAAGTTGTATCCAAGATGGCCGACTTCTAAATGGCCACCATTGTCACCACCCATCTTGAGGCCTTTGCCCCCTCACATAAACTAACGTACTATTACGGTGCATCCATATAAATGGCCCACCCTGTACATGTGCAATAACAATAATGGGCTATTCTAAACTATCTACTAGATTTTACATAAAATTAAAGTCAAGATTAGTCAAAATTCCAGCAAATTCAGTGCTAGCACAAATCAGCTTATACTTTTCTACACATCCAAATCTCATACATGATCCTTCTTTTAAATTGTTTTGGTTTCCCTCTAATTGCTAGACATTCCAGATTTGTCTTGAATGCTGTTTCTTGATTTGTCACTGTCTGATCTGTACTTGTCAGAGGCAGAGATATTGTTTTTGCTACTCTCACTACATCTGGCTGTCCATATGCACTTGGAAGAGCAGGGAGGTCTCAGAACAGAGTGGCAGCCTTAATTGTAAACGCATATTTCTGCAAAGGAAATTGGGAATTTTAAAAATACCTTCTCATAAACACGTAATGAACTGCAAGAAGTGCCACTATGAGATAAATGGTGAACGATACCAACTGTACTTTACTGATACTGTAGGAGAACCCCTAAATAAAATCGAGATGGAAATAAGAATCTTTTCTGGCTCCTTAAAATTTGCCTAGATGTTTACGTTTTTGCCCTTTTGGGAATACAATGTTGATGAGGCTGTGAAATTTGCACTTCGGAAAAAGAAAGACAAGAATATCAAAAGCCGGTATAGTAGCTTATTTCTCTGTGATGGTTTCCACTATTTGACTTCAGCTCTTAATACCTTTCTCTGAGAGAGATGTGTTAATAGAATGCAGCATATACAAATAACATGACATTACAAAGTATTTTTAACACGTGAGATCATAACGAAATTTTCATGTTTGTTCATAAGGAAATGTAGTGTGGTACTGCCACTGCAAAAATCCAATGAATGTTCTGTAATGGGTAACTGTTTCGCAAAGAAGCGAGTCAACTGTCTTGACTTTTTGCCAGTGTACAAGCCAAAATAATATTCTGTTATGGGTTGTACACATTATGGCTATTCTATTCTATTCTATTCTATTCAAAGCTAGCAAATACTAAAAAAAATTATAAGACTACTCATTATGCAAAAAGGCACTTTTAAAAATGGTAGGTGTTATTTTATAGGATCACAATTATGATTGAACAAGAGATTAACTAGATTTATTCTCTCAGTTAAACACTCTATTATAAGTTCACTGATTAAATAAAACTCCTTCCGTAGTGATCTCACTGTCTCTTCCATGTTTTGAAGTGGAAGCTAACCCGGCCAAGTCTCAGCATCTTGTTTCAGACTTCTGAACCAAACAGAATTTAATTTGTCATCTTAGATGACAGTGCTCTAGATCATCGCTCAAAAAAATGGCACAGAGGAGACTTGCAACACCAGCTGTGGTTTGGCAAATAATAGAAATGGTTTGTGCAGATGGCTTGAAGTAGGTTGCGCTCTTGTGTTCTCAGAACCAAAGGATATTGATCGATAGCCACATTTTGGATGTGCTGTATGAGAAACATCTTTTTGGCTGTACCGTATTTATCATTTCATTATGAGCCACTGACAAATGGCTGAACCAAAGTTTCTCTCAGAAAAAAACTGACTTGGTTAGATTAGAAGACACCAAGAGCTACCTGTCAATTGAAGCGTCCCATTGCCCCTAACTTTAAGCCTAGCCAAAAATCAATTTTAAGATAGGAATATTTGGAGAGCCAGCCTCAAGTGGCATCAAGAGTAAGTTCAGTTATGTTTTGTTTTGTTTTTCTCTTCACTGTTTGTTCTCATCCACACCTATTTTCCCTCCACTGGATTCTTGAAGAATGGATCTTTGATTCACATCTTGTCCGTCACAACCATTTCCAGATGACAGAAATGTTTTTTTCTTTTTCTTACAACCCTTGGATGTTGTTTTATGAAAGCATCCCATTTTCCGCAATGCCTGATAAGTTTAAAGTACACTGGGGGAGGTCACATTACTGATTTGGCTTTCTTGATGCATGCTTAATCATCCAGGTAAGTAAATCCCAAAAGCTTGATTCTGTTCATCTGGACGTAGCGTTTTCAGTGGGAGAACTCATCCAAGTGACTTTTTCACTCTCAGCTGAATGCAGGTATCCCCAGCCTTATAAACAGTACCTTTGCACAATGACTGAAAGTAGCCCATTGATTCAGCTATGAAGAGTATAAAGCAAAACTCTTGAGCAACCCTTCATTTCTTTGTATTTTGCTTGAAAGTCGATATTTGGGAAGAAACCTTTATTCTTTACACAGTCAGAATTCTCTCAGGCAGTCTTTTTTTGTCATTTGTGTAGTAACGTTGGGCAATATGTAAACATTTACAACTGACCATTCCACCTGATGAAAGGGTGGCAATTAATGAGGCTGTTGACGACGCTAAATGTGACCGTCAGGTCTCAGTTCTTAAAGACATGACTTTCAGATACTGTTCGTCTGCTCTAGATAGTTTTTTAGGCCTGGCACTTGTATTTCTTAAGGACACACTGCACACCATGCTGAGCTATGGTATAGTTTATTGGGATTCAAACTTTTTAGTGTAAAAATACTGTATATTGTCTCTCAAACTGTGTTATTCTTGGCATTTTTAGTAGTTTGGACCAGTATAATTCTTATTGTTGAGATGATATGTACCAGTATGTTGTGGATAATGCAGTATAGTATAATTCTAAGACATTCCCATTTCAAGGAGTGATTGGTCAGGTTTGTGAAGGAGACCATGTCTGGAGTTGTCTGTTGAATCGTCTTTTTCGGCGAAAAGTTTCCCAAATGTGAACAACAGAAAGGAGACTGTTTGATGGTTGTTTAAGATCTCCACTTTGAGCTCTGTGATTCTCAGAGTGTCATCCTCCATTTCCTCTGCTGTGAGATGGTGTGACTGCTCGCCCCTCTGCCAAAATGTGAGCCTCACTCTTGCTTTCATCTTTCATCCAGCTGAGAGATGTTCCCCATTGGGAGTACCCTCTCAGCCCCCTCTCCTCCACCCCCTCTTTCACTCTTTCCCCTCTTCCTTCCTGTCATCTCCGGTCATCCCTCTCCCTCTGTGACCAACTCTTGGCCTTCTGTCCATGTCTTTTTGTCTCTTGCTCTCTTTCCTCTACCTCCTGTTTTATATCTCACAGACCTCGCTCTCACCCTTTTCCTTACTCTCTTCTATTTGCTTTAAGGTTTCTGCGACTGCTGCTGGATTTTCATTAGTGTGGATTAGATAAATATCAGATAGCTACAAAAACAATCAGGCACACTTTTGTGCGCCCTCTAACATGGTTTGGCACTTTAATAATGCCTGGGTGGCTTCCACGAGCTGCTCATCAGAGTAAGCTATGTGTGGACGATCCACACTGCATCATATTCTTTCACACTGAAGTAAACTGAACTATATACACTAATGTCTTACTTTACTTGGCAGGACTCTGAACAGCTAAATTCTGTGTTATGATTAATGCATAATGAAATATTTGACATGGGGTGGCTTAAGTGATGTTTCATTTATTTTTGTTTCAGTCAAGAGTGCAGGCTAAATAAATCCCACATGTACATCAGCGATAACTGACAATAACTAAGACTTTTTTCAGACAAAAACACATCACAGAGCACTCCTCTTCCATTAACCTACTCTGCTCTATTGTGAATGGCACCAGCTTATCCAAAATTAAATTGGTGCACAAAATTCAATCATTCCTATTATGATATGCCTTGGCTGACAAACTCATTTTAGTTCATGGGCCACATACATTGCAATTTGATCTTGAATGGATTGGACCGTTGGATAACCTAAGAAAACACCTTTTGTATTTAATGAATGAAACAGGTGGTGGACCTTTTGAGAAGTCCTAAGAAAAATATTTATTTCAGTTAAAGTTTTTTATACATTCACACTCATAAGTCAAAGAAACTTGTTCATACAGTTCTAGAAGAAGGCTTACGATAATGACCACTTGGTCACTTAAAGTGAAAAGTATTGGTTTCTGGTGCAAAATAAAGTAAAAGTCAAAAGATTATGCCTTGTTCCTCTGTCATTTTTATAGTGTAAAACAAACTCCAGTGGGTTGGATTGCCACAGTTCAGCAAACCTATGTTTGACACTGCTGGTGTAATATTCTGCCACGGTACAGTAAGATTTACTAAGTGTGTGAAAATTAGCTTGATGTTGCAATCACAAATATGTGCTGAAAGTAAATTTGGGGGTCAAAAATGAGCAGACCTGATAAGGGAGTTAGTAACATTATATACATAATACAGTGTAAGAGCAATCTTTAATATATTGAGAATCAATGTTTTTCGTATATTTGCAAACTTTTCTGCTAGAAATTGTTTGGGACTGTGTGCGGTAGAATAGTTGAGATAGCTGTTCATTCAATAAATCTGACAGGTCAGGTGGAACATAGGGTTTATGCACACAAACCTGAAATCCTTGTATACAGTATTGCCTTGTATTGCATATAATAGCACTGTGTGCACACTGCTGAGAGATAAGACGCAGAGATTTTTGTATAGAAATGGGACTAAAAATCTAAAACACTACAAACCAGTCATTCGCTGCAAAAAGTGTCTTGACTTTCTTGTTCATGTAAGTTCTCTCTTTCATGAATATAAGTGTTGCTGTAGACCAAATATATTTGGTGCTCAACTCTAAACATTCAGGGTGATGACTCAATGAAGAGTTACAAGACACAGCCAAGTTTTGGAACGCGATCTACAGCTTTGATCATTTTGTCAGTGTCAGTTACACACTTGTTTTGACAGCATCTCCCTCTCAATTCTAAATAAATAAACACTCCCAACAGCACCTATCACAATCACATCAAGTGCAAATAAGATGTACGTTTTGCAATATTCAAAACAATTTGTGTTAATTTGTGTGCTGCAAACTTATGTGCTTCAAATCATAATTATATTATTTCCTTAAATGTTCTCCTCCCAGAACTTTTGCCAGTACCTTTTAGTCGCAAAGCTGACACTGCACCTATTTCAAAATACTCACAGTGTCTGTTTAGCTTTTTATTGAATATAAACAGTCACTCTTTATTCAATGATGTAAGAACATCTTGATTACATGTTGGTGGCACTATTAGGAAACATCTCTTATGCTGAGGAAGGTTTGTGCGATTGATTTTTTCCCCCCCATTATTTAACCTTTTATTATTTTATTATTATTTTCTGTTATTATTATTGTTGTTGTTATTTTCCACCTATTTTCTAGCCTTGGGCGTCTTTATGTGTTAACATTAGATGACTGTGGGATTTTGTTTTTGTGTTTCAGTCTGATTTGGAGCAGTATAAGAAGGCTTTGTTGGATGCAGTCTGTGACCTTTCACCTCTAAACTACATTAAACAATGGAAGTAAGTTGTGTTTTTTCCCAGCAGCATCATTTAACTCCACATATTTTGACCCTCCAATGGTCAACAGATTTTGTAATAAATGCTGAACTCAAAATTTCCATCAAGGCTTTATCTAAAAATCATTTAATTTACACGGTATTGACTAATTCGTCAGTATGCTTAAGTCTTTCTGGTTTCTTCTCATGCTTTCAAGGGCCTTTACCAAAATGGCTGCCACACCAGCCAATTATGGCAACAGTGGAGTCAAACCTATGGGGTAAGTAAATAATATTATTAGTTTGTACCTTTTTAACATAGTTTTAGAATTATGAACTAATAAGTGAGATGACAAGTCTAAAATGATGTTATATGACAATTTAAACATTCTTTTCATTGAGTAATCAGCAGTGAATTAAACAGCTGGACCAGCTTTATGTATTAATTTTGTAAGGTTTTTCCACTGAGATTTAGCAGCTTTAGAAACTGTTTAGAAACAACATAACCACATATTACTGTGCCTTAATTGCCTCTCAATGGCTGTGAAATATAACTGGAGCCTACTATGATTACTCTCCTACTGTTATTGTTAGTCACATATTACACCCTATTTCCGTGTGTTATTGAAGTCTAATATGTCCAAATTTAAGCTCCAAAGGAATGGCTGCTGTGTGTGCTTCATTCATGTAGTGAGCTGTTCCTTTCCTGCCTCTGCCATTAGATACACTAGTGAAAAATGAGACAATAAAATAGTGGGTCATACCTTTTCACTCTGTGTATATACGTCTATATCCGTAGCCCTCTAAGAAAGTGGTTCTCTGTGTGTAGGCATACAACCAAGGTTGATGGTGATAGCAGGCACACTGGTACCATAGTGTGACAGCAGTTATGATTTTGCTATAGTAGAGGTAGAGTAGGGGGTGGATCCAGGTGGGACTAATTAGGTGCTTGGCTGTGTAATTGTGATATCACAGTGTAACACAAATCCTGAAAGTTTGTTTTCCTGAGTGTAGGCTGTGGTCATGTTTTTTATTACTCTATTTTTGTAAAGTGACTTTTTGAATCAAAAAGTCAGGGACATCCCACTCTCTCCTTTACTTTAGAGTTTCTTAGACTACCAGCCTAACCCTGTCCTCCTGCCCTCCGCCTCTTGCTTTCCTCCATCCTGTCTCTCCTCCCGTCCTGGCTTTTCTTCATCTATTTCTCCTTACCACCCCCACCCCCCCAACTCCATCCCCACAGACTGTTCTCCAGAGTGATGAATACTGGCTCCCAGTTTGTCATGGAGGGTGTGAAAAACCTGGTGCTCAAACAGCATGTGAGTAAAACTCCTTCTGTTACCATTTCAATTCCAGAAAACCAGCTGAAACAATGAACTACTCTTACCAAAATCAACACAAGAAAAGTAATTAAGAACTTGTCTAAAGTCCAGTTCATCAACCTGAACAGTACCCAGTCTTATCTGACCAAAGATGCCTTACAGCCTTCAAATTAAAGTGATAAAACTACATTTAAAGCCTGCCACACAACTGCTGCATATTTACATCATCAGAGCTACACATATTTATTATAATGTGCTGTATTTATGGAAACTTTGAAAGCTGTTTTACATCACTCATGCTCATACATGTGACACGTGTCAGAGTTTTTGAGGACCTTTTAGCACCTCAGAAATGGCATTCGTTTGTAAGAAGAAAAAGAAGAATCATTTTAGTTTAAAAATAGTCCCAAATGTCACAGAGATCACATTTTTTTCTCATTTATATGAAGATTATCTGAAGATTTTTTTTATTTAATTGTAGTTAATAAAGTGCTAGGTTGGAGGGACAGGGCTGTAATCAACAGCACTTTTCCTTCTTTTTCTGTTTTTTTTCCTTTTCTCACATTTTTGTTCATGTTTGTCCATGTAACACTTGGGAAACTTCCTTGGCATATGTTTTCACCTGAAAACGAGATCATTTTCTTTTTTTTAAATTATATTTTTATTTAAGAAAAAAAAAGGACTTGTTACAATAAAGTGCATTGACTTTATTTAGTCAAAAAAAGAAGAAAAAACCTTTTTCTTAGTCCTTTTGTTTTACATTCTGATAGCAAAAAAATAAAATTAACTCGTTGGCTTGACAGTGTGTTACATAATGCAGCATGTTTAACTTATTTACAAAGACTACATTAGGTACATATTATGAAGTTGAGGGTCAACCTGACATTGTACGATACATGGGAGATACACCAATTCAGGGCTGGTCTTACCTAAATTTAGGGCGGATGGGGGACACAAAGCTAATCCATTTATTCCATATTTTGTAGAATTTGTCTTTTAGAATTTTTAAAAAGAATGTCAATTTTTCCATTTTAAATATTTAGAAAATCACATTAAACCACTCCTCAAGTGTTGGCGGATTGGATTTAACCACTTTCTGGTTATTGATTTTTTGCTGGCCGCTAATAGCGCTTGTAAGAGTTTTGTGTCCCCTCCCCGGACCGAGCCAGCAACCAAGCCCAAGTACAAATTTACAAAATTGATGTCAAATTTTATCTTAAAAACCTCACACAAAGTTTTATGAATTCCCAGCCAGTAATTTTTTAAGTTAGGGCAGTCCCAAAAGATATGATAATGATGTGGCTCTTCTGATCCACATCTTCTCCAGCATTCCCATTTTTATATTTAGATACATATATATTTATATATACGAGATAATTTTGAACTGCATCTGCACATTGCATTTAACAGCCTTTGCACAAAAGCACCATCCTCCGTCTGCTTGCATCTGGCAGAATATTAAATCAAGTGCACACAATGTGACGACGTTCTCATTCCTAGACAACAGGAATATGGATGAGCACGATGACGATGACAGGGTGTTTCAGACTAAAACTGGCACAGACAAGAAAGTCATTTATAATCATCACACACACACACACACGTACACACTGGGAGGGTGGCGTCTGTTTTCTTCATACTGAAATTGGACCCGCTGAAGTCACCTGTTCTGCTTCGCTGCCAGAACATTATTAACAGTGAGAGTAGATTTGAATGCATCTTTTGATGCTCTGTTAGGGAAGATATTTGAAGTTATTCTTGTTTTTTGTTTTTTTTTTTCTTCACTTGCAACTCCAGTTTTCCAAAATAGCTACTTACCAAATATCTAAAAAGAAAAAAAGTCCAACCTAAACACAAACTCATGATTCTTATGAAATATCATAAAAAGTAAATGAATTTATTGTAAGAGATTCATTATTCTTTGTTATGTTTAACCTCCTAAGACCCGAACTCTTCCACAACGTGCGTTTTTCATTTCTCTCTGATATTTGGGCTGATTGGGGCCCGATGAATGTAAAAACAAAGAATTAGCAGATTTTTTTTCTTTTACCTTATTTTTTTTATTTTTTTTAAGAAAAATGAGAGCCACATATGAGGATATTCGTTAAAAATTTTGATAGAACAGTAGCAGTATAATGTCCTCGTAAGTGGATATCACGCCCATGTAGAGCAAAATTGAATATTTTAGTCTAAATAACCCAAAATGTGATGTTCACATATGTGGACGCCAGGTCCTAGGAGGTTAAAAGTTGTTTCTTTTTCTTTTTTTTCCAGAACCTTCCGGTTACCCGTATCCTGGACAACCTGATGGAGATGAAGTCTCATCCTGTGAGTTTTGTTTTTGTTCATGATTTAAAAAACATATTTCCAATATTAGTTAAAAATATAGGAAGTGTTGTGAAAAGCGGGAAAAGCCCAAGCCCTTTTATAGAAACACTTAATACGAGTATTAAGAGGGGGGGGATTCTAGTCCCACTGATGTGTCTCTGGTGTCCACTTCTGCGGTACAGATTGGGAAAAGTTTTCCAAAAAGCCACATTTTTACGTGAATCATTTTAAGTTGTTTTCTCTTGATGTGAAAGAAAAGTTACTCAAATGGAACTTTAATATACAATATAAGTGTAAAGTTGACCGACAGAAAGACACATGATATAAAAGCAGCTTACCATGTACGTATAGTGTGAATACAAAACTGCAGAGTACTCTATATTACATGTAGAACTTCTCTGCTAAAGAAAATATGAAAGGTTCCTCTGAAAGACCTACATATCTGTAGGCCTCAACATAACTTAATTGGTGAGAGGAAACTCAGAAGAAAGACACGTTTTTGTGTCACTTCAGCTGTGATTGACAGCTCCAACACACATGCCACAAATTACATTAGCTTCATATTAACTGCTGTGGTCCATGTGTGAGAGGAAGGAAAGTACATATTCTATTACTCACGTTTGAACCCACGTGAACTAGCAAACACACTTTATCACATTGAACTGAAAGTGCAGTTTCTGACTCTCAGCCCATGTATTCATTTTGACCATGCGCACAAATATGCATGCAAAGCAAAACCTGAATCTAACATGAACCCTAAAACAAACTCTGAACTTTCAAAAATTCCTTTTGAAGTTAAGTCCCAAATGTCTCTGCTCAAAGCTTAAACCGGTCCTTGTAGTGACAGACTTGCAAGTGAACACACACACACCCCCTGCAGGTTTCTCAGCGTCTGGAGTTACAGACTACCAACAAAGGTCCTGTTGTTGTGAATAAAAAGGGAAAGGGTGGAGCGGGGATGGAAGTCTGGGATGAAGATAAAAGAAACGGAGCACATTCTCCCTCTATCAGATTGTCCTCAGTGTAAAACTGTTGCATTTCGAGGTTATGTTTTAGTTAAAGTATAGCAAAATGGTGGAGAAGTTTATAGAGGTTATTACTCATTTTTTAGTTAGATAAAATATTAATACTAATACTAACATTAATCAGATAAAGCCACGTAATAAAACCATGTTGCTGTTCACAGTGGAGGTTTTTGTATGATTTTCTCTTGATGTGGACAAACTGAAAGCCTTTAAAGTCTCCAACGACTTTTAGAAAATCACAGTTTAACTTTGTTTTTCTGCGTTTGTGAGGTGCTCTGGCACAAGTTTTAATTTTGACCTCAAAAACTACTGGTGCCATTGTAGACACCGGCTCAAAGCAGTTAAGGAAATACTTTTTAAGTTTGAGCTAATAAATAGGTTGTGCTGTTTTTGAGTGTCTGCATAAGAACTGAGATTTCCTGTAATTAATTTAGGATGGAGTGGGAGACGTACAATTTGCAGAGCTTTGTGTCATTAAAATGAGGAAAATATGAAGATGATAAATCTGACTCGTCTTTGTTTTTCATGGTCTGCTTGGGCTTTTACATCACTGACAAAAACGATCCTTCTCCAGTACAAATACTACTTTGAACTAAACCTGTACCCACCTGCATCTAGGTCATGTGACAGTAAGCCAAAAGACACAGTGCTGTGTCATTCTGTCTGTGTTTAGTCCTTGGAGCTGAGAGACAACACAACCAGGTCAACCTGTGAAATAAATCTTTTGCCTTTGTCGTGCTTTCAATTTGGTTAACTCTGTTTTTGTTTGTTTGTTGTTGTTGTTGTTTTACATTTTGACACCAGCAGGTTTTTTGTTTTGTTTTTTAAGTTACAAATCGGAGGCTCTTCTTCATCTAATAATATCAGAAAAGCCAAACCAATCTACATATCCCTCTACCATCTACATTATTTAGGGTTTATTTTTGTGGCTGTTGAGTACAAGTGTGTCATGTGTAGTACGTCTGACTAAAAAAAATTTTCTATCTGATCCTTAAGGAAACAGATGATTATCGATACTTTGACCCAAAGATGCTGCGAGGCAGTGAAAGGTATGAAAACAAATCCAAAATCTCATCTGTAGCTTGGCAGAGCTCATCTTCTCGGTGGGTAAAATACACTCGAAGATGTCTCATCATCCTTTCCTTCTCTTTCAGCTCCATCCCCAGGAACAAGAACCCGTTTCAGGAGGTGAATTTGTGTATCTGGACCAAAGTTTGACTGATGAGATTCAGTTCAGGTTATTTCCAGGATAAACAAAAGTTGAAAGGAAACACAAGACAGACAGGAATTTCTGTTGCCGCACATGATTCTCTCATAACGCACAGTTAACTGTTTCTTAGCTGTGATGAAAGTTGCAGAGTTTCAAATCTGGAATTTTTTTATGAGATTGAATTTGATTTGGACTTTTATTAATCCCGTCACCACACAATCACATGTAAAACAACAGTTATGCGAGCAAGTCTGTGGTAGATCATAAAACAGTAACTGTGGGACTAGTAATTACATTACTATTATTATAGTAAGTAATTATAGATGTGAAAAAATAAGATACAATATCACAAAATTGATTTCTTGAACAAGTAAAAACATATCTGAAATTAAATGCATACATAAGTATAGTAATGAAGTAAATAATTACAAATCCTGAATATTGGAATAAAACTTGATTTCCTGCATACAATTAGAGGCGTCTACCTCTTTCAGTTCATAAAACTTTTGTCTTTGGCAGTGTTTATACTTGAAATTCATTCTGTAAAATCACTTCAGCAGCTTTTTTTAATCATTTGCAGTCTTTCTGTCCATCACCTTCAACATATCCTCTGATATAAGCTTGATTTTTTTACCTCCTGCTGTTTCAGGCCATCGTCTTCGTAGTGGGTGGAGGAAACTATATCGAGTACCAGAATCTGGTGGACTACACCAAGGTACGGTAGTACATTTCAAAGTTCTTTTCCATATTTTAGTCTGATGTCTCTTTAGATGAATACAATGTAGTTTCACATGGGATGGGTTAAATATCAAACTAAAACTCTTAAAGTTTAATGACACTAAAACAATTTAGGTCCTTCAGTGAAAACACTGTCACATTATATAAAATAGAAGTCGGGAAAATGTACTCAAAGTCAAAGTAAACTTTATTATCATTTCTGCTATATACAGTACAGTATATAGAGAGACGAGACGACGAGGCTGCAGTTCCAGTCAGTGCAAAAGAACAAAAATAAATATAGGAAGAGTAAGAATAAACATATATATATATATATATATATATATATATATATATATATATATATATATATATATATATATATATATATATACTTTGAGACTGAGGTAAGGGGAGTAAATGTACACTTTGGAGTAAAAAAGGGTTAATAACAGTCTAAAATTTACAGTTGAGATTTAAAGGGACTTTGAAGTGGTTTAAAATGACCAACGAAGCAGCTTTACAGTTTACAGTGTGAAATAAAGTGACCAACATGAGCAAGTCATAACTGCGATACTAATATTCAAAGTTTGTTGGACCAAACTTACAACACATACTAACACTAACATAACAAAATGGCATGCAGACTCTTTATATCATTTTTGTTATTTGCAAAGTTCAGTGCTTTATTTTTACCAGTAAGTGAAAGCTTTGAATACCTCCTGATATAGGCAGCATTAACCTAGTGATTTTGATGGTAGGAGAGACCGTAGCTCCCACGGAAAAACCACGCAAGCACAGGGTGAATATACCTATTCCAAACAGAGGGGCCCTACTGTGCTTTGAACCCAAAAACCTCTATTCTTGTGAGGCAACATTACCACCGAACAACCAGCTAACACCAAAGGTGTTAAATACATGCAGATTGGTAAAAACAACAGTATTTGTGTGGAAGTGTTACTTTCTCCCTGCAATAATAGGTTCAGTAGCAAACGTCATTTTATTTTTCTGTATTTCCAGTCTAAGCAGGGGAAGAAGATTGTTTATGGCTGCAGTGAGCTCTTCAATGCGTCTCAGTTCATCAAACAGGTGAGGAACCACACAGCACCAGTGAGGGGATAAGCCAATAAGCCCATAGACGTTTCATTGTGTCTATTTAAAAACCTGTTGTGGTCTTCATTTTCACAGCTCTCCCAACTTGGCCAAAAGTGACACGGACACTGACAACATGTGAATCTCCCTCTCTCATTGCCGATATCTTTATTCCACTTTGTTTTATCTGCTCTGTTCTGTTAATGGACTAAATATTTTCTGTCTTCACCGTAATTTCTGTTCCTCATACTAAGCGCTACTAATAAAGCTCAACAGTTCCAACTCACTGTCTCTGGAGTCACGCATTTCTTCATATTTTAGAGCATTAAACATTACTTCCTGCATACATAAACATAAAACTACAAAATCGTCTTTAGACAAGTGTGTCTTTAACTCATCTTTAAAGAACCTCCTGCTATGTGAATTTGGGCAACTACCTAAAAATTTCCTTTTTAGGTTTTGTGCATTAAAACCCCCACTAAGTTTCAATTGTAACTATCAGTAGCTAATACTTTAAGGTATTAGCTACTTTAAAGCTAAATATATGGAAAATTAGAAGTAGATACATTACTTTCAATTCCTCTTGCAATTAATGAAAATGAAATTGATTATGTTTAAATGCAGCATTTTAAACAAAATTCTTACATTTGGTTAATTTGTGGACAGAAGACCATAAAATATTTGTTTTATAACTCGTCACTAAGTGAAATGTAGATGTTTCCTTTAAGAGCGTTTCACATTATTATCCCATAAAGTGCTTTTTTGTATTTTATACTTATTATATAATTATAATTACACGTGTCTCCTTCAGTTGAAGCTGGTAACACTGGTTCTGTGATAAAAGTTATTGTGCATTGAAACGGAAACAGACCTCAAATCTATACTGCAGGAATAGAGACAGTCATCACTAAGCTGTTTTTATTTTTTCATTTGTTCTTTTAAAATTATTATTTGTGTTACTCTGTGTTTACCTCACATTGTTTTATATTTTTTGCATTTGGATTCTTTCTGTCGTTTGTGAAGATGGCTCTCAAAAAGTACACACTGATTAAACTGATTCTGGTCACAGGTGATATCGGTGTCTTTAAAATAACCAGTGGTGTTGGAAAAACCCAGATGTGTGTTTAAAACCACTGTTTTGAAGGGATTTCCAAAATCCCTAATGGAGACATTTATTAAAAGTGGACTTTAACTTCTTACTTTGGCTTCTTTCCCATGTAGTAACAGCACCAAATACAAAGAATTCACACTGAGGATTATGTCAGCATGGCATTTTAATCTGCGTGTGTGTGTGTGTGTGCTCGTTTAATTGGCTAGGTGGGGACCAGTTTGTTTTAGAGCTTAGAAACAAGGACACTTTGCAACCTCAAAGATGATATGTTCTGTCTTCATTTTACTAAAACAGTTAAAATCTCATTTCTGCTTGTAGGTAATGTCTTTCAGTCATATTCAGATATACTTGTGTTGTGGGGGCTTCAAATATTATTATCTTCATCAGAGGCTGTTTGTGTATTCCTGAAACTATGTAAGAACACATTTACAACATTGGATTAGGGGGTCAAAGTCGATGAAAGCTTCTGAACCAGGTTATTGTATGGGCCTGCGAAGAGAGCTGGGGATTGTTTCAATAAGTGTGCCTTCATTTGGTTTTGTCAAACAATATTTCCACTCCCTCCACCTCCATCTTTCACTTCTAATTTCCATGGATGACTAAAAACACCCCCGATTTCTGAGATGGCCATACAGTATATCTAATAGTTAGTAATTATCTTGTATCTAATTATAAACTATTTGTCTTAATGTCTTGAGAAACGTTTCATCACTTATCCAAGTGACTTCTTCAGTCTCACCAGGTTATTACTTAATTAATTAATGACAATTGATACATGGCCATAAGTACCATTCACAGAGAGTTGGGGAAAGACTCAGATCTTTTGGAGTGAAGGGCCCAGTCCTGAAGACCTTCTAGAACTCTGGCGTGGTCATCTTTTACAGTATGATCTGCTGGGCGGCAGCATCTCTGGATCAGCCTGTTCATTCTCTTCCCGTCCCCAGCAGAGGGCCAGCTCTGTTCTAGGATGCCCTCTGGACCCATTGGAGGTGGTGAGTGACAGGAGAATGGTGGCCAAGCTGTGATCCCTGTTGGACAACATCTCCCACCTCATGCAGGAGACCCTCACAGCACTGAGCAGCTCCTTCAGTGGCAGGCTGCGGCACCCGCTATGTGGGACGGAGAGTCTCCGGTCTTTCCTTCCAACTGTTATCAAACTCTACAACATGGTCTTTGCAGATGACCACACATGTGCAGACAGACACACACACACACACACACACACACACACACACACATCCCATACACAATTGTAACTGTCTCCCTGATGTGCAGTATTACCAAGTGCAATTTTTCCTACCATAATAAAGTATTTTATTCTTGTTGTATAGTATGTTATTCTATTTTTTTTTCTTGTCCTGTTCTAATGTGTTTTTCTTAACTTTTACTTCTCTTCAACTTGTTCTTTCTGCCGTGACCAAAAAATTTCCCATGTGTGGGACTAATAAAGGTTTGTCTTATCTTTCTCCCACTGAAAACGCTACATCCAGATGAACAACTATAAGCTACAGAGGTAAAAATTTGTTATTTAGACGCACTGTTGTTTTCAGGGTTTTTTTTTTTATATCAGATGTGTTTTTATTTATTAAGCTTGTTAAAACATTTCAATAATTTATGATGAAGGCAGATGTTCAGCTGAATGAGACAACAGACTGCCTCCTTTTAATGTATTTATTCATGGCAGTTTGTTTTGATTTTGGTGAAGTGCTCTGCTCAGTGACTTTGTACCACAGAATAAATTAAGTCATGGATTTTTACATATCTGATACAAGTGAACACCTTTGCTGTTTAAGCACAGTTCTGCAATCTTTTTAATGACAAATTATGAAACATTAAACAGAGTTTACATTTTGTAGGAGACGTCTTCTAAAACAAATGAAAAATAACAGAAATAATAATAATATTAGAAATTAAGTACTTTCTGCCACAGCATTGTCATCCTTTTGACCAGAACAAAATAACCACTTGATCCATACTCTGCAGTTAGAAATTTGCTGTGAATCCTTATTGAAATGTGACAGATCCCCATGTTGTATGTCAAATAGTTCACCAATTTGCTTGAACCAAAATCGTGTAAGATAAGATAAGATAACCTTTATTAGTCCCACACGTGGGAAATTTGTTTTGTCACAGCAGGAAGTGGACAGTGCAAAAGTTATGAGGCAAAAATTAGAATACAATAAGAATAAATACAGTACACAACTGTACAGAATAGAATAAAATAAAATACTATATACAGTAGAATAAAATAAAATAAATATACAATAAGATAAAAATAGAATACAAATACAAATACTATATACAACTGAGTAAAAATACAACGATGACAGAAAAGATTATTGCACTTAGTATTATTGCATATGTATGGATGTGTGTGCTTGATCAGTTAAAGTCTTTATTATGGAGTCTGACAGCAGTGGGGAGGAAAGACCTGCGAAATCTCTCCGTCCCACACCGTGGGTGCCGCAGTCTCCCACTGAAGGAGCTGCTCAGTGCTGTCACAGTCTGCTGCATGGGGTGGGAGATGTTGTCCATCAGGGATGACAGCTTAGCCGCCGTTCTCCTGTCACTCACCACCTCCACTGGGTCCAGAGGGCATCCTAGAACAGAGCTGGCCCTTCGGATCACCCTGTTCAGTCTCTTCCTGTCCCCAGCAGAGATGCTGCCGCCCCAGCAGACCACACCATAAAACACGTTTCCGTTTTAATTTTTTATGCTGCAGACTTCCACCCTCACACACTACCTAAAGGTTAGAAGTGCTTAGAGAATAAGAGAATAAGAATAATAAAAGAAAATGGGAGAAACAGAAAATAAGGTTTTCGTGAAATAGACAGAAAAGGAATTCACGAGGTTCAGAGAAAGAATTTTGCATCTTGTATATTATCAGATTTTTTTCTCTTGATCTTTAACATTTTGTTCCCAGACAACACATAATAGCTTTATTTAGGGAAAAATCAACTAGTCAGTTTAGAAAGTTCTTAGTTCTTAACAGTGTCACTGTCTTATATCATATACACTGTTTTGCAAATTCAGAACAAATGTGAGTAAGTTCACGCTTGAACTTTGTGTTGTCTTATCAGTGGATTTAAACTAACAATCAGCAAAATCTGTTGTTATAGTTGTGCTCTAGGAAAATGTAGGCAGACTCCCCTGTGTACAAATATCAGCTCATGTATCAGCAGCCTGCAGTGTGGAGGGTTTTTTTGTTTTGTTTTTTCTTGTCTCAGTCAGATGTGCTAATAAAGGCATCTGTAGTTTAAGTCTGTCTGATTTGACTTTCTAATCTGAACCCCTCCACTATGATTGTGGTGTCTTCTGGAGCCTTTTATATTTACAAATAATATTCCCTGCCCTGTGGAAAATTTTGCTTTAGGCTTTTGGTGAAATAAATTCGTACATTTTAATTTCCTTTACACTAATTTGTACTAATTAGCCCGGGTAAGGCAAAGTTGACTAACTGATCTTAGCAGATAATTTGGCACTTCATCTTGTGGCCCTAAAAACTCATAATCACATTGCTCTGGAACTGGTTATCTCTTATTATCCGGTTATCGGAATTATCTTCGTGACAGTCAGCAGCCTGTTGTCAATGAGGAAATGTCCAGAAACACTCACATCGACGGTAATGTTCTTATTCCAGCCTGTTGGACCTCAAAAGCAACCAAGAGCGCTTTAAGCACTTTTTAATTCTGCTTTAATACAGCCACAGCTCACATTGAATTAGGGTTTAACTGTTATGTAAAAAGGATGTTCTGGGATTAGAGTGGACTAAAAGCCTCAGCAGTGTCCCCTACAGACTAAAGTCTGTCTTGATTATGACAAATCAATAATTTTTCTGCTGCTCGTTGTGTTTGCATGGTATTTCCAATGATGCGTTGTGTTTAAATTCAAATTGCTAAATTGTATTTGGATTCAGCTTGTGGTCTTTTTCATCTTTTATCACCTCCATCCATTTTTTCAAGCATCTGATTAGTTCCCATCTTCTTCCTGCTTTGGCAACTGCTGTCCATTAGACCTTTTGTTTGAATCATGTTGACACTTGACAAACTCGTCCTGATCTGATGTCTTACAGTAACATTGGTCCCGTAAGGTTTTTGGCAACAGAGACATGGAAGACTCATACAAAGAGCTATTTGTTCTCAGAGGACACTGACACACATAGATCAGGTGTCTGCAACTTTTCCACTCCCTCATAGTTGGTTCTCAGATGGAAAGGAGACCTGTGCTTTTAAATAAGGGGGAAGTTATGTGTAACACTTACACTAATCCAGGAGGAAAATGATCCAGGTGTACAAAGAACTGCTTCACTTGGCCAGATTGCGGATTAATTTTCTTCCTTTCAGACAGCTTGCTTCTTTTCTTCAGAAGAAAAGAAAAGAAGTAGCCATTTAGATTTTCTTTTAACAAATCTGAATCTTTGTGGTGCATTCAAGGACACTTGTCCCCAATCTCTGTTACCTTTTCTGTCAGTTTTGCTCAACAAATATTCAGAGTCACACTCGGCAAAACCTCTTAACTGCACAAATCACAAGTGCATCAGAGTTCCTGTCCTCTTTTTGTGACAGTTACGCACATGTGCCTTTTTCTTTTCTCACTCAACAGATATGGTATTAAGTGCCAGTGACTAGTTTGCTGTCTGTAATAACTATGGCATTGGTTAGTCAGTAGTAGTAGTTAGTGGTATGCAGACTCGTGGTGGTATACAGACTTGAAGAAATTAGACCAGACCAGAAGTTTCTGTTTTCCATCTGTAGTCCTCATCAGTTATTATATGAGTTGAATGCCATTAAGCAAATTCATGGAGAGACTTTATTTATTTATTAAGGTATATTTATTATTATTAAATATTTGAGATCACTGTAAAACCTTTTCTTAGCCAAATTTATAAAAAGATGAATGTTGTACAGAACAGTAAGTTTGAACTGGATATCTTTCATCTACTATTTGGATGTCCTCGTTACACCAGAACCTCCATGTAGCCTTTGGGGACGTGGATATTTTTCCTTGTTGGCAGATTAATAATAATAATAATAATAATGGATTGCATTTATATAGCGCTTTTCGAGAACCTCAAAGCGCTTTACAATTCCACTATTCATTCACTCTCACATTCACACACTGGTGGAGGCAGCTACAGTTGTAGCCACAGCTGCCCTGGGGCAGACTGACAGAAGCGAGGCTGCCATATCGCGCCATCGGCCCCTCTGGCCAACACCAGTAGGCAAGTAGGGTAAAGTGCAGATTAGCTGCATTGCCAGACTATTCTGTTACAACAGTTTTAAATTATGTGGACAGTGGCAGTAAGATGGCCCGGCCACATCCAGACTGTGCTCTTTTTTAGTTTTTTATTTTATTTATTGTTTTGTTGCATATTCTAAAGTCAGCTTCTCTCAGTGCATTGCTGTGCTAACATGGCACAAAACACTTTAACATTCCACTCGCAAAATGCACATTTTCAGATTTTTAATTTCAATTTCCAGATTTTTAATTTCAATTTCCAGATTTTTAATTTCAATTTACTTCTTGTTTATAATGTCTGCACAGGTTAGGACACATTTCATTGTGTTTTCTACTTGTATGACTATGCATGTGACAAATAAAGAACCTTGAAGAAAAACAGTATTAATCTCCTGTGATGCCAGGGTCCCATAGTATGTTTTCTCTCGTCACGTTTTGGCCCTCCCCTTCAAGCTTGGCAAGACCTCTATGGGAGATGATATACACAGATCTCATTCCTGCTCCAGACATTCCTCTCAAGGAGCCCATCTGATAAAAGATTTACAAAGAAACTAAGATCTGTTTGAACTCTGCCAGGCCTGGAACAGGTATAAAGCTAATAACATCATGCCCGCCCATTAAACCACAGCTAATAGGTCTGTCTACATCTCAAATAAGTCAGCAGCCATGGCTTCCGTATTGAGGAGGTTTTTCATTTGTACTGGATTAAACTGTGGAAGCAGCTCATCTTTACGGACTGTGATTGGTCACTGGCAGTATTGATAGGGTGGGGCTAGGTTTCACAGTGGGTTCACCCGAAACCTTGGCTGATTGTGACCAACACCTGTTTTCACACCTTAGCTCGTGTGATTAGGTAGAAGATCAATAGGCCCTATTGGAGACACTCCCATAGGGTTTAAAATCTGGGACTCTCCACCAGTTGCTCTTGGAACTGAAGAAGCTTCTCGGATGAAATGTCTTAAAGGAAAGACTATATTCTTGTTTTAGGTTTTAAGGAGTTTCCCCACTCAAAACCACCAGATAGTTGCAGCACATAATACCCAGTTGGTCATCAGAATCAGAGTACTTTAATGATCTCTGAGGAAATTATTTTTGTTTGAATCAGGTGTGTTGGAGCAGGGATTGGGATTACTTTCTGAGAGCACTGAGTGATGGGATGTGTAATCAATCAAATTATCCACTAAAATGAGCACAAGAACATTTCACAGGAGGATAAAATTTGACTGGACAAAAGCAAAACATGATGTGAAAAAGTGTTTGAACACTTTCTGATTTTCTGAAAATGTTTCAGATCATCAAACAAATTTAAATATTAGACAAAAATAAAAACAAGTAAGCACTAAATGCAGTTTCTAAATGAAATAGTTTATTATTAGAAGAAGAAAAATCCAAACCTGCATGGCCCTGTGTGAAAAGTGATTGCCCCCCTAAACCTGATCAAGCATTTTTGATAACTGGCAACAAGTCTTTTATAGCTTTGGAGGGATTTTGGCCCACTCATCTTTGCTGAATTGTTGTAATTCAGCAACACTGGAGGGTTTCCAGACGTGAACCATCTTTTTAAGGTCATACCACATCATCTCAAATGGATTTAGGTCAGGACTTTGGCCATTCGGAGGTGGACTCGCTGGTGTGTTTTGTATCATTGTCTTGCTGCAGATCCCAAGTGCATTTCAGTGCACATTCTCCTTCAGGTTGTTTTGGTAGACAGCAGAATTCATGGGTCCATTTACCAAAGGAAATCTTCAAGGTCATGAGGAAGCAAAACAGCCCCAGACCATCACACTACCACCAACATATTTTACTGTTGACACGATGTTCCTTTTCTGAAATGCTGTATTAGTTTTATGACAGATGCAACAGGACACACACTTTCCTTTGTTTTCTTTTGTCAAGTTGGTCAATTAAATCATCATTTAAAAACTGCATTTTTTATTTACTCGGGTTATCATTTTCTAATATTAAAATGTGTTGGATACCACAAGGAAAACAGGAAGGGCGCAAAAAATGTTAGATACTTATGTGGTACATGTATTTTGACTTTTGTTGCCATGATGCTAGGTCTCTCTTGGAAAGGAGATTTTTAACCTGGATAAATGAAGGACTAATAAAGAAACAAACTTTTATGATACACTTACAATTCAATGTTCACCATTATAACAATCATCATTTTACATGTTATTATTCACTTAAAAGTAACACAAAATGTAGCTGAAGCTGGTAGGAATATTGTTTGTTTTGCAGATTTCAATGTGAAAATATTTTTGACCTGACTGAGAAAAGTTAGTGGAGTCTTGAAACCAGACATTCAAAGCACATGCAGTTTGAAAATGAAATGTTCTTCTACTCTGGGTAAAGACTTCAGCCTTGCTGTTAATCTTGCTTGTCAGAAATAACCACCGCCTCATATCATTTTACAAAAGCACCTGTGAGCTGCAGGCAGGCTGTGGAGATTTCATACAACGATGCTGCTGATAGCTCAAAGTCTGCCTGGCAACAGGACTGTTTTGACTGAAGCTTTCATCCCATGAGGCCCTGAGATGCAAAACAAACCTACTCAAAGTGAATGAACAAGAACTAATAAGTCAAAAGCTAAAAAAAGAAAAGAAAAGTGAAGTCCAGGAAATTGATTTTCCATCAGAAATAATTTAAAAGACCTGATCTGATGACTTTGACAAGAGGAGTGGTCATTTTTACATTTTATACGCTACCTCTCTGCCCTTCTGTTTTTCTATCTGAACCGGCATGAGTTTGAGAAAATGTTCATCTTTGCTCCAGTTACCTTCCTCCCTTCGCCCTTCTCATTTTACAAGGTGCATGCTGGGAGTTAACCAAACAGAATTCCTGACTATTGCTGTCTGGTCTGCTAGTATACCGACACACAGTTCTGCTCTTTTGTTACCTAGATGATTCTGGACTCTGCTTTCCCCATGACAATAACCACAGCCACAGAGATGATAAATGAGACTGACATTAATTGAAAACAGAAATTATGATGACAGAAATTCTGGATTCTGTGATTTTGCAATTTTGCCCTGTTGCTAAAGGCCCATTGCTACAACAAACCTTTTACCTTTTATTACTGATCCCCTCCATGTTTATATTCTTGAACTTTGAGTATCTAATACTTCAAACTCATCTTTATTGACCCTTTGTGCAGCCTTTAAATTCACACATCATAAACAAGCTGCTTATTTTCCTTTAAACCACCTTTCTTCTGATTATTTCCGCCTCACAAACAAAAGATTGAAACATCAGGGCTCACAGTCAGAGGTGTGTGTCTGAGACGGTCATACTACATCTGCTTTTAGTGTCATTCAATTCAATTTTATTTATACAGTGCCAAATCACAACAGCAGTCACCTCAAGGTGCTTTATATTGCAAGGTAGACCCCACAATAATACATTAACAGAAAAGCCCAACAATCATATAACCCTCTATGAGCAAGTGCTGCGGTGATAGTGGGAAGGAAAAACTCCCTTTTAACATGAAACCTCCAGCAGAACCAGGCTCAGGGAGGGGTCGGCCAAATGCTGGGACAGGTTGGGGTTGAATAGATGAAGACAGGACAAAAACATGCTATGCAAGAGAGACAGGAATATATAATAGCATATAATTAATGCAGAGAGGTGTATGAACACATACTGAGTGAAAAAGGTGACTAAAGAAGAAGATCAATGCATCATGGGAATCCCCCAGCAGCACCTATTGCAGCATAACTAAAGGAGGATTGAGGGTCACCTGATTCAGCCCTAACTATATGCTTTAGCAAAAAGGAAAATAAAAAGTGAATGTAGAGATAGTGTCTGTCTCCTGAATCTAAATTGAAAGATGGTTCAACAGAAGAGGGGCCTGAAAACATTCTACTTTTAAATACTCTAGGAACAACAACTAAGCCTGCAGTGCGAGAGCGAAGTGCTCTAATGGACTGATATGGTACTACAAGGTCATTAAGATAAGATGGGGCCTGATTATTTAAGACCTTGTATGTGAGGAGCAGGATTTTGAATTCTGGATTTAACAGAAGGGAAGCCAATACAGGAGAAATATGTTCTCTCTTTCTAGTCCCTGTCAGGACTCTTGCTGCAGCCTTTTGAATTAACTGAAGGCTTTTCAGGGAGTTTTTAGGACTTCCTGATAATAATGAATTACAGTAGTAGTAGTAGTAGTCCAGCCTAGAAGTAATAAATGCATGAACTAGTTTTTCAGCATCACTCTGACACAGGATATTTCTAATTTTTCTAAAATTGAAGAAAGTGGTCCTACGTATTTGTTTAATATGTACATTGAAGGACATGTCCTGGTCAAAAATGACTCCAAGGTTCCTCACAGCGTTACTGGAGGCCAAGGTAATGCCATCCAGAGTAAGAATCTGGTTAGATACCATATTTCTCAGATTTTCAGGGCCGAGTACAATAACCTCAGTTTTAACTAATACATCAAAACTGAAGAGTGCAAGCATTAGTCCTGTTTTATACTTAACAGAACTATCTTCCAGCACCCATTTATATCTTAGCATATACACTAAAAGTTCTTATTTATTATATTTAATTATATCGGATGGAAAAGTCCAAAACACGAGTGTAGACAGAGGTCAAATAAAATTTAATGAAAGTTACACCAAGCTTGCTACACCAGACAAGCAGCCGGGGATGGCTCCATAAGGGGTGGGTTAGCTAAGCCAGTCTCCTCGGTGCTGTCCAACTCCATGTGTTGTCCATAGCCGGGCACAGTGACAGTGGTTTACTCCATGATGCAGTTAACTCAGATACAAAGTCTGGGAACATGGGAAGGCAATTTTTGGTCGTTCTGGGCTCCAGTGGGAGGAAAAATCCTGCAACCCATGACAGCTTCTGAGCTGACAGAAGAGAGGGCCAGTCCACCTGCAGCTTCTCAGCTGTACGATGAAACAGCATGGAGGCTGATGATGGGCTGACGATGGGTTCTCCTCCTCATCCTCCAACCAAGTACAGATCTCCAGACCAATGTCCAGCACGTCATTGTCTTTCCACATGGTTCTGACTTATCTTCGGTTAACCCATGAACATATCACATGTGGTCAGCTAATTAGCTGGGATTCTCCTCGTCTTCGGACTCGGATGAAGCCAAGGCCCCAGACTCAGAGAGGAGAGTGTCATGCCATGCGACAGCTGTTCGTCTCAGCACTTTCTCCATAAACATCACCTGCCTTTTCGGAGCTGGCGACAAAATGCACAAGCTTTGGGCTCCGTCAACGCTCTGCTAGCATGTAGAATCCTCAGGTAGACATGCTTGTCTTGCAAAGAGAAATCCATTACAAAACGCAAAGCAAAACACTGCACAAGAAAACTAAAAATTAGCGCTCCACTGGCAGTTAAGCTAACTTCAAGTTTGTAGGTAGCTAGCCCAACTCAGCAGATAAGTTTTCAGGTAAGGAGTGTAAGAACTGAAGGATGACTGTGGATGCTATGATATCCCATACTTATGTGTTACACTGAGTGAATCGACTGAAAAGGAACCCTGTGGAACTCCATAATTAACCTCAGGGTGTGAAGAAGACTCTCCATTTACATGAACAAATTGCAGTCTAGATGGATATGATTTAAAACACTGAACCGCAGTACCATTAATACCTAGCCTACAGCATGCTCTAATCGCTCTAATAGAATATTATGGTCAACAGTATTAAACCCTGCACTGAAGTCTAGCAGGACAAACACAGACATGAGTCCACTGTCAGAGGCCATAAGATCATTTGTAACCGTCACTAAAGCTGTTTCTGTGCTGTAATGAGCTCTGAAACCTGATTGAAAATCTTCAAGCCATTCCTCTGCAGATGATCTGTCAACTGTTTGACAACTACTCTTTCAAGAATTTTTGAGATAAAAGGAAGGTTGGAGATTGGCTCGGCTGCCGGGGGAGAGCTAACGGGGTCTAGCTTCGCCTGCACCAGCTACAAGGGCCTGCCTATTTTTTTGATGTGCACACACCAATTCAGTGATCCTGGCGTCCAGAGCTGCAAATGGGCTACATTTATTACATTAATCATGCTGCTAGTGAGTCAGTTATGAGCTAAGCTAAGCTAGCGAATTCCTAAAGACACAGGGAGTGAATGAACAAAGAGTGCTTTGGATGAAGCACTTGGAGATTACACTTAGTAAGTTATCTTGCTTAAATTAGCTATACAGATAAGCTACACAAAGCCACTTTGTGTTGTAACAGGAAGTGATACTCTGCAGAGAGAGAGAATGATGGCACCGCCCTACTGGATTTAGGAAAGGTCAATGGTTGTGGTTGTTCATATCCAGTGATGGGAATAACGGCGTAACAAGTAACGGCGTTACTAACGGCGTTACTTTTTTCAGTAACGAGTAATCTAACTAATTACTATTCCTATGGTTACAATGCCGTTACCATTACTAACAAGAAAATGCGGTGCGGTCGCGTTACTATTTTTCAACAAACAAACGGTTGAAGCTATCTTCAGCTTACCGCTTCTTATATCAGTTGCACAGAAGTAGCTGTCTACGTAAGTAATCCGGGCGCTACAGCTTTAAGCAGCTAAGTGCTCCCGCGGACGGCAATCATTTTCTGGCAGACGATCACTTTTTGGCATAACACCTGGGGCTAAGGGGGCAAAACAATTGCATGTGTGCTGCTGTTTGACTGAGGAAGAATAAAGTAGTCGTGGTAAGCCAATCACATGACCACTTCAAGATGACAAAGCAACAAGGTGACATATACCAGTCATGATAAACAGTATATACACCTGTTTTTTCCTGAATTTAAGGACAGCGCTAGGAACCACTCTCTGCTTATGACAAAAAAAAAATTAAAAAACAAAACAAAAACAGCCCTTTCGTGTTGGTGGAAAAAATGCACCATGTCGGCCAATCAAAAAAAAAAAAAAGATATGGCAACATGACATTTGGTTGTTTAGGAAGACGGGGAAGTTTTAGGTGTGACGGCGAGAGAGAGAGAGAGAGAGAGAGAAAGACAACAGAAAAAGAGAGAGAGCGAGTTTTGAGAAGTGAGAGATTTGTGACGTTTAAGGTGTTTGGAGTGTGTAGTTAATGTGTTGTCTTGTGTAGTTAGTGTGTAGTGTTGTGGATAGTTTTGTGTTGTGTCAGAACAATGAGGCGACTGCTGAATGAAAACAGGATGAGTGATACACCTGCTGCTGTCAGACCTGCAGGTATCAGGCTGTGATGTTCTTCTTTATAGTGGACAGAAATTATTTTTTTGGAGTGGCACAAATAATTTGTGTGGCATCTTATTGAATGCAGAACAGCTGATTGTTATATAAATAGTTTGAAATGGTTATTTAAAAAAAAAAAAGGTAAACAGCTGCAAATAACTTTGTTTGCAAAACTTGTACATAGGATTTTAAAATTGACAATTTATATTTGCATTTAAAGTTATGAAATATGATTCAATAAACATGTTTGTGGTTGTTACAGTAAAAAATATAACCTTTTTTACTTGTTATGTTTTTTTTAATGTTTTGTGTCTGATTTTATATCAATTGAGTTAATACAGTGCCAGACTAGAGTCAAGCTCAACAGGGTCTTCTTTCCCCGCTGATTTTGCCAAGCCCGTTTCCTTGGCTCTGGTTTCGCTAGATAGCAGCTAGGGATAGTGGGAATCTCGTTCATCCATTCATGCGTGTCTCTAATTAGATGATGAGGCATTTGGCTACCTTAAGAGAGTCATAGTTACTCCCGCCACTGGGCAGAAATCACATCGCGTCAACACCCACCGTGGGCCTTCGCAATGCTTTGTTTTAAACAAAAAACCTGAACACAAGGAGACTGAGATTGGAGGTACATGAAGAATGACAGCATAGAGGAACACAGGGAGACAACACAGAAGGACCAGCAACAAGCAAAAGGAAACACAGGGCTTATATATACACACAGGAGCAATCGAAGAATGGGAGACAGGAGGGAAACACAGCTGGGAGAAATCAGGGCTAATGAGACTAGGGACGCAAAACCAGACACACTCACATAAGACATTGACCTTCAAAGTAAAACAGGAAACATAACACAGCAACGTGAACCTAACACAGAGACACAAAAAAGGCAATACACTAAACACAGGGAAGGCATACAAACAAAACCCAAGATAGAAATCAGGAGACAATAAAGAACCTAGGGAGCAAGAAATATAGAAACCAAACCACAGAAACACCAAGTCAAAGAATACAACATACAAAACCAAAACCAGGGTCACTGGTCAGGTACCCTGACAGGAAAGCATATTGCCCTGTAACACGGAGCCTGCTAACTGAAAGCAGCTAATCATTCCAGCTAGCTCTAAAGTTACCTTAGCTTTGCTTTCAGTATTTCTTTCATTGGTCTTTGGTTAAAATGAAAACTGGTTCTTATAGTCCACTTAAGGGTATCAAGAGGTTAAAGACTTAATAGTAAAGAATCCAATTTAGTTCATTTCTTAAAAATATTGGTATTACTCCAATGAAACCCCCAGTGTTTGACATAATGTGCTGTACCCAGCAGCTTTGATTCTTTTGTGAGTGCCAGTATGTCAGCCAGCATTTGCTGTCTTTAATATTACACTAGACACAATCCCGTGATGAGGATTCTTGTTCTGGCTTACTATAAACAGAGTACTGTACAGTTTTTAAATTAAATAAAAATAACTACAGATAAGAGTCAAACCAGGTTGTAGTGCGAATCGATTGATTAAATTATTGCAGTTACAGCGCAGATATAAACATCTATGTTTGTTGGGAGCAGTGTTGATTGTACAGTCTGACAGCTGCTGGGAGGAAGGACCTACGGAAACACTCCTTCATGCATCGAGGACGCAGCAGTCTGTCACTGAAGGAGCTCTGCAATTCAGCAACATTTACATGCATGGGGTGAGAGACTCTGTCCATCAGAGATGTTATTTTGGCCAGAGTCCTTCTGTCTCCCACCACCTGCACTGGGTCCAGGGTGCATCCCAGAACAGAGCTGGCCTTCCTGCTGAGTTTATCCAACCTCTTCTTCTCAGCTGTCGATAAACTGCTGCTCCAACATACAACACTGTAAAAAATGACAGATGCCACCATAGAAGGTCTTTGAAAGCGCTCCCTGTACTCCAAATGACCTCAGCCGCCTCAGCAGGTAGAGTCTGCTCTGACCCTTCCTGTAAAGAGCATCAGTGTTGTGGCTCCAGTCCAGTTTATTATTCAGGTGAACACCCAGGTACCTATAAGAGTCCACTATCTCAATGTCCACTCCCCCTAGATGTTCACCGGTGTCAGTGTGGTGGGTCTGCGTCTCCGGAAGTCCACCACCAACTCCTTGGTTTTCCCGGCATTGATCAGCAGGTGGTTCTGCTGACACCAGTCTACAAAGTCCAGAGTCCACTGTCTGTACTCTGCCATAGTCGGCCTCATCACAGGTGAGGACGACTCAGAGTCGTCAGAGAACTTCTGTAGGTGGCAGCGTGGGGGGCCCGGCCCTGGCGCAGGGTGCCGCCAGTGCATCAAGCCACCTGGGGGGCTCTTCAACTGGTGGGGGAGGTTGTTACATCTTGCAGGAGCTCTCCTCTCTTCAGGAACTCACTCTGCAGGAGAGGAAGATACAGGAGAGATGGAGGAAGATCTCAGCCTGGGCGTCTATTGTCTTGTGTAGTCTGGAAGATGAGTGGATGACAGGGTGGGTGCAGTTTTCTCTGAGGTGGGGTCAGGTGGGCTGTCCCGGGCTCTGTGGGGCCGGGCGGCGCTGCTGTTCTGGGCCCCGGTCCGGATGGGCCTGGCCCCCTTTCCCTGGCGGGTTGCGGAGTATGGGGGTGCTTACTGGGGTCAGTGGGGGAGCTGGCCAGCACAGTTTCCGTGTGGGGCCTCCGTACTGCAGACCAGTGTATCAGAGACACAGCCCTGTGACCTCACATAATGTGGATGTTTTTGTGAGGCAGTCCAGCATCCACTGGGACATGTGGTGGTCCACTCCCGATAGCCCCAGCTTGTCTCTCAGAAGTCATGGCTGGATGGTGTTGAAAGCACTGGAGAAATCAAAGAACATGATCCTCACAGTGCTTCCAGGCTTCTCCAGGTGAGTCAGAGCTCGGTAGATGATGGCGTCCTCCACCCCAATGCCTGGCTGGTAAGCAAACTGTAGCACATCCAATGAAGACCTCACCAGGGGGCGCAGATGGTTTAGAACCAACCTCTCGAGGGTCTTCATCAGGTGCGATGTCAGGGTTACCGGCCTGTAGCTGCTGAGGTCCTTGGGATGGGAGGTCTTTGGTACCGGTACCACACAGGAGGTCTTCCACAGCTGTGGTACTTTCCCCAGTGACAGGCTCAGGTTGAACTGATATCCTAGGATGCCACACAGTTCATCTGTGCAGCATCTCAGGAGCCAGGAGCTGATGCCATCTGGACCTGCAGTTTTCCTCACCTTGATCTTGCGAAGCTCGTTCCTCACTTGAAGTGCTGAGATAGAAAGAGTGGATTTTGGGGGAGGGGGGTGTATGTTGGAGTCCACAGAAGCCGGGGGTGGGTGTAATGACTGGGAGCTGGGAGGTGGGAAGCTGAGAGGTGTGAAGTCCTGAGATGAAGGAGATTGCAGCAGGGGGGACGATGCTGTGGGAGGGGTGGGTGGTTGATCAAACCTATTAAAATATTTATTTAGGTCATTCACCCACCCCAAGTCTCCTGCAGCCTGGGGGGTTGGTTTTTGTCCTGAGGTCAAAGGAGCATGCAAAGAAAAGCGTCTGGACTTCTTTAAGTTACTTGAAGACGTTTCACCTCTCATCCAAACCCCTCTGATGTTGTCCTGTTGCTGCTCTTCCATCTTCCTCCTGTAGTTTTCCTTCCCTTGCCTTATCCATTTCAGCTTCTTCTGGACAACTCTCAGCTCCTGTTTGTCTCCAGATCTAAAGACTCTCTTCTTCTCTTTGAGGAGAGCCTTAATTTCAGGATTTATCCATGGCTTGTTGTTAGAAAAACAACGTACCTTTTTGATGGGCACGGTGTTGTGCACACAGAAGTTCATGTAATCCGTAATGCAGTCTGTGATGCTGTTGAGGTCATCCTCCAGGGGGCTCCAGAGGTTGTTCCACACAGTAGAACGGAAACAGTCCCTCAGGGCCTCTTCAGTCTCTGCCGACCATTTCCTTACTGTGCGTTTCACAACTGGTTCTCTGTGTACTAGAGGTTTATACACACCTCCTTGGTGTTGGTATACAATAAGTCCAATGTTTTATTGTCTCTGGTGTAGCAGGTGGCATACTGGGTGAAGGTGGGGAGAGTGGAGGACAGGGAGGTATAAACTCTCGCGGTAGATAGTACGGTCTCATGCTAACCACTAGCAGCTCAATGTCCTTGTTGGGAAGCATTTAAGTAACAAAGTGTTGCAGGTTACCTTTGTGGTGGCCATCTTGTTTTCCCAGTAAAGAGGAAGCCTGCCTCAATTGCAGCTCTTTTATAGGCCAGTCTGTATTAAGAAGGTGTGTCTTTAGAGTATTTAAAGGGAGCAGGAAATGGATTGGGGGGCCATTTTGAAAAGTTGCTGTCTGCATGTGCATGATGTTGGCAAGAGACAATAAAACAATTACTTTAATTGGGATGGAGTGAAGTCTGATGTTTCCCTCACCACCCCTCACTGCATAACAGTCCTTTCAGCATGGCGTCTCTTTGATAGATAAATGCCCAGAGTTACACCATCTATCATTCACAAACACAACCAGACCCCCTCCTCTCTTCTTACCACTCTCCCCTGTTCTGTCGGCCCGGATCAGATGAAAAACATCCATGTTTACGTGTGAGTCTGGAGTTAGCGTAGTTAGCCACGACTCTGTGAAGCACATCAGGCTGCTCCCCTGATGTTGGGTAAGAGCCGCCAGTTCGTCTACTTATTGGGGAGAGATCTCACATTCCCCATAATAATAGATGGAATCACTGACCGGTACCTCCTAACTTTACTGCGACGCCGGTCCCGGCCCGAGTACCGCGTCTCTTCCTCCTCACCTCGCGGGGGATGTTAGCTTGCTCGGCGGTAGGCAGGGCAGCGGATGCTCCGAGGGCAGGGATCAGCTATTAAGCTGATCCCTGCTGTAAACAATGGGAGGTTGGACCTCCACGCGCTTGCCGGACAAAGACGCCGTAAAAAATGTAATAAAGAACACAACTGTCCATAGAATTCTGAGCTCCATTGTGGGGGGCAGCAGTCCACAATAGAAAAACAAAAACAACAAAGAAACATGTATTAAAGAGAAAAAAGGACTCGGTCAGGTCGGAGCTGCTGATACTGGCTGCCAGCTCGGAGCAGCGCCGGAAATTTAAAAAAAAAAAGGGTTGCATTTTTTTTCTAGATATTTTTTACACTTGAAGTTGCTGATAGGAAAAAAATGTTATGGAAAAATTGTGGTTGTGGAATTTGTAATCAGTGGCACTACCAGAATTTTTTTCATAGGGGAGCCACTAAAACACACACAAAAAAACACAATTTCCAGATTTATTATGCTGTTGTCAAATATAGGTTACTTGAAAAATATGGCAAAAAAGAGAGGGCGAAAAGAATTAAATATACCTATTTAATTATCTGCTATTAAATTTGATATCACTGAAAATATAAATAAATATGAAAACCAAATAAGATTTTGAAATCCTTAATAATCTGTTTTAAGCAGGAATAAATAACAAGTCAGGGTTTCAACTCACTGTAGTGTGTTTTCCTCTCTCGTGCACATGTTTATTAGAATTATTACCAACATATGACAGTCTTACCAGGGGTGGCCACTGGGGGAGCCAGCAAATTTAGGGGATGATCAGTGCCTCCCTGGCCCCCCTTTGGTGGCGCCTCTGTTTATAACAAAGCTTAAATGTGGTTTTCCGTCCTGAAGCTGCTGTGATGTAGCTAGCTATTGCACTTTCAATAATTTAGGGCTCCAAATATACTGGAAGCAGCATAAAAAATACAAATTAGAAGCACCACATTTTTAATCCTTTCAGTGTACCTCATGGGCTTTTAAGGCATGTCTTTATTAAACCCACTCAGGTTATTGTACAAAAATATCTAGTGCTATATAAATTGTATTTATATAGCACTAAAGCACAACAGTTATCTCAAGGTTTTTCTGCAGTTCACTCCTCTGCTCCATCTCAGGTTGACCTGTCACTGAGGCCCCTCCTCCCTCCCCCTCTGAAGTCACCACAGTAAGGTGTGTATGAATGTGTGTGTGTGTGTTGTGAGAGAGAACGCTTATTTAAAGGGCTACCTCTCTCTCGCCAGGCGATCGACACCAGCTCAGCATTGTCATTTTACCGCCTGCTGCTCCTTCCAGGGAATAACGTGTGAACAGTCTGAACAGTTTTCCTCAGAGACGTCTGCTGAAGAAACAGTTCGTAAGACTGAAATTCCTGCTGATTCTGCACAGAGATCTTTCTTTAGAAATGACTAACAGGCTGGGTGATTTACATCCATTCAGTGATTAACCAATAACTTTATTTACTTGCTGTATGTTTATTACACCCTCTACTAACTGCTTATCTCTTTTTTTCTTCCATCTTTTTTTAATGTATTTATCGACTGTTTAACCTGCCAAGCTTAGGGATTGGTACTGGCTTGCTTTCTGGCTTCTGATTAGTCCTTGTATATAGGAATATATGGAGCTTACAAACCACTACTGGTTACTGGCTGTTGTGTCATTGGTGGATTCAGTCACAAACAAATTTTAAACGATTTCCTGAGATAGCTGTGGACTTGACATTTAACCATTTACTGCCTCTTCTTCTTTAGTGATGTGATGACATTGTTTTCTAATCTCACTTACGTGATGTGTGGTTCACACATAACTACATTTCTAGATTTCTTACTAATCCATAATTAGCTTGTGGACTGGTTTATTGGCCAAAATAAAATACGTTGTTGGAGCACCTTTAGCTTTGATTATGGCACGCATTTGCAGTAGGATCATGTCGATGAGCTGAATTTTATCATTTCAGCTGTGTCAATGTTTATTTCCATCCAGAGCTGCATTGGTTTTTTATCATCTCATACTAATGATGGGAGAGTCTGACCACTCCAGTGCATCCCAAAGAGTCTCCGTGGTGGCCAGTCCGTGTTTGAAAATAATGTCTCATGCTCTTAGAATCACTCTTTCACAATTTAACCCTGGTGAATCCTGGTGTCTTTCTCTTGGAATATTCTTTTGGAATTCGGGGAATGAGGAATGCAAGGAAAGGAAATGAAAACCTAGTCATTAATTTTGTTCAAGTAGTCAGCTGGCCTCATTTTGGGGGGTAGATAATGTGGCTGAACTTAGACCTCCACACCAATGGAAAGCTCTTGCCTATTTGCTTTATGAAATATAGGTGATGGTTTGTTTTTGGCTGGATGAGCCAGAGGAGGCTGGGTAAACTCGTTTAAAAAAAATACGATTTAAAAATAATACTCATTATTATTAGAGTAACTATATGTAATATCTGTTTTTCAGTATACCAAGCTTGTTGCAGAAATGCCTCAGCTGTCTGTGCTGCCTCTGACAGGTAACTTCTGTTCTTTTTTTTCCTTTTTTTTTGCTTTTTTCTTTTCTTCCTTTCTTTCATATGATGACAACTTTGTGTGATCTGTTTTTTCCCCATCAGGCCTTTTGTTCCTGCTCTCCTCAGTACTTGGCTCAGAAGTTAGTGGTGAGTCCTGAAAAATACCTGATTGCCTGACAGCAGATAGATCCACTTAGTTCTCTGGTCACTTTTGTTCCTTAGAATCATACACTGTAGAAAATGTAAAGTACACACACATATATAAATACGTGTCTATTTGTGTAATTGCTGCAAAAAGTAACCAACAAAAAAAACACAATTGTAGTAAAATCACCAATAGCCATAGCTATTTTCTGTTTTTATTAGCATTTTACATATTTTACTTTTTTGTTGTTGTTATTATTATTAACATTTACATTTGATATATGTTTATACTTTTACACTTTATAAATGTTCCTTCCCCCTTTTATCTTTTTAGAAAATTATTTTATAATGAAATTAATAATATATATTAATAGTAAAAGAAATCTGTTTAGTTGTATTCTGTCGTTTGTCTTTTTTTATGTTTCTGTCTGTTTTTAAAAATGCTTGGTCTTGCCTCTGGACTAAACTAGCTTACTCTATTTAATGAAGATGAAACCTACTACCTAGATCAAGGATTTTAATGGAGTATTTTGACTGGACATCTTCTGTTTTCCACTCAGTGCCCTATCCAGTGACCTGTACAACACGTGGAGCAGACCTGACCCAGGACACCGTGGTGGTTTTATGTCCACCACAGTGCACACAGTGGAGGATGTCTGTGTTTGGGACAGGAGTCTATGCTGCTGTCTCATCCATCTGTGGAGCTGCAGTCCACAGGTACAGCTTTCCTTTCATATCAGCTGTACCAAAATATGTTTTAATTACATATTATAGTAAATATTAACTGTGATATTTCAGTCTATCACTGAAAACACTAAAACATAATGTTGTACACTTGCTTGATTTTAAAGCTACACAATTAAACCATGGTAATATTTAGAGGACCGTGACGTGGTTGGCTGAAAGGACCGACAGAAAAATAAGCAAAATGGAAATGGAAAAAAAAATAACAAAAATAGAAAACAAAGTAAATCCTTCTTATCTTCTGATTTTCATTTCCATATTTTGTTTGGAGGGTTTTTGTTACTAGTTTTTCTTTTTTTCTTTTCTTTTTTTAACTTTTATTCATGTATTTATTTAAAATCAGTTTTTTCTCATAGTTGATTCTATTTTGTATTGTCGGTTCATTTTTAATTTTCATTCATTTTTTCATTTAGTATATTGTATTGTTTTGTGTGTATATTTTCAATTAAAGTTTTTTTTAAAAATTTAACCTAGGCTTTTTCAATATTGTGTTAAAGTTCCTTCAGTTTAATTTTTCTTTGCTTTTATTACATTTTTAATGATTAGACGCTCTCCTTCTTATTCAGGGTCTTCAGTCATTTTTTTTTGTATTTTTTTATATTTATTTTTTTTTTTTTTAGTTTAATGCAACTTTTTTTTGGTGGTGGAGCTCTATTTGGTTATTTTGCTTTGTGGTTCACTGATTACTTCCTTGTTACTTCCACTGCTTCTTGCCATTGTTTTTAGTTCCCTGTATATGATACTCTTAGCAGCCTTTTCAGAGCATGAACACCTCGTCACAGCGGTGCCGTTGGAGTGAGAATTGTTTTTTCAAACATGTGGATTAGACTCTGTGTTCCGCTGCCAAGATGTGAACCTTAACAAAACACCAACACCATGAAGGAATGTGCATGAAAGGAGGATTAAGTTCTCAGCCCTGAGTGACCTCCTCATTCCTCTGCAGAGGGCCTCGGTGGCCTACTGAGAAGAAAAATTATGCTTATTCTTATCTTTTTTTCTCCTTCACAGCTGTGTCTTCTCCTTGTCCCATAAAGGTTTTTTTTAGTTATTTATTTTACTATGAAAAGAACTTCCTGCGCACGTGTGTGTTTTTAGACACAAATTTTTTTTTTAACAAGGTCTCGGTCCAGATGCACTAGTTCAAGCTGCATTTGTAATTGACTTCACGAGTAGCAACTCTCATAACTGTTAATGATGATCTTTTTCCACTGTGATAATAATACTTTTATTTTGTCATTTCATACAGAGGTATCCTGGGCCCAGCTGGGGGCCCTGTTAGGGTTCATAGGCTGCAGGGACGGCACAACTACATCAGCTCATATGCCCACGGTATACACTCACAGGCCCTGTCTCACTGGACCGCCTCCTTCAGCCTCACCAGTAGGTGGAGCCACTTTGGTGAATTGTTTTTAATTAAGTAATAATCCAATATGAATAACCTAATAATGTTAATATTTATTATTATTTATTATTATTTATTATTTATTATTGCAAGATATGCTTAAAGTACCTAGAATTGTGATTTCAGAATGATATATACATTATTTTAATATATAGTTATCTGGAGATTGTTTAAACTTATATAGTACTGGAAAGCTTTACCTGTAATTATACAACAGAAAAAATAATTTTATTTTATAAACTGCAAATTAGCAGGGATTGGACAAAACAAAAACACAATTTTTAATTGATTAATATCATCATTTGACTGCAGATGTGAATGATCCATATCTGTCTTCTCCACTAATTATCATACCTTCTGTGTGTTTTAGAGCCCATTAATGTTCCACAGGAGCTGATCAGCGAGACCAGCACCACAGCTCTTCCTGCAGCTGCACGACCAGGTAAATGATACACACCTTTATATTAGGAATATATATTTGTTCTTGTTCTGTCTGTGCTTTCCTAGTGTCATGACACCACCCTGATCTGAGCACTTTTTCTAATTAACTGTTTCCTTTTGGTAATTCATCTTGTTATGTCTTTGACTTTCTTTTGTCAGATTTTTATTTTCATTAGTATTAGTGGTTAACAGATTTGTTTGGCAAGTGAAGGATCACCGGTTTCCAGCTTGAGACAAAAATCTCCGTTGGGGTTGTGTCAGGAAGGACATCCGGCGTAAAACTCTGCCAAATCAAATAAGTAGAGCAACCCACTGTGACAAGGGGACAGCCAAAAGTGGCTTCTTTATTTGCACTGAGCTTAAGTCAAAGGCAAAATTAAAAGAGAAGCTCATACAGAAGTAAAAGGACGGCATCACACATATACACACATATAAATATATTTTAAAAAAATCCCCTCTCGCCCTGTGGGCAGTCCTCAGGCTCAGGTCCTCTACCAGAGGCCTGGGAGCTTGAGGGTCTTGCGCAGTATCTTGGCTGCTCCTAGGACTTCGCTCTTCTGGACGGGGATCTCGGTTGTTGTTCGTGGGATCTGCTGGAGCCACTTGCCTAGCTTGGGGGTCACTGCACTGAGTGCTTACTACTGGGATCACTGTTACCTTCACCTTCCCCATCTTCTGGAGCTCTTCTCTGAGCCCTTGGTACTTCTCCAGCTTTTCGTGTTCCTTCTTCCTGATGTTGCTGTCACTCAATATCGCTATATCTATCACTACGGCTGCTTGTCCACCACTACTATGTCCGGTTGGTTAGCCATCACCATTTTGACCTCGAGGCTTCCAGGCCATACTCGGCACAGATGCTTCTGTATACTGTACTGACCACTTTCGGGCCATAACTTTCATTATGACCTGTTATTCTCTTTTGCTGTTTTTCCAGCAGATCAGAATACAGATCATGTGAGTATAACTTGATGGTTGAGATAATTACCTGTTTGGCAGGATTAACTTTTTTTCTGCCAAGTAAATGTCTTATTACAAAATATAATTAACCTGTTCCACAAGTCAGACTTTGTTCCACATCATACTTTTTTAATGAGAGAGTACCTAGAGTGCCAAAGTTAGGGAATTTATACAAAGTACAAGTTACTCAGAAAATGCTCTTTGAATGTGTACTGTCCATAATTTATTATGACAGTCCCTTCCCATTCCTATTTAAGCAATAGGGGTGACTCAGACAGGAGATATTCTGAAAATATAAAGGCATAAACACAATAGAACACTGGATATGGATTACTCAACAGGAGTTTGATGCTTCGACCATAAATACTGTGTTACCTCAGTTGACCTTTATGTGTGTGTGTATTTGAGTGTGTATATGAGTGCCAAGCCCTTAGAAGTTTTAGTTTTTAGTTATAGTAGTGTAAGGATGGGTGAAGCGCTAAGGAATGCATTGTATCAATGACTGTTTACAAAGATGTACAAATGTGTGTGTTGCAGTAAAGAAACTGCTGAAGAAGCCATCAGTGAAAAAAGCCCTGGCAGGTGGGAATAAAGGTACATTGTATATATCATTGGTTATACAGTTCATCTGTATAGTGACAATAAAGGCATTCTATTCTATTCTATTTTATTCTATTCTATTCAGGATTTGTTTCCAAGTATAGAATATCAGTTTGGTAGCTGTTTAAAATCACTCAACAAAAGGTTCAAACAGATCACAACAGCAGTCGCCTCAAGGCGCTTTATATTGTACAGTAGATCATACAATAAAAGATACAGAGAAAGACCCAACAATCATAGGACCCCCTATGAGCAAGCACTTTGGCGACAGTGGGAAGGAAAAACTCCCTTTTTAACAGGAAGATTCCTCTGGCAGAACCAGGCTCAGGGAGGGGCGGGGCCATCTGCTGCGACCATTTGGGGAGAGAGAAGGAAGACAGGATAAAAGACATGCTGTGGAAGAGAGACAGAGATTAATTAACACATAGTGAGTGAGAAAGGTGGCTGGAAAGGAAAAACTCAATGCATCATGGGAATCCCCCGGCAGCCTACGTCTATTGCAGCATAACTAAGGGAGGATTCAGGGTCACCTGGTCCAGCCCTAACTATATGCTTTAGCAAAAAGGAAAGTTTGAAGCCTAATCTTGAAAGTAGAGATAGTGTCTGTCTCCCGAATCCAAACTGGAAGCTGGTTCCACAGAAGAGGGGCCTGAAAACTGAAGGCTCTGCCTCCCATTCTACTTTTAAATACTCTAGGAACAACAAGTAGGCCTGCAGTGTGAGAGTGAAGTGCTCTAATAGGGTGATATGGTACTACAAGGTCATTAAGATAAGATGGGGCCTGATTATTTAAGACCTTGTATGTGAGGAGCAGGATTTTGAATTCTGGATTTAACAGGAAGCCAATGAAGGGAAGCCAAAACAGGAGAAATATGCTCTCTCTTTCTAGTCCCTGTCAGGACTCTTGCTGCAGCATTTTGGATTAACTGAAGGCTTTTCAGGGAGTTTTTTGGACATCCTGATAATAATGAATTACAGTAGTCCAGCCTGGAAGTAATAAATGCATGAACTAGTTTTTCAGCGTCACTCTGAGACAGGATATTTCTAATTTTAGAGATGTTGCACAAATGGAAGAAAGCAGTCTTACATATTTGTTTAATATGTGCACTGGACCAGGACATTTTTGACATGTCCTGGTCAAAAATGACTCCAAGGTTCCTCACAGCGTTACTGGAGGCCAAGGTAATGCCATCCAGAGTAAGTATCTAACCACTCACTATGTGGTTAGATACCATATTTCTAAGATTTTCAGGGCCGAGTACAATAACCTCAGTTTTAACTAATACATCAAAACTGAAGAGTGCAAGCATTAGTCCTGTTTTATACTTAACAGAACTATCTTCCAGCACCCATTTATATCTTAGCATATACACTAAAAGTTCTTATTTATTATATTTAATTATATCGGATGGAAAAAGTCCAAAACACGAGTGTAGTCAGAGGTCAAATAAAATTTAATGAAAGTTATATAAGCAAAAACTGCAATAATAATTATTATCTATAGTAACACTGAACATAAAAATAATCAATGTTGTTAATCTCTGGATCAACATCTTTACTTTTTTGTGTGGGCAGATTGTCAGATGGACATTGCGATGGTGATTGACAGCAGCAGCAATATTGGGCAGCGGAGGTTTAACCTGCAGAAGAACTTTATTGCCAAACTGGCGGCTATGCTAAGAGTCGGACCAATAGGACCTCATATTGGTTTAATACAGGCCAGGTCGGGCACACCACACAGAGTCACTTCAGAAAAATCTTTATTTCTTTCTTTTTACCTCAGCCTTAAACCACCCAACAATGTCATTTATACTAACAAGTCTTGAGAATTGTGGTATTTTGGGATAGAGGTGAGTAAATAAATGTAAAAAAATAAAGGCAACTTGTCAGCCATTTTTATTTTATTTCCAAATAAAAATGGAAAAGAGGACATTTCATTCATAGATGTTCTGTTGACAAATCTCCAACAACTGATGATCAATTGTATCATTTCAGTATTGATCAAACTCTGTGAGGAAAACGTCCATCACTCACAGCTTCAACAATCTATTGAAGACTGCTGAACCTGTGTCACAATTCTGAAAGGAAATCGGGTATTTAATAGAGTATCCAATGGTGTGTTATACTATGCCACATAAAATTCCTTTTACCTCCCTTATGAGTGAACTCGGGTTTATGCTTTTTAAAGTTTAGATTAAAGTTAGGTTTAAGGGCTAGATAAGAATTATTACATCAAAAATGCAGATATATACATATACACTAAACATTTGTCTTCATATGTGCCTGCAGTGACTCTCCCAGGACAGAGTTCCTACTGACTAACTACACTCAACCTAAAGAGCTGTTGTTTGCTATTAAGGAGCTGGCCTACCTAGGAGGAGACTCGAATACAGGTAACACACACTTACACATATCTTGATTAACCTGAATTATAAATTGAAAAGTTAAAAAATACACATCCTGTAGCCCATAGCTCTTTGAAAAGGTGACAATCAGACAAAATTTCCTCATTTATGATCAAATGAGGTGAAAAGAGTAAGTACATGTGATGATTCAGTAGGCTGTAGGATCACCTTTAACAGCATTAATGTCTGTATGACATCAGTCTCCCACATTTTGTGGAGGAAATCTAACCCACTACCTGACAAAGTTCAATTCAATCTGATTTATATAGTGCAAAATCACAACAACAGTTGCCTCAAGGTGCTTTATATTGTAAGGTAGACCCTACAATAATCCAAACTGGTCATCATATCACTACCTCTCTCTCACTACCATCCCTATCACGCTTGCTGCTATCCTTCTGTCAGTAGTTGCCACTGACACTCTTCCCCACCCTGCCTGCATTCCTTTCATCAGTTAGACAAAAAAAAAAAACAGGTGATCCAGGTGTTTTGTTTCTTTTTCTTTCTTCCCCCCTTTCTCACCGTCTCTTCTCCCCTCTGTTTTTCTTTCTCTCCCTCTCTTTCTTTCATTCTTTCTCCCTGTCCTATCACCCAGTCATGTCTGTCCCGTTTGTAGCAACCGAAAATAAAATAAAATAAATACATAATTATAATAAAGGTCAATCAAATGGACCAATATGGCATGGCCATGATGACCCACTTGGTAAAATAAATCCGCTTGGCATCTTTCTTGGCCTTAAGACAACAATTCTGATGGCTAAAGATCCAAACGGGACAAAAACACAAAACAAAAAAAAAAACAGGTAATGTAAAAATATTTATCGTGTTGTTGGTCTTCCTAGGTAAAGCCATCATGCATACAGCAGAGACCTTTTTCTCTCAGGAGAATGGGGGGAGAAGGGGTCACCCCCGGGTGATGATGGTGTTAATTGATGGCTGGCCATCTGATGACCTGGACCAGGCGGCCATGTTGGCCAGAGAGAGTGGGATCAATGTTTTTCTGGTGTCTGTCGCCAAACCAGCGCCTGAGGAGCTCAGCATGGTTCGAGACAAAGACTTCATGAAGAAGGTTCACATGTTATTTGAATTGCCTAAATGTTAGATAAATGTTCATATGTTTCATTAATAAGGAGTGACACTCTAACATGAAATATACTTTAGACTGAATTGTCCCTTCTTGTTTAGTTTAAACTTAAAATGGATACATTATGCTGCTCCTTTTTTTCTTTCATATAAAAACAGTGATGCATGGCTATTAAAAATAGCCAAAATTTAAGATAATGAGGTCAGTAAATGTGCAGAAGATGCTTGTTGTCAAAAGAGAGGATATATTTAATATGGACATCTCAGACACAAAGATGTGAGCCCATCTGCTGTTCAAAAACTTCTGCTTGCAAAAGTCCAGTAAGACTTTGTATTAAGGCCAGGGAAAGGAAGTTAAAATGCTGTGTTTTAGACAGGAAATCTGCCCTGGTTTAAGATAAATAAGGATTATTTTAAACAGTGTTTAATAGTGTCCACAGTTGCAGAGTTGGATTTTTAGTTCCCTTTAAACAACACAAAATCGCATATAAACCTTGTGTAATGTTGACCCTAAACAAACAGCAGTTTTCAGACAGATCCTGTTTTCAGACAAAGAATTCAACTCTGCTTGAACATGTTGGTGTTCAGTATTGTGTCTATGACTCCAGAAAACAAAAAGGACCTGATACAGGTCCTAGAAGTCTGAAACAGAACTGCCTTAGCTGAAAATTTTCCAAAAAGCACAATCTGTCCATCCATGCTCAGCTGGACAACAAAAAAACAACAACAACAAAAAAAAATGTAGCATATGCATGCGGTTATTGAGAGTGGTTATGTGCAGCATAAAAGTAGAAACTTGAATTATTATTTTATTATTTTAGTCAAACCCAAGAGGCATTCATCAAATCACAGTAAACATGTTTTGTATTAATGACAGAATTTCTACCTGTCCTCCTGCAGGCTGTGTGTAAAGACAACGGTTTCTTCAGTTATCCAATCCCCAGCTGGTTCAGCACCACCAAACACATCAGACCTCTCATTCAGAGACTCTGTTCACTAGACGGCCTGCTCTGTAGTAAGACACACCTTCATCAACTACTGTAATGCAGCTGTCAGGAGATACCTTTGAAAACACACAGGTCATGGCCATCACATTACATTTGATAATCAAATATTAAGGTATTAACAGTTCTACCTTTGCATTAAAAACAATACCAATAATTCTTTAATTTTGTAATATCAGATTTGACCAAGAAAAATGAAATAATATTGTTTTCTGCTTGGAAAAAAAGTTTTGAAAGAATTGCTACACTATAAAATATCTTTTGGACATGCAACTATCACATGAAAATACTTTCAGTCTCTTCAGCATCATCTCTTTACAGCTGTGGTTTCACCATTAACAGTATAGCCTTTTAAGTCATTTTGTTTATTACAGAAACAAAATTAATGAATTCATAATATTTACATTTGATTATTTAGATGGATGTGGCTCTGCTGTGACATTGACATAAAATGTATTTTTTAGGTAAAACCTGTTACAATTCTGTGAACATCGGCTTTCTCATCGATGGTTCATCTAGCGTTGGGGATGGGAATTTCCAACTTGTCCTGGAATTCCTAGCAGGAATTGCAAGAAGCTTTGAAATCTCAGATGTGGGAGCTCACATTGGTCAGCTTCACAACATGCAAACCACTGATTATCTTATACGTTATTAATGCTGGTTGGCTGACTGGCTGTATTGGTGTTGTAGGTGCAGTGCAGTTCACCTATGAACAGAGGTTAGAGTTTGGCCTGTCTGACTACTCAAACAAGGACGATGCCATCAATGCTCTGAGAAGGATCTCCTACATGAGTGGAGGAACATCGACCGGTTCAGCCATAAGCTACACCACTCAGAACCTGTTCAGGTAACAGTGGCGCTGTTTTCTTTCTAAGCAAAGCTCTCCACACCTGCAGTGTTGGCAAGTTTAGCCTTAAAAAATTATTTTATTCATTATTTTATTGAAACTGCAGGGCCTTGCAATACTTAATGAGATAATTAATGATAAAAAAGTGTTAATCTTTGTCTTTAGAAAATGTAATTTTATGAAAATTACGCTAACATTTGTACCACAACAAGAGACAGATGTCAGGTGCTCTTAAGGTTCGATCTAAAATACTCAAAAATGGAAATACTCAAATCAAATTTCTGAAAACTGTGTTTACATTCTGCAGGTTTTTTTTTTTTAACTGTATTAGAAGTTACACTGTATTTGTTGTTTATGGCAGACGAACAGGACCGGGTCGCAATTTTCTCATAGTGGTGACAGATGGCCAATCATACGATGACGTCAGAGGCCCAGCAATGGCTGCACATAAGCAAGGTATGTGTGAAAACAATAAATGAAAGCTATTTGATGTTACTACTGTAACATCTGTAACTGTAACAACTGTAACAACTGTAACTGTAACTGTAACAACATCGTTACTATTTTAACTACTCTGGATACGCTGGATACTGGACAGGAAGATCCCTGTTGGACTGCTAAGGAATGGAGTCCCATGGCCTTTGCTACATGCCCAAGTGCATCTCTTGGGAGTAAGCTATCTTCACCTGAAGACTTCTCCATCATTATGATCTTTGTTCCCTTTCAAGGAAGACCACTTCTATTCCAGCTTTACTGATAAGTGCTACAAGGTCTCTGTCAGCAAGAGCATTCAGTGTCTCTTCTATAGCTTACCAAGCTGAGCTAGAGTGAGATTGAAACTAGAAGGCAGTATATCCTCAAAGGTCCTTGCCTTTAAGGCTCCCTAAAGTGCAGGCAGCCGGCCAGGCTGTAGGGGGTCCAAAGAATCCATGGACTAGCAGTCTCCCCAGGCCAGACCTCAAGTTGCTCCTCCCCCTGCTGCTGCAATCAAAATGAAAAAGAAACGGCTGGCTTGACAACCTCTCCCCCTGGCTGCTCTGCCCCGACCCAGCCCCGTTCCAGAACAAGTTCAGTGGAACACGTTCCATGCAGGGTCAGTGACTCTGTTTCACTGGAAACAGAGTCAGTGTTTGTAGTGTTGTTTCACAAACATTTCACTGACATGTTTTGTATTCAAAAAGTCCAAACTGAATGTGCTGTAACTGAGTTTAAGAATATGATCCACCCACTGTTATCATCTTTAATGCCCTGTACCAACACAGAGCAGAGCAGCTACCCGAACGCTACTCCCACAGAGGTCGGTTATCTTGTTAATAATTTTACCTCCTCACTATGTATGACACTGGATACTGAAGTCTGTGAAAAATAGAGCCTCAAATCAGAAGTACTTGACTCCCTGGTATAATTCTCAAACATGTAGCCTAAAGCAGATGGCTCGTAAGCTGGAGAGGAAATGGCGTGTCACAAATTTAGAGGATCATCATTTAGCCTGGAGAAATAGTTTGTTGCTTTATAAGAAAGTCCTCCTTAAAGCTAGAACATCTTACTATTCATCACTGATTGAAGAAAATAAGAACAACCCCAGGTTTCTCTTCAGCACTGTAGCCAGGCTGACAAAAGGTCAGAGCTCTGTTAAGCCAACCATCCCTTTAACGTTAACTAGTAATGACTTCATGAACTTCTTCACAAGTACAATTTTAGCCATTACAGAAAAATGTACTCCTCGTCATCTCGCAGATGTAACATTATATACAGCTACTTTCAGTACCACTGATATTTATTTAGTCTTTTTCTCCAATTGATCTTTCTGAGTTAACTTCAGTAATTACGTCATCCGAACCATCATCTTTTAGATTCCTACAAGACTGCTCAAAGAACTCCTACCATTAAAAAATGCTTCAATCTTAAATATGATCAACCTGTCTCAATAATTGGCTACCATAGCTCTTCAAGCTGGCAGTAGTTAAACAGCTACTTATAAAGCCATCTCTTGACCCAGCTTAGCTTATAGGCCAATCTCCAACCTTCCCCTTATCTCACAAATCCTTGAAAGAGTAGTTGTCAAACAGCTAACAGGTCATCTACAGAGGAATGGCTTAATTTGAAGAGTTTCAGTCAGGTTCATTACAGCACAGAAACAGCTTTAGTGAAGGTTACAAATGATCTTGTTATGGCCTCTGACAGTGGACTCATCTCTGTGCTTGTCCTGCTAGTGAGGTCTAGCAGCGTTTAATACTGTTGACCATAATATTGTAGAACAATTAGAGCATGCTGTAGGTATTACAGGTACTGCACTGCAGTGGTTTGTATCATATCTGCATAGATTGCAATTTGTTCATGTAAATGGAGAGTCCTGTTCACACACTAAGGTTAATTATGGAGTTCCACAGGGTTCATTGCTAGGACCAGTTCTGTTTACATTGCTTCCTGTAGGCAGTATCATTAGAAGGCTTAGCATTCATTTTCACTGCTATGCAGATGACATCTCACTTTTTCTCCTGTTTCTCCTTCCCAACCAGGCATTACCATCTTCTCAGTGGGCGTGGCGTGGGCACCCCTGGATGATCTCAAAGCGATGTCATCAGAGCCAAAGGACAGCCACACTTTCTTCACCAGAGAGTTCAGCGGCCTTTCTGAGTTTGTCCCACTAGTGGTCCGAGGCATTTGCAAAGACTTCACTGAGAATAACTGAGAACACACACAAGGGTTTGCATTTCTTTATTTGTGAGGACCCTTACCTCGTCGTTCATCCTCATTAGAAAGTACTGATTAAAGTCACATGAACGACCATTACATTCACATAAACACTGTCAGAACAACACGCGTATCTACAGTGACAAAAGTTTCTACAGCAACATCTTTTATATATCTTATTTCTTATATTCTTTTACACTGTGTACTCAGACATGTAAAGAAACAGATATATTTAAGGACAATGGATTTTCCTACAATTTCCTACACAAAGTGTCCAACACTTGTTTTTTTGTGTGAGTACAACCACTTATTTAAATTTATAATCTCTATTAAATCAATTATGTTACCTGAACTGATTTGCTCCAACCGACACTTAACAGCATACTTTAACTGATATTGTTTGCACCTAAAGTATGAAAACCCCACAATCTATATAGCTCTCTATGACATTCACAGTTCTCCATGTAACAGTAACAGTAGTTCTAATTGGCTCTCATTTAATAGTCTAAAAGTGAAATGTGCCTTTGTAGCTTACCGATCTCAAATCATATTCTCTAAAATAAATCATGAACATCCTCCTAGCACATTATAACAGTGCAATGATTCAAAGTTTCACGAGCTAAATAATGACTCAATGCCTTAAAAATACACTTCTTATAAAACTTGCCATTAGCTAAACCCGTCATAAATTCAATAACATATATACATCTGTATATATACTGTACACATTTATTTTCAAATACAGAAAACACATTAATGTACATAAAGGTCTCTTACACATTAAAATGTTAATTCTATTTAAATTTTTCAACAAGCTGTTGGAAAATCATTCAAAAATCAACTAATTAATAACAATAATTAGCTGTCTGTATGAAAATATCAGTAACTCCTCACAATGACAAGTCCAATCTGAAGCCATAACCATTGCAGTGTGTAGCTATAAAAAAAATTAAATTTAAAAAAAGCTATATGAAGGCAGAAAACAACATGAAAGAAAATTGCTAAACAATAATCTTCGATCAGGTATGATTGTTTAAGAAAAATGCTAGCTTTGTGCTATAAAAGTTTTAAAATAGGTTTTAGCCATGGAGGGTATAAGGAATATATTCATAATCCATGGAATACATTGAATGAGGCATTATAATAGATTTTGAGCCCAAAATACAATCCCCATTGTTAATTTACATGAAATAGGCCTTATAATTCTGAGTAAAAAAAATTCTTTTCAAAGGTTACTTTGTAAATATGTTTTTTATATATATCACGGGTAATCCACTAACAGTAGTTTGTACATTCATGTTTATATCACAAAGCTGCTAAGAGATTATTCTGGAATATTTTCTAACAGCTAACAGTTTGTAGACAGAGCAGCTCTCCTGATGAATGTTTGTCTTGAAAAGCTTGCCGGGGGTGAAAGCTTTGCACAGCAGTCATTTTCTGCAGGAAGGTGTATAAAATCCTCTAGTTTTTTTTTTCTTTTTCTTTACTTTGTCTGATTTGTGGCATCTGATGATTTCAACTTTTTATATAGACTAACCCATGCCCTTAACTCCATCTCACAGCCTTGCTCCAATATGATCACATGACTTTTCTTTTGGTATATGTTTTACCGGTGATTGTTTGTTAAATTCTGCCAAACAGAAATAAAGTCTTTGGTCATCTCCTATTTGCATTTGACATATTTTATTTAACCTATAAAGCCATTTGGCACGTCTGTTATTGTTCTAATATACAAACTGTGTAGATGTCTGTGGATTTCCTTAAGGTGCAGTCTCTTTCTCTGTAATATCTCATTAACAAGGACAGAAGTGTTGCTGTGTTTACACCTGTACACCTAGACACATAAATCTTTTGGTTTATGTCATTACTTTAGAAAAATATCATTTATTTAGCTTTGAGCAAGACTCAGAGCAGGACTACCTGTTTTTTCTCCATTATGATTAAAAATCTGCTGTCTGAACAACTACAGTTTTAAAGGTAGGGAGATATAAGAAAATAGTGGCTGAAGTAGCTTGTTTTACTAAATTTATTGCATTTTGTTTGCCAATTTTTGCATCTGTTTGCATTTAGTCTTTGACAGATTACAAACAACATGTTTGTAAGTTGAGGCAGGGTGCTAGTTTAAAAGAAAGAAAGAAAATGTTTCTTTTCACCAGTTAAGTAATCATCATCATTTCTGTCACATTTAAAATTTTGCCATATTGGATTTTTATATCAAAACTATATTGAAGACAAAAAATTCGTCTGTAAATAAGTTCGGAAAATTGTGCTTGTTATCATCACAAAATCCCCTCTGTATGGAATCTGACACTTCATCTGTCAGACAAGAGATCAGTTCTTCTAAAAATGTCCATATACTCAATTTACACAATTCTAAACTGAGGAAAGAATTGGCCAAGTATTTTTAAATTGCGACTCTTTGATGGAAACATTTAACTGTATTTATTTTCTATATTTGCCAATAGCTGTTTTCACACCTGCTCCACTTGCCTGTGTTCATGTTACTGACATAGACAGGGCACCATCTGGTGGCCAAAATATAGACAACAGGAAACAATGAGGAACAGAGACGTAAGTTCATTTACTGGAGTTTCTTCTTTATTATTGGCTGTTGCTCTGTTAACAATGTAGCTGATAGCTTGTTACCTCAGCAATATGCTAATCCAGTGATAGAGGTCTGTGTCTCCAGGGACACTACAAACAGGAGTCTTCATGCTTTATAAAATGTAGCCTAATGTAAATGTAAAGCCCTTTGTGTAAATCAGTAAATAAAATAAAACACTTAGCTAATATTTTCATTAGAGTGTGAATGTGTGTGCGGATGTTGCATAGAAAGCACTCAAGCTAGAAAAGTGCTATATAAGAACCAATCGGAACCCCCCCAAAAAAAGAAAATTGTGGAAAAGGTTTTTTGGTCATAAATTACATAGAGTTGTACATTCTTAATGCATGAAGTGAAATATTTTAAGCCCTTTCTTTGTTTGAATTTTGATTATCACTGTTTGTCTGTGAAGGTTCTCAGTCATTATCACTGCTTATAATTCATAAAAATTCTAAACTTGGTAAGTGAAAATTATTAGGATAAATGTCAGTCGAGTTCAGTAAACGGAGAAAAAGGAACACGTTTCCCATCTTTATCTTTAGATCACATCATCATATCATAATCACACACTTTATCAAAGATCGAAAGAGTCAGCTATTAAACCCGATTCTTTGATCCCCATGGTAGAACAGAGAAAACCCGACTCAGAGTGGTCAAAACATTTATATTTCTTTATCCAATCATCTTCCGGAAGAGAGAGCCCTGCACAGCCCAAAGCCAGTTGCAGAATCTCTAACATTAGAAGCTAAAAATGTGTCTCATACAGGTGTTATTTTGGTACTTTACACGTCACACATAGTTTTGATACAAACAACTCCTTATATGTTACTAGTTTCTCTTTTTGTCTGGGTTCCTGTTTTTATTTATATGCTTGTATAGCTCTACACTAACTTCCTGTTTTACAGTCTGGCTGAGCACTTAGTTTGAGTCAAAAGTGGCCTTGCTTTACAAGCCTTTATTACTAAAATACATAAAACAATATAATCAGAAAATAAGCACTAAGAATATATGTTTATTCCTTAACACAGCCTCAAATGAGACTGCAGGAAGCCATCAACCAAAGAGCGAACTGACTGCAGACTGGTCAAGCTGCACAAAGTTGCAGTGAACCTGATGGTTCCCTGTTTCCTGATCTAGAAGATGGAGATTAAAATTCAAGATTAATTCTTAAATAAAATCCTTATAATGTAGTCTCCTGTCTTTATGTGTGTTTTTGGTTTCAAACATTTCAGTTGAAACTGTTACATTTCTAAAAAGCAAAACCAAATCTTGTGGTCACACAAAAGAAACAGGACCTGAAACAGAGAGGCTTTAAGGGACACCAGAAAATCCGATATTCTAACCATTAAATACTCACTGAAACATCCATCCATCCATCCATTCGCTTCCGCTTATCCTTTTCAGGGTTGCGGGGGGCGCTGGAGCCTATCCCAGCTGTCATAGGGCGAGAGGCAGGGTACACCCTGGACAGGTCGCCAGTCTGTCGCAGGGCCAACACACAAGGACAGACAACCATTCACACTCACATTCACTCGCACATTCACACCTAGTGACAATTTGGATTTTCCAATTAACCTATCCCCACAAGCTGCATGTCTTTGGACGGTGGGAGGAAGCCGGAGTACCCGGAGAGAACCCATGCAAACACGGGGAGAACATGCAAACTCCACACAGAAAGACCCCGGCCTGGTGTTGGAATTGAACTCAGGACCTTCTTGCTGTGCGGCAACAGTGCTAACCACCGTGCCACCGTGCTGCCTAAATACTCACTGAAACAGTAAAAAAAAAAAAAAAACCAGTACCTAGATGGGGGAAAGGCTGATCCTGGTAAACTGGTACAAACTACAAGCTGAAGATGTTATCAAGGAAATTGCTTCAGGAGCTTTGGATAAAAGTATCAGAAGGACGTTTGTGTGCTGATGAATACATCCAAAGTAAAAAATAAACCACAATGGCAAAACACCAGACAGAGAGAGTACAGGAAGAGAGGGAAAATTGATTTATCTGACTTTTAACCCTGTGTGGATTGGAGATAATCCCCCAAAATAAATTCAAAGTGCTACATCGAGTTCTTGTTTTTTAAGTCTTTAAAGATGTATAATATACAATCATTTCACCCTGGAAAAAGAGCAGTTCAAAGACATTACTAAACGCTCAAAATTACCATTTATGCCCATGATGAGTGTTTGTGCCTTTCTGATTCACATCCTGTGAATCAGATCAGATCCGTCGCTATTTCACCTGGTATCTGTGTATAGCAACTTCACAGCTATGGAAATTTTACTGAAGCTTTCGATTGAGATGAAATTTTACAAACGACTTTTTCATAGATCAGGTTAATATGATCACCGGTTTATTCTTCATTTGTATTGTCATTATTGTTAAAAACAGAGGAAAACATGATGCCTGTGCCTGAAGATTACCACTGAATACAGAGCTAACAGATCAACTGAAGATGCCTGTGTTACAACACTCCACACCACCATCTCCCACCTTGAATAACAGGGGCGTCACGCCAGGCTGCTCTTTGTTGACTTTAGTGCTGCCTTTAATACGATACTCCCGGACAGACTGATATCTGCTGGATATCAGATTTCCTTTTACCACCTGCTGCTGGATCAGACTTTCTCTCAGACCATGTACAGAGAGTTAGAGTGGGGCCTCATCTTTCCCCAGCCCTTAGCCTTAACACTGGCTCTCCACAAGGCTGTGTACCGAGTCTCCTGCTGTACACATGACTGTGTCAGTACCCACCCAGACACTACAGTAAGTTTGTAGATGATACCACTGTGGTGGGGCTCATCTCTGGTGGTGATGAGACAGCATACAGAGTTGAGGTTCAGAGGCTGTCGGATTGGTGTGCAAACTACAACTTGGACCTCAATATCACCAGGACAAAAGAGCTGGCAATCAACTTCAGAGGCAGGAAGTCTTTGCTGCAGCCGTGGACGTGGAAAGGGGGGCCAGCTTTAAGTTCCTGGGTGTGCACATAGACACAGACCTCTAATGGAGCTTAAACACCTTGGCGGTTTTAAAGAAGGCCCAACAGCCTCTCCATTTTCTGAAAATCCTCAGAAAGGAGCTGCTGATCGCCTTCTACTGTTGCTCCATTGAAAGTGTGCTGACATACTCACACTGACGTGAGACAGTGCGATGGTACAACTAAACTGGAAACTAAGTATGACTGTCCAATGACAAAAAAAAAAAAAAAAAAAAAAAAAAAAAAAAGAAAGAAGAAGAAAGTTATATTATCTGAATAAACAAAACCTCTGGCTTCCATTAGTGCAAGTCCTCCAACACTAGTACCTTACATCACTTTAGGTGGTTTTACCACCTGACATTTGATTTATCGCTGCCTGAAAATGAAACAGCACAAGAAAGAGCAGTCACTGTAGCACCTGTGCTGTTGCTGTAGAACAGACAGCAAAGCTTACAGACAAGCGTTCCATTGCTTAAATGTTGCAATGACTAAATTTGATTAATTTTAATTTGATGGTATATGGACCGAAGGAACTCCAATCTATTGAACACACCGAGTGCTTTCCTACAGAATGAAGAGCAGGCAGCAGGTGTTGTACAGGTACACAGTTTAATAGTTATTATAGACATTTTATGTACATTTCAACAGCTGTATTCTATGTGGTACAGCCTTTAAAATCTGCTGTTCATAGTTTGTAAATAAAAAACAAAACACAAAACTCATCAAATCTCGCAAACAGAATTTTTTTTTTCATTTTTCGGAAGACTAAAAAAAATATTTTATTGTATTAATCATGCATTACACAAACGAGAGTTACACAGTAAACTGTAGCATTGGTGAAAATAAAAGAAAAAAATTATATAATAATAAAACTGTGGATCGTAACAAACCAGAACAACAAATTAGACTTCCCCCTGTGGGCCAGCCAGTGAGACAGCAGCTTTTCAAAGATTGAAGCGATATGATGGAGGCGGAGGAGCAGAAGTCTCAGCCTGAACCAAACAAAGCTGTAACTTCACCTGTTCACACTCGAACTGAGCTCGTGCTGCATTCAGGTACCATTTCCCAGCTCATTAAACCAATTATTTGCCGGTTTGTTATTGGAAGTTGGCCTTTAACTGGAGCAGCCCTGCGTTCAAATCTGTGTACATCAAACTATTCTTTGCCCTGTTTGAGGACAAAACTTGTTTTTACATAAATTAAATTTGCTTATTACTAATCAACAAATTTTAAAAAACAAAACAAAGCAAAAGAACCCCCCACAGTGACCACTTTATTATAGGTACCTAAACACGGATGGTGTTTAGTACAGCTGCCTTGCTGTAAGATCTGTCTTCACAAATATCAGAATATTCCACTTAGTGATAGTGTCAAAAATGCATACTTGCATGTGTAAGAGTGTGTACACGTATACAAATGAGTCAGTTCTGTGGGTTCAACATATAAAATGTGGAACTCTGACACAAGTGAGTGTACAGAAAATATAATTAAAAAAAACTACTTTTGATGGGTCAGAATATTAGAAACACCTCTCAACCTGATGAGATTTTGTAGTTTATACCCATGACCTCCCTTCAGATGATAACAAAAAAAAAATTACAGCCATATCAAAATGATCTTTATGGCAGCTGTATTATACTATAACAAACTGCTCATGTGTACAGTGTACACAACATTTTAAAACTTCATTTCTTAAAAAACAAACAAACAGAGCTAATTAGATGCCAAATATATTGACTGTGAGGAAAAGGCATCATTTCAGCAAGTTGTGTATTTGTAGTTCAAGAAGTTCTCACCTGTAAAACCTTTTTGCTATGACCTCACGTCATTTTATCCAGTCTACATAAACAAGGTCATATAAGACTGGCCTAGGAAGGAGTTGGTCAGGCTTTTTTTTCCCCCAGTGATTTTATCGGCTGCAGTGACAAAGACTAGATACTGCAGTGTAAATTAGAATGAACAGAATGACTTAGTAAGCATTCGGCACCTTGCATTTATTCATAGGTCTGCATTTGTATGCTTGGATTACATTTTCTATGCAAATTAATTTTGTTTGTACATTTCTTTACAGGACATAATTAGTTCTGTCTTACACCAGCATTAAGTTGGCATATAAATGTAACTTTCTTATGCCAAATAAGTCTTTTAAAAATGTAACTTTTTAAAACTAATTCTAGCATAAGACAAAGCTAATAGTTAACATGCCAAGGCTGTTGTGTAAAAGACGCAAGGGTTTCACTGTGGAGTAATTAAAATGTATCTTGTGCTTGGAGTCTTTCAGTTGATGATATTGGACTTGCATGCTCTACCCTCTGGAGCAAACACCTTATCACTGTGATAAGCTGCTGTTTCACACTGGAATGTGTGCCATGTTAGACATTAGCTCGAATGGACAAATGTATATTAAAGGTTGATATTTAACATCAGGACAGACACTAACAGATACAGCTGACCCTCTCCTCAGCTGTCTCAACACTCAGCAGCAGCAGTTCCTGTGTTTACATGATCTGAGATCAGGGCCCAAAACTGAAGCCAGACATCCTGACATATCAGACTGAGGTGAGGTTTTTGGTTGATGGGTCATCCATTGTGGCAGTAACTATATTGTGGATTTTTAAAAAGAATTAAAAAGGACTATAAAAACTAGATTTGTTTTACACAAACAAAAATATGTAACTACAGTAATGCTGAATCCTCCGCTTGTTACACTGTTAAACGTGGGGCTCTGATAGGCCCAGCAGGAGGCTGAGGTCGGTGAGTATTAACCAAACTTCCATTCTCACCAAAACATTCTCAGAGGCAAAAACAAAATCTGATATTAAATCCATTCTGTTTGCTCAAAACATATTTCTTCTTAATTTTTCCCCATTTACAAACTGTAAAACTTGCTTTGCAGAAGTTTTAGTTCAGATTTAATTATTAAAAAGTGAAAGAGAGAAAAAAACAAGTTCAAACATCACATGTTCTGTTCTCAGGTTGACGTTTCTGAAGGTTTAAAGGAAAAATCCCCCTCGGATGTGACTCCAACATCTGATTAACCTCCGGGCTTTCTCTTTAGTACAGTTCCTCAGGCAGTCTTAAAGCAGGGTTTAATGTGGCTAATATGATTTCACTGTCACTAAACAGATGCTGAAATTGTTGTGACAGGAGGAGTGTTTCCATGGACACAAGTACCCCTATTCTGATCATACTATGGATGATACATAGAACAGCTTACAGCTTCCTGTGTTGGGACACGGGCATCTCGAATAATGTCCACCAGTGGAACAGCTTAGATGTTGTATGATTATAAATTGGCAAATGTTTTTTGAGCAGATAATTAAAATGCACTTTAAACTCATGCACATATGAATTAGACTACACACAAAACACTTGATTACTAGGTATTTTTGCAACTTGGAAATCATTTTGAACAGGCCAAACGTCTAAAATCAACTTAAATAGCTGCTACTTTTCAGTGTTTCGGCATTTAAAGATTGATGATAGTCTATGACATAGTTCAATTTTTTGTTTCTGTGCAGGTAGCTGTGTGACACACACAAAAAAGATCTGAACAGAGACGCTCTTCTCCACGTAAACACTGTGAAGAAGCAGTGTGTACAAAGCACAACAAAGACACTGGTGTTTAAGTTTTTCCTGTTTTACCAGAGCTTAGCACAGCCATGAAAATGTCAAAATTGTTTCTTCAGACTGTTTTGTCTGGACAGGAGATCAGTGTAATGAGAGGATGTTTTACATATGCTCTCTCCTGAGGCAGGCGAGAGCCAGTACAAAACTGTACTCAACTCGAATTCTTTGCTACTCTATATTTTTGCTAGTTCAACTAGTGGTTAGCTCTACTAAATGGATTACAGTAGGAGAAAGTGCAGACTTTGGAGACTCATTAGAATGCTCCACTCTTGGACATTTCTAGCTGTATCACCTCATGTGAAGTGTCAGACTGGGAGAGCAGACTGCTTAATGCACTACAGTTGTGCTTAGATTTGGTTTCATATGCCACTGAAGCTTCAACACCTGGGGAGTAATAGAGCTTTTATAATGTATAACAAACATAGAGAAAACACTGGCAGCCAATTATAACTGTTCGGGACTGCAAGCCTGCTCTGAACTGCCTTGAAAGTAGAGTTCTTTAGAGTTATTGGAGAAAAATTAGCCAAATGGGGGTGAATTCAATACAGATTCCAGGCAACTTCTCACGAGGGCCATTTTTCGAGTTGTAACTGTCTCCACTCAGACATGCCTGAACATTTAGCATTGACTCAGCATTGAGTCCAGTGGGACAGAAAGAGAAACAGGGGAAAGGTGCAAAAATGTCCCCACAACATGTAGACTGTAGTGCTACGATTCCACAGTTTAATGTGCTACATTTGACCGCCGTATTACGATGCTAAATGACAACAGTAAGAAATAAAAGAGCGATGGGTTAACTCATCTAGATGTCAGGCTGCTTTCCTTGGCCAGCTCTGACCAGGTCTAATTTTGGGGGGATTTTTCCTTTACGTCTGCCCTCAGCTCCAGCTCTTCTGTCTGGGATCAGGAGTCACAGTAGTGTTAGTGAATAGGGACAGGCATGTAGTGTCAAAGCTACCTTAGGGATTTGTGAGGGGCCAGATGGGTTTCAGGCAAGCTGCTCCAAGTTGATCATTAAACGCGTTTCTGCTGTCTCTTAGCTGTAGGGAGATCACACCACTCCACCTCTTAACTTAAAAATTTGTGTAAGAAACCTGTGTGTGTTTGTTCAGTTGTCCGTTGGAGATTCTCCAGTCTTTCATATTAATATATATTCTGTGTTCAGAGACCTGAACAGACCTGAATCCTGTTTGTGTACAGACTAGCCCCTCTCTCTCTTTGTCTGTCTCTGTATCCCTCACCTCGAGGTCATCTCCTCTTTTTTGTTTTCTTTTTTCTGTTGTTTAAATCTTCTCTTCCTCGTCTATACGTAGACTCTGGCAAGGGCGTCGGCTCCAGCGGAGGCAATGTAGGCCTTGGAGGGGTGGAAGGCCACGTCGTAGATGGCCTCCTCGCTCTTCTTACGATGAGCTGTGATCTCTTGAACACACGTTTTACTGTCTAGGTTCCACAGACGCAGAGAGCAGTCGTGACCTGAGGAGAAGAAAAAAATGTAAGCCATTATGTCAATGTTGTTACAAAGTAATTTAATTGCACAAACCAAACTCATTTCCGTTTCTTTTGACTTGAGAAGTGATAGAAACAAACGATTAATGTTATATTAAAATCTTGAATGCACTGACAGTTTTGTCATACAGTTGCCTTAACTGCCATAACATGAGCAGAAGCAGGAGACTTACGAAGGCACATGTGCTTAGTTCCTGTGATCAAAACTGACCCTGCGCTGAGCCTAATCTATCTTTGCAGTTAGTCCAGGTAGCAGCTAACTATCTTATGTACATAGAAAGTGAGTGAAAGAGGTCAGCTAATTAATCTCTAGCTCTCTGTGCTTAAATAGCTGTAAAATTAGCTTGCTCTGTAATGTTTCAAATTAACTACTGCCAGATTTGTCTGCACAGTGTCTCCCAACCCTTTGGAGCCACGGCACATATTTCACATTAGAAAAAAAATCACACAGCACACCATCAAACCAAAAATGTCACAAAAAGCACATTGATAATTTTCCCCCGTGCATCAGGCAGAGTGGAATTGGTTTGGTTTGTCCCCAGTGTACCTTTTTTGCTTTCTGACCACTACTCATGTTAGGGCCTTCATCTGGGTCAGAATTTTCTCCAGGGCCCAGGTCAGATTGACTACTTGTTCTTTTCAAATATTTATCTATTGCTATTACGCACTGCATTGTCTCATTCACAGCATGACGGTTATGTCATTTCTTCTTCGTCTTCTGTTTTACTGGCAGTTGGCATTCTATTTAATTAGAGTAGGTAGTTTTACATTCTCTTCCACTAGAGGGCAGTAATTCTCCAAAAGTTGATTTTGTTCATCTCTTGTAGCGTTTACAAGAGATTACAATAGAATGTAATTGTTCTGCCCATTACTCACGCCAGTCATTTAGAGTACTAATCAGGTGGAACCAGATAATCTTTCACGGCACACCTATGTGCCGCGGCACAGTGGTTGGGAAACACTGGTCTAGCAAAGGACAGGAACAAGCTACAATGCATACATAGCCATATAAGCACAAAGCATATCATCTCTCATTTCTAACATTTTAAGTATCAAAAAATTAAGAGAGTGAGAAAAACTATGTGAACCTTAGTGCTTCCAAACCTACTACGCCATTAGGAATCAAGAGAGTAAGTGGCAACCAGATTCTGCTACTCAGATGCACTTAAGTAATTATCAGTGAGTATGAGAACCTGTGCAACAGGAGAAGTTCTTGGCAGTTTGAAGCTTTTAAAAAGATGATATTGGAGAAGAAATTCTTTCTGCCCTTCAGTTTGGGAAGGGTTATAAGGAGACTTCTAAACAGTTTAAAGTCCAGCGTTCTGAAGTGAAAAAGATTCTAAAAGAATAAATTAAGCCCATAAAGAAATGTCAACAACCCACAATGAACTGAACCAATGTTTAGTGTTATGCCACACACTGTCTGTAATAATAATGGTATAAATGTTTACATGCACTGTAGCCGGGCTCTCTCAAAGGATAAAAAGCTAACATGCAAGGAGCAGCTAGGCAGAAACTGAATTCACCACTGACATGCTGTCATCCTTAAAACCTTGATTAAATATTGTTGAACACGCCAATATATTGGTAAGGCGATTTCTTAGTATTGCCAAATAATTTTAATTGTTCTGCTGATAACTGAAAAATAAATAAGGAAGGAGAGACAAAAAAAAAAAAAGACCGTTCAACCATGTTAAGAGGGTTGCCATTGGATAGTTTGTCCACCAGACTGCAGTATGCTCGGATCAGCTGGTTGCCGTTTCCCAACAGGGAAGTTGCAGTTGGGCAGAGCAAGTAATCCAAGACTTCTCGTGTCAATAAAACAAAACTATTTTTAAATTTCATTTTCATACAATCTTGGTAAGGACTCAAATGATTACACCTAACAATTTTTAGGGAAATCCATTCATATTTTGTGTGTCTAGAAGATAAAGCTTTATTGGCCAATATATATTGCCTATTTTAAAAAAATCACCAAATATTGGTCTGAAAAATACTACATCAGTCAGGCTCTACAACCATCATGCCATCACCATGACATAAAATTGCAATATTATGTGGAAATGCAGTCTGTGCCCCAAGTGAAACTGAGTGCAGCTATTCTGTGCCCTGACAAACATCCACAGCTGGAAACTGAGCATATTTCCAGCCCAAGACAAGAGACCTGCTGACTTGTGGTTAGCAGGCATTTTTTGAAAGGTCAGAGAAACTGAGTACTTGAATGTGTGACAGGACCAGTGAAACCCGCATCACAGCCTGCTCTTTGGATCCTGCTATCAAACCCCAATTGTCCAAATAGGCTAAGATGTGACCACTCCTCACATTGAGCTGACAGTTCGTTAATACATTTGGTCAAAGTACACAGAGTGAAACAGTGGATGGAAATCAGTGTGAACGGCTGATGTCAAACTGAATGTTACAACCTGAGACACCAAAAGTGTTTTTGTGGGGGTGTGCCTATCAGACTGTGATAGGAAAGTGCATCACCTTTTGGGGCTGACAACCTGAACAGAACTTGGGCCAAAGACATCTGACCTCAATATGGAGAGGCACCAGTGGGTTGTCTGGGGAACCAGTGATCCAAACATAGATGGGCAATGCCTGCACCATGAGCTCTGTCACTAAGCCTGATTAATGTGTCTAAATGAAATGTGGAAAATCTTGAATGGAAGAGCTGTGGGGGCACCTGTGTTTAGATTGTGAGACAGGGCCAAACAAACTGTCAGTAATGGATCTATAGGTGGTGGTTAACTAAATCAGCGTTTTCCAGATCCTGTCTATAGCCAGACACAGTGAAATGAGTAGATTTCGGATTGATACATGCAGTGGTTAGTCCTGAGAAGAAGAAAAAAAAAAAAAAAGAAGTTTTTTTTTTTACCGTCATCAGAAAACCTCACAAAACATAAATGGCTTCTCAGCTGTCAGAGGAGAGCTTCTTAGTTATACGGTGAAACAGAGGAAACAGGTGTTTTGTTTTGGCTAGCCAGCGCAGCAGGACTGGCAGCATACTGGTCTGACGACTCTAAAACTGGGTCAAAGGACTCTGAGAAGAGGATTGTGCCGTGTAAGAGCAGCACCTCCCAGGACTTTCTCTACTAACGTGACCCGAGTGAAAGAGCTCATGACAAAATGCATTCCCTTGGGTCTTAGTCAAAAATCTCCTCACATGGAAAAGCCAGCTTGCCAAATGAAGTGTTCGTGGTGAGGTGAGGAGCATAAGGATTGAGGAATAACTGTGGTGACAGGGGTATATACGCAGACGGGGTCTAACATATAGCACTGCAGGTCATTTGACTTAAAGCTGTGAACAAAGCCGTTGTGAGGCAAGTGTCCTAGTTGAGCACACATGATAATCAATGCGATGTGCTGTACAAGTAAATAGACTAAAGAGAATACTCAGTCATGTAATGGTACAAAGCAAAGTTGAACTAACTTACATAGATAATAGGATGGGTTTTGATTATCGATTTATCGATTAAAATCAATTCTAGCTTGGATAACGTGATATCGGTTCATTAAAATCCTGAATCGATTTTTAAATATAAATTTATTTTGCCCAAAATGCCAGAATCTCAGGTTAAACCTCACAAAATTTCAACAACCACCAAACAGCTAAAACAGTAAATGAGAGCAGGAGCACGGGTTCTGCACAAAGACGTAAACGCAAAGAGCGGACCCGCCGACGCATCAGAATCAGTGAGATGTCGCCTTTCTCACCCGACGGCACGAACACGGTCGGGGCTGAAAGCCGACAGCTCACCGATTCTGGTGTTTCGCGCTTTGTGTTTATGTCCTTTTTGCGCTAGATTCTGAAGCTGCAGGTTTTATCTCTGACTGAACCCGCAGCAAAATGATCCAAACTACGCTTCACATAGACATCGTCATGAATTCCCTCCTACTTACTGTTTTGCTTCCACCAAGATAAAAATCACACTTCCTGCACAGCTCTCCCTCTCTCAGGAATAGTTTCCCATCTAAAAATCTGTTTTCTGCATTATTTGCTTGCTTATCACCCACTGCCGTTGTTTACAGCGCTGTCGGCCGCTGTTTCTTTTTTCCTTTTACTTACTTCGGAAAAGAAAACCTAATTTCTGCTGTTCAGTATGCAAATTAAACAACAAATTAAACAAATTAAAACTTTTTAAAATTATGCAAAATTGCAAAACCCTTAGCTGTGTCTCTAATAAAACGAATCGAATCGATTCGGGACCTTGTGAATCGGAATTGAATCGATTCTAGAAATCAGTGACGATACTCAGCCCTAATAGATAACCTTTCAATCTTCACTAGTCACCATCTACAGCACGCATGAAGAACTGTAATAACTTTCAGAATTTAATTTAAAAAAAGCTAAATTAAATTCAATGCTTTATTCTGAGCTCCAGGAAGACTTTTATGAGACTTACTGCCAGACATCAGGTAGATGCCGTTGGGATCCACGGCCAGGCTGGTCACTGCATCCAGATGAGCCACCATGGCATGAATCACTTTACCTGCATAGAGGACACAAGGCACACCTAAGCACTTCCAGAAGGACTCGTTTTTCTCAAGTCAAAATAATTCTGAGTCACTCTGTACACAGTGTCTGTGAAGTGGGAGCTGTGAAACCTGATCTCACCAATCAGGCTCACCATCTTTGGAGTGATGGACACAGCTGGGGAGTAGCTGCAGACTGACCTGACTTGTTATCAAAGAATTTGATGTGTCGATCTTCATGAGCAGTGATGGTTACTGGAAGCGTGGGATGACTCACCACCTTATTTATATGATTTGACCCCGACAGAGCTGAGGAGGGAGAGAAAGGGATAACACTGTTTACTGTCCTCAAAAACCCATCACACACCTCATATCTGTTCATGGTTGTTTGTGCTCTTACTGCCATCTCCCTGTCCTTTGAGCACAAGTGCTTGCTGGGAAGTTTCCAGGTCATACACAACCACGTCTCCGCTATTAAAGGATGCCACCATGTGAGCAGGGTCACAACCATTGAAGTCCACTGATGTGGGGATCCCATGCTCTGTTGACAGATGTAAACATCAGCAAGTCTGTTCAAACTCCCTCCTGCAAAGAAGCGCACCCTTTTTCTTCTTCTTACCATGGTTTGTATTGAAAGTGCTAATGCAGGGGTTTTTCTCTGTTGGGTTCCACAGCTTCACTGTTCCGTCGGCCGAGCAGGACAGGAGGCGGTTTTTGATACCGCTGTATGCCAATCCCCACACAGCGTCCGTGTGTCCTAACCAGGAACCTGCCAGGACGCTTGGATCTGATTGGAAGAGAGATAAGAAATGAGAGGGGCCTTCTGTTTTTATAACTGTACATTCATCTAACTGACAAATATTCCCAATTGAAAGAGAAAACTTTAACAAAGGGAAGACATTTTTGGTGTCTTTGTAAGGTTTTGTGAAATAAAATGTTCCCGAAAAATTGTATTTTTCCCCAAGTAAAGACATCTTTTTAAAATCCAGCATTTTGTTCAGAAAGTAAAGACATGAGGAAAGCAGCCTTAATAGGAGCAGACCTAAAAGAAAAACATTCAAACTTGGGAACCGAAAAGAATAAAACAAAAAAAGAAAAAGAAATTTTTTGGGGATAGCAGAGCCATGTGAGGTAATCTAAGAAATCTATATTTTTGAAAAAACAAGGAGATCATTATGAAAGGAGACAACCGGTTTACTTGTTTTTCTTTTGGCTGTTACCATAACAAGTCGCCACAGTGGATCATCTCCCCATTATTAGTATACCCTTCTGCTACACCAGCCCTCTGCATGTCCACACTCAGCATGAATCTTCTCTGTGGTCCCATTTCCTCCTGCCTAGCAGCTTCATTTTCAACGTCTTTTGTCCAATATATCCGCTGCCTCTCCTCTGTGCATGCCCAAACATCTCAGCCTTGTCGCTCTAACTTTTCATATCTGCCCAACCTGAGCCGTCTCTACCATCTTCAGCTTGGCCTCTCCTCTTTTTGTTAGCGCCACTCGAAACTATAGCAGGGCTCACTACTACTTAAACCTTTTCCCTTTCACTTAGTGAAATAGTGTGTACCATAAGTGTCGTAGGGATCAACATTTGAGCTGGGGATGTTCCACCACTGGATGGTTGCGTCAAGACCACCACTAAAACACTGTTCACCACTGGAGGTCATCGCCAATGACAACACTGGTCCACTGAAGACAGAAAAGAGCATCATCACCAGAGGTTTGATAAAATACATATATTTACGGATGATGTCAAGTGCAAACACGTAACCTCGACAGTCATTTAATCCTGCTGGTTACTGAGATCTCTCACTTACACTCACAAAGAGTGTGAGTGAGATCAACATCTAGCAAGTTTAGACATGAGCAGTGAAAAGACCTTTATAACTATAATATACCAAAAATGTTCTATAAATCTAGTTTGTCCAAACATGATACTGATAGTTTTTAGTTTGTTAAAGACATTTTCTGATATTTTAATCAAATTCTTTTTTTTTTAAAATATTAAAAAAAAAAAAACAACTTTTCAGACATATTTTAATACAGTTTTTATTTTGATTTAGTGTTTTATTTGCATTTTAGTTATTTTTAATTCTACTATTATCTGGCAATTTGGTCCATTAAATTTTCCAGATTTTTTTAAACACTTTTCTGTTACTTTATAACAATTTTTTCCTGGTGTTTGACTTACATTTTCTCAGACATATTTCCTGCTGAGATTATTCTCATGCTGTAGCTACAGGGTGCCTGTCAGTCTTAATCACTACTAATGCTCATTTATTCATAGCTGCTGCCACTAAAAAGCATCATTTCTGTCTTCCTGCCAACAGCAGTTCACCACAGGTCTGAAATTACCTTTAAAAAAAAAACAAAAAAAAAAAAACAACTCACTTTTTTTAAATATTACTTGTGTCACTTAAAACGTGAAGAAATCTGATGTAACTTGAAAAAGTTAAAAACACCATGGAACCTCAACCATCAAGTCAAATAGAGCCTTAGACACACTGTGTGTGTTTGGATACATACACATGGGCTCTGAATGTGTAGATCGGTTCCACATCGAAAGAGGCACTTCTGGAAAAAACAAACAACAACAACAGTGAAATAAACAAGCAGATTGTTACTTCATCATCAAACAGACTCTTCTTCAACTCTGTTACAGGCAGCAGTGACTGTTTTTCACTGTACGACAGTAAGTCCTGAGGGGTATTATTTAAAGGGATTATTTGTAAGACACTGACACATCAGAAGCTTGTGGTGTGAGTTTGATCAGAATAGTGCCATGGAAACGCAGTGATGAGGAGAAAATGAGATGCTAATACTGAAAGGATCTGCCAGGTTTGTAAGGAGAGGATTTTCCTCTGAAGCAGAGTGAATAAAAGCTTTTCTATGTGATGAGGAAATACTGTCCATGCTGAGCATTCTTTTCTCAACCGACTGAACTTTTTCTTCTTTCTTTTTTTAAAATTTAGGATACCCTTTAGAAAATGATTTTTGCTTTGATCACAGCTTTGCAATGTTGCCAGTATTTCAACCAGCTCTGAGGTCTTCACTGCAAATGGTTTCCAGAAGCAACCGTTGCAACAAGTTAATCACTGGAAATTCTTTCTTCAATACAAGACCATCACTTAGGTTGTGTTAATGTAATGGTGGTATAGAGCAAACAGCCTTATTTAACTATTGCAGTAATCCCAGTCATGGCAAGAACTGTTCAGCTAAGAGAAACAAGCATAATCATGCTGTAACTAGAGAAGGTCCCATTGGGATCACAGCAGCAAAGACTAAGGTGTTCAGGTGCTGGCTATTTAAGTAAAGGCAATGTCTTATTTTACATAAACAAAGTCATCCAGGTCATTGTAGTCTAAGGAGCTTGAAAAGAAAAGAGTCTGGACTTCTTTAGGTTTCTTTGAAAACGTTTCACCTCTCATCCGAGAAGCTTCTTCAGTTCAGAACTGAAGAAGCTTTTCTTTCCAAGCTCCTCAGACTATATATTTTGGTGTAATTTATGCCAGAGTCTTTTGATTATTCTGGTAGTTCTGCTTGGAGGTTTATGTGTACATCTGGTGTTACTCTACTTTTTGGCAGGGACAGTCTTGGTGAGGTTCCACAGTTTAAGGGTGTGATCCTCGGACACGGTGACCAGGCAGGGCTCAACGGGGTGAAAATCCAGTGCTCGGACACCATCGAAGTGGCTCCTTAGCGTGTACTTGGGGTTCCATGTCTTCCTGAACGAAGACTCCTTACTGGACGGCAGCTGAGGAAAAGAAGATGTCAATGTTAGGGCAATTTCTAAAGAATGTTTGAGTTTTAAACTGCAGCTTAGTTTTTTTTTTTCCTTACATCATAGCCATAGTCTGTTTCATCGTTGGTGACTGTGAGGTCGGCAAGGTCACCCAGTCCCAGCACGCTCTCCAACACATCATCTGACCCCCCAAGTAAGAAGGACTTCCCCCCGCCAGTAGGAAATGGTAGAGGCTCCGCTGAAGAGTGAGAGGCTTTAATAAACACACTGTACCTCTCTATTACAAGATTATATTCATTAGCTGTTGTCATAATGATTTTACAGCCACACAATTCATTAATTGGAAAAATAATCATCAATAATTTACAATTTGCATTTGTTTATTTAAGGTGAATATCATTCAACAGACAGAGCAAAGGACACAGCCTTCATATATTTACAATCAGTGGGATTCATGTACATCTCTTACCCCACTCTGTCCCGTCTCCGGAGCTCCGAGCCTCACCCGCCCCTTCTCCATCCTCAGCCGTCACCAAGAAGTCAAACTCCTTTAGAGCCTCCTCTGTGTCGGCATCATCCTCTGACGCTAAGCCCTCGTTTCCCACCTGAAATAGCAGGAGAGGAAAGAGAGAGAAAAAACAAAAAACAAAACACAAGTTAAGAATTAAGGAAGAGGTGTTGAAGGACGGCAGAGTAAAGGAAGGAGGTACAGGGGAAAAGAACAACAGTGGTGATTTAAAAGGGGCTGCCTGCTCTCTGTTTACCTTGGTCTTATGTTTCTTGGCTCTGTGATGTTTGTCAGTGGTGATGTCATCCATCAGGTCCCCCTCCTCATCATCGTCTTCATCGCTGTCTTCTGTGTTTTCCAGAAAGTTAAAAGTCTCCAGAACATCACCTGGACTCCTGGATATAAACACCAATGTTGTTACACTTAAGTTGTCTGCTGGGTTGTGTTTGTGCTTGCACTGTCAGTGTGGTGGGAGATGTCACACTGGGGAGACTTGGCTCCTTTTCATGTGAAAGCGATATTAGGTTAGGTTTGGGTTCGGGCCCACTATCTTAGGCAAAGGCTAGGTCATGGTTATAATAACTTAAGGCAAATGTTAGATTCAGATGTAGCTAGAATAATATAAACACTGACCCACTGACCAGCATGAGAGGAAGGGGATGTGGTGCTGCTCATGTTGAGATGGTAAACACAACAGTGGACAGTGAGAATCCATGTTTTACAGTGGGGCATGAAACAAAATCAAGCCTTGAGAGCAAAGAAATGAAGCTTGATGCTGAATTAACTTATTATAGATAGGCAAGTAAGCAGTTTGTTACAAAGGAACTACCAATTTGTGTTTGTTTTGCTGTTTTATGTTTTTTGTTACTGGAGCGGTTTTCACAAAAGCTGAAATCAGTAAAGTACTGGCTAGTACTGCATGTGAACAGCTGTGCGTGTGTCTGTACCTTTTGTCCTTGCGGCGCTCGGTCCCATTGATCAGGTGCTGCAGGTTCTTGTTCTCCACAGATCCATTCTGCTCTGAGCCCGACAGGCCAAGCAGAGAGCGAACCCTCTGAGTACGAACGTCCAGGATGGTGTCTGTGTATCCGACTTCCTGTAGGTACCTGACCGCCAAACAAACACGTGCACACTGTAAACTACACATCATTTGGTCAAATACTGATTTTTGTTAACAAATTAATTCAAAAAATTATTTCAACATTTTGCTTCCACTGCAAATACAAGTGCTCAAATGTTCTTACTGTCTGAGCAGCTGTCTTCCTTGTTTCCAGGTGAGCTGACTGTTGGCATGAACAGCAGAGACCTCTGAATCTTTGGTGTCTAAGGACAAAAACAGAAACAGTGATTTATACAGCACTGCCTGCTGGACACAAAACAGGGATGGCTTTCATCAGTTGTATTTAAAGCTGTGAGTTAGTTCAAGTCTAAGAAGAAAGGTCAGGAGTCCATCAATCAATCCATCTTCTTGTGCTTATCCAATTCCAATTAACAATTAACATTTTAAAGAACTGCGTATGATGAGGGATTTACATCACAGTGTTTAATGCTCATGTGTTTCCGGTTTATTACAAAACCCCACTAACTGCATGTCTTTAAACTGTGGGAAGAAGCCCGAGTACCCAGCGAGAACCCATGCAGATACAGCATGAAAACTCCAAACACAAAGACCCTGGCCAGGTGACTGATTTGAACGCAGGAGTTTCTTGCTGTGAGGCGACAGTGCTAATCGTTGCACCACCATGCTGCCCAGGGGCTAAGAACCTACATCTTTTATATGCAGTCTACAAAAGGCCACACTGAATATAAAGCATGTGTACAATGAGAGATTAGTGGAGGGGAGTATGACATCATACCTGATTCAAAACTTGGCATCTTCATTTCTCCTTGGTTTAGCTCTGTTCCATATTTTAACTTGTGGTATTTTGCTCTGAAAATGGAAAAAAGAGAAACTAATCATCAACCAATCAATTGACATGGTTAAAAATTAAAATTAACATAACATATTTTTAATGCATATTTTCTGTCACCCCCAAAACAGTGAAAAAAGCTCAAAGTGTGTGGTCTAAGAGAAGGGAAACAGATTTCCACCATAGCAAAAGTGAAAATGTAAATGGCTTAAACAGATGAAACTAAAAGAAGGCTTTGGCAGATTCTTTATCAGTGAAACAGAAAGAATCTGAAGTATACAATAATCTATTACATCACTAGTGCACAAAAGCAACCCAAGAATCACAGAACGAAGCAGTAATTTAACAGCAGTCTGAAGCAGAACTATAGAAAGCTAATTAACTTTGTATTCAAACAAATTAAACATATCCCTTTAATACACTAGTCCAGGTTATTTGGTATATTAACTTCTGTGCTCTATATTTCAGAGTACCTGTGCTGCTTGGAAAATAAGCAAGTGGCAGACACTGAGACGACACACCCAAAGACAAACTTCTAATCCATCACAACATAACCCTGACAAGCTATCCAAGCATGCCAATGACTGTGAATGAATTAGCCTTCTGCAAACTGAAGTGAAAGACTCAGCACAGTGAAATAAAAGTATTTGCTCCTTTCTTGACTTCTTTGTTGGGTTTTTTTTGCATGTTTGTCACAAGTTTCAGATTGTTGAACAAATTTTGATATTAGACAGCCCTCGTACAAAAAACAAAACACCGTTTTAGATGATGATTTTACTGAAAAAGTTATCCAAACCTACCGGGCCCTATGTGGAAAAATGAATACCGTATTTTCCGCACTATAAGGCGCACTTAACATCCTTTAATTTTCTCAAAAATCGGCAGTGCGTCTTATAATCTGGTGCGCCTTATCTATGAATTCTGGCTGTGTTTACTGACTGTAGCAATGGGAATTGCATTTACCTGTGTGTTCCACCCGGAGTCTCTGCTTCTCACCTTCCGGTGTTACACTCTCAAGACTCCGGGCGGAACACACAGGTAAATGCAATTCCCATTGCTACACTGACCTCGAGCGGATTTTATGTGGTACACGGCGCTCAAAAATCTGTCAAAAAATGTTTTAGTAGGACTTTGCTAAGCTACGAAGCTGCACCGCTTGATGAATTGTCTGAGCGTTATGGCTACCGTAGTCAGGAGCCTTGCGGCTCATAGTAATCTGGGTCCAAAACTCCGTCCATGTCAGGTCCCAAACAAACACTGTGTAAATTCTTTCATCTTTAATAAAATGATCAGTGTTGCTGCTTTACCAGGTGTATCAATTAAGTTAAACATCCAGGCATCCATGAAAACAGAATTTATTAAATTAAACGGAGTTAGAAGTTAGCAGGAAGTTAGTAGATAGTTAGCTCGTTGGTTTTGCTAGTTACCTTAACATGGTATATCATGTTCTGACTGAGAGATTTCTGGAAAAAAATAAAACGTACAGCTCTGCTATCACTTCCAACATGAATGTAGAGAGAAAGCTACACAATAGTGATGTTTGTAGGATTACTGAAGTTGGGCTAGATGGTATATAATGCTGTGCTAGTGATCGCTAGCGACACCGCTATGTTAGCATACCAAAGCATAAAACTGAACCTGGAGAATGAACGCTAACCTTTTTCCACTTTTTTTGACAAATGCAATCGTCTGGAAAAGTGCTGTAAACGGACCAAACTTCAGTAGGAGAGAACAACTGAGATAGTCCAGCCACAATATGAGGTTAGTCATTAATGTAAGATAAGATAACCTTTATTAGTCTCACACGTGGGAAATTTGTTACAGCAGAAAGTGGACAGTGCAAAGTTACATAGCAAAAATTAGAAAAACACTGGAATAACATATACTGTTGTTCCAGCGTTTATAGAGCAGCTACCAGAGAATTCAACATTAATGAATTAATGGTATGGAAGTGGAGGAAGCAAGCGGAATGAGTTGAGTAAAGTTTGACTTTTCTGACTGATTTGTTTAGTTAAATGCGCTTTATAATGCGGTGCGCCTTATGTATGAACACAGACCCGTTTGTCGACAGTGCGCCTTATGGTCCCATAAATACGGTAGTCCTCTAACAACGGGTTGGGCGCCAGTTTAGCTCAGTCAGATGAGCAGGCGACCATATGCCGCATGGCTGAAAGTGGCCGGCCCAGGTTCAAGTCCGACCTGTTCCCCTTTGCCGCATGTCTTTCCCTCTCTCTTTCCCTCCACTTTCCTGTCGATGTTTGCTGTTTCTATCCAATAAAGCCAGTTAAAAGGCAAAAAATTATATATTTAAAAAAGAAAAAACCCTAATAATTGGTTGTGCAACCCTTAGCAGCAAAAACTGGCAATGGATCCTTCCCACTGTGGAGGAATTTTGGTCCACTATTTTTTAGCAGAGTTGTTTAAATTCAGTCACATTGGAGGATTTTCTAGCATGAATGACTTATTTAGCAAATCAGATTTAAATCCGGAGTAGTCCGCTCAAAAACTTTGATTTTATTTATGGGTTTGTTTGTTTTCTTGTTTTTATAAAGTCATTCAGAGGTGGGCTTGCGTGTGTGTTTTTGGATCATCGCATAAGCCAAGTGGGATGAATTGATGGCTGGAAACCAGGATTTTCTGGTACAGAGCACTTTTCATGATTCTGAAGCAGTAAAGCAGCCTCAGACAATCACACTACCATGTTTGACTGTTGATGATTTATGACATGCTGCGTGAGTTTTACAGCAGATGTAACAGGACACAAACCTTCAAAAAAGTTCAAATTTTGTCTCATCAGTCCACAGAGTATTTTCCCAAAAGTCTTGAGAATCATCAAGATGCTTTTCGCACATGTGAGACGAGCCTTTGTGTTCTTTTTGGCCAGCAGTGGTTTTCTCCTTGGAACTCTTCTATGGGTGCAATTTTTACCCAGTCTCTTTTTTATTACTGAAACCTGGACACTGATTTTAACTGTGGCAAGTAAGACCTGGAGTTGTTCTGGGTTCTTTAGCAGCTTCCTGCAGGAGTGTTGTTGCCCTCTTGGAGCCTGGATGTGGCTAGTGAAATCAAACGCAGATTTCCAAAAAATGCGGTTAATCTCTGTTACTTTATGATTTAACAAGGGAGGCAAATACTTTTTCAAACAGGTCAACTTTGTGACAAAACTGTATATTGTACATACTTGGATTATCTTTGTCTGGTATAACAATTTGTTTGATCTTCTGAAACATTTAAGTTTGACAAACGAGGAAAAAAAACTCACTAAGAAATAAAAAAGGCAGCAAATATTTTTTCATGGCACTGAAAATAAGGAAATTAAAGATCTAACGGGATTTTTTTTTAAAGATCAGCAGTGATCTAAAGTTATAGTTGGTAGCCTTCAGTGTGAAGTCCAGTTTAACCCCTACGGATCACCAACAATTCAACTGAATTTTATTTACACAGCACCAGTTAACAACAACACAATTCACCTCAAGACATGTTATATTGTAAGGTAAAGAGACCCTCTAATATATTATGAAGATTCTGTGTCTTACCTTTCCTGCTTTAATGCATATTCTAACATTTTTATTCTTCTAACCAGGTCATGCTTCAGGTTTTCCTGGCCCTTCCTCTCCCCCTGCAAGAAGGCTATCCTCGCCTGGAGAAACATACAAACAAAGCATTAATGAGGAGTTCAGTTTACAGTATAATTATTCATTTAAAATGTTTAAAAACCTTTAATTACAGGATGAAACATGTCAGTACGTAATAAAAATCTCTTCTTTAATGGAATTTCAGTGATGATTCATAATCTGACCATAAACCCGCACTGTACTGCAAATTTACCCACATATTAGAATATTTCTTGTTTTGCGTGGAAACTCAAAGACAAGAAAGAAAGATGATGATCAATTGGAATTACTAGATTCTGGACTCTTTTTGACCAGTGAAGTCCTCTCACCTGTCAGAAAGCAATGCTTCCTGTCTCACTAACCACACCTGTCTGTCAGTCAGTCCAGCAGCTGCTCTTGAAACCCAACACTAATAGGTCCCAAGAGCCATTTATACACAGTGTTCTCTGCCAGCGTGCCCATATTGACATGGCCTGGTAACAGGAAAACCAAAGGTCCTCCCCCAGATTGAAAGAGACAGCCAGAGTGGGAAGGAGAGAGTGGTCAGGGGTAAACTGGGATGTGAGAAAGAAGATTACATAACAAACCACACTATTTCAGCCTCGCTATGATTGGCCAGCTCTATGACTGACAGCCACAGCTCCACGGCAACCCCCGAGATCACTCTGACATACCAGAATATGTGCGTGAGAGTGTGTTAGATGGTATAAGCTGTGAATGCATGCACGCAGCGTTACAAGAACGGCACAGTGTGCTTCTTCTGTTCCTGGTGAACTCTGAAATAGGAGAAGTGTGTCGCTGCCTTCTGCTTAATTTATGCTAGTACATTTATTTCCATTTACATATGTATTTGCCTGTAGGGAACTACCAAAAGGGGTTTTTCAGTCCCGGCAGACTTGTTCCCATGCAGTCCTCTGAAAATCCCAAACTATAATGTTGGAAAAAGCGACAGCAGAGTTCACCCTGACTGGATGAAATGAGGAAAAAGAAACCCTAAAGATCATAAAACACGGTATGAAAAGTGCAGACACTGGTTATGGTGGACACTTTTCATTGTTTTTAACGCTCAGTTTCACTTCAGCTTTTGGCATGTTAAAGAGCATAAGACAGACTGCTTGTATCATCCATTTTCACTCTTCAGGACTACTTGTCAACTAGTGATGGGATTTCTGGCTCTTTTCAGAGAACCGGCTCTTTCGGCTGCCAACCGGCTCTTCAGGTTGTTTTGTTGCTTTAATTAATTTATTATTAACAACAATATAAAATTATGCACAAAAGGAATTACTAATGTAAAAACAAAAAAAACAAAAAAAACCACGTGGTTTAAAAAAAAAAAAAAAAATACGGTGGCCTAGGGCTGTTCGATATAACGATATATATCGGATGACGATATAAAAACGTCTATCGTTTCATTTTACGCTATCGTTTGTTTCGTGGTGTCGCAAAATAAACTGTTTACAGCAATATTTTTTCACCGTTTTGATGGTCACTGTAGTGGCTATATTCATTTCTTAAAGTTCTCTCTTTCTCTTATATTCAATATAACCACACTACGGACGGACAAGCGCCTGTCTTTATGCGTTGTCGTTAGCAACAACGACGGTAACACCATCGCGTGTCCGCTTGTTTATGTTCCACATAAACCTTTCACAATAAAGCTCAAGATCCTGTTGAGACTTTTCAAAATAAACTGAATCACGTGAAAGAGCAGATTATTTACAGATGAGAAGTAAAAAAGAGCCGCCAGGTGCTAAAAAATAAACCTTAGACTCAAACGTTAGAACAGGCTTTTCCCCGCAGCACGCTGTGTAATAAATACAAAGAAAACGGCGGCCGTTACAACTTATGTCTAAAAATGTATCGTTTCATGTATCTGTTAAAACACTCAACTCCAGCTACATGACGCGCAGCTGGAAACACTTCCCGCAAGTCGAGCTGCCTGAGATTCACAGAAAATGTTACATTTTTGTGATTTATATCGTTATCGGGACGATAAAATTCTTATATCGGGATATGAGATTTTGGTCATATCGCACAGCCCTGCGATGGCCCCTACAGACAAAGCACGTACAAACTCCAAAAACCACGTACAAATTCCAAAACACATTTCTAGCATTAACTGAACTTCCAAAACAGAGCTACCTAGTTCACTTAAATTACACAATTGAAAGCATATGTGTATTGTTTGTGTATTTATACACAAGCACTCATATATATTCAAATAATTTTTAAAAAAAAGTTAATTTACGTGGTCGTTGGTACTTCCTGGCTTGTGTAGCCACTAGGTAACAAAAGCTCAACACTGCTCCTAGCATCCTGGAGCACTTCTGTTGTGTTTTGGACGTGCTTCGGGGTTTGCACGTGTTTTGGAGTTCGTACGTGCTTTGTCTCTAGGGCCCAACGCAAATATACTTTTATTTATTCACTCCACATAAAATGTGGAGTGAATAAATAAATCATATAATACAAAAAACAACTATTTACATTTCAACTTTTAGCTATTTAAATTCTCAGCTTTTTCCTTTTAAACAAATTTAAAGTGAAACAACACAAAACACTGCAAACCCCAACCCTATAAAATATCAATTAAAATATGAAAACAAAAAGAAGATGCACATTCTCTATTCTATATAACAGGTATAAATATATTGTGACACAACCCTAATACATATTCAATAGGAAATTAAGAACTTGCAGTTAAATTCAGGGTTTCCCTTAACTTTCAGAGGTTGCATGAGTGATATGATAGATGTATGTCCATCTCTCAGCAAAGCTACTTCATGGCTACAAGTAGGGGTTTGTAGCCATAGCTACATTAGCCATACTTCTTATCCTGAACTTAACAATCATGTTGGTTCTCTTTATTGTCTGTCTGTCAACACCTGTTTGTATCTGATGTGGATCTCTGCTGTGCTATGATGTGGAACATTATGCTAGTAGTGAGTCTACACAGAGACAGGCTTTGATTTAGTTTTTTTCAAAACAGTTTACATTATCTTGATAAGCATGTTGTCACTGAATAATGGAACAACGATGCAAAGATTGCTTTCTACACGTTTAAGCCCGTTGAACAGGTTTTTCTTTAAAAAGGCTTATTTTGTTTTTAGACACAAAGGCTCTGACTGCACTTGAAAAAAACAAGTTTAACCATCTTTCACTTCACCTTGGTTCACTTTTTGCTGTGCTACCGCTTCTTTGCTGTCTGTCATTTTGTTTATGGGTCAGAGAGACAAAATTTCAAGCCAAAACACCGCCAAAAGAAAACTCTGCAGCAGTGTTTTGTCTAATTTAAGTGCCTCGAGTCCTGCACTTGATTTATAATTGGGGAGATACAACAACACTGGGCTCGCATTTGAGCTCCACAGACCACATGTTTGGACAGTGAGTGTCAGCACTTGGCATGTGTAAATATAATTGCTCTTATTTTCTTTTTTAAGGCAGACTGTCACAGTGTGTTCACTGCACAGCTTCACATATACACTATATGTTAATTAGGTGGTTTTTCAAAGGAAGGTGGAAATTGTTATCACCATGGCCTCATCCGGGCAGAATGCAAAGAAAACAGCCATCAATTAGTTGCCATATATCTGAGTTTATTTCAGTGTAATTGGTGATAATTTAAAGGAAGACACATGTGGACTGCTAAACTCTGAAAGAGTAAACAAGGTTCGACTGTAAGTCACTAACTTAAGAATAAAGTTTTAAATTTAGAAGAACAAATCAAACTCACCTCAGCTGCCACCGAATGTGGGAGTGAAAAGAGGGAGCTTAAAGTGAGTTCAGTCCTTATATTATGTGTGCCACGTGAGTTCAATTAAGGGACAAACTCCAGAGTCAATCAGTGGTGAGAAAGCAAAAGAGGTAAGTCTGGTGAGGCGAGGGAGAGTGAGAAAAATGGTAAATAGAATAAGAATCTTTACAACACTATACAAGATTGAACCACTCTTTCTTAATCTTTGATTTCAGGTGTTTTTAATCCATTGCCACAGGTGTATAAAAGCCCCTAGTCATGCAGTCTGCTTTTAAAAATATTCAGGAAAGAATGTAATTCTAAAGAGCTTATCAAATTTGCATGCCATCACTACAACAAATCAGTTTGTGAAACATCTAGTAGGGAAGAAATTTCACAATCATCTGTAAGTGGCAACATACAAGCTGCAAACATTTAGAAACTACAGCAACTCAGCCAAGAAGGTGTGACAGCACAGGCACACAGAGCATAAAATTAATCAGAGCTCTGATGACTCACTAACTGCAGAGTTCTAAACTTCCTCTGTCATTAACATCAGCACAAAATCTGTGTGCCCAGAGCTTTATAGCATGGCTTTCCATAGCAGAGCAGCTCCTGTATATAAATATGCATTGTGTAGGTGCCCCTTTTGTCCGTATGGTGTAGCAATGACTGCTGGAAGGTTAAGGTTAAGATAAAAGCGAATCCAGGTTTATGAAATTGAGATGTAATGTTTAAATGTGAAAACACACACACACACACACACACACACACACACACACACACACCCCCCCCCCCCCCCCCAGTCTGGGTTAGAATCATGTCTACGTAAGCACAATGTATCAATGGACAAATTATTACTGCTATGTTTGCTGCTGCAACCGTAAGCTGATTAGGCAGAAATTTTTAACCACTTTCATAAGCCAAACTGTTCTATTGGATATCTAAAACATTTTTAAAAATTAAAAATCAGAACAACAATGCTGGAAGGAAAGTATATATAAAAACTGACCTGTCTACTAATTTCATATTGTACCATTTTTGTGCAATTACCCTTGCCATATTTGTAAAAGGTACTGGTTTAACTTCTTATACTCATAATTAATGCTATATACACTTAACCAAATAACAAATTCAATATTTTATCAAATCCAGCAATTGTTCCTTGCTGGAACAGAACTGGATAAGACTTTGATTCTGATTTTTTTTTTCTTTTGTTGAAACGTCCACAGTCATAGTTGTAGGTAGGATTACCCTCACACTGCTTGTATTTTTACAGAGAGACTTCAGACTAATTAGAAAATATCCTGCAGTTTGTCTTTGTTGTTGATCACATTAATCTGAGAAAGGCTGCTCCTCAAGGCCAGTTCACTGGATGTGTACAGGTCACAAAACCCCTTCCAACCAGTGCACCTGGTGTGCATGAATCAAACGCTCCTTAGAGACCAAGGTGAAGTCAGAGTACTGGGGTGATGATGACAAAGGTGTGTGCGTGTGTGTGAAATGAGCTCATTGACCCAGATTTGCCACACTGACAGATAAGACTGGTCTGAACATGGGGGTTGGGGGCATCGGTGCAATTCTTCTGAACAACTGTATGACTGAGAGACACAGATTTGTACTTGTTTCCTTTGTGAGAACACTTACTGACAACCTGTCTTTAAGACTTTTAAGCAGAACCCAAAAAGATCTCAACCTTTTAAAGTTGTGGAGAATGACCAAAACATCCACAGGATCCAGAAATATCCTCACTGAATGTTTTGAGAAACAAGAACAGGTCAAAGACCAGAGGAACTCTTCAATCCTGCCTCTTCTAACATAAATGATAACTTAACTAAAAATTATATTACAGTTTAAAAAAAAAAAAAAAAAAGTCACAGATCGTTCAATCATGTTTATGACTGACAGGTATTTGGATCTCAGTCTGTGTGTGTGTGTGTGTGCGCATGTGTCAGTTATTTCGGGCTTGTCTACTTTTAGTGTCCAGCTGGGATCAGGCTGTCAGAGCAGGTCCCAGTAGGCCAGGCTGCTACAGCCCTGTCCTCTATATCAAAACATGGAGTTACCATTGCCCTGCCCCAACTACTGCTACTCTCTCTCCAGGTAAAGAAGACGACCTTTGACCTGATCGTGATCAAAACTCATGGGTTTAGTAACGTCTTGTGAGCAAAGATCAGATTGAGTTCTACAAAGTCGCAGAACCACAGAACAAAGGCGCAAACAGCTCACATATTAGGGCTGCCACAAACGATTATTTTGATAGTCAACTAGTCACCGATTATTTTTGCGAATAGTCGACTAATCAGATCATGCATCCATTGGACGTAAAACGTACAGCTTATTGCACCAGCAGCATCTGCTCTTATATAACTATCATTAGCTTACAGCTTGAAGTGTTTAAGGTATGTGCTAACTAAAAATAAAGACAAGATGAGAGTTTATTAAATTTTAATGACATTTGCAGATTGTTTCGGTGAAGTTTAATAAACTCCTTGCTATCTAAAACAGGACACCGGAGTATATTCTCGAGCATCTCACACTTCTGATAATCTGTTGTCTGCTTGACGTTTATTAGGCTGTGTAAAAACTATAACTTTAATCTCAGCCAAACCGATTTACTCAGGAATAAATAAAATACTAAAAAAAAAAAAAAAAAAAAAAGCCAAACAATACCATTTTTAAGTTATCTAGGTGACTTATATTACATGTTTAACCTGAGTAGCGAAAGACAGCGGTGGGCTTGAAAACGATTTGCCGGGAGTCCGGTGTTCTCACCGGCTCTAGTGAGCCTTGAACCCCGGCTTGCTATCGAGCTGGTGAGACGTCTGTTACCCACATAAAACATCGGAGCGCTTTTGAAAATATGTGGTGTCTTGATAAACTGAGCAGATGTTTGAAGTTTACACAGCTACATTCTCGCCTGAAAATATGTTAAATGTTTATTTTGTGACCTAGAAAGAATAATATGAGTAATATTAAAACTAACTAGCTGCTGCCATTGTTGACAACTGAGCAGGGCCGCGCTACGAATTCTGGGACACAGCTTCTTCTCCATGGCAGCTGGCATCCTTGTACATGCAGTGCTGCCATCTTCTGTTTCAGTCCGTTATTACACTACTTATTCCTGCGTCTTTTGGGATCTTACAAAGCTTCAAACGACGCGTCGACTATTAAATTAGTCTTCGACGATTTTAATAGTCGACTAATCGTGGCAGCCCTATCACATATGTCAGTTTGTTTTACACAACAGCGTTCTTTGTAGGCTTATTTGAATTATTAGGAACAGGTTATCTATATAAAGACAAACTCCAAACTTGCTTTGCCACATATCTTCACATTTGGAGGTTCTGGTATGCAGATCCCTGTGGGGCTTGAGCAGAACAGAATGCAAAAAGGGAAGTGCAAAAGGGAAGCTGCGGAAGGACAAAATTATGCTGCATCTGCAGGTAGATCGCAATCTATCAATTCTGTCCAGTTTATGCAGGAAAACAGGACATAAATTGGACTATGGGTTGTCATGATACTAAAATTTCAAGCTCCATACTGACATCCAGGAAAAAATCTCATACTCAATACTACTTTTAAAAGTAAACAAACAAACAAAGACGGTATTTTATGCTGTTGTTTCTGTCTAGGTGCTGGTTAACTTTTTCACTTTCAATCTGGGTTTTAACACTTAACATAACACTTTGTTTCATCACACCCAAACATTACAATATTATCCCAATACATTGCTAATAATTTGCGAGTTTTAGCTTTTTTTTCACCCCCAAATACACACCAAGTTACAAAAATCAAGAGGCGCTTGACTGGCTGACATGCCACGAGACTGTGTCATCAGTCATCACTGTGTGAAGAAGAAAGAAGAAGAAGAAGAAAAAAAAAAAAAAAAAAAAAAAAAAAAAAAAAAATCACACAACACTTGCGACACAAGCGACGCAGCGAGCACAAAAACGGCCTTAGCTATTCGTGAGGGCAGCACTGTGGCTGTGTGTCATCTGGAGGAGGCGAAGACAGCACTGTCAGTATCAATATTGCTGCAAATGAGCATATAAGATCATGAGCAATTTTTAGTGTCAATAGTATTTGAGTATCTTTTTCTTTTTGACGACCCTAGATCACATCACTGAACCTGAGAAGACGTCAGAGACACACTTGCTGAATCCATGTCACCAAAACGCAAGTGATTACCACAAAGAAACAACACCAACAGGTTTTTGTTCTCACACTAACAATGTACACTATGAAGTACATTATGAATTTGAATAAATAACACAGAGAAAACAGGAAGTCCTTCCATTTTAACAGTCACAGCCACTAAACTGAAACATTTCTGTTTGTTGCCAACAAATCTGAAGCAGAGTGAAGATTAGGCAAATTAGACCAATAATGGATTAAAAAGCCTGTGTGTGGATTGAGACAGGATTTTAGAACACAGTTAGACACTTATGTTACTGTATAGCTTGAATTGAGACTTGTCTAACATCAAACTGGATCAGAGTTCTGACATCCACAAGTGAAACTCTGTCTGCCAGGGAGCATTTTATCTTGATGCACTGATCCAGTATTTGGATCGCGAATGGGTCAAATCCTGACTCAAAAACCTGGATCACATATTGGTGACCTGGGCTGGCCCATTTAACTTAGTTGTCTATATGTAGGCATTTCACACCTGTGATGCTGACATTTACGGCTGCAACGATTCATCGAATAATTCGATTTAAAAGAAACTCTTGGCATAAATTCTTTGCTTTGATGTTTCGTTTTAATGCACATCTCAGTAGGCGCCGATGTGTTAAATGATGTAAATGTGAGGGTTTCATCCACATTTGCTGCTAAAACAGACCTGAAATACAAACGTATTCAGGAGCAGTGTGTGAGTAAGAAGTCTGACGTCATTAAGCCCACAGAGCCCTAGATTTAAACAAAACCACCAATAACAACAGCAGCAGGAGAGAGATGGTGAAATCAGGTAGCATGGAAGAAAATGTGTTTCTAACATCCAAAAACAGCAGCGCTGTTCCTGAAATCACCATTAAAATTTTTACTGGGAAAAAGCTAGTGAGTCTTTTATCAAACCACCTGATGAGAAAACTCTGACGTGAAGAAAAACAAACTTTGTAGCTGCTCCATCGAAACTTCGTTGTTTCACACAGAGAAACATCTGCAATAAGCCCCCAGAAGTTGCATTAATATGCAGATGAACAGTTAACATACAATGTGCTCTGTGAGCTATGTAAACTAACTGGATATCTTGTTTTGACAATCACCAAGCTCAAATGAAAGGACAGAAAACAAAGCACAGAAAAATGTCAAATAAACCAGGACCACAAATTTTAAATATTCTGTCTTTTTTACTTGTCTGTTCAAAAGGGTTGTGCATCCTGTAGTTCATCCTAGGGGTGCAACGATATTCGTATCGATATTGAACCGCTCGATACAGTGCTTTCGGTTCGGTACGCATATGTATCGAACAATACAACATTTGTAATTTATTTTATCAACTTTCCTTCCGACGATGCTGTCTGTGTTGAGCGCTCAGTGAATCTGCGTTCGACTACTCCGCCTAGGCTGCACTGTCGAGCGCAGATCCACTGAGCGCCCAACACAGACAGCATAGTCAGAAGGAAGAGCGCAGGGCAAGCTAGCAAGACACATGGACCTCCCCCACCCTCATTCAGATCTGGCGTTTGGAATTATTTTGGTTTTCATGTGACGTATGACCCTGAAGGTAAGCGAGTCATGGACTAAAGTAAAACAGTATGTTGGATGTGCCATGCAATGCTCAATTACATGGGTGGGAGCTAGTGTGTTAGCGCAGTTAGCTCGTTAACGTGTTGGCTGTCTAGCCCCATGCACGGGGCGATCGGCGGTAGCTCGTTAACGGAGATTTGCCGTGTTGTGGCGTTAAGGTCATTTCAACGAGATTAACCTGAAAGCACTAGTGGGAACACAACGAATATGACTGCACATTTACGCCGACATCATCCTAGTGCAAAGACCAAAACAACAAGCATGCTACTAACTTTAGCAGAGTCATTTAGACAGCTGTTAGCACATGATTCTCCTTATGCTGCTGAGAATATAGCCCAGAAGAAGCGGATAGTATAGCTTTTATTTTGGAAAGAGACATTTCTCTGTAATAAACTCTCTTTTCCAAAGATGAGTGATTCCTCAATCAGATACAGGGCTTGCAATATCGCTAGCCCGACGTCCTGGAGCTAGCGATTTTTTTCAGTCGGGCTACCAAAATCTATCTCTTCCCTGCCCGTCGGGCTTTTGTAGGAAGGAAAAATATATGTCAATGCTTTTGCATTCTTTCAGAAATGTAGCTGGGTAATTATGTCATTGGCATCTGTGAGCCACTGTCAATATGTGACATATTGAAATTGCGTTTGAATTTGCGCTTGTTTTTTTGCTTTCACTTTGCAATCGTGCGAACTGTGTATAGAGAGCGACAGCACTGATCTGTGAGTGATGATAATTTGTGCACCAATTCCTCTGACATCGTCTTATTAATCGTTAGCTTACTATGCAAACATGACAAGTGAAATCTCCCACAGCAAGCTTAAACATGTGAGAGGTTGATTGCGCAGAGAATCGCTGAGCTTATGTGAGTGCGTGTGTAAAAGCAGCAGGATATATATATTTTAGTTCTGCTGAGCCAAATAAGACAGGTCAGGGTGAAGAAGTGACAGCCAAAGAAAAGCTTACCACAAAACGGAGAAGTTATGACAAATCAGACTATAAGGCAAAAAGAAAGTGCAGCTTTATGGTTTCATGGACAAAATAATTTCTGTGGCTGCAATATGACGAACTATATAACCAGGGCTGCACATAAGTGGTCCGCAGGTGCGCATTCGCTGTCAAAATAAAAAACACGCACAAGGGTTAGGGTTAAATTTAAAAACTGTACTTTTGAGTTAAAATATAAATTTATAATTTTAATAAATGAAAAATTAAAAAGGCATGAACATTTTTTTTGTATCGAAAAAAATATCGAACCGTGACACCAAAGTATCGAACCGAACCGTGAATTTTGTGTATCGTTGCACCCCTAGTTCATCCCTACACGGGCTTGGATGAGAGAATAAGAAAATTAAAAAAACAACAACAACAACAAAAAATGTGGCTAAAATCTAATCTTCTTACAAGTAACTTCAAAACAACCACATCTAATCATACAAATTCATACGAACAGGGAGAAACTATGAATGAAATCTCAGCCATTTGGGCTGAGCTCTGATTTTGCTGTGGGAGGCATTCCGTTGGTATGTTTTGGGACCATGCAAGCCTCACTCCAAATCAAGACAAGACATCTTTGAGGATCAAAAATGTCTGAAGATGTTCTGGTGATGTTCACTTGTGAGGCTAACACCTTACTGAGACACTTTACCGCTTGTTCCTTTACATTTGTCTCCTGTCTACACCATTTCATTCTTTTCACTGTGAGTTCATAGACTGTGGGTTATACTAACTCACATTCATTCATTGACAGTTTGTATTAATAAACCAGCGTCCAATAATTCCTCACTGGCCCCTTCTCCTGCACGCCAAGTTCACACCTCCACTTATTTGTTCCGCTCAAGCTTTATCAGCAGCTGGTATCCACTCTTATCAGGAGCTCTGACAGTCACGCTTAAGGCATCCAGCATCAGTGACGCTGCAATACAAGTTTGACTCTTTGCCAATGGGACGAGGAGAGCGCTCGGGTACTGATAAACATACCAACTCAACAAATAACAAGAACAGAACAAAGTCCAATTCCGAGCTTGCCTGCAAGAAACAATGACGGTCAGTGGTGATAAATTTGATTGATGGTGGCTTTTAATTAACTGGTCCCAAAGTACAAGGCAATCGGTCAAACCCAGAGGTATTTCACAGATATAGACACAAAAGCGTCCACCATTACATAAACTAAGGTAGCTTTTTTAAAATAACACAGGCTTGGTGACACAGCTGCAACTGGATGGGCGTGATTTGTAGCAGCCTGACTGTGAGAGATCTGCTTTCTGCTGTACTTAGTAATAACTATTTATAACTTTAAAACAAACAAAAAAAACCCATCTATTCAATGAATGGTTTTTACTTTTAAGTATCACATATTATTTGAACTGTTCTACATTTTTAAGGTTAAACATTACTGGGGATGAGGAAAGAATTGATACAGGACAGTAATGTGATATTCTGCATTGCAAGGTTATATTGATATAGGGACAAAATCAGTATTTTATTAAATAAAAGTAAAATATTTTGGGAATACTATGAAGAAGAGGTCACAGTTTTACTTGGACTAACAGCAGTCACTCTCAGTAAGTTTGCAAATGGCTGCTGTTTAGTTTATAAATGTAGACAGATTGCCAACATGTTGCCATGAGTCTGAACGAGTCCTTACCAGTGAACACAGTTCGACTCAACTCAACTCAACTGGCTGCCAGCTAGTTGTATTCTGGTTACATTCCAAAAGAACAGGAAGGTTATCGAGCGCAAATGTAATATTTAAATATGAATTTCTGTCTGTGTAGACAGCAACAGGTGTGATTTTCAATGATTTATCACAGTTTACTGCTGTATTATCAGAAACAGTAGATGTAATTGCCAACCTGTCCCCATTCAATTCCAGACTGACAGCAGACTGAATCCATCTTATAGCAACAATTATACCAGGTGTTGCTATTGACGTTCTCATTTTGCAGCAAATAAATAAATAAATAAATAAATAAATAAATAACTCAAGTGAGACAACTTTATTTTACTGGATAAAAACAAATACTAACAAAGTTCAACTTTGAGGAAATTATTTGCAGTCAAAAAAGGTCACAAATCATAATATATGTTATGGCAATACTCAGTATATCCCAAACAAAATGTTCAAAATTGCAATATCATCATATCATCACTGAGGTATTGTGATAATATTGTATCGTGGGGTGTCTGGTGATTCCGACCTGTATTAGAGCTTTATATAGAACAATGTATGTAAAAAATCTACTTTCGACTGCTTTCCTGTCACAAAGGCTTGATACAAAGAGTTGCCACAGCGGGTAGCTCCACGTTTGATGTCAGATGTTCTTCCTGACCCAACCCAAAAGAGGATTTATGTTGCCGGCTAAAATCAAACCTGTGCCCTTTCTCTTACCATTACACCATTGGAGACACATACAGAGCAGTATTAAATTACATACATTTTCTATGTATTTAATAATTGTGTGAATTAAAACATTTTCTTAAAGCAGGAACTATACAAGTAGCAGGAAACTTATAAAAGCAAATACTATTGTTCAAATAAATACATAGAATGGTTCTGCCATAACCCTAGTTGATGGCCTCATGGTGAATACACTCTAAACAGTGGTCATAAATAGCTTCAAGAAACTATTAGTTAGTCCAAGTCTATGTAACACTAAACTGATCTTACATGGATACCTTTCAAAACAGATAAAAGATTTGATAATAACTCATTTATATGTCAATGAATTAGCCTTGTTTATTACAAAACAAAGACACTATTCTTTTTACAAGGAAACCAAAGGCACTCTACACTGGTGTGGATTTAAATAAATCTACATGGTTTAAAAATGTCTTTGTTTTGTTACTTAATGCCACTGATTATCATATTAGTACATGCCACATTCAATAGGTGATTACATTTTATCATCTTAAGTGCATGGGCAGCCCATTTACTGAGGTGAAAGTACTTCTACCACCTGAGACTGTGAAAAACTAGAAATGCTCTCATTTTATCATGCCTGCTAAAAGCTTTGACCTTTTATCTGATTGTCTTACCCTCCTAACTTACAATTGTAACGCTGATAGTTAAGGCCTGCCTTTTATCTTATGATTTTAAAATTCAAGTGTTTTTATTCTTAAATTTAAATTTAATTTATAAATTTGATTTTTATTTTTTTTTTAGCAAATATGACAGTAAGATATGACTAATATACGGGCTTGAACATTTTGTTTTTTTATTTTGTATCTCATGTTTATAATATTTTGATGTCGCAAATTTTTTATCTTTCAATACTAACTTAGTAAGTTAACTACTGAGTTTATTTCATCATTCATACTGAAAAGAATAACTTTTAAATGGTTACGTAGTTTTCCTCCAATTTCATTTCTTTTCCTTATGTGCTGTGAATCACAGTCGCTCGGGCCCAGCTGTTGACTCAAAAGCAACATTAGCGACTAACACTGCTAACAGCTAGCGTGACAAACCAAAATGACTGAGATTAGATAGCTGACAGTCGGTTGGATTCACTTCTCTATTACCAGCTAGCGCCTGAACTCAGTAGCCACAGTGGGAACGTTTTAGCTTCATATGAACAAATCAGCTAACAGAGGAGAACGACAACAACAGCTTCGGCTACCTGCTAAATTTGTCTGACACCGACTGAAGCTAAGCGTTACCACTAGTCGAGCTAACGGTAACCCAGAGCTGACCCTTTAGCTTAGCCACTTAGCCAGTCGGGTTACAAATATCGAGTTTAGCTGCTTTTGCCTCCCGTTTAAACCAAGGCCATGCCTAACTAATCGATGAAATAATAAATTAAATATTGCAACACTGCCACTACCTCTCTAAAACCAATTGTCTACACACTGTCCATGTTGTTGTTGTTGGGGGTTAGCATGGTTGGAATTCAGTGCTAAGTTGGGAGGGCTAACCTGAAGCTCGGCCCTCTCCACTTCCCAGTGCGCCCTCTCCATCTCGAACCGGGCCCACTCATGCTGGATGTAGTGCAGGATGCCGGGGATTGTGTACTGCTGCTGCGGCCGAGGTAGCTCATCGGGCTGGTGTGGTACCATGACTGCTCCGCCACCACCGCCTCCAATTGGCGGATTAGCACTACTGTTATTCCCCTGCTGCTGCGGTGGCGGAGGCTGTCGTGGGGCACTCGTTCCGACCCCTCCTCCGCCGGGGTGTTCGTCCATAATTTTTTTTTTTTTAAGTAGAAGGAAAGTCTCCACAGGCAGCAACGATCCGCGGAGGGATCCCCGCCCCCTAAAGCCCGTGTCTCAGCTCCGTCCCTGTCTCGCTGGCTCCGCCGTGTTGTGTAAAACTGGCTTTCCTCGGAGCGATGTGGTGCGCGCGGCTGATTGGGGACTTGGTGTTTTGTATAGAGCTAACCGGCCGCCATTGCTGTTCTCTCCCCCGACCTCTCTCGGATCCGATGGTCAAGGTGGGAGAACCCAGCCGCAATGCCTGACGGGACACATCCATCCTCCTTTTCCCTTCCTGCTATCCAAATATATTATGGAACCTTCACTGCTAAAAGAAAGGGTAGTAAAATATAACTCTTTAACGGAGCATATATTAAGATGTATAGGGAAATACAGCAGTTTTACCTTTAGCTAGCAGATACATTGTGGTTATTGTCTATTGCTCATTTTAAGTACCACAACCACAACTTCTAAACAGCTGAATCTAAAACCCCGTCCAGGATCGTAACGAGCATTTTTAAACCGTGAGTACAGTACAATAAATTATGTACAAATTATGTATTATGCATCTTTCAAAGAAGAAAAATGCAAACGTTAATGGGATTTTCTTTTGGATTGTTTGCGTGGAATAATTACTCCCTCAAATGTCTTAAAGCTTATATTACGAGCATGTTTTGAAAGTATAAGTAGAAAGTACTTGCGTTCAAATGTAGGGAATAACTGTTACCCTGGAATGCACCTGTCTACGCATGCGTACCAAATGCTATGGCTGTATATTGTTGAATGTCCTCTTTCGCTGGTATTTATTTACCCTTACAGTACTTTACAGTAATCTTACTTTAATCCTGTAAACCGACAGCATTGTGTTTAAAATAACATTAGATTGGGGCAAAAACTCGTTAACAGAAGTTCCCGTTTTAGCCCGTTTGATGGAGTTAATGTAGCAACTGGCACAAGCTAACAGCTGGCGGTAAGTAAAACAAACGTTCAGGTATGGAGTGAGGTATTAGATTGCAATATCTCATACCACGGGGCAATGGTCTGTACTGATAATATCGACTTTACGATTCCTCTGCAGCCAGCAACCGATCGGATAATGATCAAGTTCGTGCTAATGGTGAACCGACAGGGTCAGACCAGGCTGTCCAGGTATTATCACTCTGTGGAGCTGAGCAGAAGAGCAGCTCTTGAGGCCGATGTAGTACGCTACTGCCTGAGCCGCAAGAAAGATCAGGTGTCTGTCTGCGAGTTCCCAGTCTTGTTTAGATCAAATAAATAACATAACAATATCATGTTTATAACCCCTCTCTGTTTGCAGTGTTCCTTTGTGGAGTACAAAGACTTTAAATTGGTTTACCGCCAGTATGCTGCTCTGTATATCGTGGTGGGCATCACAGACAGTGAGGTGAGTGTGATCGGAGGTATTTTACACCTCTTTCGTCCTTTCAATGGTCAACAGGACGTGTTTCTCCTCTTTACTCTCACAGAATGAGCTGTCCATCTACGAGCTGGTTCATAACTTTGTGGAGGTCTTGGATAAATACTTCAGCCGGGTGGTGAGTTCAGTTTGATCGAGGTTCTTACAGAGATAAATACTGGTAGCCGCCAGTGCTACACCTCAGCATCCTAGTAGATGCATCTGTGGTAGAAATGTGAAAATTCTAAAAAGCCTCAGAACTTGAGGTCAAAGTCACAATGACTAGCTATTTTGTAGATGCACCTTTTGAATTGGTAAATTTTACCTCACTTCATTCTCGAGCTATACTGCTGAGGGGTGAAAACCATTGGATCCATTATCAGTGCAGGTCTAAGGCAGGTCTCAAAACTGGCGTCAAGCCAGCCTCCAGTTTGTTTTCTGTTCCCTGTGTATTCAAAGTATTACGGGAAGAGATGTAGAAACCTGACTTCAAAATATAAGCCAACTTCGAGTGAATTAACAGATATGTTAAGAACATAATAACATATAATTTAGTCTTGTTTACACACTCTAATGTTAGATCCACATGACACAACCCTGTATCCTAGTAGCGCCCTGTCAATATCAAGGCCATCTTATTTTGGATTCCAAAGTAAAATCCCTGTGAATTTTCATTTTTGAACTACTCTTTCAATAGAGTAGACTAGAATAAAATAAAGCTTTATTATCCCACGGATGAGAAATTTCAGCGTTACAGAGCTCTTGCAGCAAGGGAAAATAAAATGTAAAAGGAAGACACAATGTGGTCCTATAAACATAAGCAACCGAAGTTCGTATATACAGGTATATACAGATAACAGTGTACAGAATGTGTATAGAAAAATTGGAAAATTGTACAGAGATATGTATAAAATGTACAGTAAACAAGCTGGTGAGTAAGATGACCAAAAGAATGTTAAGTTGCATTATAGAGTCTGACAGCTGCTGGTAAGAATGACCTGCGGTAGCGCTCCTTCCTACACTGTGGGCGTAAGTCTACTGCTGAACGAGCTGCTCAGTGCTCGTACAGTCTCATGCAGGGGGTGGGAGGTGTTGTCCATGATGGATGTTAGCTTAGACAACATCCTCTCCTCCCCAACCTGCTCGATGGACTTCAGTGGACAGTCCAGGACAGAGCTGGCACTCCTGACCAGTTTGAGCTTCTCCCTGTCCCTCTCTGCCATTCCGCCACTCCAGCAGACCACAGCATAGAAAATAGCAGACGCCACCACAGTGTCGTAAAACGTCCTTAGGAGTGTCCTGTTCACCCCGAAGGATCTCAGCCGCCGTAGCAGGTGGAGACGACTTAGACCCTTCTTGTAAAGTGCATCTGTGTTTGTGGACCAATCCAGTTTGTTATTGAGGTGAACACCCAGGTATTTGTACTACTCCACCATTTCAATGTCCAAACCCTGGATGTTCACTGGTGTAATAGTGGGTGGCTTCTTGCTGAAGTCAATCACCAGCTCCTTCCTCTTGCTGGCATTGATGCGAAGATGGTTCTGTTCGCACCAGCTGACGAAGTCAGTGATCAGTTCAATTATTTCAGAATGCTCTTAAAAGCAAAACTCATATTTCCAAAGACTAGTTGCACTTTATATCAACAGTATCCAACCCCACAGTGATACCATGTCAATTTCAAGTCAGTCTGAGTTTTGCCTTCCAAAATAAAAGCCATTTCAAATTGCCCATATATGACTTAACTTTCAATGATTTCAAAATGCTCTAAATAGGAAAATTCCTGTTTTCACAGGATAATTTTTCACCTTAAATCGACAGTGTCCAACCCCACAGTAAAACCATGCCAATTTCAAGTTGCTCTGATTTTGCCTTTTAAATTAATGGGCCCTTTGAATTTCCCCATATATGATATACTCTTTCAATTTCTTCAGAATGCTCTTAAAATGAAAATTGCTGTTTCCACAGGATAATTTCATTCTAGATCAACAGTGTACACTCTCACGGGGATACCAAGTCAATTTCAAGTCACCTTGATTTTGCCTTTCAAAGTAATGGCCCGTTGAAATTGCCCATATATGACCCACTCTTTCACTGACTTCAGAACACTCTTAAAAGCAAAGTTGCTGTTTCCACAAGTTAATGTCACTCTATATTGACAGTTGTCATGTTCACAATTTTTGGAAGGAATCTCAGGAGAAAGGTTTGTCTTTTAAAAAAGGATTTACTTTGCTTTTGGCAGTTGAAATTACAAGTTTACACAGCGCTGTGGACATCTATGTGAACCAGCAGCATGTTTCACAAAAAGGATGACCCTCAAGTGTGCTGTACAACATTATATAGTAAGACAAAAACATAGATTAAAGGAGCTATCTTCCTCCCGCACGGACGTGGCAGTCTTGGTGTCATCCTCGTATTTCCGTGACCTCGTCTGGTATCTGCTCCCTCGTCTGTAAGAGACAGAAAAGCAAAACACCTCTCTGCCTAGCCTTGATAATCTAATGGTATTATCCATTGTTCTTCTAGTGATTCAAAGTTGGTTTAGAATATCATGTTCGGCACTCTCTGACCCAGACTTATTCTAATCATAATCTATGTGTGTAAGCATGTTTGCAGTTATCCCTCTGCACCTCTAAGTCATTTCCAACAATATATCAGTCCGGACAGTCACGTCGAACGAAGCTTTTGAAATTCAAAAGACTTAGTGCCAACTTATTATTGGGCACATTTGCAATGTGTGTATGAAAATGATTATAACCGCTTATTTTAGTAATAGAAATCAAACATTTTCAATCCCAACATTCCCTCCTTTCACACGTTTTAATGTGTGAACAAAAAACATGTTTCGTTCAGCCTGCTGTCCCACAGGTTCCCTCCAGAGTGATACTCAGCCTTTCAGCTTTTCCCTCTTAACTGGGATGGTGTCCTGTGGTCGAGTCAGCGCTAAATCAGCTGTCGTCCCCATTCAGTCGGTCAGATACTGGGTCTTCCAGACCGTCAGCCGGCCTCCTCATGGGAACGCATTAAACGAACACAGGCATCTTATCTTCTAAACACGATTCAGTTTCTTTTGATCATTAAAGCTTAAACACAAAATTGCAATATACATTTTGCCTTTCCTACCTCTAAACACCTGGGGGCAATTTATGTCTTGGTTCAGCCATGAAGCCAGCTCACCTGATTCATCACAGAGCCCAACCGACACTGGCAACTGATAGGGTTGCACTGCATGTTCTTCCCTTAGTGTTGCTGTTTTCAATCTGTTAATTGGAGTCCTCAAACATGGGATAGACAACATCCACAACAAGTCAATACAGCTGTGAATGTGGCCAGTTATCAGTCAATTACCAATCAATGACAAAATGATAGCTTTTAGCCACTCATCCAGAGGATCTTCAATCCCAGAAAATTCCTTCTCCTCATTTGATAATGTCTATCCTACTCTGTCAAAAGTTCAATTTTCAATTCAATTCAATTTTATTTATATATCGCCAAATCACAACAAAAGTCGCCTCAAGGCGCTTCATAGATACAGAGAAAAACCCAACAATCATATGACCCCCTATGAGCAAGCACTTTGGCGACAGTGGGAAGGAAAAACTCCCTTTTAACAGGAAGAAACCTCCGGCAGAACCAGGCTCAGGGAGGGGCGGGGCCATCTGCTGCGACCGGTTGGGGTGAGAGAAGGAAGACAGGATAAAAGACATGCTGTGGAAGAGAGACAGAGGTTAATAACAGATATGATTCAATGCAGAGAGGTCTGTTAACACATAGTGAGTGAGAAAGGTGACTGGAAAGGAAAAACTCAATGCATCATGGGAATCCCCGGCAGCCTATGTCTATTGCAGCATAACTAAGGGAGGATTCAGGGTCACCTGGTCCAGCCCTAACTATATGCTTTAGCAAAAAGGAAAGTTTTAAGCCTAATCTTGAAAGTAGAGATAGTGTCTGTCTCCTGAATCCAAACTGGAAGCTGGTTCCACAGAAGAGGGGCCTGAAAACTGAAGGCTCTGCCTCCCATTCTACTTTTAAATACTCTAGGAACAACAAGTAGGCCTGCAGAGCGAGAGCGAAGTGCTCTAATAGGGTGATATGGTACTACAAGGTCATTGCGACCCGTCCAGGGTATGGTAGCTGGAATAGCAACATACCCAAGGATAAGCAGAAGAGAATGACTGATATGATGAAACTGGGATTTTGTTACACTTAATTATTGCAAACACAACTAAAACTATAACTGAAACTAATCAAAACTAAACTGAAACTAAGGATTTTCAAAAAAATAAAAACTAAACTAAACTAGCAAACAATTGGTAAAAACTACTTAAAACTGATATAAAATTGAAAATCTGAAGTCAAAACTAAATAAAAATAAAAACTAATGAAAATTGCAAAACTATTAAAACCCTGACTCCCACACACGATACCATTGTGAGGGTGTATAAATATGGGCGCCAATTGTGGTCATAAATATTTTGTACTTGTAAATTAGGATTCGTATGTGTAAAAATAATTTGTGTGTGGACTAATAGGTGTGAAACTCGGCACTCAAGTTACAAGTACGAATTTTGACCCGGTTTTTCTTCCTTTCATCTGATTGGCCAATGTCATGTTAATCACAAATTTAACTATCCAATCAGAGAACAGGTGGGTTTGGCTATTGGAGGGGTGATTTATGGAGCATCCCTGGGATAATAAAACTTTATTCTATTCTACTCTATTTGAAAGAGCAGTTCAAAAATGAAAATTCACAGGGCTTTTACTTTGAAATCCAAAATAAGATGGCCTTGATATTGACAGGGTGCTACTAGGGTACAAGGTTGTGTCATGTGGATCTAACATTAGAGTGTGTAAACAAGACTAAATTATATGTTATTATGTTCTTAACATATCTGTTAATTTACTCGAAGTTGGCTTTTATTTTGAAGTCAGGTTTCCACATCTCTGAATACACAGGGAACAGAAAACAAACACGAGGCTAGCTTGACTGCAAGTCTCGAATTGGAGGCTGGCTTGACACAAGAGTCTTACAAGCATTAAAAGTAATGATTACAGTTTCAAACATATATTGTACACTTTTTGAGATGTCTGTAACAACAAATGAAGACACTGTTGAAATGCATGAAGCTGCAGCTGTTTGAATGTTTCAGTCTAATGTGCATTTCTCCCTACAGAGTGAACTGGATGTATCCTGTAACACAACCACAGCTGCACACACTGCATGTATAAGAGTCATGCTAAAAGCACAGTGTATATTTTACCAAAGCTCAGTAATTTTTAATTGCGTGTTAACTAATTTCAAATAATAATAATAAATAATATTATTATTTAAAAGCTACTTCATATACATTGTATAGTCAGCTGAAGGACAGTGACCATTGACAAGGACAGAGAATGGCAAAAATAAAATAACCTGGAGACACACAATAGATTTAGAGCTGAGGTCAAATATTCATGTAAAAATTACCCATCACTAGTTGTTCAGTAGGAGTCTTTGTCTTTCTTTATTTCCTTGTTTCCTTGACCCTTCGCCTTTATCAGATAATGTTCAATCTGGATCGAGTTCATATCATCCTGGATGAGATGATCCAGAACGGACACATTGTGGAAACAAACAAGAGCCGCATCCTCGCACCCCTCACCACTATTGACAAGATGGTGGACAGCTAACAAAAAGAAAGGAAGTCACGGACTGTTCTTCAGGCTGAGGACTGGCCTGCAGCTTACAGTCTGAATTTAGAATCTGCTTAAAGGTACTGATGTTAAAATAATAAAAAGAACTCAGTGCCCACATGTACTCTGGTCAGTATATTAATACACATCTGTACAGTGTATCCAGATGTTCGATCTGCACAGCTGAGAGAAGGAAGCCTCCCTCTGAAGTTGGCCAGTTTGAATTTATTCAGGAAGAAAACCGGTTGTGTGAATTTAGCGGGGAATGAATTACATTTTATTTTTTTATTTTTAATTTGCCTTTCGGGGTATTGGCAGACCACAGGAATTGTTTGTAACAAACCAAAACGTAAAGACATTTGGTGGTATTATGTCTAATATGTAATAAAACAATAAAAAAAAAACAAAATAAAAATTCTATAACTCTAGTTCATTTTTTTAAAATATATCCTTAATACTGAAACATCTGTATGATAAGTTTGCAAAAAAATTTTAGAAAAAGGCTACAAGATAAATATCTAAATCAATTACATCTCTACGCGGTGATTCTCAGCAACTGGACTGCTGTAGATGATAAATCTGCTTCAGCCTCATGTTGGTTGAAGTGCGGTTGTAATACTGAAACACTTAAACGTGCAAACGAAATGGGAAAAAAAAAAAAATCAAAGATTCATATTCTTCCACAGACCACAAGACTCATTCTTTACTTCATACTTTGCAAACATTTTAATGATTATTTTTTTTGGAGCATACACATTTGAAAATATCTGTTTACCTCAAATTGCAACTTGAGTTAAATAAATGTTTATAATATACAAAGAAAATACAGGGATAGCAGAGCTTTCTTTTTTTTATTTTAATCTTTCTCTTTAGATGTGCCTTGCACACAGCCAGTGTTTTTGTCTCTATAGCTTCATTGTAAAACAAACACCAAAGGCTCTCTGACCTTTGACCTTTACAACTGGTCAGTAACAACCAGAGAACTGTCGCACACACACAAAAACAAAAAGCAATAAATGGGGGGAGGTGGGGATCCATGAACATTTCAGGGAGGAGAAAGTGAAAACAGAAGCTACGAGTCAAACCAGGCACCAAACTGAGAGCAGACAGGAGGAGGAGATCAGCACACACACACACGCGCGCACACACACACACGCGCACACACACACACGCGCGCGCACACACACACGCGCACGCACGCACACACACGCACGCGCACACGCACACACACGCGCACACACACACACACACACGCGCACGCACACACACACACACGCGCACGCACACACACACACACGCGCACGCACACACACACACGTAAGCCTGCAGCATCAAAGCTGGGAACAGACCAGCAGCAGCAGCTCAGGATGGTGAAGAAGAGGATGCTGCTGCTGATGATGAAGGAGGCGGTCAGAGAGGTGTGAAAGATGTGACAGCGTTTCTTTCATTTTGTTTCTGCAACATAAATCCTCCTCCTCCTGTAGCAGGAGGTCCGGCCGTCAGTCAGTCAGCTGGTTTGGATTGGCTGGCTGATCCGTCAGTCACAAGGCGAGACGGACAGATGACTTGAGAAGCATGCTCAGTGTGGCAGCGGTGGTCAGTTGAGGTGGAAGCCTTTCTCCATGGTAGCGGCTAACAGGCGCTCCCTCATGATGTCCTCAGATGAGTACTCGGGCAGCTTCAGGTAGTGAACACAAGTGTTGACAGATGGGTAGCTGGAGTCTGTGGCATCCACCTACGGAGGCAACAGTCAGTCAGCTTACTGACTAAAACTACACACATTAACAAACTCAGTCATTCAGAGAGCCAGTTTACCTTCCTGACGATGGTGAGTCGGGGGTGAAGGTTGGCAAGACCACCAGGTGGCAGGGTGGAGCAGCCAGTGGTAAACTGCAGGAAGGCTTTACGCTCATCAGATGACATTCCACATAAGACTCGCACAAACCGCAAGAAGCCAGGGCTGAAGGAAGAGGAGAGGTTAAATACACGATGCCGTGGCTCAGTGTCTCCATTAGCATTCTCAATCATCCAGGAAAGTAAATCTCCAAAAGTTGATTCTGTTCATCTGGACATAGCGTTACCATGACGCTCCGTCCAGATGAACAGAATCAACTTTTGGTGTTTCCATTAGTGTTGATGTAACATGTCATACCTGTCTCTGGTGTAACCAAGCTTTGGTTCTGTGTAGTTGATGATGTCGTCAGCAGTCCAGGAAGGGGACTGGTTGCCACAGAGGATCATCTGCACCTCCTTATGGCTAAAAGAGCTTAGTTTCTCCATTGGAAACACTCGATTAAAACCCTCTGAGGAGGAGAGGAAACATTTATGATATTAGATACCCAAGTATTCACTCGATTTTAGAAATAATCACAAATTTACTAAACTGCCAGGGAAAGGGAACCAAAAAAGTTTCTTGTCGCAATGGAATCAATTCTATTGTGACAATGAGTCGAGAGAACATAAGGGTCTAAAATGAGAGTCAATCTTTAGGGAAAAAAAAAAAAAAGTAAGGAGCTCAGGTTAGAAACAGGTGTGAGAATAGACTGGCAGCTGTGTATTTTTCAAAATTTCATGTTGTTGCCAATAGCATCTCCTCCTGTCGGCCTCGGTAAAGCTCAAACTTTACCAAGACCAAGTCCAATTAGGTCAAGGGCGTTCCCAGCATTAAAACAACTGCCTGTGAACACAGAGCACTACTTTCTTGCTTTATGTTGTCCACCTCTTTCCTCGTTTAAACAGGAAACCATTTTATTTTGTGTTTTTTGTTTTTTTTTCTGAAAAACTAGCAAAGAGGGCAAAACAGATTTCTCCACAGACAGGACACTGTAGAGAAGTAATGTGCCAGTTTTGCACATTTACCTCTGAAGGCCTCCATCTGTTTCTGGATGCCAGTGTGCATACAGAAGTCAAACATCAACTCCACGTACTCTTCTGCATTCTCCATGGACACCATCTATACACATAGTAAACACTCAGTGAACTCTTGTAAAATGTGCAAATTTACGTGAAGATATTTCCATCCACATAAGAAGCTTGCTCTGAGGCATTTTTACCTCATCGTCTCCATTTGGTTTGAGATCCACTGCAGAGAAACCATGAACCTTGGAGGATGGACAGAACTGAAAGTTTAACCTGCAGAGAAAAGTTCAAGTGGCTGTCAAACATCTGGTCCGTGTCATATGGGAAAACAAGTCAAAAATCGTAAACTTTCTGCTTTTGCTGTGCAAACTCTTTCACTGCAAATACTGAGCTCAAGTATTCGACAGTCCTGACAGCATGTGTGCTTGTCAGCTGGAACTAGAACACAAGTTATTTACTGAGCTGCTCCTCTGCTCAGATGTTTTTGACCACAACAAAGATTGCCTAGTTAAATCTCGGTACCCAAATACTTCATAAGACTTTATTCTAACCCATGTGGTCTCACATGAAACAAGATTTTTCACATCTCAGTTTCTGGTGAAAACATTATTGTAAGAAAATAGTGCTGTTAAGTGAATGTCATTTTGTTTCAGTCCAGTTGTTTATTTTAAGCAAACAAATGCTAAACCTTTCCTGGTACCACTTATCTTCATCTTTTCCCAAATAACTATGTACCACTTTCTTTGCCATTTCATTTGTCTTTTTTGATTTTTAAATGAATTGCTAATGCTATTATTAGCTCTTGGTAAAGGGTAGCTCCAGTTTGACTTCAGCGTGCTGTGTATGCTGTGATTAGAGCAAGGAGAACCCCCTGAGGCTGATGAACAAAGCCAACACACAACAAAACTGCAGTTTCTTTAGGTACCACTTGAGGCTGGCCCCAAAAGGAAGTGAATCCCTTAGACTTGCAATGTTAAAATGAAACATTTAGAGCATTAAAAACTATATCTACAGTCTGGTATCCCCAAAAGGACTATAGGCGTAACAGTAAAAAGCAGCTATTATCACGGTCCTCTTGGTCTTGGTCTTTACTAACCTCTAGCCCTTCTAAGCAAACACTAAAGATGCAGATCGCGTTACCACAAGAGTAACACCTTCAGCACCTTTGTATGCGTCTTTTCTTACCCGAGGTCCTCGACACTGAGGGGAGGTCCAGAGCCCAGCGGGTTCTTCAGCATCAGGTCCTGCAGCCTAGTGTTCTTCTCATCCTCAGACAAACTCTTACTGGCCAGAATCTGCCTCCTCTTCACTGCCAGATCCTTCACTTCCTTCAGGAAACTCGCCCTGGAGGAGGCAGGAAGAGGAGCGAGAGGAAAAGGGCATCATGAGTCTGCTGTAGTGTAGTTATTCTATTGTTGACCTGCTTTCTCTCTGACTTTATCATTTCCTACTCATTTAGTGCGTCTCTCTCCCCATTTGTGTTTCTGCTGCAGACCAGAACAGATCCTAGAATTTCACAAGTTTAAAATACATATTCTTTTTATGCTCTGCTTCCTTAACTTTGCATGTTAATTCTGTCTGAATGAGGTTTCAGTCATGCTTCACTTTAACAAAATTGAACCAAATGTTGTTAAACCACATCAGCTTGTGCAGATGATAACACAAGCCTTTTAGTGTTGGCAGACACTTTCCAAGTTTCTGTTGTTAGTGCTTTAAAATTAAGGCTGCTCAGATTTCAAGAAGTTTCAAAATGACCAAAACTCACATCTTATATTTCATGGTTTTCTTAGAACTTAACTTCAGCAGTACTACATGTCACGGGATGTGTTCAGGTTCAGCAGTGAGCTAGAGGGTGACCTGCTTGGGTAAAACATGAGCTTTCAGGCTGACTGTGAGAACGCTAAACATTAAAAACTGTCTCGAGACCTGTGTGGGTTGATAAGCTGGAAGTCGTCCCAGGTCAGGATACCGTGGTACCAAGCTGGAGGTTTTGGTTTTGGTGGGTCCATGATGAACTCAGATTTGGAATCCTCATCAAAGCTGCCCACTGAGTAAGTCTCCTGGCTTTCCTCAGTCGATGCTTCAGACTGTACCTCAGACAGTAGCAGGAAGGGCTGCAGGTGGGGCCGCTCAGGGTCGTTACCCTGCGGTGAGCTTCGAGACTGGTATAGCAGCTTGCTCATGTTAGACTTGATGTCCCCCATGCAGAGCAGCTTAAAGAAGGGCTGTGATATTGGTAGGTCGACCAGCCGGTTGTCCTGAATGCACTTGGCCAAGAAGATGCCCAGGAAGTAGAAGAGTTTGGTGATTCGCTCCAGTTCCTCGCTATCCTGAGGGAACGGAGCTGGAAATAGACCACAGGAACGCTGCACATAGTAACCGGGAGGCTTCAGTCCACCACCCAGGTCCACCTGAGACAAACATAAGAGGGACATCTGTTAATTCTCATCTGTTACTTTAAAATGAGCTAAGGCACTGAAGATTCCTGCTGTGGCAAAGAGGAATCAAGGCTCTTTTGGGGGGTTTTCTCCTTAATTTTAAAACTTACTTTTTGTGGTACTTCTTACTAGAGATGGACCGATCCGATATTACGTATCGGTCCGATACTGACCTAAATTACTGGATCGGATATCGGAGAGAAATAAAAAAAATGTAATCTGATCCATTAAATATCAAAAAAGCACCTCACAAAACTTGCGACATGGCATAACTCGGCTCATAACCGTAGCACCTTGGAGCAGTATGCATCACGTGATAGAGCGGCTGTGGCGTGGGAGACCTGTCGGCAGTCTGGTTGAGTATTTGGAGCCTCGCTACCAAACCGGCATTTCATCTCCGAGGAAGTGATCCCAGAGAGAAGTAAAGCAAGTGTGTAAGTTCATCTCTGAATGTTTGTAAAGCATTCCAGTGTTAAGCTTAACAACCGATATGTGGAGCGACTGCCTCTTCTCTCCCCCTCCCTCTCCTGCTGCTACTTCAAACGTGAAACTGATTAATGATCAGCTAATCGGCTTTTCTGTCACGAGTCTGTTTCTCTTGTTTGTTTATCGCCCACTTCGCGCCACAAAGAGGAAACCAGCAGCTGAACAACAGCAGCACGTTTAAGCTTGATAAGCTGTTGTTAGAATTTATTCAATATTACTTTCTACACCAGGATCCTTTTCTACGTTTAAAATGTCGAGCTCTTAATAAATAATTATCTGAATCTGACACCCAAAGTTTTAATCTGATGTAAAAAGTATAGAAGTCCATTACTGTATATATTAACTATTAAGTCTAATATACCCTAGTAAGCTGTAGTACTTTTTCCTTTGGGAAGGTACCATCTGTGCAGTCTGCAGTTCTGTTGAAGAAAGATGTTGAATCTATTTAATATTTCTTGAAAAATAATTGATTTCTGTGCATTTTTTTTCACACTGTATCAAATTAACGTTGATTACGTCGATTAGGCATCATGAGGTGGAGGGTGGTTCCCTATTTTTTTTTTTTTTTTTTTTTTTGCTGAGAGTTTGCAACCCTATTAGTTAGGTTGCTTACTCTTTAAAATACCAGAATAGGGAGGATGGAGCAGGTTTAAGTTTATTAGATTGATCAGTATTGCTGAACTATGAAATATTTTGGGTGCAGTGTATTTTTTGCATACAGGTATAACAGAATAGCTTTAGTGTTGCTGCATTTTGTATAAGCTCAAACTGAAGTTAAAAAAAACAACAACAAGATATTATAAAAACAGTTTTATTGATTAGAAACTAGAGATGGCACGATACCACTTTTTTATGTCCGATACCGATACCGATATCATAAATTTGGATATCTGCCGATACCGATATGAATCCGATATAGTGTTTTTTAATCAACAAAACTGTTTTTTAAATATCTTGCTGCATTTTGTATAAGTTCATACTCAAGTTTAAAACAACAACTACACTAAAGCTATTCTGTTATACCTGTATGCAAAAAAAAAAAATATTTCATAGTTCAGCAATACTGATCAATCTAATAAACTTAAACCTACACCATCCTCCCTATTCTGGTATTTTAAAGAGTACTTAGCATAAATATTAAGCAACCTAACTAATAGGGTTCCAACTCCCAGCAACAACAAAAATAAATAAATAAAAAATAGGGAACCACCCCTCACACTCCACCTCATGATGCTTAATCAACGTAATCAACCTTAATTTGATGCAGTGTGAAAAAAAATGCACAGAAATCAATTATTTTTCAAGAAATATTAAATAGATTCAACATCTTTCTTCAACAAAATTGCAGACTGCACAGATGGTACCTTCCCAAAGGAAAAAGTACTATAGCTTACTAGGGTATATATATTAGACTTAATAGTCACTATATACAGTAATTGACTTCTATTCATTTTACATCAAATTAAAACTTTGGGTGTAAGATTCGGATAATTATTTATTAAAAGCTCGACATTTTAAATGAGAATAAGAAAGAAAAGTATGTCTTTGTGCCCCCTTTTCCCTGTTAATGCCCTATCGGCCCCCCTGGCTAAACTTTGCTAGATCCGCCCCTGCACAGTTACCAGCCGTCAGCTACGTAGAAAAAGATCCTCGAGTAGAAAGTAATATTAAATAAATTCTAACAACAGCTGATCAAGCTTAAACGTGCTGCTGTTGTTCAGCCGCTGGTTTCCTCTTTCTGGTGCAAAGTGGGCCAAAAACAAACCAGAGAGACAGACTCGCGACAGAAAAGCCGATCAGCTGATCATTAAGCAGTTTCATGATTGAAGTAGCAGCCAGAAGAGGCAGTCGCTCCATATATCGTTTGGTAAGCTTAACGCAGGAATGCTTTACAAACATTCAGAGATGGACTTACACACTTGCTTTACTTCTCTCGGGGATAACTTTGTCGGAGATGAAATGCCGGGTTGCTAGCGAAGCTCCAAATGCTATCCAGACCACCGACAGGTCCCGCATGCCACAGCCGCTCTATCACGTGATGCATACTGCTCCGACGTGCTAACGTTCTGAGGTGAGTTACGGCGTGTTGCAAGTTTTGTGAGGTGCTTTCGTGATATTTAATGGATCGGATTACATTTTTTATTTTTCTCCGATATCCGATCCAGTAATTTAGGTCAGTATTGGACCGATACCGATACGTAATATCGGATCGGTCCATCTCTATTAGAAACACGCTATATCGGATTCATATCGGTATCGGCCGATATCCAAATTTATGATATCGGTATTGGACATAAAAAAGTGGTATCGTGCCATCTCTACTTCTTACATAAAAAAAGCATCATCACTGTCACTGTTTGATAAATTTATCCCTATTTTTAAACTTACATTATTTTCCCTTGCTTAATGACCACTGGCTTTTAATGCCACCTTCAAATTTGATCACAGCTACTAAGACAGACTAGCACTGACATTACAACATTTAAATATATAACACTAATGCTACTGCTACTACTACTAATAATAATAATAATAACAGCAACAATAACAACCCTTTTCTATTATTATTTTGCCATACTAACCTCATTGTTTGATCCTCATTTTAATGTCTCCTAATATGACAGAATGGGATTCTTCACCAACTTTACTTTTAAACCTGTCACTTTGTGAACGTGGTAATACTGACCTGTCGTGACTCATCGTCAGGGAAGTCATCATCACACAGCCAGATTCCCAGTGACGTTTTCTGAAACTCTGCAGCCACCAGAGCATAAAACTCCAGAGTTGGACCGAGACCCGTTCCCTCCTCACCCTGAAACTCCACCTGGAAACACACACAGACACACTTAGCCTGGCATGCCACGGACCGAATATTGTAATGCATGTTGCAAATCTAGCAGTAGACACAGAAGGTTTTCTTTTGTGATTTGTTAAAAACAAACCACCTCTCACCTCTAGCACAGACTTTTGGTCAGCATGGATGTGCATGACGGACTCAGCCCATTCCATCATAGTCTCTCCTCTGGGAACTTTCACTCGTTCATGTTTCAGTCGACCCACCCTGAAGTCACCAGGATCGTCCCGCCGCACTGTGGTGGACGGCCGAGAACGCTCCATGGTTGCCTCTCGACGGTTCTGGAGCCACACAATTGCCCTGCAGACAGAGTGGGGTCAGAGGCCAGAGTGTTGGAAGTACACCAACAGGACGTGGTCTTCAAGGTTAAACTTTAAAAAGGCCAAATTCAAATGTCGATAACGGGACTTTCTACCGTCTTTGAAGACCAAAATGCTAAATCTGTCAGTCATAAAATGATGTTTTCAAAGAGTCACATTTAAATCGATAACAAAAGAAATTGTTGTCGATTTTATTTTATTATTTTACTTTATTTTTATGTTATAAGCACAAAGGAGCACATTTTTAAGTTGTGTTGTGAGGGTCTCTCCCTTGTAATATCAAGTGTCTTGAGGGAACTACTGCTATGGACTGGAGCTATACAAATAAAACTGAGCTGAGATGCCTCAAGTTATGTGTGGTATGTTTGTTTACTCCTGTATCACACTCACCTGGAGGCTCCAAAAGCAGTGCAGGTAAAATAGAGCTGTCGGGTCTCAAAAGGGATGAGGAAAGGACACTTGGAGGTGAGTTGTTCACACCAGTCGGGCAGCGCTCCACTTGCAAGGGCTAGAGGCTCCTGGGAAACCAAAACATTCAATTAAAACCTGACATCGTTAACTAATGAACTATAGCACTCACTGGAGCTTGTATTGCATTTAGGGTTTTTTCCACCATAATTGTCTGAGGTTTCAGCAGGTTACACATTTTAATCACTATACTGAAACCTGGTGTTGCACGTTGTGCACTACAACACATTATGTTAACAGAAAAGGGAGTTGTGATTTTTGACAATATTGAAAGGCCAACTTTTTAGAGACTTTCAAGAAGTCTTTTTTAAGGAAGTCTTGAAATTTTCAGATTGATGAAATGACAAAAATGGAACAAACTGACCTCAATCTGTTGCAGGATCTTTGTAGTGATTTTTTTGCTGGTGAAATCTTCAGGAGATGCATTGAACTGAAGCTCATCTATATCTGCAAACACAATTTCAAGATTTTGAAATGAGAGCCCCATTCCCCCCTCAAACCTCCAAGTTAAGTCCCCATTTTTAACAAATACAACCATGCAAACATTTCAACATAAGCAACTATTTTAACCTTTTCCTTGAAGCTAGTTTATCATACCATGGTATTGCCCCTTTCTAAAGATATTTTACAAAGGGGAGACGGCAGACTGCAAACCTACACATACTCCCGTCCAGTACCCTGGAAACCTGAAAGCACATAACTTGAATACCACTGGTTGACTAGCCGACCAGAATAGGGAAGGGAGCAACAGTAGAGTTTACCATGAAGAAAAAAACCACACATCTTGAAACTTAAAAAAAAAAATACATAAAATAATGTGGGTGGAAAAATACATTATGGAAAGTACAGAGAGTGGTTGCACACACTTTTCATGTTTTTAAACAACTGGTTTTCACTTCAAGTAGGGACTAATAAGTGTATACTTCTGCCTACTCCTTTTCAAACAAAAGAATGGAATGATATTTTGTAACGATTGTGAACTAAGTAAGTAAGTAAAATTTATTTATATAGCACATTTCACAGATAAAATAAAAAATAAAAAAAAATCACAAAGTGCTTTACAATAAGATCAGACATACAAGTTAAAATTAATTAAAAGCCCGTTTGTATAAAAATGTCTTCAGCTGCTTTTTAAAGGAGTCAGTAGAGTCTAGACAGCGTAAAGACAACGGCAGAGAGTTCCACAGCCTAGGTGCCAGTGCCTGAAAAGCTCGATCCCTACGTGTTTTAAACCTAGTACGTGGGATCACCAGTAGCCTCTGACTTGAAGACCTAAGTGCTCGGGATGAAGCATGAGGTTTCAACAGGTCAGAGATATACTGGGGAGCTTCACCGTGCAGAGCTCTAAAAGTTACAACTAAAATTTTAAAATGAACCCTAAAATTTACAGGCAACCAATGAAGACAAGCCAAAACTGGAGTAATGTGTGACCTCTTGTTTGTACCAGTTAAAAGTCTTGCCGCTGCATTCTGTACAGACTGAAGGCGATCCAGAGCTGATTTGTTGAGACACGTAAAAAGACCGTTACAAAAATCCAAACGAGAAGAGATAAAAGCATGAATAATCATCTCAAGTTCTGCCTTTGACACCAGTAGCTTGAGTTTAGAAATGTTTCTTAGATGATAAAAACAGTTCCGGACAAGTGTTTAGAGTGTTTCTCAAGAGACATTGAACTGTCAAATATAACACCTAAGTTTCTGAGACTCGACTGAAATGAAGGGTCTGAAGAACTGATATGCTGCCTAATTTCTGAGAGCATGTGATCCAGTGCAATAATCAAAGTTTCTGTTTTATCTGCATTTAACTGAAGGAAATTGTCATTTAACCATTGTTTGATTTCTGACAGACAATTATTTAAACAAGACAATTTAAACTACTCAGAAGCTTTGAAAGAACAGTACAACTGAATGTGATCAGCATAGAGATGATAAGAAATATTACTGTAACGTCTGATAATGTGGCCTAGAGGGAGTATATACAGCAAAAAGAGAATAGGACCTAAAACAGATCCTTGAGGTACCCCAGAAGGCAGAACTGATGTTTCCGACAGCACATGATTTATACAGACAGTAAAGGATCTCTGAGATAGATACGACATAAACCATTTTAAAACAACACCAGTAATCCCAAACAAGTCCTTCAGCCTATTTATCATGATGCTGTGATCAACAGTATCAAAAGCAGAGCTGAGATCCAACATAACCAGAACAGAGAAGTATTAATTATTTCCAGAATACAGGGGCCAATAGAATCAAACACACTAATGAAAAATGATGGAGGAAGTACATCAAGGTGGCTTGAAGTCAGTTTCATTCGACCAAGCAGAGCACTGATGTCCTGTAAGGTAACAGGAGTAAAAGAGGACCAGGTATCAGAGGTAAGCAACGTGTCAGTGTGATACTGAGAGGATGATGGAGAAATATTAGACCTGACAGCAGCAACCTTATTAACAAAATAGTTTAAAAAGTCATTACAATCAGATTTAGTATAGACTGGTACATGAGGAATATCAGGAGAGACAATACTCTGGGATTTTTCTTTTTTGAAGCTATTAGATTAGCAAAATATTCCGTTCTGGCATTTTTTATCATGTCGTTAAGTGAGAAAATTGATTCCTTGAGATGTACCCTATGGACCTCAAGCTTGGAAGCCTTCCATAAACGTTCTAATTTGCGACAATATCTCCTAAAATTTCGAATACTTTCATTTATCCAAGGACAGAAATTTGAAGAAGAATGGACAACATTTAGTTTCAGAGGTGCCACCGTATCTAAAATAGATTTACATTGATTGTTAAAAGACAAAATAAGTGAATCCATATCATTTTGAGCCATGCGAGGGACAAACATGGCAGAAAACCTTCTAGCAGCATCCTGGTTTATAATCCGCCTTTGGATCATCAATTTAGGAGGTGAAGGATCCACGTAAAATGACAAATTAAAGAATATACAACTATGGTCACTCACATGGACATCTTCCACACATACATCATGTATATTTAAACCCAGGGAGAAAACAAGATCAAGGGTGTGGCCCTTCGTATGTGTGGGGCCAGAAACATGCTGCTTAAAGTTAAAAGACTCAGTGATAGTGATGAGCTCAGCAGCAGTGTTACAGGAAGCGTCATCAATATGAAGGTTTAAGTCTCCCAATATTACAACCTTCTCCAGTTTAATGATCGATGTCAGAAGGTCATTAAATTCAGTTAGAAAGACCCCAGCAGGTCCAGGAGGTCGATAGATTAAAATACAGTAAAAGGTTTTCAGAGAACCGACCTTCATCATCTGTGACTCAAATGAAGAAAAGAAGTCCGAGGTCACCAGTTTGCATATGAGTTTGTCCTGGTAAACAGCAGCAAGTCCTCCACCACGTCCTAAAAGACGCGGAGTTCCAATGACAGAACAGCCAGACGGGCAGATTTCATTCAAGTGGACGTAATCCTTATTTTGCTGCCAAGTCTCAGTCAGACACATAAAATCTAGAGACTCTTTAATAAAAAGATCATTTAGAATAAATGATTTGTTCGTTATAGAGCGAACGTTAAGCAGGGCGAACCGAATTGATGACAGTTTATCTGCAGAATCTACAGCTGACTGCAGCGGTACTTGAATTAAACACCTGTGCAAACCTGTGGACCTGCCGGGCAGGGCGGCGACTCCAGAGTTGGGAAAAACCTTGATCGATGAGCAGACGTAGCTGTCACCAGCAAAACGGAAAATGGATGACGGACACAGAGTGAGCAAACTGCTTTCGAGCCATGGGGCTCGGGTCCCAGGCGGCGGCGTAACATCCCCAACAAAGGACAGGAGAGGAACTGGTCGCAGGCACCGAGAGTCACCCCACAGCCAAGCAGCTAGCCTCCAGTACCTTCTCCGTTTCACCTGGACGCCGGCCCTTGTTCCCCTTTTTCGTCTCTTGAGGGTGTAAATGCCGCGGGTTGTGCACAGTAGCACGCAGTCAGGTGCGGAACACTCCAGAGGAGGAGGAAAGGTTTTTCTGTAGCTGTCCCAGCTGTCACAGTAGATCTCCATTGAGTCTTTGATGTTTAACAGTGTATCCCGATCATAAATTAAAGCAGCAGGAGAAACGTCAGAATACAAAAGAGCAAAAAGTGTCTCTTGACACACCAGGCGTGTTTGAAATAAAAATGAACTGAACTCTTTGTATGTTAAGCAACTCTTCTCCATGGCTGGTTGATCGACCAACAAGAGCACGAGTAAGAGTGGCCCACACAGTACCATATGCTTTATATCCTTTATATCCTCGATCTGGCAACAGACATGATGTTTGTAGCTCTCTACAGCCAGTGCATTGCCAATGGAGAATCATGCACAGTAGCCTCTGCTGACCACTGTTAATTAGCAGGAGGATTTATAGCTGATATTGACAAACATTGGCTCTGTTGACGTATTTATTGGCAATCAGCATTTTCTGATGTTTACGCACTGTGCTAAAGAAAAGGTCAAAGAGCTAAAAGACAGTTACACTTTTTTTTTTTTTTAAATGAAGATTTTTGTTTTTCTTTGGGATAAAGTTGTCACATACTGTCACATATTCTCATTGTGTCATGCACTCTACAGTCATTTAAATAACATTTTTCTAATTCTACTCACCACTTAAAACACTTGTCATATTTTAACCATACATTGATACAATACCTGATAGTGGATATCACACTAAGTTTGCACTTAGGGGCTGACAGATTATAGTGGCTGATGTCAGATCACGCTGTGTTGTATTACTTGCTTTCTGCCATGCATGTGGAACAGACATAGTACAATACCCATAGTACGAGGATTTTACACCGTCACGTTTCCGTATTCCGTAGAAGCGTATTCACACCTGATGACCTGTGATAAGATATGTACAGCCTTGTCTGCACCCATACACCTCTGTCATCACAGTATTCCATCAGTTCTTACGTTCGTCACTTCTCTAAGAAGTCCTCTGCCAAGTCAGGCTATATCACTGCTGCTAGTTAGCTCTTTTGTCTGTTGAATTAAAGCTAAGCTTAATTGTCCACGTTGTTCTTAGACAATCCTTAGGCAAAATTCTCATTTGCCTAAGGATTGTCCAACACACCGTTCTCATTTACCCAATTTCATTCCAAATGCAGGTACTACATATAATCATTAATGTGGTTAAAGTGGAAATGTTGAATAAACTGTTTTGTTTTCATGTATTTTATAGTCCCAAAAGTCCCCAAAAATGCTACAGATTTAAGGAAAATGCGCGTGTACATTAGACCCAGTAGCATAAAAGCAGTGTGTTCCAGTGTGCAACTGAGTGTTTTCGTACCCTCCTGCAACGTGCGCGTGTTAGCAGCCGAGTCTCCTCCGATGATGTAGAGGATCCGCAGTAGCTGCAGGACATCCTCCACTCCACAGGCATTCTGGCTGCATCCTGCCTTTGCCTGCGCAACCTCCCTGGCACCGCCCAGAATCTCACTGCTCTGATTGGCTGAAACTGAACTGGGGCTCAGGCCACCAGAACGGCCCCCGACCCCAATGCTGTGTTCACAAAACTCCTGTTAAGAGGAACAGATCCGAGGTCAATGAAGAGACATCAGACATCCGTCAGACATAAAGAGAAAACTTGGACAGACTCACCATCTTTCCACTCTCCTTCTCTTTATCAGAGTCTTTCAGCTCTCTGTACATTATCCTGCATTAAAAACAGAAGTCAACAATTGTCCAAGACCTGTCAAATGCAGTAAAGTTTGCATCAGATGTCTCCTCTCTTACGTGTACGTGGGCTCCCAGATGCGCCTCAGTTTATCCGTCTTGACAGCTCCGTTGCAGGAGAGCTGCAGCAGCCGCTGGACATAGAAGAAGATGGTGGACCTGTAGTTGGTAAGAGGAAGCTCCACCTCCCGGGTTGTACCCAGCCCAGCCACCTGAACACACAGACAGGACAGATACAACAACTCTTTTCCAAAAATATACACGCAATAAAGGAAAAGGATAAATGATATAAAACTGAATATGTTCCTAAAATTATTTTGGTACCAATTAACTTTCATTTTAAATGCAACATGAGGGTATTTTTTGTTTGTTTGTTAAATCAACTACCATGGCAATTTTTGCACAGCACTGCAAAAATCTGAGGATACAAACGTGCTTAAACATTGTGACCATCCTGTGATCGCACAGACAGACTGATAGACTGGGCAAAAGAAAGAGTATTCTGTGGATGAATCACCAATGACAGCTGGGAAAGGAACTGACTGTATCCTACAAAATATACTCAAAGTCTTCTGCTGATTAAACTGAAATAATTATTTTAAGGGAAAAAAAAAACTTTTCATTTGAGCACCAAGTAATTTATCTTACCTTAAGGGTGAGAGCGAGGTGAGGAGAGGGAGCACACTCCACCTCCTCCTGAACCTCGGATCGAGGAGTCCCTGGACCAAGGGAGACAGAGAAACCCCTTTTTAAAAACATGGATGGAACATTACACTGCAGACCTTTCATAAAAGAGTTTATTTTTCTTTGAAAGAATGATGATTTCAGATCTAACTAAGATCTCAAATAAACAACTGAACTCTGAAAAAGATTTCTACACCAGTAGTCAAAATTTCTGTGCAAGTTCTATAGCCTCAAGGATTCTTTCAGTCCTCATTTCCTGACTTGTATTTTTGGTTAAATATCTTCTATTTATACTACTCCATTAATATCCATAAATACTCTCTCTACCCGTTTCAGCCTTTAACATCAACAAGGTGTTAAACAGAATATGCTACATTGAGAAAACAAATCAGTTGGGTCCATCATAACATAGAACTTTTATTCAACAAAATGAAAAATGAACTTAAAACTAATTTCCTGTACTGCAATTATTAGTTCAGTGGTTGGTCAGATAAACAACAGGAGGCACCTGCCATTTAACTGATCACCAGTCCGTGTCATTAAAACGCCACAGAAGAATAGGATATGTGACATTAGAAGTAATATTTTTCTAATATTAATTACTGTTTAAATAAAATCATATTAGCATTGCTGCAGGACTATCACCGATCAGTTATGTTGCCGTGATGTCAAAGCTTTGACAACTAACAAAATAACAAATAAATGCCAACAACAGCATTTACAGAAACTAGCTTATAGTCCTGTCATGAGCAAACACTTCCTCCTTTGCATTTTTTTTTTACCTGGAGGAGGGATCTCCAGGTCTGTGGTCTGCTGGACATTGGTTCTTCCTGGTCGGGGGTCAAAGGCAGGAACCAGAGCAGAGAATTGCCTCTTTAGGACAAAGTCGTCATCCCATGTCCTCCTGCGTCCTCCTTTGGTCTCATACTCCTCCTCTTCCTGCAGAACAGCAGTGACATAGTCACCCCTCTGAAGGGCTTTTGTACAAAACATCCACAGCTACAGCGAGAGATCATCTTTGAATCATCGGGGGGAAAAAACCCAAATCTTTAAAATAAGCCCAGATCTATTTACGTACCAGGACCTCCTCATACTCTTGATCCTCCTGATTGTCATCTTCGTTCTCGTCATCATCGTCATCAGGCTCTGGGAGGTCCTCCTCATCGTCCAGCTCAGCCAACAGTGTGTTGGCACGGCAGCTGTCCAGAAAGTCTAAAGGGAGAGAAAATGAGCGGATGGACATGAAGTCGGTTAAACAACTGAGAATAAGGGAAAGAGGGGAAGATGGCGCTTGGCACACATGTTGATAAATTCTAGAAACATGAGCTTAGGTTTGGTTAATTCTGGTCCGGTTTATCCAAATCCAACCAGTTACTATACATATTATACAAAGACATGCAAAGACAGTCTTAAATGATCAATGTTTATGTGTTTTAATGATCTCTACACGTTTTCTATTATAAAGATGTAACTGGTGTTATGACTTGTTCTAAAGAGCATGTACACACACAAGCAGGGAGGTAGTAACGTAGCGGTCCCCAACCTTTTTTGCGCCACGGACCGGTTTATGCCCGACAATATTTTCAGGGACCGGCCTTTAAGGTGTCGCGGATAAATACAACAAAATAAAACTAGTACCGGTACCGAAAAAAAGAAGATTTATTCATAACACACGTGAAAAGACCCAGGAAAACTGAGTTAACGATAAAAACGATAACAAACTAATGCTGAAAACCGAAAAAAAAACCCCTGAAAACCATACATTTCACACCTGAGCCTCAACTCTTGCGGCCCGGTACCAAACGACTCACGGACCGGTACCAGTCCGAGGCCCGGGGGTTGGGGACCGCTGTAGTAACGTGATCGTGAACCTGGGAACAAGTGTTAGTGTCACCGTTTGCCTTTAATAACTTTGCTTAAATATATGATTATGTTTAAAAGCAAAACTACTTGGTTTAAAGATTTGCGTCAAGATATGCATTGTAAGGGCTCACAGGACGAGAGCGAAACAACCTGTCTCCAAGATGCCAGTTGTTAAGATTTTCAAGGGGATTTTCACCATCAAGCTGAAAATGATTTCTATGTTTTTCTTTTCTGTTATATTTACAAATAAAATTAAGGCTAAGCTCTATGCTCCTATCTGCTAACTTTTACACAGTTCAGGTAACCAGTGTGCTGACTTATATGAGAGACAATAGGCAGCACAAGTTAGCTGAAGCAGGCTCAGTGAGTGAGTGAGAGTGTGGTCACCAACCATAGAGAGAGAACTCGGCCTCCTGGCCCGTGTCGCTCTCGCTGGATGTAGACGTCAGGCTGGTTGTAAGGGTGTTGCTTAGTAACTGGCCCACCGACAAACCCGTGGTGGCTGTGGCTACATTATTGCTGCTGGTTACTATGGAGGTGGACATGGTAACGGTGGAGGTGGTGCCAGTGGTGGTGAGGTTAGGAAAGCTCTGAGCACCCATGAGAGGAGAAGCTGCAAACAAACACACACACAAAAACAAACAAATGGTGGTTAGTTTGTCAGAAACCAAAGAAACAAAGCAGCAGGTGAAGCTCGTTATGCTCCAGTCATCTAACTGGAAACAGCTGATTGGCTGGAGGCAGCTCATGCGGTTTACCCAGTGATCCAGAGGAACGATCCTCCACATGTGGTCTGAGTAACTTTGGGCTTAAAAATACTACGAGATAATATTTGAAGCTGAGAACAAGCATCTTCACACAGCCATTCAAACAGCAAACTCAGCTTACTGAATCGTGCCCTCTGAGTAAATAGTGCATCCGTTCCTAATTTTAAAAGCAATTCTAAACACACATCCTGTGGTCTCCGCCTCACTGACCCAGTTTGGGAACTTTATTTGTTACTAAGTGTCATTATTAGTTTGTGTAAAACTCTAATCCACTCCATTATTCATCTAGTACAGGGGTCAGCAAACCTGGGCACACGTGCCACAGCTGGCACGCCAAGGGTTAACTGATGGCACAACCATAGGGTGTTTTTTTGTTTTTATGGGCTGATGTTTTGGTTTTTTTGGGGGTTTTTTTCTTTTGGGGGGGGGGGGGTGTAACGGTATAAACAGTGAAAGGTGCTGGATTGGCCAGATGCTGGCCGATGTGTAAGAATAACTCAACTCAATAACATATGTATCTCTGTATTAACAAACATGCCATATTGACCCAGTTTATTTATTTTTTTAATGTTTCTCTCATGCACTACGGTGGGTTACCCAGTGCCGGTCCAGCAATGGACAATGGATTAAGTAAATGCTACAGTTGCATGTTTTACTATAAATTTGCTGATTTGTGATAATGACATACTAACACATTAACACATATGCCACACTCATGGAAAGTGCACTTAACTAGAAGGAAAAAATAAAAAAAATGTTTTTATAAAAGAAAAAAAAAAAAAGGGAGAGAGAGAAAAGGATTTTTAAACTCCTGGTCTAGTGTAAGGGGCTTGGAAATAAAACCGTCTGGAGAAGAAGTTTCTCAGATGAGAGGTGAAACGTCTTCAAGCAACTTAAAGAAGTCCAGACGTAGTCTAAGGAGCTTGGAAAGAATAGCGTCTGGACTTCTTTAAGTTGCTTGAAGACGTTTCACCTCTCATCTGAGAAACTTCTTCTCCAGACACTTTTCTTTCCAAGCTCCTTAGACTACGATGACCTGGATGACTGAGAACCTTCACAGGCAATTCCTGGTCTACTTTGTGCAACGTTTTAGTGGAAGAAGTACTGCCACTGATTATTCTCAAAGCAGTAGGCTGTGGTTGGGCTGACTGCTGTGGTGGTTTCTATTATCGTCGACTCTAGGTAACACACCAACTGTGGACCTGAATTTTAAAACAATGAAATGATTAACATTTTAAACATGAGAATGAAATATGGAAAATTATTTTACCAAGATTACTAAAAATTGAAGAAGGTCCAGACAAAAAAAAAAAAAAAATGTTTTGAAGTATTACCCATGAGTTTGTTTTTTGCATTTTATACCGATCAGTGCATTTCAGAATCGGTGCCTGTGACGACTCATATATTGCTTTTGTGGCAAATATTTAATAAGTTATATGCACCATGTATCACCATTCAGCTGAACAATGTTGCCATACGCCCCAGCTCCAACTCAAAAGATAATTAGATTGTAATACTCAAGTTATTTACTTGCTGGCAGTACCCGTGATGTTCCGTGATAGTGGACTGAGGTGTAATACCAGTCTTTTAATGGTATGTTGTAAGAATATTGTAGTATTAGTGCAGTAATCCTGCTGTACTCACTGGCAGTACTCATGACGTTTCTGCCCAGCGTGTTGGTGTTGTTGTCGCTGCTGCTGCGGCTCAGGTTCATGTTATTTGTGGCATTGGTGCGCGACATGTTGGGTGCGCGGCGGACGAAGGACTCCATCAAGCTGGCCTCGCGAGATGACAAATTAGGGACGCTGGCACTGGAGCTCATGGGAGCGCCGGCAGCCAAGAGGGAGCTGACCGATAGCCGGGCATTAGCCACCGAGCACATAGGCCTCTGGGAAGGCGTGTCCTTGCTAGATGACTCCGACACCGAGCTGACATCAGGGGAGCTCACGCTCACTAGCCCCATGGAGATCGCTGTTGCCGGGTCAGTGGTGGCCATTGCTGTGGATGAGTCTTTGTTTCTGGTTTCATCTGCTGTGGTGGATGCATCACCAGTAAGTGTGCCTGAGCTGGATGCTGAACCAGATCCGCCCTCTGCTGCAGAGGACAGAACGACAATTGGCTCTTGCTGATGTCCATCAGAGCCAACCCCGCCTCCCATTACTCCTCCTATCCCGGTTCCTTGGTCAAGCACTAGCCCATCAGTTCTTCTCTCCAGTCGCAGACCTCCTGCACCTGGAAAACCAGCGGAGGAACTTAGGCTGATGTCAGAGGAGGAGGCGACACTGCAGACAGAGCTGCTGCTCCCCTTTCTGCTGGAGGAGCTGGCACCCCCAAGCGATGAGGCCCCGCCCTTATCAGGACAGTTATTTTTAACCAGACTGCTCCATGACTGCTGAAGCGAGGATGACGATGTGGAGGAGGAAGATGATGAGGTGGTGGTGGTGGTACCGCCGCCGCTCGCCGCCTGCGTCACAGAGGGTCCCACCGTGGTGGAGGCGGGGCCTGAAACAGTGGATGAGACAGGTTTGGGTGACGGCGCTGTGGCAGGCGACTCAGGGTCGTACCCTGGAGCAAGCTTGAGGTCAAACTTCCCTTCAGCGCCCATACGGTAAGAGTTAGAGCCGCCAGCATCCCAGGTTACATCAATCCAGCCTGGATGGACAGAGAGATGGGAGGGAGACGGACGGATAGATGTCAGAGACCCGAGAGAGAGACAGAAAGAGAGACAGTAAGAGAAGTAGACAGCAGAGAAGCAGCTTACAGTCAGAGCAGCTCCACACTGGGCCAGATCAAATACTTTACATGAAATATTGCTTTAGAGTCACAATGAAACAAAGCACTAACTAGCCTGAGAGAAAATATAGAATAGTATAGTGAGAGAAAATTACTATACTTGAGTGTTTTGTTTTGGGGGGTTTGTGGGTGTGGGTGTTAAAACATCTTTTGCCTGATAAAAAAAGAGTTGTTAACTGACTACCACATTCCCATCTTAGATCCAACAATGTGTCCAAATAACCAATTTTTAAAGAGGAAGGGATATTATTTTAACTAACCAATAACTATAGATAAACAGATTTTCATTAATATATCATTCTTTTTAAATCAACACTGACAAGTACATGTGCCATCATATGGTTTTCAGTTTTGTTTGTTTTGTTTTTTTGTTGTTGTTGCAGTTTTAGGAGTTGAGAGCCAAGCATCTGCTGAGCTACACTCCACAACAGTTAAATTTCCTCCAAGCTCTGTCAGTTTGCTTCCTTGGTCCTGTGGGGTCATCATTTACATGTCACAACTAGGAATAATGGGCAGGAAACTGAATCAAACCACGTACTGGCTCTTTAGAGCACTAGCTCTAGCATTGGCTCTGGGTTTGGTCAAGAGTTTTTTAAAGACAGATTGAACAGTTTTAACTACATTCCTCAAAAATAAATAAATAAAACTTAAAAAAAATAAATAATTAACATTAACTAAATAATAAATAATAAGTGAATATTTGCTGTACTGTTTTTTACTTTATGCTGATAAATATACTAAATATTTAAGTGATGTTTCTTCAGTAGAGTTCACGCAATATAAACCTATTGAACCCATTTGTTCCTTCCTTTGTGTATTGTACAAACAAAATGTACAGAACATAAAATAACATTGCAAAAATATCATGTAATTCCCGATAAGGGTGCCATTTCATTTGATTTTAAAGAACAGCACACTCATTGATGTTGTCTGTTTAAATTTCTAATGTGGGGTTCTGGGTGCAGGTGGAGCAACAAGAGAGAAGAATATGGACATGATCATAGAAAATGACAAAGCAAAAGTAGAAAATACTTCTGGCAAATGCAAAGCATCAAAGATGAAAGGAATTAAACTCAAATAATGACAGTCATCTTGGCTTGTAATGATTTTTTTTTTTTTAGAAAAAGAAATGGGGAAAAAATGGAGCTGCTGGTGGTGTATCCATTCGTTCAGCTCACTGAGATTGCATCAGATCTGGGTAAAAAATAAAGGTGAGAAGCACAAATGGGATAGGAAGAGAAAGGAAGAGGAGGAAAAGAACAGGAGAAGAAGAGAAGGAGGAGGAGGAGGAGAGGATATTTGCCCTTATCTGACTCTCCAGGTTAAATTGTAGAATTGCAATTTCTGGTTTTGAAGCCAAAAGGGAAGACTCCAGAAATCCTGAAACAAAATTATCTCTAAAATTTTTATGTCATTTTTCACTAATTTCACACCTTACAGAAAGAAAAGGGCCCATTTCTTTCAGTATGACTAGACATTCCACAATCTATCCACTCCAACACTAACCATTCCTCCCCATCTGGCCCTTTCAAAAACCACTCAGCTGGATATAATGTTGTTGCTTAAAGTTACAAAAAAACATTACAAACTAATTAAGTTATAACTCACTTGCCAGCTTCATCATGTCAGTTTTTGTTAGGGAAACTGACTAATGATGTGTACATGCGCAAGTTTCACCTACTTTAGCCAATTAGATAAGTTACCACAATCAGGGAGCTGTCCAATTATCCTAGATTCAACAATTCACACTCAACCCTTCATTCTAACAGCCTATCACAGACAGATTTAAACTGAAAGATATTTATCTACAGAACACTTCCTAAATGCAGATTCCACTTGGCTGTTTACCTTTTACTGTAACCACAGTCCCCTGTGGAGATCAATTAAACCAGTGACATGTGCCTTGTGAACATGAAGCTAAATACAAGAAGAAAAAAAAAAAACACCGCTGACACATCATCCTTCTGACATCTCAAGGTGAAGAAGGGAGCAGGGAGAAAAGTGTAAACACAGTTGTTCAGTAACCTGCTGTGTTAAAACATATTTTACACAGTACAAAGACCTGGGTGGGGAGGCTGAAGCCAGGGTTTAGATTTTAGTTCCTGAAGACAGAAACAACAGGGCTGAGGCCTGTACTACAAAGCAGGATTTCATCTTACCCAGGTAAGAAGGGTCTAAGGTTTTGTGCCACATTTTCACTGATGCCTTTACAGCATGTCGTAAGTATGTTTAAGTGTTTTACCCATTTCGAAAATGTGTAAAATCTTGTTGTACTTTATTCTAATTCTAAGTCATCTTACACTGGTGGAGTTGCAGCCATAGAGCACAGAAAAACAAATCAAGAATACCTGTCTAATCACTAACCCTGTAAAGCCTGATGCCTGAAATAATTGCCAGAATATCCTAATTATTTGAAACTGGAGTGTTTATTGAACATTCTGATTTTTTTTTAAGTGTTATTAGTTAAGTGCATATTTGAGTTTTAATATGTATCATTTTGCTACATCTGGCATTTTTTGTGCAATTTATAGCTCACGGTAGCACTGCGTGTCTTAACTGTATTCATCAGGTGTCACTCGACACATGAAACCTCCCTTTTAGACTGGTCAGACATTATCGCCACCCCTTTCATGCGAACGCACAGGAGAAATAACAGGTTGAGCCCGCTTCATAGTACAGGCCCTGGACTCCTGCAAAACATTTTGGAAAATGCACTACAGCAGTTAAACCAGCCGGGATCCACCAGCTGGGATCCACCAGCTGTTGGGTAAACGGTGCATTGTTGTTTTTTTTTCTTTTCTGTTCATCACTTTCTCTTTCATCTGGTATTGTGTGTTTGCTTACCATTGTGAGCCTCTCCAGTAATGGTGCCCTCTCCAGGTGGGTTTCCATCCTGGTCGCGCCACTTCCAGTCGATGCCCCGAACAACCCGTGCCCCTGGTACGATGTACTTCATCACCTGAGAACGAAACAGGCGGCGCTGGCGGCGAAGGTTTGCTTCTGCCTCCTTCACAGCTTTACCTGCAGGACAAAGAGGCAGCCAAATTAAAATCTCACATTTAACCAATTTGACAGTTACTTAGACAAAAAGCCAAAACAGCAAAAGAAAACAAATCAAACCCTGATAAAGGAGGAGCAGTAATGCAAGGCTTTAAGATAAGGTTCATAAAATGTTAAGCTACTGACATAATTTTCAAAAATGACACCAACAACTAAAATCCTCTGGTTGTCAATCACTAGAAGCAAACTGCAACTGAAGCAAAGTTCTCACCCAACTGGTCCTCACAGACTGCAGTGACATTGCCGTACAGCTCAAGTCCAGATAGTGACAGATAGTGTGTCTGGCCGCTGGCGTTCTTTCCCATCTGTTTAATTCTGATGTGCCTCCAGCCCTGCTTCTCTTCTTTAGATGGGTCCAGAGGCCACGTGGCTGTCGACCTGTGAAAACAGTTAGATAAAATTTCAACCATCTATGGACTTTGGTTATTCAGCAGTTTAAATGAATTTAGAGAAAAGTCTTACCCGGGTTCATTTAGGCTGCTGTCATCTACGTGGGTGTAAAGAGTCGTCCAGTTCTGACCATCTTTGGACACCTGAAAGACCCAGTTCCTCAACGCAGAGCGGCCATAACCCCTGCAGGAGGATTAATATTTTAAAAATTAGACATGCTAATTTCATATCTGCCATTTGTCAGGATCTGTGTATGTTAGTTATAGGATGCATAATGTCTTAAAGTCTACTTGTTTCTTCCCCCCTGCAGTTTCAGTGTTTTATTGCATGGAATGGATTAGATTTATCATCCAATATCTCTCAGGAGGTAGGCCCATTCTATTCAATAATGTCTCATTGTGTCATTCTGTTTAGGGCTGCCACTATTAAAATCGTCGACGACCAATTTAATAGTCGACGTGTCGTTTGAAGCTTTGTAAGATCCCAAAAGACGCAGGAATAAGTAGTAGCATTTAAGAGTGTAATAACGGACTGAAACAGAAGATGGCAGCACTGCGTGTACAAGGATGCCAGCTGCCGTTAAACCCCCAAGAGGTGTAGAATTGTTACCACACAACTTGGTCAGGTGGTATATTGGTTTTATTTCCTGATGTCTTCAGTAGTTTCTACACTACAACGTGAGGTAATAACTGGCAGACAACGTTTTATTTTTCTATACGACATAATCATGAAAAACGATGATGATGGCGATATTGATGCCAGTATGTTAGAAAAAATTAAGGGACAGGAGCATGTTTCTCACAAGGTTTCATCAACTCCTCTGTTAAGATTACTAATTGGTATGCTTAGTTTCTTGCTTGAAGACTTTTTATTGATTTTATCACAGCAAATACTTAGTGGGTTAGCAGACAGACTCTTGCTACAAAGCCATAATTAGAATTGCATGTAAATGGCTTTTTGGCAATAACTTGCTGAAATTAGCAGGGCCTTTTTTTCTAAAAATGGCTTTATCTGTACTCCAAAACAAATATATACTATACACGGGGTGATTTTGGCATGGATAACTTGCACATATATGGCACCATCATGAATAACCTTTGAACTATGTGTAGATCTTCTGTGTACTTCACAGAGGACCCTGCATTGATTTTTTTTTTAACATTTTTTTTAGATTGCTCAAATTCAAGTCATTATTCTGGACCTAGTTTATAGATTTTAATGTTGCACTGATACTAGTGAATGCCTGAAAGAGTAATGCTGAAACTGCCATCAAGGCATAAGAAAAGATAAAAGAAAATGTAATCTCTTAGAGTACACAACTGTAATTACATTCAGATCTACTTGTGCATTAATGCCGTGGCAGTGACAAAAACTACAATTTACCCAGCCATTTGTTGGGGGTTTTTTTTAGCCTGGATTACGTTTTTAGCCGCCTTGTGTAGCTCAAGATTTGGCTCAGTTTTTACACTTGTAATCTGGTGCCAGACACAAGTAAACACCTAACTGAATATCTTGCATCTAAACTGATTAGCTTAGGATAATTTACGCCAGTTAGAGGCAATCAGACGTTGCCAACACCCAACATTCCTAGATAAACCAAAGTTAGATCTGGAGAGTAAATAGCACCTTCATGATATTTCAGATTCTATATTACCATCTAGATATATGTGTTACATCATATGATGCGCCCATCTTATTACCTGGCATGCCTCAGAGTGTATGCTGAGGGAATGACCCACAGGCCGAGGTCGATAGCAAACCAGGCATTCTTGTCGTCATTCGTGTGGCAATTCAGAGCAGAGCTATCCCGACTGAGAATGTCTTCCAGTCTCCCGTAGGGGAGATTCCGGCCCTCTGAAGAGGTCACCACCACTAGGCCATAAGCTGCGGGGTTCACCCACTCATAGGCAGTCCTGAAGAAAAAAAAATATTGGTTTACTGGGAAAGAAAACAAAAACAAAAAACTCCACTAAAGCTCCCCTAGCTCTAAATGTAAACATCTAAAACGTTGCATTACTTTTTAAAAGAACCGAAGGACTGAACAGAAAAGTGTGAAATATAGCATTTTACATTGATTGCAAGTATACAGAAAAATGATTCTGTTTATCTGGACGTAGAGTTTTCATTGGGAGAAACATTTCATTACTCATCCAAGTGACTTCCTTCAGTCTGACCTCAGTCATTATGCAAATGTACCGTCTATAGGGCTTTGGAGCGCCCCCTCCCACCATGACAGTAGGCCAAACAGAGCACACGGAAGCGTCAGCTATGGTTCGTACGTACTGTGTTGTTGGTTGCAACGTTAGATCACACGATAGGGAAGGCAAGAAGCTGGAAATGGGCTCTCTTTTCATCGTTTCCCCTCCTGGAGGCAACAGGAGGGATCTCATGTATCCGATATTACTAAACGAAGACGTCAGGCTTGGATTGCAGCGGTGAGACTCGGACCGGCACGCAAGGCGAGTGCAACGAAAGTGAAAAAGAGCACCCATCGGAGGTAACCCCCACCCCAAAAACATACAAAATTGTGCTCATTGTACGCTAATCTGCACATAAACTTCAGATGAATCACGCACCTGGAATACTGGTGTACATTTACCTTATGTGTATGCACTAATTTTATTTTACATGCTTTCATTATGCAGCTGCAGAGTATGAAGGTGTGCCCAGTGCAGAAGTAATAGATGAAGATCTGACAGAAGACCAACAACAAAATCACCATGTCACGGAGGCTGTGGACGGGAGTTACTTATATTATGTGAGGGTGAAGACACGACACTGCTTGATAGGAATGTTAAGGTGTGCTGTGTTTTGGTGAATATGTGCCCCAGTGTGGTCGTCAAACCAGGGCCAAATGAAACTTGCTGTTGTTGAATATTCATAAAACTGCTGTGTTGCATGTACAGTTCATTGTAAATAATTGTACTTTCTGTCAAGTGGTTTCAATAAAACAGAAATGAAAAGTACGTTTATTTTTTTATTCAAGACCTGTTCACATGTACTTAGCAAGTACATGTGCAGGTACACGTGAAATGCAAACTATTTACATGGCAACGCACAGCTGGCATCAATCGTGAATCGTTCATCTAGAGCAATTTGGGGGGCAGCTCCGGAGGAGAAGTCAATGTTGTGTGCAACCTCTAGCTGTATCTTGGTCATATGGTCAACATACTCACAACGTGGAGGCTTAAAAACGGCCAACGCTGACTCCATGGACAAGGTACACGAAAATATCGGAATAGGACAACGGCGGTAGGCTGTCTGGGTTTCCACTCCACTGCCTTATTTCATACGGGTCAACATTACAGATGCACGCTATTTTTTCCAAGTACCGTCTTTTGGCGTCTGGGCGCAATCGATCGCGATACATCCCTTTGTCTTTTGTGCTGATTTTAAGCATGGTTCTGCTTCCAACACAGTGTGTATGTTTTGATTTGTGGCTGCGGCGTGACATCAACTCCAAAGCCCTATAAGTGTGGGGGAACCTGCAGTCAGCTGAGACTGAAGAAGTCACTTAGGCTACGTCCACACTTATGCGTTTTTGTTTGAAAACCCATCGTTTTCTCTCCGTTTTGGCCTCCCGTCCACACTGAGACGGCGTTTTCCCCAAGGAAAAACACAGCGTTTTGAAAACGCTCTCGAAGATGCATACATTTCGAAACGGAGCTGTCCCGTCGCAGTGTGGACACTCCAAAACGCAGACTTTCTAAAACAATGGCGCATTTTTGTCATGTGATGCAGTCATGTGACCAATTAAACAGCAGTTGTTTTGTTTGCTCTAAATTTTGGCAGCCCTATTAAAGATTTAATATCAGTCTGTACATGCTCCAGATAGCTTTTCTTTAAATTATTTAATTCTCACTCGCTTTGGCAACTTTGTACTTTTGTGTTACTCGCAGCAACAACTCCACCTCATTGTTAGTCCATTTAAAAAACTCGGTGCTTTTCCTCGACCTTTTGCCGCGACGTTTCAACGAGCCGGAAAGTAAATAAACGGCAGACAGAAATGAGGTAGGTCAAATCTTCTTGCGCTTCACGCATGCGCAGTACTGGAAAGTAAGCGTTTTCGGCCGTTTCAATGTGGACGCACAACTCTCTGAAAACGCTAGTGTGGACGTGGAGCGTTTTCAGACGAAAATGCCGTTTTCAAAATTTATCCGGACTAGTGTGCATGTAGACGAAACGTTTCTCATACTGAAAAAGCTAGGTCTAGATGAACAGAATCAACTTTCTAGGATTTCTTTATTTGGATGATTGAGCAAGCTATCAAGACAGTAACATAAACCATTTTAAAATCTGCTAATTTCTTTCTAAAATGTGTATGCTGAATAAAATGTAAGAGGAACACTAGTTTGACATGATATAACCACAAATTTGATAACATTAAATTTATACCTGCAGTGCAAGATGCAAATCATTTATGCAAATCAGCGATCACTAAGACTCATGTTAAATTTATAGCTAGCTGAAGTTGCTCTTACTTGGCGTTTGTTCCGACCCAATAGATGATACCATTTTCATCAAAATCGTGTTGGTGCCTGAAAGTGAAGGTCTGCCCTTCCCTCAGCTTCCGCACAAAGACAAAGGATGAGCGCTCGAAGTCGTACCACTGCTTTGCCACCTAGAGGAAGAAGAGGCCAAAGAGGAAGAGAGGAAGGGAAGTCAAAAATCATCTGGAATCAGGTTGATACACAACAAAAAAGTAAGATCAAAACACATTGGTTCCCAAAGGGGTTGGGGGTTCTTTTTCATGCTTTGGTTCTTTTTCATAAGAAAGAAAAAAATATGAAAAAGATTTTTTTTTTTCATAAAAAAATCTTTTTTTCTTATGAAAAAAAGATTTAACGAAAGTCAGACTTGGGCATGCTGTCTGTGAACGGCCATAAATAAACTTGACTTAGAGTACCAAAAATGTGATTTTTTTTCCCCCGCACTGTCCAAGTATTTCCTAGCTGTATTTTGGTTGAATGCATTTTTAGTGTCTCCTCACCATCTTCAGCAGGTACTGCTCCAGAGACTCCACAGTTGCAAGTGGTTCCATCTTCAACATACGACCTGTCCGGTCGATCAGGGCCGTCTCTCCCGGCGCTCGCTCCAGCCGGAACCGCAATCTCCGTGTAAGAATCTAAAGCACAGAAACATATTTTATCACAGGCTGTGATTATGGCAAGCAACATTACTGAGAGCTTCTCCAAATAACACACCAGGACCTCGAACACACGTTGACTCACCTGCAGGTTGTATGAGGATCCCGGAGTGTCGTACAGGTGCAGAGGTAGGCGTTCTATTGACTCCAGGACAGCTATCAGTTTACGGATTAAGGCAACAGCTGGTCGGCTAAACACACACACAGAATCATTTATCAACTTTAATCAGTTCAAACAAAACATAGGCAGTTTAAACATCTTCGACAGTGCTATGTGACCAAGTAGAATCCAAGTGATAACTAAGGAGACTAAAGGATCCTTCAGTTCTTCATAATGATTTTATATTTCAGTCAAACTAGGCTGGAGACTACAGCGCAAACAAAATTACAGCAACTGTGTGTAATGAACTCGGGATTTCACTGCATTTGTCATTTTTGCTTTAAAAAATGTACACATTTAGAGTTGGGTAAATTTCTCAAATCTGAAACACAAAATCCTCCAGAAATAGTGACATAGTTGCAGCCTGATGGCTATATAACTGCAAAATAACAAATGCTTGGCAAGCTCGCTTCGATATGGGAATATAACCAGTAGGGCTTCCACAAACGATTATTTTGATAGTCAACTAGTCACCTATTATTTTTGCGAATAGTCAACTAATCAGATCATGCATCCATTGGATGTAAAACGTACAGCTTATTCCATCAGCATGCATCTGGTCATTCATATATATATATATATATATATATATATATATATATATATATATATTTTTATGGTCTGTGCTAACTAAAAATAAAGAAAGATGATAGTTTATTAAACTCAGTCGTCTGCTCTTTGCTCCCTAAAATTTAACAGGACATTGGAGTAAAATCTCTACCATCTCACACTTCTGTTTAATCAGTTTTCTGTTCGACATTTATTCAGCTGTGTAAAAACTGTAACTTTAATCTCAGCCAAACAGGAACAAATAAAACACTGAAAAAAAACAAACAATAAAATTTTTAAAAGTTATCTAAGTGACTTATATATCATGTTTAAACTGAGTAGCGAAAGCTCGCGGGGTGTTTGAAAACGATGTGCCAGGAGTCCGGTGTTCTTGCCAGATCTAGTGAGCCTTGAGCTGTTGGGTAAGAGAGGTCTCAGAAAACGTCGGAGCACTTTTGCAGATATTTGAAGTTTACACAGTTACCTTCTCACCTGAAAATATGTTAAAAGTTTATTTTGTGACCCAGGAACAGTCATAAGAGTAATATTAAAACTAAGTAGCTGCCGCCATTGTTGGAAACTGAAATTGGCTGGGCCGCACTATGAATCCCGGGATAGGTTGGGGCACGAAGGATACACCCGACCCATCCTTGAAATCTGGGGAAATGAAGGACGCATTTGGTCCCGTCGCTGTAACATAATCGGCCTACAAATGCAACCGCCAAAGGATATGGCCCCTGAATTTGTATACAGCTATAAGACTGGAGATTGCTGCTCCGCCATCTTCTGTTTCAGTCCGTTATTACACTCTTAAATCCTACTGCTTATACCTGCGTCTTTCGGGATCTTACAAAGCTTCAAACGACGCATCAACTATTAAATTTGTCGTTGCCGATTTTGATAGTAGACATAATCGTGACTAGTCGACAAATCGTGACAGCCCTAATAACCAGAATGCAACCAGCAGGCACTCCCTGCTTGCAAAGACAGGGACTGCTCAGTGCAGACCAACCCCGACTGTCTGCGTTTATGCGTTTAGTAAAGCTTGTGATTGCCTTACAATCAGAAGTGATTGAGCAGTCAACACCCTCAACCTCTGGGCAACCAGCTGGTTACCTCAACTACTTGTAATTGTTCTCGTGATCACCAGGCAACCACAGACTTTGTCCTAGTCCGAGGGAGGTTGCCATCCTATTTGTACTCTAGTGTGACTAAGCTATCACTTTTTTAGTTGTCATTCTGACTAACTTTGTCTGCCCTTTGTCATTCTCTGTATATCTTTTCTCTTTAAATCAAATTTTTTGGGTCTACTTCATGTAGAAATGTCCATCTTTCTTTTCCTTGTCTCTGTTTGAACAAACAACAAGTATACTGTCCTATAAATCATTATGCATAAGAGTGCTTTGTTTTCATTTATCGAATTCAGAATATGAGCATGACATTACCTTTCATCATCTTCATTCTCGCTGAAAGCCGCCTTAAAGACATTGATTCTTTCCATTAAAGGCTTACAATCATGTTTCAGGTCCAGTTCCACACTCTACACAGAAGCATAAGACATGTCAAATTTTCATCTTTAAGGACAGGGGTGGTCCCCCTTCACCTCTAGAACTAGCATGAATTCAAAAACATTCCTCAGATTTTGATCCATATTGACACGACAGCACCATGCAACTAATACAGATCTATCATCTACACATCCAGCCACATCAACTGTAACTGGACCCACACAAGAAGTAGATACGCAGTATTAACTTGTAAATAAAACATTTTTTGTGTGTGTGTGTGTGTGTGTATATATATATATATATATATATTATATATATATATATAACAAAATATAAAATATACTAATTAAGGCCTTTATTTGAAAACCAGTACCTTAGAATATTTCAATAAAGAATAAATAATCAGATGAATGAGAGATTTAGAATTAGCTCACATTGTTAAGGACTGTAAACAGAGCCTGGACCAAGCCACTGCTACACATCTCATACGGAGAAATCGTGTTTTCATCCTTCAAAACTACAATCAGGTTTTCCAGAGCCGTTTTCATCAGGTCCCTCCATGTGTTCTCCCCTTCAATACACTGTTAACAATATAAGTCATAAGCATGTAAGCATTTACATTACTGTTTATTATTGCAATCCAATGAGAGTCTGTCTACTAATGTGTACTTGTGTACCTGTCTGTTGGTGTGCAGCTCCCAAGCAGACTCCAGCTGTGTTGAAATGTTCCGGAGAGTAACCACCACTCCTCTGGGCATGCTTTCTACAGCTTTGAAATGATCATCATATAGCTCTCTTGCCATACTTTTCACCTTCTGCTTTGTCTTCTCCAGTTTTGACTTTAATTTCCTGCCTCGCTTCCCCGTCCAACCAGTCACAAACTCTGAGCCTACTCAGGCACATGCGAACACACACAAAGACACACGAAAATGAGACATTTAACAACGCTGCTGAACACGTTTGTAAATTTCAACGGGAAGAATATTTTCCTTTGTTTGATAGCTTACCTGTATACATTTTGCTTATTAGACAATGAGACTCACCCAAGGATGTTTCTGCTGTGAAAGAGTGCTTGGTTCCTCTGTTAGACTCAAAGACAAAGCCAGGCAGGTCTTCCTTCAGGATGGTGGCCTGCTGCCCATCTGAGTTGTGGATAGCAATCTCTCCATCCTTCAGGCAGGTCAGAGACCAGTTCCCTACGGTCAGCTTGGTGGGGCCAACACTGGACAAGATGGGCTGACTGGCTGTTACTGGCTTCACCTGACTCCGTGCCCGCTGTAGCTTCTCCAAGAACTCGCTGCGAGACTCTGCAGCCCAAAAGAGATGGACCATTGTCAGCAGAACAAAATGACAGATATGCAAGTGCATTATAAGCATGTTAACTCATACCGGAGCTGTCCGATCCCCCTTCTGGACTTCCGCTGGAGTACATGGTGGCTAGCTTCCCATCCAGGATGAACCTGAACCAGCCATTGGAGCCATTGGAGAGCTCAAGGGCAGCAGCGTCAGACCAGATGTAGAGACAGTCCCTGCCTCTGATGATGGACCAGTCCCTCCAGTGGTATGGCTTCCCCTGCTGGATCTCCCTAGCATCCTCCTGCACCTCTTCCTCCTGCGAGAAAAATGTGTATATATGATATACACATACTGAAGACTAAATCTTAAGCTTCATCTCATCGTCCTCTCGGTGTATACCTTCTCAGGTTTTGCTTCATCCTCGTTCTCATCATCAGATGCTGGTCCAGCCAAAGTCGACACCTTGTTGATGACGCCTAGTCGAGCCAGCTGGTCAAGGAAAACATCTCCACCCTTATCCACCAGATCCCTTATGATCTGCAGAGCCAGAAGGTGACCGTCGTCATCGTCCTGACACAGGGAGAGAGAGAAAGCAAGAAAACATTTTATCATATCCCTCCTTAAAAGAAGAAAAAAGATATAGGACATATGTGTCTGGCTAAAATACATGTAGTGTGTAGGCATGCTTAGACTGTCACATAACAGTACGACATCATGGTGAAAAATGTTGGTTTTTTTTTGTTTTTTTTAAGAAGATCAACCTCAGGTAAAACATCATGTCTTGTGGTCAAAACACTAAAGTGGTTCCTTAGTCTTTATCATCCCTGTGTTGCACATCTTTGCATCTCTATTTCCTCAGGCTGTCTAGAGTGGGGAAGAAGCTGCGTTAACCATAACACACTGCTCAGAAATGTGACACTACTTTATAAAGAGTTGAGAGACTTTGAACAAGATCTGGGATGCCACATTAGTGAATATACATTACAAAAAATTAAATTAAATTAAATAAAAACTACAAAGGAAAACCTTTCCCTGTTCAAAAACACAAACATGGACAACAGATTTGGAATCAGACTGCTGGTAAATGAAACATACACTGCTGAAACAGAACATTGAAATGCAGGATAAGATAGCGGACTTGAAGAACTGTGATGGAAAAAAATAACCTCCAGATCTATGGTGTAGCCGAAAAAAAAGGATTTAAAACTTAGAGTTAGTTAACATAACATGTAATTAACTGTGGGAGGTAGCCCAGCTTCGTTGAGAAAATTCACACAGCCTTAATCAGCTGAAGGAGAAATGCTCACCACTGGACCACTGTGCTGTGTGGCACTCAAGCACCCAAAACCATGTAAGTCAATGTGATCATCACCTTTCGGCCTTTGTAGTATATACATGGCAGCGTTTGAATAATTGTAATTAATTAATTTAATTAAGCATCTGCTTAAGCTAGTGTTCATTCTCTGTTGGGCTAAAATTTGATCTATTCCAACTAGGTATGTCCTGCTAAGATTCTGGGTTTTGGAAGGTTTGACAAATAAGACCCAAAAGGATGTCTGTGTCTGTGTATTTGAGTGTTTGTACCTCTTGATCGAGGACAGTAGCTGTGATCTCCACCAGCACCGTGGGCAAGTTATGTCCCGCCTCGCTGTCACACACCTCCTTCAGCAGCACTTCGCTGCTATAGTGAACCATTTTCCTGATCAAAGCCAGACTAGCTTTCCTGAAAACCATCAAAATAGAAACATGCAACTTCATTTTTCTAGTGAGAACTCCCAGCCTGGTTTTAATTATAGACAGCAGTTCCTTTTATGTCCACTTCTGCTCCTTTAATTAAGATTTGCACTGGACATAGTAGTGAAGTTTGATTCAGAACAGAAAGAACACAATGTAATATGATTCGATTAACTCATGTAAATTCGACAATATTTAAAGTTTATCTGATGTAGCCTAGTAAACAATGGTAAATTAAGGTGAATGAATGGCTGCTGCTGCAGAGTGCTTAGACACTGTCATTTACCTAATAGAAGGCAGCATGGTATGCTGAAATGTTTGTGCAAAAACAGGCAGAAGTCTCTTTAGGTAGATAGGAGCCATTTCTGGGTCTCCTTTGGGTTCACTGCCCTCCTCCTCCTCTTTGTTAAGATCTTTCTTCTTCTTGTCATCACTCTTGTTCACTGGACACATCCAGTCTCCTGAAACACACAGATTGTTTGCCTTTCGAGACCGATAGACATTTGTGCATCACTCTCTGTCAGCAAAACCAAGTGCAGGTAAGCATAAAGCACATCTACTGTAGGTGCAAAGGGCCTGGTTAATTGGGTTAATTTCAGTTTGTTTTTTTTTTAGACATTGCAAGGAAACTTCAGTTTTTGGCATAAGAAAGGCAAAAGTGCAAAATTAACACAAGTCAGAGACAGAAAAGGCACGTTACAACGAAATGATATAGCAGCGGAACCAGCAATAGCAGTAGTGGTCTTGCATAGACCTGGTTTACTTACCAGGAGACTGCAGTATAGCTACAACTTCACTGTGTCCCCTCTCCCTAGCCTTGTCCAGAGGTGTTTTTCCATCCTCATCCCTCAGGTCAGGGTTGGCCCCATGACGCAGGAGAGTCTGCACACACACATTACAAAGGAAGCAATGCGCAAAAAAAAAAAAAAAAATTAAAATCAGTCAACAAAACACATTACTCCAGAAAAAAAAATGTTTCAGAAACTGGACTACTGCAGGACTAAACGTGCATTTCATCCTTAGCTTTCGTGTGTTACCTTGGCTACTTGCGGGCGTCCAAAACAGGCAGCATAGTGCAGTGACGATGACCTCTGACCTCTATTGACATCTGCTCCTCTCTCACAAAGAAACTCAACCTACAACAACAGACAGTTGGTGAAACTGAAATTAAATAATACACGGATAACAATTTGTAATAGTATTAAACTGAAAAACTAATATCATTGTCAGTTAGATGTTCTTCAGTTAATTTAGTCCAGATTAAATGGCAAGTTTTATCGTTACCATTTCTTGCGTGCCGAAAGCTGAAGCCCAGTTGAGCAGCGTCTGTCCGACATCATCCATAAAGTTCACCTCAAATGCTACAAAACAACATTCCATTATTACCGATAACGCACACACACACACAAACAACCTTCAGCAAAACACCACCTGTTTTCTACCTAATTTCACTGAAGTTTAACCTGTCAATACGTTTAAAGCCTATACTTTTGAAGCCAACTTTAAAACCAAGTTCTATTATTTTTTTTGTAATACATATGCAAATATATAACAGTCTAGCTGATATGATTACAAAGTTAAAAGGAAGTGTGATGAAATTTTTCCAAACTATCAACACTCAGACTCATGGCTTCTGTAATATTTATTAGTTTGCATCATCACCTCCAGTGTCAATGGCATCGATGAGAGCATCTGTGTCCTTGCTACGGATACAGTCGATGAGCTGTCGGTGTGATCTCTCCCCAGAACTGTCCAGACGTCGCAGCCCTGGGATCCTGCCCGTCGACCCTGCTGTGGACTTTGGCAGCGCTTTTCGCCCCTCAAACAGGAGCACCAGCAGGAGGTCAACCAGCCGCATGGTGTCCAGTACACAGCGCTCATCTCCTCCCAGCGCTGACTCCATCGAATCGGGCAGTGCTGAACGCAACAAGTCCTGGACACCCAGAAAGAGAACATTTAATGTTGATCAGACTTCTTACTTAATAAAGTAATAAATACATCTTCATTCAAGGTGTTTTGACCTACATGTGTCACTAGCGGAGACCCCCTGCAGAGTGTTGACAGCAGGCTGACAATGGTAGACACCTGGTTGCTCAATTTCGAGTCAGAAGCCGAGGGGCCTGCACCTGCTGAAGGCCGGCCTGGCTTGCAGGAAGATGCGGGGCCTGACACTGTCCCTCCAGCAGCCGCCATGCGGGACAGCAGCTCCTCTGTCAAGCCATGTTTGGCTAAAGGGGCAGGGTCTACACCACGACGTGTGAACCGGTCAGCCAGTGAGGCAAAGCAGCGCAAAGCACCGTCTGACACCTGCAGGAGAGGAGAGTTTTGAGTTATAGCATATTCAGCCTGAACAAGGTTAAAGATCTAGCAATGCTTTTCACAATTTTCCCTCTTTAATGAGCTTCTAAAAGGAAATTCGAGTTATTAATGTTCCAACACAGTACCTTTTAAACAAAACATTATAATTTAATTAGTTCTAAAAGTCCCACTACTTCTTTCTTTAAATCATTTTTCTCAGAGGCACAAAGCTATAGTCTCTGTGTTGAAGCTAGGAGTTGTTACAGCATTAGGAGAGAACAAAAACCTAATCTTTCATTGTAATATCTATTCATAGAGAAAGAGACAATCCAAACTCTGAAACTTCAGTTATCTCAATACTTGGTGCACCCCCTTCATATAGTAGAAAGAAGCAGTTTTAGCTCCACCCCTTTTATGACCACCCTCAGTTTAGGAAAAGTGGCAAATAACACAAATAAGAAGGGAGGGCAGCAACTATTTCAAAGTCTCTTTCATACCATGTATTTGTAATCAGAAAAGTGCATTAACTGGATGCAACCCCTGTTCTATATTTACCTGGTGGTCTTCGTGTTTGAGGAGGCTAGACAGAGACTCCACACAGGTCTCCAGAGAAGAGTCCTGGGGCTCCATTTTGCTGCAAAGGCGGGACACAACAGCCATGGCTGAGTGCAGAGTGTCTTTATGAACAAGGTGCCCACTGTCTCGGATGAAACTCAGCACACAGTTCAGCCCGCCTGCCTCAAACACTGCGCCAGACTCTCTGGTACAGATCAACTCCAGCACCTGGAGAAACACGAAAACATATGTTCAAACTTAATCTCTAGAAGGAATATGTAACTCCAAATCTTGGTGTACCTGAATCACAGACTTCTCCAAACTATGCCATTAGATAACATTTTTGGGTGAGTCAATGATTTATTTAAAGCACTCAACATAGAGACTGATCTCCCATCATCCTCACTAATTGATATTTCTACCTTTTCTCAGAAGATCAAAAAAAGAAAATTTGAAAAATTGAGAATAACAGGATCAAATGACAGAAAAACAGAAAATCTAGTGGATAAAGAACCCCTCTGGGCCTCTAGCACAAGTCTGATCTAACACATTGGACTGGTGACAAAGTAAGGCCTGAATAAACACCACTGTTTGGGAAAATAATTAATAAACATCTGGCAGCACATTGTTGTGATCTCATGTCTATGGCATAGCTCTGTCTCCAAACCCCAAAGAACCCCACCCAAACAGAGAAGCAGCTGATCAAAACTTCATCTCATGTGTTAGCTTTCTGTTCAGGACAATAACACAGCAACAGATCAGGGAGATGCCCTCCTCTCTGATTAGACTCCATTGAGGTTTTAAATACTCAAGTATTTGACTTTTTTGTATTAGTATTATTATTTTCCACAAATTTTACCTGTTCCACTATCATACTGCTTAAAGTGTAAAAATCACATGCGTGCCACACAGCCCAATGCTTTGAGAAAATCTGTGACAATTGTGTGCAGGAAACAGCTGGAGACACTGAAGAGCGTGTTGACAGTCAGCCCAGTAGGAAAAGATGAAACTGTAATTTAGTTCAATAGATTAAAGGTTGTAACTATTTCATCAACTGCTGCAACAGCAATAATCAAGTTTAATCAAGACATATGTAACAGCACATGCTGTGCATCATGTCTGGTTCTCCTGTACAGCAGTGGGATCAGCTGCTTGCGACTGATATTACCCTTGTTTTGATGAGCCAGGGTAGTGTGTTAGAACTATAACAGAACATATACTTTCAGTCAATTCATGTCGTGATACAAGATTTTAGTGGTGAAGTGAGGAGGTGTGATTTCAATGATTCAATGATTGTTCCAAATGTTAATACATTACTATATGACATGAGCAACTATGTATACAACTTTCCTTCACATATGGACTTTCAATGTGTGACAGATGTCATGTCAGATCACAAGACTTCCTCTTATATAAGGAAGTACGTTCCAATTTTGAGGATTTATTTGAAAGCCCAGCAAAGCAAGCTGGACTGAGGCTTTTGGCTTATGTTTAAAAGCTGTCAACAACCACCATAAGACAAGAAACAGATCAGACAAATGAAATGGGCCTCTCTCTTATAGTCAGTTGTCTCCTACCTTGACACACTGCTCAGCCAGGTCTCTGCTGGTCCTGTTGTTCAACTCCACTACCACCAGTCGATTACACAGCGCTTTGATGGCCCCATCCACTCCCACAATCCTGCGGGTACATTCTGCCGACACGTCCAGGTAGTAGGTTATTGCTCGGGCTGTAACCTCCAGCACGTTATCTGGAGCACTCTCATCCAAGAAGATCTTACAGAGTGCTGGAAGGAATGTCCGAGGAGGACATCTGGCAGATAAGAGAGGGGTGACGGTGAGGAAGAGAGAGTGCTGAATTCTGAAATCATGACCACCAACTGAATGCTTGTGAGACAAATACACAAACTTACGTCTCAAAGCAGCGGTCGACGTTATCTGACATGAGCAGTAGCATGCAGAGTTGCTCCAGAGCAATGAGTTGCATGTCACGCTCATCACCCTGACCCATCTGCAGCCACTCCAGCAGGGTGTCTGGGTCCACATCGGCCATGATGGCTAGCCTAAAGCAACAGAAATATACAGAAATCTTATTACTGTCACTCACAGCTGTCATTTATGTGCAAGCAATCAAAGTAGAGATGAAAGATGCATAATTTAGCTACATTTAAGTAGCTAACCGAGCCCCCGTGTAAGCTATTACCGTATTTTCACGACCATAAGGCGCACTTAAAAGTCTTAGATTTTCTTCAAAAAGTACGGCGCGCCCTATAGCGCAGTGTGCCCTGTGTGTTGTAAGGAGGACGTAGTAGAGAACACCATGAGAACGCTAAAGGGTGAAGTGTGGGGGCAACCCTGAAAATGGCAAAGAGACACGCTTATGAAGCACAGTTTAAACTGAAGGCCATCAGCTACGCAGAGGAACATGGAAATCGAGCAACGGCGAGAGAATTTAAGATTAACGAATCGATGGTTCGCAAATGGAGGAAGCTAGAAAACAAGCTCCGGCAGGTCAAGAAAACGCAGCTGAGTTTCCGCGGACATAAGGCGAGGTGGCCCGAGTTGGAGGAAAGACTCGAGCGGTGGATCATCGAGCAAAGAACGAGCGGGAGAAGCGTTTCGACGGTCACCATTCGGCTAAAAGCAGTTTCACTTTCACTTTTTATGAAACGGTGCCATTTTTCCATCCGGACCAGGACTACGGTAGCGCAGCAACTTCCAGCGGATTATAAGGAAAAGCTGGCCATCTTCCGCTCCTACTGCAGCAAACACATCGGCGACAAAAACATCCAGCCCAGCCACATCACAAACATGGACGAGGTCCCGCTCACTTTTGACATCCCGGTGAGTCACACTGTGGAGAAGAAGGGGACCAGCACGGTAGCGATACGCACAACGGGGCACGAAAAGTCTTCTTTTACTGTTGTGCTTGGCTGCCATGCTAATGGACAGAAACTGCCACCTATGGTGATTTTTAAGCGAAAGACTTTGCCTAAAGAGAAGTTTCCAGCAGGAATCATCATTAAGGCAAATGAAAAGGGCTGGATGGATGAGGAAATGATGAAAGAGTGGCTGAGGGAGGTGTATGTAAGGAGACCAGGTGGTTTTTTCCACGCATCACCATCGCTCTTAATCTGTGACTCTATGCGTGCCCATCTCACAGCCGATGTGAAAAAACTAGTGAAACAAATGAACTGTGAGCTTGCTGTCATTCCGGGAGGCCTGACAAAGGATCTCCAACCGCTGGACATCGGTGTGAACCGCCCGTTCAAAGTAAGGCTGCGAGCGGCCTGGGAGCGATGGATGACCGATGGAGACCACAGTTTCACCAAGAGTGGAAGGCAGCGCCGGGCGAGTTACGCCACAATTTGCGAATGGATTGTAGATGCTTGGGCTAACATGTCTGCTGGCACTGTTGTTCGAGCTTTCGCAAAAGCCGGCATCATTTCCGAGGAGCCGCACGGCACGGAAAGTGACTCTGACAGTGAAGAAAGTGAACCTGGCATGTTTGATGGAGATTTAGCGCAGCTGTTCAATTCAGACACAGAGGATGAGGACTTCGATGGGTTTGATTGATGATAAAAATGTGAGCACCAAACTTTGTTTTGCTCCTGCTTTATTTTTAAATACGCACACTTGTATGCTTGTGTGTTGTTGATGATGACGATTACTGGTAATAAAAATGTGAGTAAGGTACCGAACTCAGGTTTGCTCCCGCTTTATTTTTAAATACGCATACGGTACTTATATGCGCCCTATGATCCAGTGCGCCTTATGTGTGTGTTAAATACAGTAATGGCACACATAACTGAGACTGCGCCTTTTAGTACAGTGCGTCTTATGGTCGTGAAAATACGGTACTGTACTAATGCTCAAACAAATCTGATTTGTACGGTTTATTTATTGTTAGATATAATTAAAAGTGTTAGCACTTCCTATTAAATGTGATTTTGTTGGCCAGCTCGCTGTAATTTACCCAAGCTATATGATCCTGATCATGTTTTAATTTGTACCAATAGGGGGGGTAACAAAAAACTTACTTGCCAGATATATCACCTTTGGGGGTTTGTATCAATTTGCCATTCATTTGTAACAGCATTTTTCAACGCTTCCTTACTTGACAATGACGTCACTAAGTGAAATACGATCTGAAGCTACATCAGTTTTTTGGTATCTGTTATGTGGACTTTGTGTGCAATCAGTGTGCTGGAAGTAAAATAAATTATTATAATTTAAAAACAAAAAACCAACAAACAAAATGAAAGCCTCACCTAGCTTCCCGTTGGCTACCCGGTCTGGCTCAACACCCAATCAGTTGTGTCGCTGTTTGGGACTCATCCAACCAACCAGAGAGAGAGAATGGGAAAGGGAACACACTTAAGAGGAAGTGCTGACGTTCACAGGGATTTCTGGGACATGAAGTCTCTCTACCTGCAAACAGGAAGAACAGAGGAGAAAGGCTCAATTGACATTCATCTGTCTGTACATGAAACACACTAAAATGATTATCTGATCCACATTTAGAAAAACAGAAGGGCCGAAAACCAATGCTAAAGTAAAGGTGGCAAAAAAAATAAATAAAAAATGCAGTTCATCTAATGGACACAAATTGGGGTCCAGCCACACCAACTCCCATGTCAGTCCTATGTTACAGCATTAACCCCCACCCCCCAAAAAATACAACAACAACACATATTTTCATCCATTTATATATTTACTATTTTATAAAGTGGGAGGTTGAATGTTTTTCCAACTCATCCATCTGGATAACAGAGTTGTGGCTGCTTTGATTTACTGGACCTCTCAAAAGCATTTGTGATGTTGGTGCCTTTAAATGGAACTGACTGACTGATATTAAGGCCACCTTTGAGGTACAGACCATCCACATTTGTACTTCTGTTTTGGTGAGTGAAACTTTTCACTTTCATTAGTCTGTTATTTAGTACCCACCAGCAGCTACTTGTATCTGTACACTGTATCCATATAGGTTTCTGGATGTAGCTTGATAAACTTGGCACTCCACCCTTTCATTTGCGGTCACTTGTGGCTCCCAAAAACAAAAAACAAAAAAACAACACTAATGGCAGCTGCCAAAGCACTTATATTAAGGCTTTGAAATCTTGACTATTGTTGCAACTATACTCCTACCAGCCACTGACTGAAAGCAGCAGCCTATAAACATTAAGTTTACTGTGACAATGCAAAACTCAATACCAATTTAGAATTTTTTTATTGTTAAACACGTCTTCAAACCAGAGGCTCTGTTCAGAAGCATTACCATGCAGCAGTCCCTGCTGAGAGTCTGTTGGTTGCACCCTAAGTTGATTAGTGGCTAATTTGAAGTCTGCTTGCTTGTTTGACTGTCTGGATATAAACAGGCTGTGCTGATGCAGATCCTCTTATCCACAGATTAATCATCACAACTGGCATCCTGTGCATCCTGACCTCTTCTCAACCCCACCACCACCATGGGGCAACCACAGCAAGACAGAATTTGGCTGGCCCTCCCCCTAACACCTTTTAACCCCTGATAGTGTTTCTATTGTCCAAGTCCAGACAGAAGTTGGGAATTACACAGTGTGATAGAAAACACTTTCTCATTCTTCCTGTTCATGACCAAAGCTTACCCTGTGGAGGTTGTCTAGGCTCTTTGAGTGTAGCTGAGAATTGGAAGGATGCCTCATAGAAACCACTTTCTAGTCTAAAAGCATTAGTTACTGTTCAAAACATTAGATAGTGAAATCCACTATATCAGCGGTCCCCAACCTTTTTTGCGCCACGGACCAGTTTATGCCCGACAAGATTTTCATGGACCGGCCTTTAAGGTGTCGCGGATAAATACAACAAAATAAAACTAGTACCGGTATCGAAAAAAAGAAAATTTATTCATAACACACGTGAAAAGACCAAGGAAAACCGAGTAAACGATAGAAATGATAACAAAATAACGCTGAAAACCGATAAAAACCCTGAAAACTATACATTTCACACCTGAGCCTCAACTCTCGCGGCCCGGTACCAAATAACTCACGGACCGGTACTGGTCCGAGCCCCGGGGGGTTGGGGACCGCTGCACTATATATAACAACCAAGACTTTAGGTCAGCCATTAGTATATCAAAGCTTTAAGATATAGTTCGAATTTATAATATAGAAGATCTGGCAATGGCATGTGCCATAACACAATAACTTCAGTAAAGTCAGTGTTTCCAGACGCTACTATCACAACACTCTTAAACCCCTGCCACCACTCTCCCTCTGCACCTCCAGTTCTCTCACAAAGTTTTCCTGCAGCATGGAGGGATACAGCTCAGCTACTGTCACCCTGTAAGAATTGATCAATTGATATGAACTGCATGTGTGGCAACATCTGACAAAGCTCTTGTGACTCATCGAGTAATGCGACCGACTAGCCAATAGGTGGCACGTCATATTTTTGGGATCACTTGAAACCCTAGTCGAGTAGGTACTAAAAATGTACCTGGTACCAGGTACTATCACCCTATTGGAAAAGGGTGATAAAACAATTGTCTTATACAGTTGAAAAAAAAATATTTTAGTTTGTATGAGGTGGTGCTGTGTAGGGGTGGGCGATATAAACGATATACGATAGAAACTATATAAATTTGGCCAACGATAGAGATTTTGACTATATCGCTCTATGATTGATTGGTAATTTATTTCAACATGTGAACAATATACAAGTACATTTAGAAAAGAAATAAGAGAGAAAAAAAATACTATACAAATTACATACAAAAAACCATTCTGATTAATTTACATGTTGAAAGGGAGTGGGAAGAAGTATACACTTATTTAATCCCACCCCTTTGCCATATCGCGATGATGTCGTCAAGCTGCGCCTGTTTTGGTCGAAAGCATCGCAGCGGCTAAAACCATTATCATCTGCAAATTATGCCGGTCGACAGTCATAGCAAAGAGATGAAGCACTTTTGAAATATGGGGAAAGCCAAAAACTGCGCTTCCTCCACTTCCGTAACATTGATTCATTAATGCTGAATTCTCTCGCAGCTGTTCTATTCCCATGTTGTTGCAGTATATTAATAACTAACCTCGTATTGTGGATGAATAATCTCAGTTGTTCTCCTGACTGAAGTTTGGCCCGTGTATAGCATCCTGCTATGCGATTGCATTTGTCCCTAACCACCAGAATCCCTCATGTTAACTTTTATCGAGTGGAAAAAAAGTTGGCGTTCATCCTCCAGCTTCACTGAGCCAATTTCTAACATTCAAAGAGCTCAAGCAAGAACAAGTGTTGTGAAAAATGAAATGTGTCCACTGCAGCCACTGTCTGTGCTTTTCATGCATTAATTTTTCATCCACAAAATTTCTTTCACAGTTTCCCTGTTCCCAGTAAACTCCACTATTGCTCCCTTTTTCATTTTGGCCCACCTGTCAGCCAATCAACATTGGACAATTGCTTACATCATTCAATTCTAGTGACACACAGTCAGGATCCTAGAACGTGCATGGGAGTGCATTTCGGGTGGGGGAAATCTCATCTCCTCCTTCTGTCTGACCAAAAAGTATACGTGGACACAGACATTTGCAGGATTAGTGAGTCACAAAGACACAATACTGGTAGCACATATGAAAAGTTTTACTACTGCACACGTTAAGGACTGCTATGAATTGTTAACTTGGCAGTTGCTGTGTGTTCGAATAGGTATTCCAAATTCAATTTCCAACGAGGAACTCAGGAATTACAACTTATTCAGGAATGCACCGCAAGTCAGACTTGAGGGGGCATTCCAGCTGAAAATTCTATTAGAAACTGAGAAAATCTGACTACAAATGAAACAATCAATTTGGAAGTGACCTCACTCACAGTTCTGACATCCAACTTCAGAGGTAAATATGGCAGCATTTAACCAGGCAAGTATTAAGAACCAATTCTTATTGTACTTACAGCGATCTGGCAAATGGAAAAGCTTCTTAGGGAAATGTGGGTAGACTAAAAAGAAAACTAATTTAACACCAACACATACTGGAGAACACACACCTGTAAAACTTTGTTAAATTATCTAATCACAAAAAATTACTTTTGCATAGACTGTACTGATTTTGTTGAAACCAACTTGCCGAAACATAGCTTTTCCAATAAGGAGTGGATACCTGAGACAAGATTAAAAGAATGTAAGCTCTCCATAAAGCATTTCTTAAACCAGAAAGACAGCAATTGAAACATGGACATTTATTACTCAGTAATTCGGCAAAGTTCGCTTGACATGATTGAAACCTACAGAACAGCTGCCACGCTCACAATATGGTGAAACAGTTACAGTACACCAACATAATAAAAGTTACACATCACATAACAGTTACACAGCAAACTGTTAAGAGAAGTGACCATTAGGTAAATAAAACAAAACAATAATATAAAAATAAATGTTGATGTAGTAACACAAGAAATCAACATTTAAATGTTCCCATGTTGAATTCAAACTTTTATACTTTATATATACGCAATGTTAAAAAGTCGGGCAAAGAAAGCTTTGTTATGACTAATGGAAAACAAACGTTCAGCCATATCCGAGAGAGCTAATCGTATGACCGCAATTTTTATTATTTGACGAGCCATACGGAGCCGAACTATTCACACAAACCAACTTAAGAGATATAGAACAGCTATGTTATTGGAAGCGATAAGCCTTAGAGTTAGCTGTCCAGTTGGGTACATACAGTTTTATAGTCGAGTAGTAGCTTCACTTCCAGATTCGCTAATGTAAAGCATTGGCCGATTTCAGGCCGATAAAACGAAATAAAACTTAAAGAAATCTCCATAATCCCTCAACCTCAGACTCGGCTGCTTTCAATTAAGTCATACAATTGTTTGTCGCTCAATATAAAAGTAATTTCATGTACCGAAACCCGGAAAGCCGGCTAATGTTAGCCGATTAGATAGCCTTAGCACCACGTTAGCTTTCAAAAGCAAGCTGACTTTAACAACAAAAAAGCTTTCTCCCTACTAACAACTGAAGCGTCTGGTCCAAAAATGTTTTTTTAACTATTCAAATCATTTATATCTGTATTTTATGCTTGCTTTGTCAACCAACTATACATGCGGCCTCGGACTTCTAAAGGGAAACCACCGGACTCGAGTTCCACGAGAGCCGAGAGGCCACGATGAAACAGCGGACACAAAACTCAAGCGACAACGGCCTCGATCTTCAGGTCACCAGCAGAACGATTCACTCACCGTTTTTGCTCTTTTCGACAGAGAGACGATCGACAAGTGTATGAATAATTCTTCAGGGTTCAAATACAGGGTATAGAGCCGTTTGTGTCGGGAGTTACGTCAAGGTGTTTCCATTTCTTCTCAAAGAGTCTTAAGAGGTCAGAGTGGACGGCGGCCCGCAAAACACAACAGACCGGACTGAAATGGAGAGCTGAGGCGATTGAGCCCGCTGCCTTCAGAGGTCACTATCTGCCTCGGAAATGCCATGTTCAAAAGCTATTCGCTTCATTTTTTCATTAATATTCTTAATTATTCTCAAAAATGTATATATCACGACTTGTAAATCACGAGCTCTCACATAAATATCATTTTAAAAAATAATATATAACACACTGAATATTAGCACGGCGTGGATTTAAATTTACAGATGTCCCCAAACAGCTCCCACATCTCCCTTAAACTTTAATTTGTACTTATGTAGAGCCACGAAGTAGCATGTGCAAGTGGCCGTTTGCCACTGTCCCTGCATCAACAGCCATGTATAGTTAGATTACTAGAGGTACACATCAGAAGCGTTTGCAGTTACAACTTAACTAAGGTGTTGATGTAATGCAGAAGTATAAATATATAAAAGTAAAGCAGAAGTACAAATAGAAAAGTAAAAGTAAATATATAAAAGTAAGTATAAATATTTATAGATATTCTAGCTGTAAGGGCCAATATATTTTCCTATATTTTCCAAAGTTTGTTCATAACAAACACCATGTTTGAGCTGTTCATAAGTTCACATGGCAACAGATCTGTGGCCATATGTCTTGGACACTTGGGTAAAAAGAGCTTCTATGCTATCAACTGATCACCACCTGGTGGTGAATTGGATCAGGTGGCGGGGGAAGATGCTGGCCAGACATGGCATACTCAAAGTATATTGAGCAAGCATTGGGGACATCTGGCAGAGGCCCCAGTCCTCCAGATCTTCAATTCCCAGCTCTGACAAGACTTCAATTGCATTCTGAGGGAGGGTGGGGACAGTGAGTCTGAGTGGACCATGTTCTGCATCTGTATTGTTGAGGCAACTGCAAAATGCTGTGACTGCAAGGGCATTGGTGCCTGTTGTGGCAGTAATCCCAGAACCAGAAGTTCAAGGGAGCTATCAGGTTGAAAAAGAAGTCTTATCATGCTTGGTTAGCCTGTGGGACTCCAGAAGCAGCTGACAGACCAGCAGGTCAAGCGGAGTGTAGCTGACCCAAAAACTCGGGTGTGGGAGGAGTTGGTTAGACCACTGAACAAGACTTTTGGTCTCAAAGCGGTGGTGGGATGTCACTGACCTCAACTGAGGACATAGGTAAGAATCAGAATCAGAATCAGAATCAGAATACTTTATTGATCCCTGGGGGAAATTATTTTTTGTTACAGTGCTCCATTTTAAACCAACATTAAGACAAGACAGACAATACGCTAACTAAGAATAGTACAATATATACATATATATACATACATACATACATAAGTCACTTATAAATAAATATTTGGAAAAGAAACATGTGTAGCTGTAGCAGCAAACAGTGTGTTAAGTGGATGCGTTGTACAGGGAGATGGCCACAGGCAGGAATGATTTCCTGTGTCGTTCAGTGGTGCTTTTCGGTAATCTCAGTCTCTCACTGAACGAGCTCCTGTGACTGACCAACATGTCATGGAGTGGGTGGGAGGTGTTATCCAACATTGTCTTTATCTTGGACAGCATCCGCCTCTCCGACACCACCTTGAGGGAGTCCAGCTCCATCCCCACAACATTGCTGGCCTTACGGATCAGTTTATTAAGTCTGTTGGCATCTGCGACCCTCAGCCTGCTCCCCCAGCATGCAACAGCATAGAGGATCGCACTGGCCACCACAGACTCATAGAAAATCCTCAGCATTTTCTGGCAGATGTTGAAGGACCTCAGTCGCCTCAAAAAATAGAGACGACTCTGGCCCTTCCTGTAAAGTGCTGTGGTGTTTTTAGCCCAGTCCAGTTTATTGTCAATGTGTACTCCAAGGTATTTATAGTCCTCCACAATGTCAACACTGACCCCCTGGATTGAAACAGGGGTCAAGTGTTTCCTGGTCTTCCTGAAGTCCACGATCAGTTCCTTGGTCTTTGCCACGTTGAGCTGCAGATGATTCTGCTCACACCACGTGACAAAGGAGTCGACCACAGCCCGGTACTCTGTCTCATCATCCCTGCTGATGCATCCAACCACCGCAGAGTCATCAGAAAACTTCTGAAGATGGCAGGTCTCTGTGCAGTGGCTGAAGTCTGTGGTGTAGAGGGTGAAGAGGAAGGGGGAGAGGACAGTCCCCTGTGGTGCCCCTGTGTTGCTAATCACCTTGTCAGACACACACTGTGGGAGACGTACATATTGTGGTCTTCCTGTCAGGTAATCAACAATCCAGGACACCAGAGAAGCATCCACCTGCATCGCTGCTAACTTATCACCCAGGAGGGTCGGCCTGATGGTGTTGAAAGCACTGGAAAAGTCAAAAAACATGACCCTCACAGTGCTTGCCGGCTGGTCCAGATGGGTGTAGACACGATTGAGCAGGTAGATGATGGCGTCCTCTGTTCCGAGACGAGGCTGATAAGCGAACTGAAGGGGATCCAGATGTGGTCTTACTATGGGTCGCAGCTGGTCCAGGATGAGCCTTTCCAGGGTCTTCATGATGTGGGAGGTCAGTGCCACGGGCCTGTAATCCTGGGGGCCACTGGGACGAGGCGTCTTTGGTACAGGGACGAGGCATGATGTCTTCCACATCACCGGGACCCTCTGCAGACTCAGACTCAGCATAAACAGTTTATGAAAGACTCCACACAGCTGGGGGGCACAGGCCTTGAGGACAAGGGGACTCACTCCGTCTGGTCCAGCAGACTTTCCTGAGTGAAGTCTCCTCATTTGCATCTCAACCTGGTATTGAGTGAAGGTGATGGGTGGGGGAGGGGTGTCAGGAATCTCACAGGAGGCAACATGTGAAGAGAGAGGCTGGCACAGTGGTGTGGCTCTGGATTCCAGGCTGACTGCAGGTGAGGTTGTGGGGGTGGGAGCAGACACTGTGGTGTCGAATCTATTGAAAAACAGATTCAACTCGTCGGCTCTATTCTCACCTCCCTCAGCTCCCCTGCTGTTGGTTGGCCTGAATCCAGTGATGGTCTTCATGCCCCTCCACACCTCTCTCATGCTGTTCTGCTGGAGTTTCCACTCCAGCTTCCTCCTGTAATTGTCCTTAGCCTCTCTGATCTTGTCCTTTAGTAACACCTGGACCTTCCTCACCTCCTCTTTGTTGCCCCCTCTGAAAGCCCTCTTCTTGTTGTTGAGGAGGGCTTTGATGTCCTTAGTCACCCACGGCTTGTTATTTGGGTAACAATGAACAGTCTGAGCTGGAACAATAGAGTCGGTGCAGAAAGTTATGTAGTCTGTGATACACTCAGTAAGCCCATTGATGTCCTCGGCGTGAGGCTCACAGAGTGTTTCCCAGTCGGTCACCTCGAAACAGCCCTGTAGTTCCGCTATTGCCTCCTCTGACCACCTCCTAACAGTCCTGGTGGTCACAGGTTCCCTCCTCACAATTGGCACATAGCGGGGGGTGAGGTGAATCAGGTTATGATCTGACCTACCAAGTGGGGGGAGGGAGGAGGAGCTGTATGCATCCTTGACGTTAGCATACAGTAAGTCTAAAGTTTTCTCTCCCCTGGTGGGACAGTCCACATATTGTTTGAATGTTGGTAGTGTATTGTCCAGTGATACATGGTTGAAGTCACCCGAGATCACAATAAAGGCACTCGGGTGCTGAGTCTGTAGCCGAGCTATGGCAGAGTGGATAGTGTCACATGCAGCTGTGGGGTTAGCAGAGGGGGGAACATAAACAGCCACCAAGATGACGTGAGAGAATTCCCTGGGTAAATAATACGGCCTGAGTCCAACAGCACACAGTTCAGTGTCCGGGCAACAAATCCTTTCTTTGATTGTTATGTTGGCAGGGTTACACCACCGGTTGTTAACTAAAACAGCAAGCCCACCTCCTTTACGCTTACCGCTAGCGATGCTGTCCCTGTCCGCCCGAACAGTGTGGAAGCCTTCCACGGAAGCATTCTCATCGGGAATGACCTGGTGCAGCCATGATTCGGTGAAACACATCAGGCTACACTCTCGGTATTCCCTCTGACTCCGTACCAGTGCTGAGAGCTCGTCGATTTTACTTGCCAACGATCGCACATTTCCCATCACGATAGACGGCAGACACGGTTTAAACCTCCTCCTCGCTTCGAGCCTCCGCTGTCTCACCGTCACCTTTTTTCTTCTCTTCTGTCCTTGACCTCTGCATCCCCGATGTGTTTTCCTCCAAATTTCAGCTGGTACTTCTGCGGGCACTTCTGCGGGCCTGGCCAGCGAGCCGGCCGGCATCAGGGCGATCAGCTGATCTCTGGAGTAAACAGTCCGTGCGTGTAGGAGATGTGCCGCGGTCCCGTTCCATGATAAAAGTAACAGTTCCACGGCCACCAGAAGAACAAAAACTCTCTCAATCCACATGATTGAGTAAGAGATAGAAAACGGAGGAAAATACAAGTCAGAAGAAAAAAGAATACGTAAGAAAAAAGAGCTAAACTAAGAGAAAAGCAGGAGCGACTGTAACAGGCTGCACGCTGGTTGGCGCATGCGCACTTATGCAGGTATATGCAGGTAAGGCAGTGGAAGGAACACTTAGGGAATACCTCAATCCCACTGTCACGTTTTCTGTATGGAAGAAGAGTGAGGCTGAGGGGGATGACTCGCTTATCACTTGAGGTGAGGTCACTGATTGAGTTGAACAACTGCTCCGTGGTAGGGTAGCTGGGCTGGATGAGATTCACCCTGGATGTTGTGGGGTTACCCTAGCTGACATGTCTCTGCAATGTTGCATGGAGGTCTGGTGGTGGCTTAGATTATATTGCACCAATTCATTACTAGTGTGCATAGGAATTTGTCCAATCAGTCTGCATGTTTTTTGTGGACCTGGAAAATCTATTTGACTGCATATCTCAGGACATCCTGTGTGAGGTATTTAGGGAGTATGGAATGTCTGGCCAGTTGTTACTGGCCATTCGGTCCCTGTACAACTGCAGCAAGAGCTTGGTTTGTATTGAGTACAGTAATTTAGATTCATTTCCAGTGTGTGTTGGTTTCTGCCAGGGCTGCCCTTTGTCACAGATTCATAGTTTTTATGAACAGAATATTTAGACATAGCCAGATGGTGGAGTCTCCAATTATTGGGCTTTGTTGAAAAACATCTTTGTTTTTTGCAGATAATGTGCTTCTGTTGTCTTCATTAGCTTGTGACCTCCAGATTGCTCTGGGATAGTTACTTTTGTAACCTGCTGTAATGTGGATTTTATACCAGGTTTTCGTGGTCAAGAGAACTGAAAGTGGAGGAGTCAGTTTAGCAGTTAAGACACCTTCAAACTCTTATCTATGGTCCAACATGTGGGTAGGGACAGAAGGAACGATTGGCAGAAATTAGCTTCCTCCAAGGGGTGTCTGGGCTCTCCCTTTTGGAGATGACCTTGGTCATTTGAGAGAGCCTCAGATAGGATAAACAAACTTAAAATTGCTCAGCCTATTATGAAAAGTGAGTTTACTACCCTGAATACATCAACAGCCTGTGCGAGTTTTGTAATAAACTCTTCTGCTTTCAGTGGAGGCTCCATTTGTTACAGTAATATAGCAGTATTACTGAGCAACAGAAACACACATGACCTTGTTCTAACAGTGTGAGAACTCAGTGAAAAGCTATAGGATGGAGCCAAACTGTTGGCACTATGATGACGTGACAACTTCCCTAATCACTGCATATTTGCAATTATCATAGGCATTACTTAAGTTTTAGGCAGTGTTGGGAAGGTTACTTTTAAAATGTATTCCATTACAGAATACATGCCCCGAAATGTATTCTGTAACGTATTCCGTTACGTTACTCAATGAGAGTAACGTATTCTGAATACTTTGGATTACTTAATATGTTATCATGCTGTTTACAACTACGTGAATGTACTATTGCTGTGATTTATTACTGTTACTGAAGGTCCGCGGCTCCGAACCGTAGTAAAGGGACCTCTGGATAATATGTCGGGCTCGTAGCCGAAAAATAGCTTTACTTTGTTGTCTGGGTCAACTTTGCTAGCGAGAGACAGAGAGAGGCGTTGAAAGGCTGCTCCAACGGAGCTTATTGTTTTTGGAGGAAAACACGAACAAAGCGTACAGTCGAGTCTTAATAGCTTACTTACAACTGGGCTCGTCAGGCACTCTTCTTGGCTGCAGTGGTTATTATTATATTTACATGCTTCCAGCTCCCGTTTTTGCTCGATGACAACTCGTACTTCCTTTTTCTCCCTCCCTCATAGACAAATAACGGGTATGGCAGTCCATTCTCCCTGCAGCACGGACTACACTGCCTATGATGCTACATTCTTTAGAGCTATACCGGTAGCATTCCTGTTGTGATATTTTGATACCACGGTTAGCATTTACAGGATATTGTTTTATACAGGAAAACTGTTACTCAATAAGGCCCATCTACTAGTTGTTTTTCTCTTTCTCTGTGACCCAAGAATTAATGTGTAAGACTCACAAGCTGGTACCCCAAGGTCGAAAACACCACAGAGACGAGACCACTTCCTTACTCCCATCCTCCCTTCTTTATCTCTTAGAAAAAGGCTCGTTAAAGGCCAGGTGGTTTGTTTCAGAATTCACTAATGAAAGAACTCTGTATTCTATGTCTAGGAGTGTATTTTGCTGGGATGATCATAAATTGTAGCTGAACTGATAAACTACACACAGGATACTTCTTTGCTCACAAGGCAGGAAGACGTTTCCTTATTTGGTCTGTACCGGAACTTGCTGACACACGAACCTTTTTTTCTCTATATAAGCTGTTGTATACTAAATAAACCTTTGAGTCGATTGGGAAGGCAACCTAAAGCAGTCTCTGTTTTCTTGTTCTCCTAAGCTGCTCCCGAGCTCGTACTAACACGCTGAATGGCATACCTGAGTGTTACTTTAAATAATTAGGAATCTTAGAAGGAAAGGACAGAACTCTGCTTATCGCTCGTGCCTTGGAGGGAAAACCGGGATGGACATTTTTTTCCTTCAATTCCAACAACAAAAAGGCCTCTCTCATCCAGGAAACACGCAGAGAGAGAGCGTCACCCTGTAACCATGGCGCTGCCGCCTGGAACAACAGAACGTAGCTGTCAAACAAAACCCAAACAGTCCTGACCCGCCACAATATGAAACAGGGAAGTACCGCCGTGTAATCCATTTATTTCAACAAAGTAACTGTATTCTAAATACCACCTTTATAAACGGTAACTGTAACGGAATACAGTTACTCATATTTTGTATTTTAAATACGTAACGGCGGTACATGTATTCCGTTACTCCCCAACACTGGTTTTAGGTGCTCTGTATGTACATAAGACAATAAAAGACAAACATGCCTACAGGAAGGCAGGATGGAATCACAAGGCACTATAGAAATCAAGGCACTTTATATTGTAAGGTAAAAACCTTACAAAAATACAAAGAAAACAGAGAAAACCCCAACAATTATAGGACTCTCTTTAAGCAAGTGCTTTGGTGAGAGTGGGAAGGAAAAACTCCCTTTTAACGTGAAGAAACCTCCAGCAGAACCAGGTTCAGGGAGGGGCGGCCATCTGCCGCGCCAGGTTGGGGGTGAGTAGATGAAGACATGACAAAGACATGCTGTGGAAGAGAGACAGGGATTAATAATAACATGTAATTAAATGCAAAGAGGTGTGTAAATACATAGCTCCACGGCGGGTGTTGCAGTATGGGGAAAACCGATTATACACAGGAAAGGGTTGGTGGTGTACCATGGGCTTTTGTTTACAACTACGCTTCCTCCTCACTGTTACCTAGCCATCCTGTTTTCCCTTGGGACAATCTGCTGGGGGAGAGCCAACGGGGCCTACGCTACCTTTGGCTGCTCCAGCTAGAGGGGCCTAGCTACGGGTTTTTCAAGGGTGCGAAGCCGGTTCAAAAAGTGATTGCAGGAATTTAAGCTGTTAGAAATTACTCGTTGACCTAAATTCTGTCAAAAACAGATCAATCATATCTCTCAGGAAGAATGTCAAGTAATTTGGAGCCAGTAAAAGCATTCCTATCATAAAATAGCTGCTGCAACCAGTTTTTGTTAAAGAGACCAATTTATCCTGGTACAATGTGCCACTGACATTAAAACTAGATGATAGTAGTTCTATAAAAGTATTTGAAGTGACCAAAAAGGACTGGACTGACGACAATATAGGTACAAATACGCAGAGTCATGAAGATACTTCAAAAACAGGTATTCTTTTTAATTTGATCTACAATCCCTTCATGAATCATGTTCACTAGAGTGTATTTACTAATATTAGTAAAGACAGTAGACGTTAAAAACACATAATGACATCAGAAATCACTTTTTGGCCCAACACTGGGTCTCCAGAGCTCCAGAGAGGAGTTACTAAACACACTGAGCAGGAAAGCGCAGGAGGGAAAGAGGAAGAGGCCATGCTGCAGGTAAATCAAATAAGACGTTATCAGTAAGTTGTTAATTAAATGGGCTACACAAAAAGCGGTAAAGAGAGCCAACTTGAAAGAGAATCACCTTTGAGTTAACTTTTTATTTCAAAGCTGCGCTATTACACTTTACACAGAGCCACTTTAATGTCATCTGATATTTGCTGTGCTGTTTTTAACCACATTTAGTAAATCGTAATTGTTTTTGGTTCTTTTGTAAATTGACTTGTTATATGTGTAATATTACTTTATATTTTGGTTTAAATGTATCATGTAGAAAATTCCAGTATTTATTTTCAGATGTTTTTGCCTTTTTTAAAAATATGTGTTTGGTCATATTTGGTCACATTTTATGCATTGCACTATGTACATTCTACTTGTTCTGTCTGCTGGGTTTAGTTTATCTATTGGAAAAGCAATGGTATTTCTTAACCGTAAGATATATTGCCTTACTACTACCGTACTTTGAACTCCGATGATTAGGATGTAGATCTTGAAATGCACCTTCTTTAACAGTTATTTCTGCTGGTAGGGTCAAGTGATTGAATTATGCTGTGGTCCTTTTACCAAATGTCTGAGCGGTACTCAAATTTAGATTGAATTCATGACTCAGTTCTTTGGAGGACATGATCATTTGGAAGGTTTACATTTACCATCTTTAAACCCTTCATAGTCAGTTTTCTAAACCATACAAACCTAAATGTGAGGAAAACAAAGAGATGAATTTAAAGACAGTTTATTTGTACATGTTCAGAACATTTAACTGTACCTACTCGTTCATTCAGTTCACACCTGTACACTGCACAAATGAGATGGCCAGGACAGAGACAGACACTCAATCTCTGCTGCCTCGTACACTTATTGCTGGTCAGTACTTTAGTGTTACCCATCATCATTCAAGAAAATCATGTTAAGAGGACAACATTTACATTTACAAAGTCAAGACTTTTTTTCTTTTTAAACAAACTGATGAGATTTAGGTTTAAGTAACCAGTCAATGCTTTTTACAGCAGATAACGGCACACTCAAAAAAAACATTAAACTGTTAGTGTAGTGTTGTTTGAGGGGCAGTTAACCTCAAAAATCACAAGTATGTGTTTTCCTGTGGTCTGCAGTGCTGTTTCCTCATCTAGATTGCTTAGATTTGCAAATATCTACTGTAGATGTGTCTGCTTTTGCTTGAATAAAATGTATGTGGTGCTCAGAGCAGCAGAAAAATGACATGTGATCAATCCTAGCACAATGTCTTTGAAAAAAAAATCATGAATGGGTTCATAAAAAAAATCTAATGAAAAAATAACAAAGTGAAATTGGCAAGTGTGCAAAACTTATACTTGGGGAAAAAAAAAAAAAAACCTCAGGCAACTGAATGTTGCCTTTTAGGACATGCACGCTAACAGCTGTTGGTAGTTTTACCATTAAAGTGGCTTTAATGGTAAAGCAAACACACGGGCAAATGGAAAGGGATACTAACAATATACAGGAACAGTTATGTCACTTTTTGTTATTGTCCCAGTCTTGACGATAGAGATTGGATTGAGGTCATATGCAAGAGGTGAAAAATGTAACTCAAAAGACTTAACTGATGACCCAGGTATCCCAGGGTTGATCAGTTAAAGTCCCACCTTTATGATGGCATGCTGTGACTTAATTCAAATTAATGCTTAATAACCCAAGAAGTTGCAATACAGCAACACTTAATACAAAATGAATTGTAGTAATCCTTTAATACGCTTTGATCATTAAGATATAGCTCATAATTCTTTACAGTACAAATAATTGTTCCCGTGGCAACACCTCAAGAAAGCAAATCTGATCACAGCAGTGTAATGTTCACAGTTCAGCTGTGGGTTTAACAGCCTATCATTGATGGTTTAGGACATAAGAGCGGTGTGAGGCACTATTAACCTGATGTGTGTATTAAATGATGTGCGCAACTTATGTTGATTGTTTTTATAAATGATCTGACGAATGAAATCTGGGCAGGATTTATCTCCTCTCCTTTCAGAATGTTCTATTGTATCCTCTACTAAAGGGGATAATAAAGGAAGCAACAAGGCATCTTCCCTTTAGCTCTAAAAGCTCTTATTATAGCTATGCAGATGGTTTCTGTTCATGTTACTTAGTCAGGAACTGAGGAAAATCTGATTACCTGACATTTCTCGTGTGTGACTCTGGGTCTCCTACCTGTTGGATACACCCAAAACAGCTCATTCAGGAAGCATCTAGGAGGCGTCCGTGTCACATGCCAGAACCAATGAAACTGGTTCCTTCTCTTGTTTGCACACAGCTCTATCTGAATACAATTGAATCACATTCCCTTCTTTTCAAGGTGAATAAAGCTCAGTCGGTTTCACACAAGACTCTTTTTGATATTGTTAGCCATCATGTTGATCATTCACCAAATTACTGACACCGGCCTCAGTTCGTTTTGAAGCTGAGTTTGAACTCTTCAAGTTCATTCTCGTAGATATGAACTGAAGCTCATGTGTCCTGGGGAGGAGTCAGTCTGTGATTTGATCAACAGGTATGTATGACGTATGTATGATGCACAGTTCGTGTGATAAAACATGCCAACCTGGCAGAATTGATTTTTTCAAATGACATAATAAAGGTAAGCGTCAATGTGAGGTGGCATGCAGTGTGCTGGAAAAAGTAAAAGAAAAAAAAAAAAAATCGAAATTCGATCTAGTTTTTTTTTTTTTTTTTTTCCAAAATGAGACAGGAAGTGAACTCACAGAATTTTTTTTGGTCTGCTATCTGCATATATTTCAATATGGTGTACCACAAAACCAGTCAGAATGTCCCTCAGAACAATCACAAGTACCACAGTGTGTTAGTGACGTTAAACTCCAGAGACAGTCTCTGTGTGGCGGATCTAAGCTTGGCTGCCTCACAGGAACTTTGTTTTGAGCGTGATGCTGGGAGAGGACTTCCCAGTGCTGTGGGCAGCTGGGTTAGCACTGCTAGCTTTAATATTCAAACTCTCCTGATTTCCTTTGATGGCAGCTTGAAGACGAGACTTCAGGTGAGGCGATGTTGTGATGAGTGACCTGTAGGAGGAAGGAAAATATATAACCGCCTGCTTCATATTCACTGATCCTTAAAAGCAGCATGACAAAACATGGCTTTGCTCTGCATGACATGATTTAATTACTGATGGAGACTGCCAATCTCTCCTTCACAGGTAGGGTGAAACTACAGTGGAAATGATTTTGAACTATATGAAAATCATCCAAAAGTTCCTGGAGATCAATAAAATCCTAAAACCTCAGAGAGGAGTCATACAATGCTTTTTCCTACAGCCTATAATCACATTATTGTAAACTTTTTTCTTACTGAGGAGAAGAGCAGGAAAATAAAATACTCATGAATCCCAGAAATCAACATGTAATCTACATAAAAAAAAACAAATTATGAAAGAGCTAAAAAGGTTGCTTGTACAGTTCAGTCCACTGAGAGCAGCAGGAGCGTTTCATACAAACCAAACCAGACCCGTATGCAAAAAAATAACTGCACACATCACTACCGACCTGAAGACAGCTGGGTGCTGAGGGCCAAAGCGCATCAGATCCTTGAGTGCCGAATCATGAAGAGACCTGGATGGCAGGGGAGCAGAGCTAAGGGCATTTTCGTCCAGGAGAAAGGAGATGAGGAGGGGCAGCAAGACTGCCACCAGCTGAGGACCTGAAGGGCAAAATACACAAAACATGGGAACAAGCTTCAGATGGGGGAGAATGTTTTATCTGTTAAATATCTCAGCAAAAGCTGGATGGACTTGTACCTTTGCTCAAGGAAGCAAGAACAGCTGAAATCACTGACCTTTAAACAAAATAATTGAATGTAACTTGAATTTATCTACTTGTGTATAACATTTTAGTGTTTTTTTTGTTTTATTGGCTTGACTGTAGTCACAAGGTCTCGTTTACGTTGTCTTTCCTGCTGGCAGCGTGCTCAGTCATATTTGGACAGGGAGTATCAATCCAGAGTGTTTAAACCAGTAATTTAGTCACCTTTAAGTTCTCACAGCAGACACATTCATCTCTCACGCACACCTACAGCCAAATTTGAATCACTGGTTAACCAAACTAACATTTCACAGCTTCTCACTTCAGTGCGTGGTTGTGAAGGGCTGCATGCTGGTTAATCAGGAAGGGAGAACACATCAGATATGCGAGCAGTGAATACTGAGAAGGATTCGCACATTTAGAGCACAAATCAGGCTGCTGCACTCCACCACTATCCTCCTTTGGACAGAGAGCCTTGCTTTACCTTCTTCCATTCTATCATCTCCTGACTCCACCATGTCTCTGCTACAGACTCTACTCACACTGTGATTCATCAGCTGCCTGGATCAAAGCCTCCATCGCTCGGATCCCCTCCAAGACTCCAAGCAGCTCCTGTGGAGTTTGAGGACGACTCCGCTCCACCTTCTGAGGAGGAAGCAGACAAATATATGCTGAAATCACCTGAACAATGCCTTCTAGTGATCATATAGGTTTTTATTTCATTTTCCCTTAGTGTACATGCAAGCATCAGTACAGAAAGAAAATTAAACATATTACAAAAAATAATATATATATTATTAATGAACATAAAGCAACTCAGATACTCATGTATGGTAAATAAGTTTGGTTGGATACCTGGAGGAATCGAATCAATGTCGGACCAAGGGCCTGGATGTATGGGATGGCCACACCGGGCTGAGCCTGAAACACTGTCGTTAGCAGCTGACAACAGTGACTCACAACCTAGAGCAGAGAAGGGAGGAAACACTGTCACTGTCGAACCCCACACTTACTCAAATATCGACTTAGAGGAACATAACTCTGTCCTTAATCCAGAGTTTTACTGGTCTGGAAGAATATGGCGTACCCCAAACTGTCTAGATTAAGGATGTCAAACTCTTTTACATTGTGGGCCCACATTGACTTGAAGAGGGCCGGACCAGTGAAACTATTTTATCTCGCTGTAAAGACGTTTTCCTACATATTTAATCCCTGAGATATTCTAATATAAGAGTTTTATTACATGATAAAGGAATGCCACTATAGTGAATGAAAAATCTGTAGGGACAACTCTTTGATGTCATAAAATTTAAGCACAAGGTGTAAAACTTTGGTAGCTCATTTCCCTAAATGTCCTCTAATCACGAAACACAGTTTTGTTAACTTGCAGAAAATGTCCTGTTTTAATGTGGACCCACTTTAAAAACAAAAACAAAACAAACAAACAAAAAAAGTCTACATTTAATTGTGAAACCTTTCTGCTGCTTAATTCTTTATCTAACCCTTAATTCCTTCGGTGCCGTGTGAAACTGGATTTGGGAGAGTTGGGAAATTATAAGGAGCAAAAACTGTGAAACATATTAAATGAAATTACAGTTAAAAGTTTGAAATTTATGCCCCACATTTTTCAACGCTGTCCAGTGGACTGGATGGAGTTTTTGCTGGGCCAATTGTGGTCCCCGGGCCTTGTGTTTGACACCACTGGGGCGATCGTAGCTCAAGAGTTGGCAGCTCGAATTGTAATTGGAAGGTTGCCGGTTCGACCCCCGGCTCCGACAGTCTCGGTCGTTGTGTCCTTGGGCAAGACACTTCACGTTTCCTACTGGTGGTGGTCAGAGGGCCCGGTGGCGCCAGTGTCCGGCAGCCTCGCCTCTGTCAGTGCGCCCCAGGGTGGCTGTGGCTACAATGTAGCTGCCATCACCTGTGTGTGAATGTGTGTGTGAATGGGTGGATGACTGGATGTGTAAAGCGCTTTGGGGTCCTTAGGGACTAGTAAAGCGCTATATAAATACAGGCCATTTACCATTTACCACTGGTCTAGTTAATGGCAACAGAAATATGTGGCGGAAAAACACTTTGAGGCACAAACTGTATATGAAAGATGGTCATTGCCACACTGTATACATTGTTCCTTTTAAAGAAAACAAACAAAAAGCACTGATTGTCAAAACACAAGGTTGAAATGACTGAAACTGCAGAATGCTGCATGCTCAGTTCATAATGATTTCTCTGTCACAAGTTGTTAGTAAATGAGCAAACCCTACTTTATGCTACGAATTAACTTCACGGTGTATTCAGTAAAACTTGAAATTAGTGACTGAGCTCACAAAGTCAACAGGAAAGTGTTTACTAAGGTTAACAGCAAAGGCGCCGAGGGCTGTTTTTATATAGACCTCTATACTACCTGAGGTCTTGCAGACACTCTCTGGCTTTTAGAATGTCCATCTTCTAAGAGAGGTCATGGTCAGAATATAGCCTAACTATCAGATATTACCAGAGGGTCTTTGGAGTCTATGCTGGTGGTGAAGCGCTGCAGACAGAGCTTGTGCAGAGGCTCAATGGTACAGACATCAGGACCAGCAGATAGCAGGAAGACGGTCAGAGCGGTGAGGAGGCTGACCTTGTCTACAACACAGCTGGAAGGCCCTGAAATTACACAAAGAAACAATTTCAGGCATTCTCTTCAGTGTTTGGTAGTTTAGCATTTTTCTGCCAGTGGCTGTAATTTTTAATCAGTCAGTGTGGAGTCTACAGTTCTCTCCATCACCTCTCTGGCCATAGGGAGTACTGCTAATGAGGACTTTATTATTAGCACAGAAATACCTTACAGCTTTATTGCATAGTGCCTGTAGGTATATGGGTGGCAAATTGAAGATTTTTTAGAAGCACTTGCTAAAACTACAGAGAGCTGCACGTTTGTAAGTTACATTCACACTGTACGTACCACTGTCCCAAAATGTTAGAAGTGTATTTAGAGCTGATTGCAGCAGCAGGTTCCAGGATCCTCGACATTTCTCTTGTCGGCTCATGGGTGAAGTCAAGACGGACTTCAGAGCCTGAATAGCCGCCTGGATGACCACACTCAGACAAGCCCCACCTGCCGATTCAACTGCTGAAGCACCTGTAAGCAAGTTTAACATCATCATTGATATCAAACATGATCACTGAGTGGACAAAATACTTATACATTTTACTGAAGTCCATTTCTAAACTTGCAGAAACACAATTTATTGTTATTTTCAGCTCTGACGGTTTGGCTTTGAAGGAGAGAAGATGTGCTTATTTAAAAACTGAATGAGATGCTGTTAACGTCCACCCGATTAATCCTGACTCTTTTAGTTTTGTTTTTGGTAAATGTCACTTTTATGTATTTATGTCACTTTTATGTGACAATGTCAGTTTAATTATTTACTTTATGTGTATAAAATGCTCTTGGTATAGACGTTTTTACTTTGTTACTTCACAGTTAGTATAACACCCACCTTAGCCACATTAATAACATAAATTATTTATGGACATTACAGTCTAAATTATTTGTCTTAACCTGTTTGCGCGCTGGGCTGGTGGACCAACTCTCTCAGGACTCCCAGCAGCAAGTAGAGGACAGTGGGGAGAATGGACACACTGCCTACAAAGAGGACAGACAGCCATCAAACCAACAACAGACCAATAAAAGGAGATGCATCGCATGTGTGTCCATTTGCATAGATATTTGGCTAGACAAACTGAAGGATTATGGGTATGCAACCTATGCAGATGTGCTCTCCTCCAAAAAACCAACACACAGCCCAGAGCCCTTCAGTAGTAAGTAGCTAAAACTCAAGGGCTCTAATACAACCATGCCAGTCCCTTTATTGTTGTGTTAGCATGAGAAAATGGGTGATTCATGCTCTCACCTTCAGGAGAGCAGATGGACGGCAGCTCAGAAAGCACACAAAGAGCTGATGCTACCAGACGACAGTCGCTGTCTGTCAGAGTCCACGCTGAGCCTCCAGGACCTAAATGCACACCCCAAAAATACTGATAGGTTTATATGTGCAGACGCTTTTATCCGCAAGAATGAAGGAATGCTATTTTGGAATTTTTTTTTAAAAAATTTGTTTTTGACAGTAGCTACAAAAATCTTTGTCTTGTGCTTGTCTAGCCAATCATACACCACTGACAGAGAGTATCTGAAATGAAGTTCCCTTGAGTCCTTCCATTTATTTATTTCTTCTCCCTCTCTGCAGCAGCCCTCCCTGTTCCCATCCATCTCCTTACCAATTGGACTAGTTCCAGCCAGTTTGGGGCTCAGCTGTGGGATTTTCCGGACCAGTACACAGAGGCAGAGCTCCAGAGCACCAAAAACCAGTGAGTGACCAGGAACCAAACCACCAGTGTCTCGCCCCTCCCCAAACTCTGGAAGTGTTTCCTTCTCTGCTGCGCCATCATCCACTAAGAAACATTAAAGTTAAATAGTATGAAAGGAGCATTTAAATTATTCTGTTTGGCAACAATCTAGATAGGTTCAGACATATACAAACTGGATCTAAAAATTACAGATTACAATTATTAGAACTGTTGAGACCTGATGAGAAAGATTCAATGTAGCTGGAAGTTCCAGAAAAAGATAAAAAGTGAAGCTTGCGTTACGATTTTGTTGAGATCAGAAAGGAATTTTTGCCGTCTGGTTGTAAAAATGGTTTATTGCTTCCCTTGGTTGAGAAGCTGGTTTTACTCCTCTAAGAGGATTTATTGAACACAAAAGAAATGATACATAAACGAGTGAGGTATCTCACTATTGGAAGCACTTTCTGGCTTGACCACTACTACTATATCTTACTAAGACAGACCAATCATTTCAAGGACACGGGATCCCCTGATCCCCTTTATAACAGCCCCTGAACAAGACCAGGCATTCTCTGTGTGTTTCTTCCACATCCCAAGGAGGGCATCGCTTATTTTAAAGAGAAAACAGAGTGATATATCTCCCCTGTGCAAAGACAGTGACTTTGGCTGGCTGTGGAGCAGACAAGCTAGCTCTACCATCCAGTGCCTGCTGGGCCAGTAAAGAGCAATCAAAATTAGAGACTGGTGCTGGTGTCAGTTCCATGTAATTTATATGTGCGAGACAGACTATTTAAAAGTAGTCAGGGGACCCTGTGTCCTTGAAGTAACTGATCTAACTTACATAGATGTGGTAGTAGTAGAGTCGGTGTGGTTAGTCACACCAGAAAGCGCTTCCCGTACTGAGATACCACGTGAGGTTTCAAAAAGAAGAAGCAGAATAATCTTTTTAGAATCAGAATACTTTATTAATCCCTAAGGAAATTTTGTGTTTACCTTCAGCACTGTGGCGTTTCTCCCTGATGTGCTCATGAGCAGCAGCTACAATTCGCTGCAATAAATCCAACACAGCGAGCTGAACTGATACAGACTCTCTGGTCACCATGAGTCTGTGGAGGACGCTGAGTAGCTCCACGCTCAGAGCCTAAACAGACAAAGAAAGTCAGCACTCGACCAATGCAGTTTATTAGGAGTTAAATGAGCTTTGAATGACCCTTTCTAGGTGAGCGCATGCAGAGTGAAGCAGTAAACCATGCAACACAGAGAGAGATGACAGCCATTAATATTAATTGAGGTTTTAGGTTTTTGTTGTGCCAGCTAAAAAAAACAAAACAACAACTATTATTTACACTACCCTATATTGCATTTAACTGTACAGAAGAGTCATAACTTCACGTCATTATTCACTGGGAAATAAATACCGCACATATAGAATTGCCAGTCAAATTCAAACCTGTACAATTTAGTTTGGATTCTAGTGTCGAAAGGCTAATGTTTCAAATCGTGTTTACTGTGAAAACTAGTAAAAGCTGTGCCTCACCTGGTCATTTCCAATCTTTGCTCGGGGCCACGAAACTTCCAGCAGCACCTGCAGAGCTCTCAGACAGGAGGTGATGGTCTCCATCTGGTCCTCTGAATGTGGAGAACAGAGAAACTCCACGCTGATCCCTGAATGCGAGACCAACATGATTGGAGTGAAACTATGGAACAGTCTGAATATGGAATTAAAGCAATGTCCAAACATAAAACTGTTCAAAAAGAGTTATAAAAATATGATCTTCTCGATCTATAAAGAAAAGGAAAATATTTAAATTAAGTGAATGTCTCTATTTAAAAACAAACAAACAAAAAATTCATGATGTGATATTATAGTATATAGTATATCAGAAATCTGTTCACTATTTTTATTACAAATTATATCAGTAAGGAAGCTGACTAAATATTCACTGATAATTTATGGCAAAGGGGTGGGATTAAATAAGTGTATACTTCTTCCCACTCCCTTTCAACATGTAAATTAATCAGAATGTTTTTTTGTATGTAATTTGTCTAGTATTTTTTTTCTCTCTTATTTCTTTTCTAAATGTACTTGTATATTGTTCACATGTTGAAATAAATTACCAATCAATCAATCAATCAAAGTCAATACAATAGGACAGAATTTAATACATAAACACATTTTACTCAGCAGTTATAACCAGTTTGTTACCAAGTATGAGGTGCAATCTGTCAGTATTAATGTCTTCCGGACTCTTTGCTCCACCCACAGAGCTTCTGTTTCCCATGGAGGTAGGTGTTGCTGGTCTAGATAGGTTAGCAGGCGCTTCATCTGACATCACGAAACCTGCACACACACGTAAAGTAACAGATACTTTTACATGTATCTGCTTATTGCAATGAAAGAACAGCGGTATTAAGAGTGAGACGGAGGAATACTAACCTGTGCTGTGGAGCCAGAGGGAGGTGGCATGGAGGATGGGAGCCCAGGACGATGTGTAATGACGTCTTGCTTGGCTGACAGTCTCTGCTGTGTAGAAGGAACCTCCTGCATGAGAAAGAGGGAGAGGAAAAAAATAAAGAAACACCATATCTCTCAAAATAAAATTATCTAATCACAGCTGTGGTCCGGATTACTTTATTAGGGGAGAAAAGCTATCTATACCTGGCCCTATATGAAAAAAAGAAATCAAAACAAGTTTATATCCCACCTGTTGCAGGTAGCTGTGATGAGTACTCCTGTGGGAGGGTCAGTAGTGCATAGTCCTGTAGTGCTGCCAGCCATAGACGGCTCAGTGTCGATAGCTCTGATTGGACCAACTTCAGAAGGCCCGCCCCTCCTGACTCAGAGCCTGAGCTGTCACTGGCCAGAGAGGAGACCGATGGGTCAGCTGGTCTATGAGAGCTTTCTTTTTGTTTGCTCCTCTGAACAGCTACAATGTAAACCTGACAGAAATGAAGAAAACCACAGAAAATTGCAGCAATAATTTAATTTATTTTCTGCAGAAATATTTACGATTGATACACAATACTCATTATCTAGATAATATCTTGCCAAAAACAAGATGTTGGAGACATTTGGTGCTTAGGGCTGTTATTAAAAACACTATCAAGTCATTCTGCCTAACACGCAACAAGTTGTTATCAGGAGAATATTGAGGTAAGTGCTATTCGAAACATTATCCCGAGCTGTATCATCAAGAATATTTTAGACACACGAATGGACGTTTGGATTCAAGTCTTTGCGCTACTATTGCTGCAGAAAAAAGCAAAACAAAAAGAGAAGTATTTTTTTCTGCAATAAAACATTTCAATAATGATGTAAGATGACGAGAAGATTCAAAAACGAACGACTAAAAAGGGTAAATACTCACCTCAGCCCAGGCTTTGAGAACAGCCAGTGTCTCCATGGCAGCAGCAGCCTCATTGTACAGCTGGCTTGACGCTTCCCTTCCACTCTGGACCTTAGCCAATGAGGAGACAAGGAGCTGGTGGACACGTCGCAGGTCACGGAGGTCACTGACTACACCACTAGCGATCCATGCACTACACACCTGTAGAGGAAAAGGCAGCATTAAAGGTAACACTTTACATCTCTGTTCATTAGCTGACGACCTGCAGGGCAGACAGAATGACCCGAGCAGCGCAGCAGTGAGGATTATGAAAATGATTACTGACAACTGTTCACCTGGCAGGCTTTGGCAGTAATGTCAGGAGGAGCATCAGCGGTGAAGGCGGGTCTGAGAGCAGCTCCAACCTGCAAACACATACAAATTAAAATACTACAGGACTCTGACACAGCAGATTCTGTAGCATCTTTTCAAATAGAAAAAAAGTCAGGATTTTCAGGAGCCCGTTTACCCCTGTGTAATGTCACCTCTTCTTTTAGTAACTTGCTGTTGATGGCAACTAAAATCAACAGTTCAGATGAGTTACTGATCCTTACATTAGCCTGGTACTGCTCCAGGATCACATGACCAGGAAACTCTGGTTCTGGAATGGCTGAGAACTGTCTGATGATAACCAGGAGTGTTTGGAGCCCTGCTAGTCGCAGCTCATCACTGTGATCTGTTGATGCCATAAACGCCATGCGTACCAGGTCGCCAAGATGGAGGACCAGGAAATCTGAGAGAAACGGGTGAGAGATCAACGATGTCTGAGACATCCAGAAACATAAACCGAGCAAATCCCTGTGAGGTCTTACCAGTGGAGTCATGCAGGCGTCGTTCCTGAGCAAGAGGCATGTCAAAGTGAGCTGGGTCGGCAGTCTCGCACTGTGCTATGATGCGACACACACACTCCATGGCGAAACAACGTGTGGCTGAGCGCAGCGCTGTGAATGGGCCACCAGACTCAGACCGGGCTCTGAAGGCAGAGGAGTCATCATCTTTGCCAGGGTCTGCGTCTTCATCCTCCTGTTTCGACTCCAATGGGGCACGACCATCTTTAACACAGATTTTTAACGTCACAGACGCTATCAGTGACCCATTAACTCATAATCACCAGGTATTATCTTAATCCTCAGTAGTTTTCAAACAAACTGCCAGCTTTTTTCCATTCTACACATTCAAAGCAATCATCAATGAAATATTTCTTTTTCAGCTGACCCCTCCCTCCTTTTTTCTGACAGAACCCAGATTCCATAAAATAAAATTCTGTCCTTTAAAAAAAATATCTTATTCTTTATATAATTTAAGCCCTTTAACTTTTAGTCTGAAAACAGAAATGTAAACTTGAGCTTTTGGGTACTCAAAGAAACAGCTACAGGCTGCCAACCTCCTGAGCCCACCTGTAGTTGCAGACAGGACATCTTTGCAGAGCTTCAGCCAGTGGGCCAGTTTGCTGCTGGTGGCACTCGCTGCCATCATATGAACCAGAGTCTCTTGAATGTCCTTCCTCAGACTGAAGTCTGACTCCTGGTCCAGCAGAATGAACAGAGCACCTTCGAGACCGACCTCTTTTATAGTGACATCTGCTCAGACAGATCGAAAGGATTAGGTGAGCAAAGATGTAGAAGAGAGGTGCGCTGCAATAAACTGCTCATATGCTACAAACAGAAGCAAGTAACTGTGTGTAAGTGAAATTTAATGATAAAACAAAATCAAGCAAATTTCACTGCACAAAGAGAGCTTCACAAGCAATGAAACACACATCAATAAAAACGTGAGATCAACAGAAGTCAGACAACAACAGTGAGCTGAAGGGCCAGAGAATAAAGTTCATTTATTATCAATCCAAACAAAAAAAAATGGACTGCTAACACTAACAAACTGAAAAATGCAGTCCTGTTAAAAAAGAAGGCTGATAATCATCATAGTTTCCATAAAATGTCTGTTTCTTCTCACCAAGTTGCGTGTTGTCTCGTCTTGGGAGCTCTTTGACCAGAGCAATGGCATGCTCAGAGACCTCCAGCGCTTCCCGCTGGACAAGCTGGCGCAAACACGCCACCACGGCCCGGCGCAAACATAGGAACGAGCTGCACAGGTTTGCCTGAAACACAAACACACAGTTCACACACATAACAACTCTACCTGACACTGTACTTTTTCATCAGGGGAAAGCATGCTGCTAAAGACAGTGTTTCATCCAGGAGTTGTTTCCACCAAATCTTCAAGGTCCGCAGCTGCGGACCTTAAAAACAGCCCATCAATATGGAACAGTATTCTCTCAAATAATAACGTTTACAAGTTCCTAAAACTGAGTTTGAGTGGAATACTTTGTTTTGTTTTTAAAAGTCTGGCTAACAGCACAAAAAACAAAACCGGTATATTTTTGGGTTTAATATTCACATTAAAAATTCTACAATTATAGAATATTGTGCTTTTAATCAAACTTTGTTGTATGAACAAACAAAAACAATCTACAAACTAATAGTAGCAACACTTTCTCCAGAGGAAACACTGTGGGGGATAAAAAAACAACGGAGGAACTTTTTGTCAGAACTGCACTTGAGGCTGTTAATGTGTTAGCTGAAAAGCAAACAAAGTGAGAGTAGATAGTAAATTAAGAATAAACACTCAAAGAATAAGAAAAAAAACTTAATTAATACTGTAAAACAGGGAAAAAGGTTAAAATTCTGCAAAACAGAAAACTGAGCTGACAGGATTCATTCCAACAGAATGGTGTGTTCATAAGTGACGAGGAGCTGTGTTAAAACAGAGTGTCAGTGACACAGTGACTCTGGGCGATACGGGCATCTTTTTTGAGATCACATTTAAAACTGTTATTTATAACAAATTTCTGAGCTAGCATACCCTGAAAAATACAACTGTAAAAGTAGTACAAATAGACACTATACAACTACTATACTACTGTGTTAACAGCCTGAGGTGTGTCTAAAAATCTCACTACGCCTTCCTAAGATATGTTCCAATACCTAGCTGATGTATAGATATTTCCACTAACAGTTAAGCAGATGGTGATGTTTGTGGAAAATCAATTTTGTGGTTCTTCCTGGATGCAAAAATGTCTGCTAAGGAAGAACAGCCAAGTCTGAAGCTGCTAATCAGGATCCTGATTAAACAAAGCCACAAAAGCAATCATTTTGTGCTTAAATAAAGAAATAATATAAAAATAATCTAAAATCTTTCCTATCTGTCTAAGTTCTCAGGATATTTATTGTGAAAGGAACTTTGTGTGAAGAGTATTTTTATCGCCCAGACCAAGGTCACAGCAACAGAAAAGTCACAATGAAAAAAAAAATGAAAAAAAAGAGATTACAAAGCTAAAACTGAGAGACAGCAGCTGCGGACCTTGGGGGGGAAAAAAAAAAGAACCTACCAATACGGAATAATCCAACAAGATCTCCTGTAAGACAGAATGATCAAAAACAACACACACTATAAATCTGGACGAACTCTAATTTCGACACAGCAGAGAAACATGGCAGGAAATGCAGTATGCAGAGATGAAATATGAATCCAGTCGAGTTTGGACAAGTTGTGTCTGTCAAACAGGAAGCATGATGATGTTTAACAACATTTTATCAAAACTGAACCCAACAACCCTATAACAGCCATGACCGTGTATAAAACCTTTTTGTACTCAATGTCCCTCTGCGATTAATAAAGTCTCTCTGATAGAATAGAATAGAGAACAGAATAGAATAATCCTTTAATTGTCCCACAAGGGGAAATTTGGTTGTAACAGCAGCAGAATGAAAAACACATATACAAACAAACAGTACACAGCACACATACACAACATACACATTTTTTTTACACATTTACATCAAGGCCAATAGTTACCAAAAACAGAGTTCTGTATAGTTATTAATATTAAATAAAATTAAATACAGATAAGAGGCCCAGGTTGTAGTGTGAATCGGTTGATAAGATAGTGCAAGTTACAGCACTGATGTAAACATCTATGTTTGTTGGGAGCTATATTGATTGTACAGTCTGACAGCTGCAGGAAGGAAGGACCTGCAGAAATGCTCCTTCATGCATCTAGGAGCATGGATAAAGTCTCTCTCTGAAACACCATATTTTAACATATTTTAATAATAAACATCTAGTGACAAATCAGGAAAAAAAATCAGAATATTTGTCAAATATTTTGCAATTATTTGTTCTTTTTACCCCGAGTCACCTCAAATGGGCTGGCATTCATCAGCCTATCAGTCCACTGTTTACCTCAGCTGTCAATATGCCGGGTTTTCACATCTATTTACTCTGGAGGAGGGTGTAAAGCTGCATTTGTGAAAGCAATCTGATTTGTGGCGATGACTCAATTAACCTCTTTTTCAAGGTATCCCTTGAAAAAGAGGTTTTTAATCTCAATGGGATCTTCCTAGTTAAATAAAGGTTAATAAATAAATAAATAAACCTCACTTCCGCCCCATGACAGCGACACTGATGGTGTAATTATGTAATCAAACTGTTTATCATAGGGAAAGTGTCATTTTTAGAGCATTTGAGCCCAATGTTAGCTAGTTAGCTTATAAATAGCTGCTACTTTTACACCCAGTACTTTGTCAGCTATCTGGTGATGGGTCGCATGTTTTATCTGTTGACAGTAACTAACTGTGACAATATAGTAGTAATAAATAAGTATGTTTATGCACATTTTCTTATGTTAGAGTCTTGATTTAAGTTCAGCACTGCAAAAACTCAAAATCTTACCAAGTATATTTGTCTTATTTCTAGTCAAAATTATCTCATTACACTTAAAATAAGACACAATCAGCTACAGGGCAACATTTCAGTAAGCTAAAGGAACTTGTTTCAAGACAGTGAATCTTGAAACTAGAGAAAAACTAGAGATTTTTCACTTGTTCCACTGGCAGATTTTTTCACTTAATACAAGATATTTTAGCTTAAAATAAGTGAAAAAATCTGCCAGTGGAACAAGTGAAAAATCTCTAGTTTTTCTCTAGTTTCAAGATTCACTGTCTTGAAACAAGTTCCTTTAGCTTACTGAAATGTTGCCCTGTAGCTGATTGTGTCTTATTTTAAGTGTAATGAGATAATTTTGACTAGAAATAAGACAAATATACTTGGTAAGATTTTGAGTTTTTGCAGTGAGGACATGAGGCTTGAGGCGAGAAGGAAGAGGAGGAGATGGAAATGATGCAGGAGAGAGTAGTGGTGGATGAGGCAGATGAAGAGAAGGAAATGATAATGCGAAATACAGTGGTGTAATTATTAAGTGGAAAAAAATCCTAACCTTAATGTTCCTGAGTGAAAAACTGATTGCCCTCTAAACCCAATAACTGGCTGGGCTACCCTGGAGCCAGCAAAAACTGCTATCAAGCCTTTGTGATAACTGGCTTCTAGAGCTGTGGAGGGATTTAGAGCCACTCATCTTTGCAGAACCACTGGAGGGTTTTCGAGCATAAACCCCCTTTTTTAAAGTCATGCCACAGCATCTCAATTGGATTCAGGTCAAGATTTTGAGTAGGCCAATCCAAAGTTGTCTTTTTGTTTTCCTTAAGCCATTCAGAGGCGGACTTGCTGATGTGTTTTGATTTCATTGTCCTGCTGAGAAACCCAAGTGTGCTTCAACTTGAAATCACTATTTCACACAGGGTAGATTTGGATTTTTTCCCCCTTAACAATAAACACCATTTAGAATCTGCGTTTCATGTTGACTTGTGTTATTTTTGACTAATATTTACATTTTTTGACGATCTGAAACATTTTAGTGTGACAAACATATAAAAAAAAGAGTTATTTGTGACTGAGGCTTTACAGAAGTAGAGTTTTAAGCTTTGGTGTTTACAATATCAATGAATAATCATAAGGTGAGGTTTAAAAAATATACCTTCTTTGCCAGAAAATGTGATAAATGTCAACTTTTTTGGTCCTTGTTTTCTTTTGTAAATACAAAAAAAGGTTTCTTGACCAGTGTTTCCCAACCACTATGTGCCGCGAGAAATGAGTAGGTACACCTAGGAAGATTATCTGGTTCCAACTGATTAGTACTCTAAATCACCAGCGTGAGTAATAGGCAGAACAATTACATTCTCTTCCACTAGAAACCAGTACAACTACCTGCTATAATTAAATAGAATGCCAACTGCCAGTAAAACAGTCATGCTGTGAGTGAGACAACGCGGCAAGTAATAGCAATAGATAAATATTTGAAAAGAATCTGACCTGGGTCCTGGAGAAAATCCTGACCCAGATGAAGGCCCTAGCATGAGTAGTGGCCAGAAGAAAGCAAAAAAGGTATCCTGGGGACAAACCAAAACCAATTCTGCTATGCCTGGTGCATAGGGAAAAATGATCAATATGCTTTTTGTGACCTTTTTGTTTGGTGGTGTGCCGTGTGATTTTTCTAATGTGAAATATGTGGCGTGGCTCCAAAAGGTTGGGAAACACGGTTCTAGTCAGCTTATAGAAAAGAAAAAGCTATAGAAAGCCATGCCTCCTCAGGTGTACTTACACAGAGTGCAGGTACAAGGCTGGTCAGGTTGACGTGTGGAGGTGAGAACATGTGCAGCTGTTGCAAACAGGAAATGGCCCTGGCCTGAACAAGACAGTCTGGACTGTCTTGCATCACTCCACATGCAACCAGACAGCTGGAGCGCAGACCAGACACTGCTGCGCCATTACCTGGAGTCAAAAACACAAATCACTTACACATCCCTAAAACATTCTCTAATTTTGAAACTGTCCTTGGGTATGACAAAGGGGTTCCATACCCTGCAGGTCTGGGCCCAAACAGGTGATCAGGCAATGCAGGCAGCGTCCTAGGCTGTAGTGCACCTCAGGGTGGGTGGGTGGAGTGGAGAGCAGCAGCCGGAGCACGAGAGTGAACGATGGTTCCGCATGGGTTCTATAAAGACCACCTGACAGGTCGACCACCAGAGAAAGACTGTAGAGAGACCAGGTCTGGACACAGAGATACACAAAAGGTATGACCAGCAAGAAGGGAAAAAAACCAAAAAAAACCCCCAAAACAAAACAGAAACCTGGTCCAGTCTTAACTTTCTCACCTTAAATCCTTTATACCTTGAGACTTGAACAAATCAAACGAAGCACCCTTTGCAGAGCAGAAGGAATGCACATCAAGTTGCCTATTAGCCAACCCTTCTCCTGATTTAAGCAACAGTTGGGTGGGGCTTTTGTGCTCACACCTAGAGCTTAGACTTTAGCTTAGCTTGTTATTCTCCGATGTAAACGTGGTTCTTATATCTTTTACATTTGTACATATAGAGTCAAACATACAGATATTCCCCCACTTGTCCCTAAGCAAGTTGCAGATTATACCAGATACTGCACTTAAAGTGTACCTCTAATTCCAAGTCACTTAAAACAAAGTAATGACTTGCCAATCTCATAAACCAATATTTTCTTTACAGGAACATAAAGAACAAATCAAATGTTTAAAATGAGACATTTTACTATTTCATAATAAACATTTGATATTTCCTAACGTCTATTGTAAAAACAATGGGTTTATCAGATTTGCAAGTCATTGCATCTTGGTTTTATTTACACAGCCTGCCGACTTTTTCAGAATTGGGGTTTTAAGTGTTGCAGAAGTGTAAGCAGTAAAGAAATAGTGCAATTTAGCTTGAAGGTTCCTGTAATGTGGTTTGGTGGAGAACAGAAGCATAATGAAATAATTTATCAAATGTTTTTCTCAATTTTCTCATTCTGGTATACAGACAGATAGATTTAGAAGTGTGTAAGGGTAAGCGTGTACCTGGACCTCGGGTGAGGTGCTGTCCTGGCTCAAGGTGAACAGGACTCCCAGACAGGTGGACAGGTGTTGAGGTGAGCTGATTCCTCCAGTGTAGCGGTATAGCGCCCCCAGAGCCAGGGCATAGCCACTGCGTGATGCCGCATCTCGAGCAGTCTTCAGCCTGCAGACACGATCAACAAAGTCAGCTGTGATATTAACCAACATTATATTCATGAAAAACGTCCAACTCTATTTGTTCTAGTCTCCAGGGACTGCTTTTAATTCATTTAACACAGCCAATATCCAATGCTAGAGTATGAAAGAAAAACTACAGGTTTTGGTAAGGTACAGGTTAGTGGTCATTTAGTGGCCTATTCTGCTCTTGCATAATTTGAAAAAAAAAAAACCCCCAAACAAACAAAAAACATATTTACATTAAACAGGGTCGTACAGGAGATTAACTGAGGTGTTGCACATAGATAAACATTTACTATTGAAGACTGAAAATCATGCAATAAGATCAGTGAAGTCCAGGAACAAAAACGTGAAATTGGGACACTAAAATCCCACAGCTGCAGTTTTCTTTTTTTAAACGACAGACATCAACTGTCATCGTTTCCTGTCTTGAACACAGTGTGATATCTTTGGGTCCAGACTCATAGCCACAGCTATGTGAAATTTGTTTTGAACTATTTCTGGCTTATTATGCAACTTCTGTGTGTTTCAGTATATTTTTGTATCATGACCTACTTTGTTTATGCTGTTGCTCTTTTAAAGAGAGCACAGATCCAGATCAGTTTCCTGGACGTTTTTGCCTTTCCCCTGCATTCTGTGGCAAGAACTCCTAAAAGAACCAACTAACTAAAAAACTTGAATTTTGACTACTATAACTATTTTCATCAGTGGGATGAAGACAAGTGTAAGAAGTGGTACACAAAGCTATGATTTAACATCTGCCCACCTATCAAAGCAGAGCAGGGAGATAGAGACAGTGAACCCTGGATCTCCAACCACTTGAACCAGTCGGGCTAGACCTTCAGCAGCCAGGCAGCGTAGCAGAGGACTGGTGCTTTCCAGTGCCCCCAACAGGAGCGACAAGGCTGGGGGCCGGATCTCCTCAGGCCCCAGAGAGCCCCGATTGCTACCTTGATGCTGAGGAGAGGTTAGTTATGGTTATTTCGTGATAAAGTCATGAATTGTGAAAGGTTTATGTTTTTCAGAGACTGGAGCAAAGTTATGCTTAAAAAAAATTTGTGATGCACAATTACTTTTTTTTTTTTTTTTTTTTTTTGTAAATGGACATCTTGGTGATGTTAAAAAAAATGAGACTCCTAACAGTCTGTAAAGTAAGTATTGTCTCTCTAAATGTCACTCTCCAGCACGGGTGTCAAACTCCAGGCCTTGAGGGCAGGTTTTAGATGCGTCCTTGATCCCACGCAGCTGATTTAAATGGCTAAATTACCTCCTCAACATGTCTTGAAGTTCTCCAGAGGTCTGGTAATGAACTAATCCTTTGATTCGGGTGTGTTGACCCAGGGTGATATCTAAAACCTACAGGACACCGGCCCTCGAGGCCTGGAGTTTGACACCCCTGCTCTACAGTCTCTTGAATTTTCTACAAAGAGATGCTGTGACCCCTGTGGTTGGCCCTGAGAGCTTTGCCTCAATACCACTCTACCCTGTCTGTGTTGGCAGACCACTCCAGCTTGTGATCCAGTTGAACTCCCAGATACTTGTAAGGATGTGACTATTTCGACATCAGTCCCACCAATGCAGACAGGGTCGGGATCTGTTCCTGCCAAAGTCTACCACCAGCTCCTTTGTTTTGGCCACATTCAGCTGCAGGTGATTCACCTCACACCACCACCTCATGAAGCAATCAATCAGTCCTCTGTACTCCTCTTCCCATCCCATGTCCATACTTCCAATAATGTCTGTGTCGTCAGAGAATTTCTGGAGGAGACAGGTTTCTGTAATATACTTTAAGTCGGCCGCATAGATGGTGACAAGGAAAGGGGACAGAACACTTACCTGGGGTGTTCCTATGTTGCTGTTCAGACTCTCAGACACAGTCTGTAAGATGATCAATGTCACTGCCATGTGGTTCATACAGGGCATTCCAGTTGATGGCTTCCAAAGCCCCACAAAGTGTCTCCCTAGCCCCCTGAGACCACCTCTTCACAGTTTTTACAGTCACTGACGTCCGCTGAACCACTGGCCTATATGCTGCTATGAGCAGTACAAGGTTGTGATCTGACCTGTCCAGTGGAGGGAGGGCAGTGGAGGTGTAGGCATCTCTGACAGTAGTAAAAAAATAGGTCCAGTGTTCTATTGTCTCTTGTGGTGCATTTTACAAACAAACATCTTGTTCTCAAGTTATCGCAATCACCGGATTCTTACAAAAACGTACTCTGACCCTAAGGGGGAATGCACTGAGATTTAAACTTGTCTGAGATTTTTAATAAATGTACCTTGTATTAATTTAAATTGATCAATTTAAAAATCCAAGGCGACTTCCTACTTGAGTTATCACATTCGCAAACTTAGGTGTCCACGCCACCTGCCCATCAACCTTTTAGAACTGAGCGGTAAAAAAATCAACAGTAATAGCAAACACAGTTAACCAGCTAACTACACAATATGCATCTTGGTCCTGAGAGTGGTATGCTGATCTCTTGGGTACTATACAATACACATGCGTATTGTATAGTGCACTATTACGGAGCATAGAAAGTGCAGTTTAGTGTGCATCTCATCACTGCCTTGCAAATGCAAGATTGCACATGAAGTGTAAGGATGAGCACAAAAGATTAAAAACAGAATAATGGCAACTGTTCACTTAAACATCAGGGTTTTCATTAATACCGGTTTTCTGGAAGATACACAGGGGTTACGCAGTTGCAGTACCTTGAGCAGACTGCAGAGGGCAGCACAAAGGTGAGTCTGGATAGTCTGCTGGCGTTGACCCTTTAGCTGGTTCACCGTTTCCACAAACTGCTCCAGTATCTTCACCCTGACACACAGGACTCATTATTCCACAGCTTTCTAAGCTTGGCTTAGAAAGCTTATCTATCTGGCAGAGCTGCACCAAACTGTAGCCCTAACTGAGAACAAAAACCTGCATCTCAGATTAGGACCGTGTCCTTCTAAAGAGTACAAACTTGTTGTAATGTTCAAAGAGAAAGCTGTGAGGGTTAAACTATTATAGCTCTCACCCCCTGGGGCAAGTTTTAGACATAACTGTATGTGTTCGTCACTGATGTAGTGGTGCTTATAATGCCAAGACTTTCTTCAAATATAAAGAAAGAAAATAAATAAGAATTGTAAAATGTGCAGAAGTGCTGCCTTTATTGAGGCAGCTTAAATTTTTTTGCTGTGGTTTGTTATTACAACAACATTAAGTATGCAAATGAACAGCTAAATAAATACACCATGTCCTTCTCGTGTCAGTCTGTGCTGGTTAGGCTGTCAGAGGTCGCTTACCTCTGAGCAGAGATTATGTGAGGGAACACGGCTCCAAAGAGATGGATGGAAGTGGTAGCCAGAGCGACAGGGGATGGAAGAGGAGCGGGAGCTTCGTAGCCCCTCTCACACAGACTGAAGGGGTCATTGTCCAATGATCCTCCTCCCACACTGCTACTGTGGAGCTGCAACATAAAAATAAAGCAGTCTTTCTGATTCTAATCCTCAGACTTGTCAAGTTTCTCCCCCTTTGAGCCATCACTGTTAAGAGCTGGGCTGAAGCTCACCTGTTCTTCGATGTATCTGTGGTCAGTGTCATGGAGGGCAGGGCCAGCCAGTGGTAGGTCGTCACAATGACAGAGGGGAGGCAGCAGAGAAAGCTCTGAACATGTCTGATTCAGGTTGTCCTGACCTGACACATCAGACACCAGCTGATTCATCACCAGCCCAAAACTCTCTGTAGTTGGAGAAGAAAACCGACTCACATCAACTACTGCTGCAATCTTTTTTTTTTTTTTCTTTTTTTTTTTGGCCTGTCCCGTTTGGCTCTTTTGCCATCAGAATTGTTGTCTAAAGGCAAAGAAAGATGCCCAACGGATTTACTTTACCAAACTGACCATCCCAGCCTTGCCGTAATGGTCCATTTGATTCACCTTTTATTGTTTATTTTATTTTCACTTACTGAATACGGGACAGACTTGACTGGGGGAAAGAAGGGGAGAAAGAAAGAGGGAAAGAGAAACAGCTGAGAAGAGGGACGGGGGAGAAGGGCAAAAGACAAAAACCAACAGAACGGGCAGAGAAAAAAAAATGCATATATCAATCACCTGGGTCACCTGCTGAGAAAGAAAAAAGAAAGCAAGCAGAAGAGAACAAGAGTAATAGAATAAACAACATCACAATGATATATGGGAATATGACAGTAAATACTAAATGTTAAACATTATTGTGCAGCACATAAGATCAACAGAACACAGTGTGCTTTGAGGTAGGAGCCAAAAAGGGTGTAGTTTGTGGGTGTGATCACCCGTGTGTACACCTGTGAGCATGGACGCGCTTGTTTTTTGTTTTTTAAAAGGTTCCTTCATGTAATAATCTGCTAGAGGGTGTGGGGGGGCCACAGCCCCGTCCTCCAGGGCGTGAAGCAGGTGTGGAGGAGATCAAAACTCCAGACATCCAGAGGCCCCCAAAACACAAAAGACCAAGGAAGACCAACAGAGGGGCAGCTGCGCCACTGTCCCGGAAAGAGCTGAGGAGAGTCCCAGATGAGGGCTCACTCAGCAGCCGCGGAGCAGAAGCCAGGGGGAGTTGCAGTGACGCGCCCGTGAGCTCCGCCGGCAGCCAGCTGCGCCTGAGTGACCGAGCCCCAGGCCGAGAGGCCGGGGGCACCCCACCTCCAAAGTGGCCCGAGCGAGCCCCAGGCTCCAGGCCCCGATAAGCGGCCGCCAAGGAGTGAGCCGGTGTGTACCTGGACGCCCATCCCCGGACACAAAGAACCACCAACGCACCGATGTCTGAGGGGGTCCGCCACTGGCAGGGGAAGTGGTGGTAGGGGGAGATAGGCCTCCAAACCTTGGAGGGCCTGAGATGTCCCCAGAGAGGTGGCGCCTGACACCCAACCTGACATATAGACACAGACATACAGGCACACACAGATACAAACATCCATTCCCACCCTCATGCTCTCATATGCACTTACTCCACACTCAACCAACGTGGAGACAGACATAAAGAGACGTTGTACACACGATCACACTCCCCAAGCGTACTCTACAAACCGGGTCTAGGTGCCCCCGCCCCTGGAGGGGGGAACTGCACCCAGACCCAGGTGGTGTTTCCCTTTTCCCTGCGGTGGGGGGAGGCAGACCGCCCCGACTCCGCAGCAGCAGGTTGTCCTGACCTGACACATCAGACACCAGCTGATTCATCACCAGCCCAAAACTCTCTGTAGTTGGAGAAGAAAACCGACTCACATCAACTACTGCTGCAATCTTTAGCTACCCATTAGTGTCTACAGGAACTGTTAGATATTGAAGTTCTGCAGATATGTGAAGTGACAATAAACACTGGACAGTGTGTCTATAAACACTGTCCAGGTACTCTGTTTTCTCATTTTTGCCAAACTTTTACCTTCAGTAATCAGAGCTCAAAGGTTCAGCTTCAAAGTAAAAATTGCACCTTTGAAGGAAACCTCCATTTACAGTTCCAGAACACCAAAAAACAATATTCCTGAAGATATTCCTTCACCTTTACCAGATACATTCAGTGGGGCAATTTAGAATAATGCTGCAATGGCAAAAATGAGCAGATGTGAGTGGAACGTTATGTCGGTAATATAACAATATGCTGTTGTTGTTTTTAAGACACTACCAGCCAACTCATTTGAATTCTAACAATCCCTGTTCCCCAAAAAGTTGGGACATAAATAAAAACAGAATGTAATGATTTGCAATATTTTATTCACAACAGAACATAGAAAACGTATCAAATGTTTTAACTGTGAAAAGAAAAAAAAAACAACCCCAAAGTAATGTAACTTTGAATTTGATGACAGCAACATGTGTCAAAAAAAAAGTTGGAACAGTGTCACTGTGCCCAGTGATAAACCACTGGGGCATAAACATCTGGAAACGGATGAGACCAGCTGCTAGACTTTTGGGAGAAAAATGTTGCCCCCATTCTTGACTGACACAGGATTCTAACTGATCAATAGTCCCGAGTCCTGTTTATTATATTATTTATTTCAAAATGTTCCAGATGTTTATAACTGGTCAAACATCTGTACTACAGGCAGGCATCTCTTCAGACTCTGTGAATCTTTAAATATTATGAGCTTTATTATGCTGTAATCTTTTGCTACCCATCACTGTCTACAGGAGGTTATACAGATATGTGACCCAAGTTTTTGCAATTTTGCATCGAGGAACATTCCAATGAAATTATTCAAGATTTGTAGATTTCTCAGTTTAAACATTTGAAATGCTTTCTAATGCATCCTCTTTCTTTTTTTCTTTTTTTTTAAATTAACATTTTACAAAGTAGGGACTGTTTTCCAACATGGGATTGTGAGAGCAGAACAAATAAATGTGTCAAAGACAAGCAGATCAAAAGGAACAAATAATGTACTAACAAAAATAAGTAAGTAAGCACACTTTTTATGCTTGTGTTTCTCAGAGTTTAGGGTACATAAGTTACCATGAAAGAAGAATCTATATGTTTTTGATATACAGGTGAATCCTTAGGAGTTGCTCACAACTGGTCCTGAAGACGGTGACTCAGGTGGAAAGCTGGATGTATTCAGCTGGGAGTTGCGTTACTAAAAACTAATATGAACCTGAAATCTGTGTGTAATGGCTGAGCTATTGGATGTCTAGAACAACATAAATCACTTATTGGATTATGAACTGTCTGTCTGTTAACATATTTATCTGAACCTAATATTATGAAATTGAGAAAGTAAATGAAAAGATCTGCTAAAACTAGAAAAAGTTGCATTTCCTGCAAAAATGCAGTGTGAATGCCATGTAGTGGAGTCTGCTGAAAACAGCTGAAAAGCGGTGTAGAAGCAGAAGTGCTTGCTGAAGATGGCTGTATATGTGAAAGGATACACTGAAGAGTGTCAAGAAAACAGAGTGCATGCAAGAGGGGAAGATGTGTGGCAACCGTCACAGGTAGGATTCGAACGTTTGCCACCGGGTCTCACGGCAGCTGCTCAACCAACTGAGCCTAACGAGTTCTGGTCCCAAACAAAGATATGATGAGAGAAAAAATGTGCACTGTGGAGCAAAGCTGAAATTTGCTGAAAAGAGGTGAAGAAGCAGAACTTTGTGCTGAAAACAAGTGAAAAAGCTGAAGTTTTAGCTGAAAAGGGGTAAAGGAGCTGAAATTTGTGCTGAAAAGAGGTGAAGAAGCTGACAATTCTGCTAAAAAGTGCAGAAGAGGCTGAAATTTGTGTTGAAAAGAGTTGAAAGTCTAAAATTTCTGCTGAAAAGAGCTTAAGAATCTTGGATTTGTGCTAAAAAGAGCTGAAAAAACTGAAAATTGTGCTGAAAAGAGTTAAAACAGTTGAACCGTTTACTGAAGAAAATGTTGCCATAAGCAGTATTTGAACCCGGCCCTCCTGCTCTGAGAACGGCAGCTTATCTCACTGAGCTAAGACATGGCTCAGCCCGGCAAGCTAAACTTGTGATCACACTGATAATGTGCTCCCTGTCAGCAAAAATCAGCCAAAAAAAAAAAAAAAAAAAAAAAAAATGGCATAAAAGCTTAATATCTCGAAAAGTATAAAAGTTATGAGCACCAAAAGACATAGCAGGCATTAGCAGAAGGAGCAGAACAGTTTAAAGTTTGAATGGTGAAAATCGGCTGAAAACTGAGGGAGTAGTTAACCAGCAAAGGTCGGAGCAACTAGAATAAGGTAGAAGAATAAAGAACTAGAAAAAGTTGCATTTCCTGCGAAAATGCAGTGTAGTGGAATCTGAAAAGAGCAGAAGAAGGAGAACTATGTGCTAAAAACACTGTGTTGAAGCTGCACTCTGCTGAAAACTGCTTTATTTGAAAGGGTACACTGAAGAGTGTCAAGAAAGCAGGGAGAGTGAGAGGAGGGAAGATGTACGGGGAGGACCACAGGTAGGATTTGAAGCTGAGCCAAACTGGTTCTCAGGTGACTGAAAAGAGATGAAACTGAAAATTGTCTTGAAAAGAGGTGAAGATGCTGAAAATTCTGCTGAAAAGAGGTGAAGAAACAGAAAACTGTTCGGAAATGAGGTAAAGAAACTGAAAATGTTGCTGAAAACAGGTCAAGAAGCTAAAAATTCTGCTGAATAGACATGAATCAGCAGAATTTCTGCTGAAAAGAGGCGAAGAAGCTAAAATTTGTGTTGAAAAGAGTTAAAAAAGTTGAACTGTTTATTGAAATTTTTTTTGTCATAAGTGGGATTTGAACCCGGGTCTCCAGCTCTGAGAACGGCTGTTCATCTCACTGAGCTAAAACACAGCTCACCCTGGCGGGCAAAACCAGTGATCACACTTGTAATGTGGTCCATTGATTTTAATGGGCCAAAAAAAAAATGGCAAAAAAAAGCTTAATATCTCGAAAAGTATAACAGTTATGAGCACCAAAAGATATAGCAGGCATTAGCAGAAAGAAAGAAAGAAAGAAAGAAAGAACAGTTTAAAACTTGAATGGTGAAAATTGGCTGAAAACTGAGGGACTAGTTAAAGAAATTGGCAACTAGAATAAATTTTATTCTAGTTGAAAAATTGCATTTCCTGCAAAACAGACTGATGAGCAGTCAGAATTAGATCGCGGTGAGAGGCGAAAAATGCCGTTTTTTGGTGTTACAAAACGTTGTGTAACTCAGAACGTAGGTGGGATAGAGGCATAATTCTTGTACTGGGTGAATCAGCAGACTTTGGTGTACTTTCACTGCTCTTTGTACCTCCGTCGTGGAGATATGACGAGAGAAGAAACAGCTTCATTTTCAGAGTTAGAAAACTGAGAGAAGGACAGATTTCCGCCCCTCAAACAAACGTAATTCATGGCTCAACGGTAAGATAATTGTGAAAACTGCTTCCACTGTGAGTGTCAGCAGTGTCTGAAGATATATTGGCACAAGCCTCATGTCTTAACTTCGTTTCATTAAGGAGATATGACAATTTGAAAATCCCTCCCGTTACAGGATTTCAGCACTGAGTTTCACAACCTCCCCATAGACTTTGAATGGGGAATTTTCAGACCTTGTGTCACTTCGAGGCAAATTGTGAAAAAAACGTAACTCGCACGATAATGATAGTGACACTGTCTTAAAGCCAACAAAAATACCTACGTTTTGATGTATAATTTGTGTGGGTTCAGCGAACATTGAGTAAGCAACAGGAGTTTGTTCGTACATGAAGAAGGGATTCAGAGCTTAGAGTGCACGCACTCAAACTCTCAGTCCATAGCAACGATAACAACCCATGCAAATCCTCATAATTCATACAAAAGTTAAAAATTAATTTAAGGGAAACGGTAGAACTTATGGAAAAGCTGAATTAGACAATAGTAGCAGAAGGACAGGAGAATAGTTTAAAGGTGGAATGGTGGTTCTAGGTGAAAGTATGTGGAAGTAGTTAAGCTTCAAATAATGCCACTTAGAGCATTTTATGGGATGTCTGCCATTCACTTCAATGGGAGCAGAAACTGGATGAAAAAATTAATATAGCAAAAAATATAACAGTTATAACAACCAAAAGATATAGCTGGAAAGAGCAGAGCTGACAGAAACTGTAAAAATTTGAATGGTGATAATGGCATAAAAACTGGGGGACTAGTTAAGCGGCAAAAAACGTACGGAAGCAACTAGAAAAAGAAAAAGAAAGAATAAAGAGAAACAGGATCCCAATAGTGTGAATGCCTGTGAGGCATTCACACTATTGGGATCCTGTTTCTCTTAATCAGGTCAGGTCCTTAGTGTGGCAATAAGGACCTGACCACATAGTTCATACTTTTGACACACTTTGTTCCCCAGTTGCTGCTTTTCCAATCCCAGGCTGCAGCTTTTCAGCTGCCAGCGACACATACACATCAACCCCCAGATCCCAGCACACTCCTTTGAACAGGGTAGGCCACAGCCTGCCACATACCCCCATCGCCCGATCTAGGCCGGGGAGTCGTCCAGCCTAGCCTACCCACCCCCAAACATCTGCGTCCCCGGCCCATGGACCAGCGGCAGGGATGAGTGGGACCAGGGGTCCAACCGCATCACCAATGTAACGGGAATGACGGACCCGACCACATACTTCACTGGTTTACACACTTTATTTCCCGGTTGCTGCTTTTCCAATCCTAGGCTGCAGTCTGCAGATGTGCCCAAGCCACACCCTGCCACAATTGGTTTTTAAACATCCACATAAAAATATATATAACTGAAATAATCAATATATTTTTTGTAGCTTTGTCTATAGGGTTATTCATGGATGCAAAAAAAGAAGAAAAATTGTGATAATAAAAGGCAGAAACAAGAGACTTTAATCAAAGGAAAGGAAAGAAGGCAATGAGATACAAAAAGAGGACAACAGGCAAAAAGATGCAAGTCAAAGGAAATGAAAAGAAGAAAGAAAATAAGTGCAAAACAGTATCAGAGGTGAAGCATTACCCTGGTAAGTTTGTGGATGCAGTAGAGCAAGCAGCTCATATACTCTCAGCCTGTAGACGATGGACCAGCTCTTAACTGAATTGCCATAAGACCTGAATAGAGCAGGCAACCTGGAGACATAAATAAATGGATACTAAGACTATATAACTGAAAATGACATTAAACAAATTTTTTAACATACATTTAAACAATTCTATACAAGTAAAACCAACGAGGCACTAACTTGGTAAGCAGAGCCACAGCACAGGTTAATGGTGTGAGTAGACGGCTGATGACTTCATCAGTCACAAGCTCTCTACAGTGCTGCAGCAGGTTCTTCATCGCTGTTCAGACACACAGTTGAGAGAAATTTTAACTTTCTTTCTTAATCACACACACACACACACACACACACACACACACACACACACACACACACACCTACCTCTCTTATGGTGACATCTAATTGACATCTAATTGACATAATGCTTTCCCTAGCCCCTTACCTTAACACTAACAATGAAAAATGAATGCCTAACCCCTACCTAACCATAACCCAAATTTAACCCTGTCACTGAAACCACATTTGGAGTCTCAAAAATGCCTTTCAACTTGTGGAGACACAGATTTCTGTTTGGCAGTGAGTGTACCAACCACTGAGTGCTCCAGAACGTCCTTCGAGTGTAACCTGCCACGTGAAGTAGTCCCCACGTCGGAGCTCCATCTCCTGCTCACGAAGTGAAGCAGGAAACACACATCTCCACAGTAGAAGCAGGCGGGGCAGATGGTGCTCCACCACAGCTGGACCTATAAACACAGATTAATACACAAGGCACAACAAATTCCTATCAAATCTTTCATCTCTCCAGATACAAGCTCTCCAATCTACCACAGGGCCTCCTCAGAACACCTCAATGTAGAGGAGCAGCAGCTCTGAGCGCATTCTAAATAACTGAATTCCTTACTGTGTTGCTAAAGGAAAGCCCATCCACCCCTCAGAGAAAGCTCATTGCTTGTATCTGAGATCTCATTCTTTGGAACTAACAATAATAGTGCTAATACAGTTTGACGGATTTATTGCATTTCTCACCCGAACATTTGAAACACTTTTATAATTCAAAAAAAAAAAAAAAAAAAAATCATTACACTTATCTGTTTTAATTTAAGAATGTTCTGCTGGTCAGTTACAATAAATTGGAGATTTGGAGCAACAGAGAGAAAAAGCAGGAAGTGGAAGTAATTATTAGGCATGTTTGTCTCACCATCCACTTCCCTGCCTACTCTGCTGGTGCATCAACAGCAAACTACAACCTATAAAAATTTACCAGTCAACAGCTGATGGTAGAAACAGGTTACTGAATAAACTCTTTGGTGTGACAAGGGATTTAATCAAATAAAATGTTAGTTCAAAGTTTAATATTATATTGTTATATTAGAGAAGAGGAGATTTTATTGTGGTACTAGATGAAATGATGTCAGTCATGGGGACCTGTATACCATGAATTTCTTTCAGGGAAAGCAAAACCTTTCAAATACTAATATCCCCTAAAGAAGCTGCAATCTGTAAGGGCATGCTTCTACTCCATCTCAAACACAATGGTAATGAAGATGTTTGCAGATCTTCACAGTTTCCTCTGGTATGGTGCAAGAAGATTTAGAGTGTAGTTCAGCAGTTTTACCCAACGTGATTAAAGAGGAGATGAGCAGCCAGCCAGCCTGAGTCCTCTGGAGAGAAATCTGACTGTTCTGAGAGGCTGAACGGAGGAGGTCTTCTGCCAGATCCAACACCATCTACACACATAGATACACAACATAAATAATAACAAAGTGGAGCTATCAAACAAACTCATAAACAGGATTTCAGCAATAAAAGTAGTAGCCATGAAACTGTTTCAAAATAAAATTGACAAAAGCTTCAAATCACTCTAATGATGATGTGGTGATGCAATTCTGAAGATGTGTATGGCAAAATGTTCAGTGTAATAATGTGGTGCCAGTGTACACACCTTGTCCTTGGTGTGTGGAATTCCAAGTGGGCAGTGCTGCACTGCTGCCACCAGGGCAGCAATAGCAGCTCCATACCCAGCTACAGCGTCGGGTGAGGATTTCAGTGCCACTAGACGTTCGACGCAACAGTCCAGGAGGAGAGAGCAGTGAGACGGCATAGCCATGGCAACGCAGCGCAGGCACCAAGCAGCAGCCAGCCTGGCCAAGGTGGCTGGGTGAAGGAGGACAGAGATCACCGTGTCCAGGAGGGCTGGATGCATGAGTGGGAGAGACAGTCAGTCATACGCTGAGATTTTGCAGGACTTACGTCCACCTTTGTGAATACATTTGTAAATCACATTTCTTACATCACAACAAGTATTTTATTTGCCAGCTACTCTGAAAAGTAATCAGCTGCAGTGAGATGGATGTACTCCAACTTCACCATCTTAAGCTGCGATGGTATTAGGTTCTTCTCTGTAGGTTCAGTGTGCTCAGGGTATAGTGCAGTGGAAATGCTCCCAAAATTTTGAGATATATTAGAGACATTAACCAATATAAAAAACAAAACAAAAAAAACACTGTTGTGCTTTGTTCTACCTCCAGTATGACCATCTCAAAGTCTTGGGAACATTTCCAGCTAGAAGAGGAGCACCCTTAATCAGCAATGTACAACTGGAGTTAGTATCCACCTCACAGCAGTGTGGAAGATGTTGCATAATATGTGATGCATAGAGAGACACAGAGGTGGTTACAAAGAAAGAAACAAAGAAAGAAATATCTAAATTAAAACTGCAAGCAGTGATAAGAGGGCTTTTGCACTTTGGTGCACACCCTGGCTTGCTGTGGTCGAGCTGTGTTGCGATCCACCTTTGCTATAACTGAGCCTGGGAACTCATTGTTGTGGGCAGACTGATGGTCTGCTATGCCCACTAAATGGTGGTGGAGAATACCCACTAATTATGCATCCGCTCCTATATATATCATGAACAGAACTACCAATGAATTTTATATACATGGGATGATAAGATGTTCATTAAAGTACAATAGAAATGTTTAATTTTTACTGTGAAACATCATCAGTGTTTGAAGTTTATTCATGGTATCACGGACACGCCCTTCAAAAAAAATCTCTTAAATCCCAGGAGGAGTTTGAAAAAGTACAAGTGGTGGGAAATGCAAAAAAGATGTCAAAATCAACTATTAAATTCAAAATGGGGGACTTATGGCTGGTCGGGTTTAGGACATCAATCCAAAATAATTTTTGTGTCTCTTAGGATGTTACATGGGTGTGCCAAATTTCGTACATGTATGTGAACGACAGAGGTGGAGTTAATTGTTTGCAAATTTATAGGCGCTATGGAAGCATTCTGCACTGCACACATCTAAGACCAATAAAATACACAAGTTTTCACAAGACCTGATGTATGTGCAAAAATTTTTTAATGGGATTTTGAGCATGGTTAAACTGTCAACAAGGTGACTCGTTTCCCTGAACAACAATAAACGGAGCAGATACAATAAGCCTTTTGCACTGTCAGCGCTCAGGCCCTAATGAGTGTCTTTAACACTATAGAAAAACACATCTTGCAGACCTGTGGTAGTGTCTGTGAGCAGGGGGGCCGCAGAAGATCCCAATCCCTGAACCAATGCTCCCATTTCCAGCAGGCAGCAAACCAACATGTGCTGACTGGCTGAGACATCTGCAGACGAGACTTTGGTCTCCACGTTCCTGTCAGTCAGAGCAGCATCTAAACACACATCATCAAAAACATGCATACTTTTACTAACACTTAATAAATAATGACACTGTAAATCAAATGGCTTCAGAAGCCAGTTACACCAAATATGGATATGGATGTTATTTCCTTTTTTATTTAGCACATTTTACTAAATAAATCTGGCAAAACAATACCCCAGCAACCCCAGCCCCATTTTCACCTATATAAGGTGATTCCTGTGCATCCTACAGGAATTTACAAGTTGATAATAACTTCACTGAAAAATTTGATAGGTGATGTGTCATAAAAGCTCAGATTCTCCAACATTCAGAAATGAAGGTCAAGATTATCACTGTAAGACTGTCAACGTTGGGGGGGGAAAGTGTTGCTGTTACTTTGTTTTAGCTACTGGCTGTACTTTGGAATACAGTTGTTCTCACATCAGGTTTCAGGGGTGTTGCTCCCAAGAGACAGTTGTATTTGTTTGAGTAACACAGTGAACTTAGCTTCACATTTGGCCTAAACGTACCACAAGGTTGTTATTTATAATACTTTTCATTATCAAAATGGAAAATATTCATAATATTTGGATGATTCTTCAGCTTCAAATGTTCAAAAATAGTGGGAAAAAAAGAGTTACTCCCAAAAGTCAAAATAAATTCTAGAGTTCAGAAAAAAACAAGGTAACAAATCTGATACAGCAAAAATTCACATCTGAGAAGCTAGTACCTGTAAAATTGTTTATATTCATATGCAGTGACTTTAATCAGTTGGTACAACTGATATTTTCCTATATGATTTTTAGCATTATTTCCATAATGTTCCTTCAGGAGCTATTCTAGCAATCATAACATGCTGTTATTGAGTGAATTATATATATATATTTAATACATTTGTCTAATACAGAGAAGACAGCCATATACAGAATTTCCTTTCACCATGCTCACCAACTGCTCGTTTCTGTGTGGCCACAGCGAGACAGAGCTGTTTTACAGCGTTGATCTGGGCCTTCTCTCCCAGCAGAGACCCCAGAGTGCTCCTCAGGATAAAAGAGACACACCGACGCGTCACTGCAGCATCAGCTGGTGTCTGCGTTGCCCTGACGTGTGACGCCAGCTCCATCAGCAAGGACAGGAAAGCAGGGAAGTTGGCTTCAAGCCAGGAGCTGCCCAAAGTGGAGACAAACACCACGTAGGCCTGAGAGGCAGGGGAGAGTGAGTTCACAACAAACATCTAAATAGCATGATTCCATGCTGTCACTGTGGTTCACCTGTGTAACTCCGATGCGGACGTCCTTGCTGACAGAGCTTGTACCCTTGAGCATGTCTCCACTGGCTCGGAGAAAACCCCCTCCACCCCGCAGAAACCCTCCAGACAGTAATTCCATGACCTCCTCCAGAGAGCCTTGACTCCGAGCACCCTGCCTGGGGGCTGCAGGGGAGGAGGGGGGCAATAGAGTTTATTGATCTCATATATGTGCAAATAGCTGTCTGAACATACATGTAAATGCCAACGTGGAGGGTTGGTAATTCAACTCACCCAGCAATTACAGTGTGAGACTGCAAATCTAATAAACACTGGGAAGCTCTAACTGCAATTGTACAACTCCAATAATGTAATCTAATGGCCAATTAAATTACATAATAATATGTAATCTGTGAATATGTCTTCACTGACATACTGATTGTTGAACTTGTCATCTATTGTCATAACCTGATGCAGAGAGCTGCTTATTTATAGGTACAGTGCAGCGGGAGGAAAAAAAATAATTTTTTGTAAAAAATACAAAGTAGCTTTATTTATTTTTTGGGAAGCTGAGTTCAGTTTCACACCCAGTAACACCCAAGAATGATTACTGCTAGATTGGTAAAAAAAGAAATCACAAAAATAGAACGGATTTGACAAACTGGAATAGGTTGAAAGACCTGAAAAAGCAAAGCATGATTCCATAATCTAAAGAAACAGATGAAAGACAAATTTATTAATATTCATCAGTCTGGAAAGGGTTACAAAGCCATTTCTAAGACTTTGGGATTCCAGTGAACCATGGTGACAGCCATTATACTTGGCAAAAAACCCCGTCTTTTATGACCCCTAAGCCTTTTGGGAAAATATTCTGTGGACTGAGAAGAAAACAAAAGTTGAACTTGAGTCCCACTAAATCTGACACAAAACTAAACACAGCATTTTATTAAAATAACTTAAAGCATGGTGGTAGTGTCATGGTCTGGGGCTGCTTTGGGTTCGGATAACCTGTACATATTACAGAGCCCTATTTTGGGGTCATACCAGTGAACTGTCGCGGTTCCACAGCAGCAGCTAGGAGAATTCCCAGCAGTTTGGATACAGACACTCTGACGTTGTAGTTTGATCCTTCAAAAGCTCTGAAGCACACAGTGGCCACATTCTCCAGCTCACTGGTCCACAAGAATGCAGCCTCTCTCTGCAGCTCCAACAAAACCTGACCGGATGACACACAGAAGTACTTAGCTATCCAAACATCTGAGCCGAAAATGAGCACAAACCAAGACAAAGTTTCATAGACCTCCAGATTCAGATTGATTTTTAAAACTAGCTGCATGGAAGGAAATCAAACCTAAACTGACAGGGTGTTACAAGAACAATAAATAATAAATAATGTCAAATGAGACATGACAGCTGCTGTTACCTTGGCAGCAGCACAGCGTACAGCCATGGACCGGTCTGTCAGACAGGCTCTCACTACCTTGTAGATGTCACGGTGACACGACACTGCACTGACACCCAAACCTCGAAGGATCCTCTCCATGCTGAGCATGATCTCATAGCGACCCTGAGACTGAGAGCAGCACAGAAGGTTATTTGTGAAAAATCATCTCACAAATCTGCAGCTGTTCTGATTAAAATCTTTCTTTATCTTATAACTACTTTGACCTGTTCAAGTGAGAAAAGCCCTTCAAAATCTCAATCAGAATATCTAGGTAACATTTTCAGCATTTATCACTACACAGTTTCAGGGCAGGCAGGGATGTCACACACATGAGCCAGAGCCAGAATTAGCCTAAAGGTGGTGGTGTCAGAAGTCCATTCCAATGTGTTGTTTTTTTTTCATTATTTCCCAAAGTGAAATTAATTACACACACAAACACATGCACGTTTTCTTTGAATTACCACAAATTACAGAACAAGGTCCTGATAATGAACTGCATTTTCTTTCCTATAATTGTATGTAAGAGCTGTGGTGATGTATTTCTTTGTTTTACTAAAACCGCATGTCTTGGATAATGTGGAAAATATTATAAATCTATTATTGCAGGTATTTGTCCTAGGACATCACAAAGATCCAATGTATAATTAAACTTCTTTAACCTGAAAGAAAGGGAAATAATTTGGAGGTGTTTTTAAAGGTTGCCGGGCAACAGTTTTAGAGGACCCCTCTATATAGTGTTAGACAAATATTCAGCCATACTTGTGCCAGAGCTACAAACTTGATGATAGCTACTAAAAGCTTCTGGTTGAGATAAAACTTAAGTAAATATATAAATGTCCCTGTGTTATATATTTGACCCAGATCCAAAATGAATTCAAACCCAGTTCTTGTTATTTAAAGCCAGATGTGTGCTGTACAATCATTCTACCTCGGAAAGAATTACATATTAATGTCTGAATAAATGTCTGGTTTGTGGTTAGTCTGCATGTGTCCCTTTTTTGTTCCAGCAGAATCACTGACAATTTGTTAAACCTGCTTTAGTCTTTTCTACATCTTTCTGAAACTTACAAAAGCAGGAGATAAGTGAACAAACCTCAGCACTCTTCATAGCCTTCAGCAGGCAAACTAACGTATCTTTGAAGCAGCCGATGAGCATCCGACCAAGCTGTTCATATAATGTGCCAAGACATGCAATGGCTGCCCTGAAAAACACATAAGAAAACGGTAAATGGACTGGCACTTACAGGGAGTGCAGGATTATTAGGCAAATGAGTATTTTGTCCACATCATCCTCTTCATGCATGTTGTCTTACTCCAAGCTGTATAGGCTCGAAAGTCTACTACCAATTAAGCATATTAGGTGATGTGCATCTCTGTAATGAGAAGGGGTGTGGTCTAATGACATCAACACCCCATATCAGGTGTGCATAATTATTAGGCAACTTCCTTTCCTTTGGCAAAATGGGTCAAAAGAAGGACTTGACAGGCTCAGAAAAGTCAAAAATAGTGAGATATCTTGCAGAGGGATGCAGCAGTCTCAAAATTGCAAAGCTTCTGAAGCGTGATCATCGAACAATCAAGCGTTTCATTCTATTTTGTCAACAGGGTCGCAAGAAGCGTGTGGAAAAACCAAGGCGCCAAATAACTGCCCATGAACTGAGAAAAGTCAAGCGTGCAGCTGCCAAGATGCCACTTGCCACCAGTTTGGCCATATTTCAGAGCTGCAACATCACTGGAGTGCCCAAAAGCACAAGGTGTGCAATACTCAGAGACATGGCCAAGGTAAGAAAGGCTGAAAGACGACCACCACTGAACAAGACACACAAGCTGAAACGTCAAGACTGGGCCAAGAAATATCTCAAGACTGATTTTTCTAAGGTTTTATGGACTGATGAAATGAGAGTGAGTCTTGATGGGCCAGATGGATGGGCCCGTGGCTGGATTGGTAAAGGGCAGAGAGCTCCAGTCCGACTCAGACGCCAGCAAGGTGGATGTGGAGTACTGGTTTGGGCTGGTATCATCAAAGATGAGCTTGTGGGGCCTTTTCGGATTGAGGATGGAGTCAAGCTCAACTCCCAGTCCTACTGCCAGTTTCTGGAAGATACCTTCTTCAAGCAGTGGTACAGGAAGAAGTCTGCATCCTTCAAGAAAAACATGATTTTCATGCAGGACAATGCTCCATCACACGCGTCCAAGTACTCCACAGCGTGGCTGGCAAGAGAGGGTATAAAAGAAGACAAACATGGCCTCCTTGTTCACCTGATCTGAACCCCATTGAGAACCTGTGGTCCATCATCAAATGTGAGATTTACAAGGAGGGAAAACAGTACACCTCTCTGAACAGTGTCTGGGAGGCTGTGGTTGCTGCTGCACGCAATGTTGATGGTGAACAGATCAAAACACTGACAGAATCCATGGATGGCAGGCTTTTGAGCGTCCTTGCAAAGAAAGGTGGCTATATTGGTCGCTGATTTGTTTTTGTTTTGTTTTTGAATGTCAGAAATGTATATTTGTGAATGTGGAGATGTTATATTGGTGTCACTGGTAAAAATAAATAATTGAAATGGGTATATATTTGTTTTTTGCTAAGTTGCCTAATAATTATGCACAGTAATAGTCACCTGCACACACAGATATCCCCCTAAAATAGCTAAAACTAACAACAAACTAAAAACTACTTCCAAAAACATTCAGCTTTGATATTAATGAGGTTTTTGGGTTCATTGAGAACATGGTTGTTGTTCAATAATAAAATTATTCCTCAAAAATACAACTTGCCTAATAATTCTGCACTCCCTGTATATTGTGCTTTTCTACTCTGAAAGCACTTACTTATTGACACGTCTTATTCACCCACACACACACATTCATGCAAACACTTTTTTCTACTGTATGCCAAGGGGCTTTTTAACCTTCACGCACTCACACTTAAGTGGATGTAATTGCAGCTCAATGTTCAAACATCCTGCCTAAGGATACGTCAACATGCAGACTAGAGGAGCCAAGGTTTGAAAAACTGCATAGGGACAGGGAGCGTGTTCAACAAACCCTAAACATCAGCAAGCATGAATTTCGCATTTCGTAACAGCATCTATTTTGTGGTGGAATATTAACACATGTCAGCATGATATTTATCTTAAAAAAAAAAACAGGAGGGCAAGAAAGAGCCATATATATTAGCTGAGACCACTGTCGTCACAGACAGAAAAAAAAATGGAAATCAGTGGAAATTATATTACAATTATATTAATTATAGTACGATTCATACTCAATTTCAGAACCTTACTTTTCAGAAGCTTGATAGCATTTAATGACTCATTTAATGTGAACAAATATCAACAAGCAATGTTTAGAGTGTAAACGGCCCACAGACTGCATTTAAAAACTAGCTTGAAAACTGAACTAAACATATTTTAAGTCTTAAAAAGTTTTCAGCTTCATTTTCATTCAAATAATCACATCACAATAACATTTCCAATTGTGACATCAGTGAATAGAGATTTATTCTTTAAATTTCAAGCTTTCAAAAAAATAACACTGTTGTTATTTGTGTGGATGCTTTAAGCATCCACACTATTGAGTTCCTCTTGGGACTTCCGTACACTTTTTGGCACTTAACTACTTCCACAATTTTCAGCCGATTTTCACCGTTCAAATTTTAAAATATTCTGCTATTTCTGCTAATTCCTGCTATGTCTTTTGGTATTTTTCACTATTATACTTTTTAAAATATTAAGCTTAATTTGTCCCATTGAAATGAATGGGAAACTTCTGCAATTCTGCTAAAATTTGCTTGTTTCTGAAACTTAACTACTTCCTCATATTTTCACGTAGAACAACCATTCAAACTTTAAAATGTTCTCAAATTATTGGGCTATTCAGGTATGATTCAGCTTTTTCAAATCTTTTACCGTTTTACCTTTATGCCTCTTAAAGTTTTCAGTTGCAAAATTGTGATTTTTCACAAAATACATGCGTTGTTATGGTTGCTATGCACTTGGCTTCCAGTCTGCCACTGAAGGTTTTGCAGTCTTCTCTTCATGTCCGAACAACTTCTTGCTACTTGCTCAATCTTCACTCAACTTCCACAAATTATACATCAAAACGTAGGTATTTTTGCTGGGTTTCCGAAAATGTCACTATCATTGTTGTGGGATTTATAGAATTTTGGCAAATCTCTTCAGACCAACACAAAGTCGCAAAACTCTCCATAGAAAGTCAATGGAGAGCTTGTTCAAAATCACCGCTTGATTTCTGTAATGAGAGGCATATTCGAATCGTCATATCTCCTCAACGAAGCAAAGTTAAGACATAAGGCTTGTCCCAGTATATCTTCAGACACTCCTGACGCTCACAATTCAAGAATTATTTTCTCACCTATTACCGTTCTGAAATGAGTTAGACTTGTTTGAGGGTAGGAAATTCGTCCTTCGCTCAGATTTCTTCAGATTTCAAACTCTGGAAATGAACCACTTTTTTCTCTCGTCATATCTTTTTAATGGAATTCCACAGAGACCTGAAAATTTCCATGATTGTTCACCAAAGCCTGCTGTCTCTTACGGTGAAAGAATGATATTGATACTCCAAATAGATTTAGAATTAGAAAGCGTTATTTGAGGGCAAGTCAAGGCAGTTTTTGCTTTGCTCTACTCAGTTATGGTGCATTAGAAGTCAATTATCTTTAATAATTCATATTTTAATGATAAATTGTCAACACTTTAAGATTCCCCCATCTCTTCTGAACAAAACGGTGTAAGAATGACCGTTCTAGCCCCTACAGTTAGGAAATTATGGTCATTTGTTTGAGGGGAGTCGTCATTATGAGAAATAGACTGCAAAAATCCTGTCTCTCTCTGTGCTGCATGCACCTGTTTTGGCGGGAAAAAGTGCACAGGCTCTCTGATTGGTGGATTCAAATTCAGCAGCTCCAAGGCTGCTTGACTGAGCTAGAAACTTACTTCTCTCTGTGTGTGTGTGTGTGTGTGTGTGTGTGTGTGTGTGTGTGTGTGTGTGTGTGTGTGTGTGTGTGTGAGAGAGAGAGAGCGAGAGAGAGAGAGCGAGAGAGAGAGGAAGCCTTTTTATGGGATGATCTCATTGTAAGATTCAAATTCAATATATTTAGACTGGTTGACTGAATTGGATCTTGTGTGTGTCTCTCTCTGTGCATGTGTGTTTCCATATGTGTCCATATTTGTGATTGTGTGGCTGTTATATTTTTTTTTGCCAATTTTTTTCATTTAACAAGTATATTTGAGGGACCCTCAGCATGTTCAGCATTTTTTCAGCTGTCCATTTTGCTTTTCCAATTTTTCTGTTTAAGTTATTACTATTGTGCTAAATCATACTATTTCTGCTATTTTATAAGATTTGTGCTAAATATAGTATTTCTGTCAAATTATAGTATTTGTGCTAAAACATAGTATTGATTTAAAATTACAATATTCATAGTTCATCACAGTGTCTCTGGTAAATCACAGTATTTCTGCTCTGTTGTACTATTTTTCTAAATCATAGTGTTTCTGTAATGCTTAAGTATTTTTGGCTAAATATATTCTTTCTGTTATCTTATACTATTTCTCCTAAATTCTTGTATTTTTGAGAAGTTATCATGTTTCTGGTAAGTTACAATATTTCTGCTAAGTTCTGCTATGCTATTGTATTTCTGCCAAGTATTATGTTTCCTCTAAGATATTGCAGTTCTGCTAAGTTATTCCATTTTAGCAAAGTTCCTTTGCTTCTGCAAAGTTTTTACAATTTCTGCAACTTTTCAGCTTTTTCAGCTAGTTTTTGCATACAGCTTCAGCTTTAAAGCATCCACACTGCATTTTCGCAGGAAATGCAAATCTTTCTAGTTAACACTGTGTTACACCCCGGCCTAGGCAACCGGCGTGCAACACAGGAACAATAAAAATAAGGGGAAAAAAACAAAACAACTACTACGGTTTTCCACAAAAATATCCCAAAACGAAAGTATCGACAGCTATTTACATCAAAACACCAAACTATTTACAACCGGGGGGGAAGATTGCGACCATCACAAACTGAAACACAAGGCTTAAATACATAGAGGGAGCAATCAGGGAATGGACCACAGGAGGGAAACACAGCTGGGGCAAATCAGAACTGACGAGACAAGGAAGCGTAAACTGAACACACTGAGATACAACAGACCTTCAAAGTAAAACAGGAAACATAACCGTCACGCCTAAAACAAAACACTGACAACACCGAATCGTAACAACTGTCTCACATGCTCCCTGAATGGGTACTGCACCCACATTTTTAAGGGGATGGAAAAGAGGAAAAGTTTTTTTTTCTTCCCTCGTGATCATAAATGTATCCAGACTTACAACCGGGTTGGAAGGGCTGACGGCGAGTCATCTTTGCTGCGTATTATGTCGTTACACCTCTCCACCATTAAGTTGGATGGGATGGGGTCTCCTAAGCGATAGAGCACAGCCAAGCAGTGGGCCAACAGCCAGCGGGTAGGCCCGCTTGGAGAGTTAATTAGAATTTCCCACAGCTGGTCAACCAAACACCGCTGGTTCTGTCTGATATCGACCTAATGGGTAACAAACATTAATAGAATTACCACTCTCAGAGTTACACAATTAATTCCTTTTTATTTTCCATGATCATATGACCTCTTACCCTGTCAGTGACTGGGAGGAGCCTCTTTAGGTGGTTAAGCCATTCCAAGATGAACTCGGCCTTCTGGTGTTTGCCCACCTGATTACATGCCTCCTCGTCCAGGAGGAGGCTGTGAGCACGCTCCATCGCACAACACCAGTAGTGCTCCTCTTTCACCTTCTGTCTTTTTCCTGTGCTCTCCCAAGTGCTCAGTGTGGATGACCTGCCATCCTCCAAAATTCTTTGAGACATAGGATAAAAAACAAAAAACAAAGGCAGTTTAGTTTATCTAGCGTTAGTAGAAAGACAGCACCAAGGCACACAAGATTTGGCTCAGACTTTGCTCCAATCAAGGACCCCAGCTGTGGATACTGGGAACAAATATTCTCATTCGGTGAATACTGTGGGTGATGTTAACAATGAGAGTAATATTTTCTAGCATATTTCTTTAAGTTTCCAAAAATGAATGTATATATATATATATATATATATAAAATTAGAGCTGGGCGATAGAACGATAACGATATGTATTGCGAAATAACTTTTTCTCGATAGAAAAATTAAACTATTGCGATAGGCTCTTGAACAGCCAATCCAAATTAAGTAGCGCAGAGCCGAACCAATCACAGCCGCAGCGTCACGTCACGTGACTTGTTACGTGCGTGCCAAGCCGCACATGTGTATTTGTTTGGGAAGCAGCCAGCCGCCATGCCGCCCAGGGTAATGGAGGAAATGAGTGTGCAGACTAGAGAAAAATCAACCGACAGCGTGACCGAAGGTTACCGAAGAGAAAACCGATGATGGTTCCAATGCCGGAGAGATTGTCGAACGGAAGAGCCATAGAAGTTCCGTAGTGTGAAGGTATTTCGGCTATTTCAAGTCTGACAAAAAACAGAGTAGCGCACTGTAAATTGTGCCGAAAGCAAGTCTGGAAATACAATAAAGCGGTGCATGCTCAATCTCTGACTGGAAGCGCTGATTCGTCATTCGGCTTTTGTCAGACTAAAGTAACTGTTAAAACTGTTTGAAAAGCTAAGCTATATAACAAGGAGAGATTGAGAATTTCCTTTTAGTTCTCAGTTTATTTGATATTGACAAAAGTTAGTCAGTTTTGTCTGTTCTTCTGTAAAACAAACTAAGATTTATTTTTAGAATTAATATTTTGTTTCTAAGTGGAATTGACAATTTAGTCGTCTGTTTCGTTTGTTCTATTTTGAAACTTAAACGCTTTAGCGGCTGCCTTTTGTGTAGTTTGCAATATTTGCCTTTATTTATCTGAAAAAGTCTCATGTTCCTTAAGTACTTCTACCCTGTTGAACTTATTTTGGAAAATAAATATTTAAATCAAAACAAGCTGCTGATTATTTCACATTTTACTTGTGAGCAACGGCACATTTAAATCTTACAAATATAGTTATTTGGCTTATATCGTGATAGATATCATTATCGCCTAAAATGAAAAAAACATATCGTGATATGAAAAATTTTATATCGCCCAGCTCTATATAAAATATACATATTATTATATATATATATATTATTATATATATTATTTTGCTGTATACACCATTTAAGATTGTGGTTGGGTTTTTTTTTTTTTTTTTTTTTTAAATGGACGTACAGATCAACTTGACATTGGAACTAGAGGATTCCCAATAGCCAACAGCTGCCTTTGGGATCCTGATGGAGAACTAATGAACACTATGGTCTCCCTGTGCCCTAAACTGCAAAGCAAGCCAGGGCTGCGTGATATGATGAAATATGCCGGATGACGAAATTAAAACATCTATTGTTAAAGGACCTGTTAAAAAAAACAAAACAAGTCGAGGACCTTATTCCTAAATGAGTGGCTACCTATGTAGCTTGGACATGGTTTGGTTATAAAAAGTCTGACATGGACCAGAAAACTGTACTACGTAAATTATGCAGGAAATCGGTACCCACCATGGACTCAAACACGACAAACCTTTTCTACCACCTACAGAAGAATCATGTGAAACTGTATGGAGAGAGTTTACGGATGAGAAGCAAAAAGGAGTCAAAATAAAAAACCTTAGACTCAAATGATAGAATAGGCTTTTCCCCGCAGCAAGCCATGTAATAAATACTCACAAAGAAAATGGCAGCCGTTACAACTTATATCTAAAAATATATAGTTTCATGCATTGGTCAAAACACTCAACTCCAGGTACAAAATACCCAGCTGAAAACACTTCATATAAGTCAAGTTGCCCGAGATTCACAGAATTTACAGAAAATGCACCATTTTGTGATATATAGGGCTGTGCAATATGACCACAATCTCATATCCCGATCGCAATATATTTCGAGAAATAGTGCGTTTTCTGTAAATTCTGTGAATCCCGGGCAACTCGACTTGTGTGAAGTGTTTTCAGCTGGGTGTCGCTTGACAGAGGCATGAAGCTATACAATTTTAGATATATAAGTTGTAATGACCGCCATTTTCTTTGTATTTTTTACATGGTGTGCTGCAGAGAAAGGCCTGTTCCAACATTTAAGGTTTATTTTGAGCACCTGAAGGCTCTTTTTTGCTTCTCAGCTGTAAACTCTCCTCATGCTCTTTCACATCATTCTTGCGTAGGTGGTAGAAGAGGTTTACCGTGTTTGAGTGTGGTGGGGACAGTTTGCGGCATAATTTGCATAGTACAGTTTTCTGAGAAATAAGAATAATGTATATCATTTCAGTTTATTTTGAAAAGTCTCAACAGGATCTTGAGGTTAATTGTGAAAGGTTTGTGTGGAAAATAAACAAGCGGATGGCGGAGCCACATGATGGTTTTGCCATCGTTGTTGTTAATGAAAGTAACCAGTAACTTGCTTTCGACTAATTAGATCTGGTGTTATAACCTGGTAAAAAGCAAACCACCTTATAAACACTGAAAATCCAGGATTAAATTTAAAGTTACCTCACTAAGCCCCAAATTGTGCTTCATAGTACAGGCAACATCCCTCTGTCAGGCAGAGTAAATTCTGATCTGTGCTAAGATCTCTCCAAGTTATCCTTACAGAAATCTAAAGCATAACATCAGAAATTAAAGCTTTGACAGAGGGCAGTGCTGAGCTCTGATAACTATTGAATGATTGCACTTGTTGGAAACAGTGACTCCAATGTGATTCCAAAATATAACATGCAATGTTCATAATGCATGATGCGAGATGACGCACAGTTACGCATTGTTGATGAATGTGACCAATGGTTTCAAATGCCTTTGTTTAATGAGTTTTTGACCTTAAGTAGTTCTCAAATTTAACATGATATCTCATTGTTTCTTAGTTTTAGACTGCCTTTAAAAAAATAAAACTGTTAGTCATGGTTAGCCTAATTTTTTTTCCTTGTTTAGTCGGTTAAGAACATAGTTGCCAAGAAAATCCCTAAGCCGAACTAGGGCTGTTCAATATAATGATATATATCTGATGACGATGTAAAAACGTCTATCGTTTCATTTTACGCTACCATTTGTTTCGTGGTGTGCCAAAATGGATGATCTGATATCGTCGTGTTGGTGTTGTTTCCAGTTCCGGGTTCAACATTGAAAGTGACCAATCACATTGTTGTGACGTTATTCTTTTACGAACCAAGCCATTCGTGCATTATGAAATTCCGATGTTGCAAGGACAATATCAGTTCTGCTTACCGTTTATTAAAGGGTTACAGTTAGGGTTAGGGTCCGTTGATCGGAGGACAGAGGCGGTTTCTTGCAGCTTAAGTACAGTTTTTTGTTTTACGGCGGTTTTTCCCGAAGTCGCAAAAGTATGACGTCACAACATTCTGATTGGTCACTTGCAATGTTGATCCTGGAACAAAATGTTTTAGTATGACGATCTGGGAACAACACCAACACGACGATATCAGATTGTGTGTCGCAAAATAAACTGTTTACGGCAATATTTTTTCACCGTTTTGATGGTCACTGTAGTGGCTATATCAATTTCTTAAAGTTCTCTCTTTCTCTTATATTTAATATAGCCACACTAAGGACGGACAAGCGCCTGTTTTTATGCGTTGTGGTTAGCAACAACTACGGTAACACCATCGCGTGTCTGCTTGTTTATGTTCCACATAAACCTTTCACAATAAAGCTCAAGATCCCGTTGAGACTTTTCAAAATAAACTGAATCACGTGAAAGAGCAGATTATTTACGGATGAGAAGTAAAAAAAAAAAAAAAAAAAAAAAAAAAAGACGCCAGGTGCTAAAAAACAAAACAAAACCTTAGACTCAAACGTTAGAACAGGCTTTTCCCCGCAGCACGCCGTGTAATAAATACTCACAAAGAAAACGGCGGCCGTTATAACTAGGGCTGGGTATCGTCACTGATTTCTAGAATCGATTCAATTCCGATTCACAAGGTCCCGAATCGATTCGATCCACGATTCGATTTAATTCCATTCGATTCGATTCAATTTAAATCTGGGAAATTTTGACAGTCAGAAATATAATTCAGATCAGTACATTTACATATTTTTGTATCTATAAAAAGGAAGCTGACACTCACAAGACTTTATCCAAGCTGTGAGCATCACAGCAGATGCCTTTGTGTCAAAGTAGCTGAAGATAAAACACAGAAAAACATGTAGGTGATTTTCCTGGCCTGGGATTTTATAAAAAATATTCTGCAGTACATCAAAAACGAAAGAAAACCATTAATTAATGAACATTACCTCTGACGTTACAGCGGTTTTATTAGAGACACGGCTAAGCATTTTGCATTTTGAATAATTTTAAAAAGTTTAAATTTGTTCAGTATTGAACAGCAGAAATGAGGTTTTCTTTTCGGAAGAATGTAAAAGGGAAAAAAACAGCGGCCGACAGCGCTGTAAGCAACAGTAAACTTGTGCGTAACAAGCAAGCGAATAATGAAGAAAGCAAAACTGTTCGAGAGAGAGAGAGAAAGAGAGAGGGAGAGGGAGAGAGGGAGAGAGAGAGAGCTGCGCATCGCAATGGAAGCAAAACAGTAAAAGAGTGAATTCATGACGATGTTTATGTGAAGCGTTTGGATCTTCTTTTGCTGCTGGTTCAGTCAATATTGTTTGGAGAGAGATCAAACTAACAGCCTTAGAATCAGCGCATAAAGGGCGTGAACACAAAGCGCGGACCCGGATCAGCGAGCTGTCGGCTTTCACTTTCAGCCCCGACTGTGAGAAAGGCGACATCTAACTGATTCTGATCCGCGGGTCACGCCCTGTGTTTAAGTCTATGTAAAGAATCCCTGTACCTGCTCTCATTTACTGTTTGGTGGTTCTTGAAATTTTGTGAGATGTCACCAGAGATTCTGGCATTTCGGACAAAATAAATTTATATTAAAAAATCGATTCAGGATTTTAATGAATCGATTTTACGTTATCCAAGCCAGAATCGATTTTAATCGATGAATCGATTATAAAAACCCACCCCTAGTTATAACTTATGTCTAAAAATGTATCGTTTCATGCATCGGTTAAAACACTCGACTCCAGGTACACGATGCCCAGCTGGAAACACTTCATGCAACTCAAGCTGCCCGAGAGTCACAGAATTTACAGAAAATGTTACATTTTTGTGATATGTAAAGCGCTATACAAATACAGACCATTTACCATTTATATCGTTATCTGGACGATAGAATTCTTATATCGGGATATGAGATTCTGGTCATATCGCACAGCCCTAAGCCGAACTACGGTTTTCACTGACAGTTTACCGAAGGATTTTTCTATTTTTAAATACACTTACAGATGGTCACACTGCTATAAACCCACTGTTCCCAAGTCTGGATCTTCAAAAATAAAATAAATCAGAGCAACATGGATACCTCCTCTTTGAGTGCCTCTATATACACTCAACAAAAATATAAACGCAACACCTTTGTTACTGCTCCCATTCCCCATGGGATGGACGTAGAGACCTAAAATTCATTCCAGATACACAATATAACCATCCCTCCCAAACAGTGGTCACAAATCAGTCCAAATGTGTGGTAGTGGGCACATCTGCTATATTGAGATAATCCATCCCACCTCACAGGTGTGCCACATCAGGATGCTGATCTGACATCATGAGTAGTGCACAGGTGTACCTCAGACTGCCCACAACAAAAGGCCACCCTGGAATGTGCAGTTTTTTGCGCTATTGGGGGTCTGGGGACCCAGAACCGGTCAGTATCTGGTGTGACCACCATTTGCCTCATGCAGTGCAACACATCGTCGCATGGAGTCTATCAGATTGTCAATTGTGGCCTGTGGAATGTTGGTCCACTCCACTTCAATGGCTGTGCGAGGTTGTTGGATATTCGTGGGAACTGGTACACGCTGTCGTATACGCCGGTCAAGCACATCCCGAACATGCTCAATGGGTGACATGTCCGGTGAGTATGCTGGCCATGCAAGAACTGGGACATTCTCAGCTGCCATCTGCCCTGAACAATGTGAACCATGATTCATCCGTGAAGCGCACACCTCTCCAACGTGCCAGACGCCATCGAATGTGAGCATTTGCCCACACAAGTCTGTTACGGCGACGAGCTGGAGTCAGGTCAAGACCCCGATGAGGACGACGGGCATGCAGTTGAGCGTCCCTGAGATGGTTTCTGACAGTTTGTGCAGAAATTGTTTGGTTGTGCAAACCAATTGTTCCAGCAGCTGTCTGGGTGGCTGGTCTCAGACAATCTTGGAGGTGAACCTGCTGGATGTGGAGGTCCTGGGCTGGTGTGGTTACACGAGGTCTGCGGTTGTGAGGCCGGTTGGATGTGCTGCCATATTCTCTGAAACGCCTGTGGAGACGGCTTATGGTTGAGAAATGAACATTCAATGCACGGGCGACAGATCTGGTTGACATTCCTGCTGTCAGCATGCTAATTGCACGCTCCCTCATTGCTTGTGGCATCTGTGGCATTTTGCTGTGAGACAAAACTGCACATTCCAGGGTGGCCTTTTGTTGTGGGCAGTCTGAGGTACACCTGTGCACTACTCATGATGTCAGATCAGCATCCTGATGTGGCACACCTGTGAGGTGGGATGGATTATCTCAATATAGCAGATGTGCCCACTACCACACATTTGGACTGATTTGTGACCACTGTTTGGGAGGGATGGTTATATTGTGTATCTGGAATGAATTTTAGGTCTCTACGTCCATCCCATGGGGAATGGGAGCAGTAACAAAGGTGTTGCGTTTATATTTTTGTTGAGTGTAGATCTGGCTCCAGTCCACACACCCTCAAATATCAAAAGTTCTCATAAAAGTATCTCATACTGTGAGCCTGTAGTGCATATGTGGAATATATTTTATCAATACCTATTTTTTTCTGCATCTTGTTACATCTTATTTCAAGCCTCTCTCCACTGCTAAAGCACCTCTGAGCTCCACTAAGTGCTTTTTAGACTAAGCTATTCAGCCTTTGTCCCTAACAGAGTAGATTAAACTGGAAAAGGAGGAGAAAGATGCAGAAGAAGAGAGAGCAGCTCATAAATTATTGAACAGCACAACTTGGTCTTCTTCGTTAACACACACAGTGTTCACTGAAGTGCAGGAAGACTCTAAAAATAACTACTGTCCCACAGAAAAGAGCAGACCATGTCCCTGCTGAGCAGCCCCAGTCTGAATCAAAGTGAAAACATAGACAGGACCTACTATTCGGAATTCTAACACCAGAATTTGTCAGGACATCATGAGGACAGAACTGAGCTGCCGAACATTCAGAAATAAATTGGGTGTCAGCAGCTTCATGCTCATTGTTTCATTCACAAAAACTAAGACGTTTGGTTTCCAATACACCAGAACACAGTGATAGTCTATCTTACATGACATACACCCCACATCTTAGTAGTAAAGGAGACAAGCAGCACTGACTGCACCTGCAACCACACCCCACAGAGACATCACACTTCTCCAAGAGTGCCAGGCAAGAAATAAAACCATGAATTTCAGCTGCTGTTCTGCTGCTCTTTAACCTTGGTGCCTGAACTTCATTTCCAATCCTAAATATATCAAAACTGCCAGGGTAATTACGGTAATAGAGAAAACTGTAATGAGTAAGGTGTTAAAATAATAAATAAGGAATTACAAATCTCTTTTGAGGGAGTGGTGCTGCCATCACTGTCTACTTCAGGAAAGGTTTAAAGGAACCTTTTGTTGAAGAGGTTTAAAAGGTATTCTGGTTAGAATTCTAATGTGCAGCTGTAGCAACACAGTCTGGTTTGGCAAAACTCCCCAACTTGTTCTATTGTATTCTATTCTGCGATCTTTCTGTTTACATGGACCATGAATTCGAAATGAAGATAGACTCACTGATTAAACCCAACAGCTTCAGTGAGGATTCTTAGAGGGATTACGAAGTATCTGACACTTTTAATCTCCTGAAAGTCACATACTCTCTCCTCTATTTCCAAAGACAACATGCCACTGAAGTCAACCACATGTACCAAAGTAAGCTAACAATATGAGCCGAAAAACATTTCTTTCTCTCCACTTAAACATCTATTAAACAGTGTCGTCATTTAGCTTTAACAGCTACATTAAGCAGAGGCTTACAGGTAACAGGCTGCTAGCCTGGGTTGGCTAGCGAATGGGCAAAAGTTTGCACAAAAACTGGAGGAAAAAATGAAGGTGATCATTTACCTGGTCGTTCCGGCTACAACACGTTAGTCCTTATAAGAAAATGACAGTCCACAAAAGCAAAAGGGAAAAATTTACTTCAGTTGTGTTCAAGATCTCTGCATTCTCACCGCTGCTCCGTCTGCCGCAGACCTGAGTCGGCGACAACTCAAAGGAACGGAAATATCCTGTTACTCTTCCGGCTTTTGTTTTTTCAAATTAAAATATAACCACGGCATCTCCCCATCAATAGCCAGTCACAATTATTTCCTGTTTTCATGTGTCTAATATATATTTTGAATTTTGAACTGTACTTCACTTCTCTGTGTGCAGACTGCCTGACATTGACACCTGTGTCTTTAACGAATCTTTAACTGCCTGATTACAAAATAGTGTAAACTGCTAAATTGTCTCCCGAACTTCTCTCAGCAAAAAACAAAACAAACAAAACAAAACAAAAAACCACACACGCATCAGTCCATTTTTGGCAGAGCCACAATATCCTGTACAATATCCTACAGTAGGGATTTGAAAATACTCTTACCTTTATATAAAATCCAAAATCAGTTTGAACCTTCTTACCTTCATACCTTCTTATGTTTCTGAAACTCACTCTGTATTCTAACTCACCGTTTTAGATTTCCATTGCCAAACTGTGGGGAAGCAGCCTTCCTGGCTGTTAATTTTAAATACTGGTAAATGTTACTAAAATGAGGCACAGACTACCAACTATCCGAATGCCTCGGACCTTTAACAGTTACAATTAAATGTATAATTAAATGTGACCTAAATTTGACATTAACGGTCATCTCATGCTTTATAATACAAGTAATGACCTTATAATATCAGAGAGAGAATTCTATTTATTCAACAAAACACTATAAACAAGCTCTTGGTGACAGTGGGGAGGACGAATTCCATTTGAAGAGGAAATGATCTCAAGCAGAACCCTGTTCAGCAGCCTAAGTTTACAAGAAGGATAACTATGGGCTGGTTAAATTAAACTGAATGAAGGCTTCATTGTTTCATATGTGTTTTAACATTATCTTGATTCATTATCTAGATTCATATACTTTCATTAAGGTTGTTGTTACAATCAATCAGGCAAGACTCAAACGATTGCAACCAGGTGTGTTGGCCAAGGGCGGGGACCCGGAATGGAGTGGCGCCCTTACAGAGAGGAGTGAGGAGAAGAGAGAGAAACACAAACAAACGGAGCACTGGAGAGGACTGGAGGAACATGACAGCAGATCATTCACTATAATAGTGATAGGTTTGTGTAGCACACACCTATTGCTGGAATAACCAAGACAATTCTACTACAACAGCAAAAACATCTGTATAGCAGATCCATTTCACTTACCTGTATTTTTATTCATTTGAGGGATTGGTATTTTTAAAAACTACATAAAACAGAATTACATTTGTGGGTTAGTGATTCTTTATTAGGTTTATCAGGTTTGATATAGTATTTAAGTGACTGTTTGAGGAAGATGAGGAGGACTGGCCATCCTACGTGTGTGAGGAAAAAGAACCCGAGTTAGAGCTGTTCAAAATTTATTATTTGTTTTGTAAATCTAAACTCTTTGTACATGTATTTAAGAGAAGAGTGTTAGCAGTATTCACCTTTTCCTGGTTGCGTCCTTCGCTGTATATGGAGCAAAAGAATAAAAGGAGCTCAAAGTTTATGAGCGCCGCGAGTAAACTAGTGTGCCAGGTTAGGGAGCTTTGGTTATGGTGTTCCTAATTTATATATAAGTGATTGAAGTATATATGTTATTGAATTATTTATAGGACTTGGTCCAAATATAAAAAACGTCTTCCATGCGCTTTATTGCAGTTTGAGCTTTGCTTATGTGGATGTTTATTTTCTCCTTTGGTTTGATAACCCCTGACTTAGGCTATTCAGATGCTCACCTGAATCAGGTATCATATAAAAGAGACCATGCCAGAACTTTTTTTTTTTTTTAAAGTCTGAAGTTCTGGTTTCTCAAAATACTGTGCACCAATTGGACCAATTAGAGGGGGTGGGGTCTTTTGTGAGTAAATTCATCCTTTCCTTAATAAAGAGTACCATTTGATGGATACATTTTATTCCAGCCTCAGCCATGTTGGATTTATTTGATTCAATAGTGGACATTGAAGCCAGGGTACACCCTGGACAGCTCACCAGTCTATCACATAGACACAAACAACCATTTGCAGCAGATTGTGGATTTGAACCCCAGGACCTTCTTACTGTGAGGCAACAGCACTAACCATCAAAAATAGGAAAGCTATGATTTCAATTCAATTCAATTCAATTTTATTTATATAGCGCCAAATCACAACAAAAGTCGCCTCAAGGCGCTTCATAGATACAGAGAAAAACCCAACAATCATATGACCCCCTATGAGCAAGCACTTTGGCGACAGTGGGAAGGAAAAACTCCCTTTTAACAGGAAGAAACCTCCGGCAGAACCAGGCTCAGGGAGGGGCGGCCATCTGCTGCGACCGGTTGGGGTGAGAGAAGGAAGACAGGATAAAAGACATGCTGTGGAAGAGAGACAGAGATTAATAACAGATATGATTCAATGCAGAGAGGTCTGTTAATACATAGTGAGCGAGAAAGGTGACTGGAAAGGAAAAACTCAATGCATCATGGGAATCCCCCGGCAGCCTATGTCTATTGCAGCATAACTAAGGGAGGATTCAGGGTCACCTGCTCCAGCCCTAACTATACGCTTTAGCAAAAAGGAAAGTTTTAAGCCTAATCTTGAAAGTAGAGATAGTGTCTGTCTCCCGAATCCAAACTGGAAGCTGGTTCCACAGAAGAGGGGCCTGAAAACGGAAGGCTCTCCCTCCCATTCTACTTTTAAATACTCTAGGAACAACAAGTAGGCCTGCAGAGCGAGAGCGAAGTGCTCTAATAGGGTGATATGGTACTACAAGGTCATTAAGATAAGATGGGGCCTGATTATTTAAGACCTTGTATGTGAGGAGCAGGATTTTGAATTCAATTCTGGATTTAACAGGAAGCCAATGAAGGGAAGCCAAAACAGGAGAAATATGCTCTCTCTTTCTAGTCCCTGTCAGCACTCTTGCTGCAGCATTTTGGATTAGCTGAAGGCTTTTCAGTGAGTTTTTTGGACATCCTGATAATAATGAATTACAGTAGTCCAGCCTGGAAGTAATAAATGCATGAACTAGTTTTTCAGCGTCACTCTGAGACAGGATATTTCTAATTTTAGAGATGTTGCACAAATGGAAGAACGCAGTCTTACATATTTGTTTAATATGTGCGTTGAAGGACATGTCCTGGTCAAAAATGACTCCAAGGTTCCTCACAGCGTTACTGGAGGCCAAGGTAATGCCATCCAGAGTAAGAATCTGGTTAGATATCATATTTCTAAGCTTGTCAGGGCCGAGTACAATAACCCCAGTTTGATCTGAATTAAGAAGCAGAAAGTTAGCGGCCATCCAGGTCTTTATGTCTTTAAGACATTCCTGCAGTTTAACTAATTGGTGTGTGTTATCTGGCTTCATGGATAGATAGAGCTGGGTGTCATCAGCATAGCAGTGAAAATGTATGCTATGTCTTCTAATGATGCTGCCTAAGGGAAGCATGTATAATGTAAACAGAATTGGTCCTAGCACTGAACCTTGTGGAACTCCATAATTAACCTCAGTGTGTGAAGAGGACTTCCCATTTACATGCACAAATTGGAGTCTATTAGATAGATATGATACAAACCACTGCAGTGCAGTACCTGTAATACCTACAGCATGTTCTAATCGCTCTAATAGGATATTATGGTCGACAGTATCGAATGCTGCACTAAGGTCTAGCAGGACAAGCACAGAGATGAGTCCACTGTCAGAGGCCATAAGAAGATCATTTGTAACCTTCACTAAAGCTGTTTCTGTGCTGTGATGAGCTCTGAAACCTGACTGAAACTCTTCAAATAAACCATTCCTCTGCAGATGATCTGTTAGCTGTTTGACAACTACTCTTTCAAGGATGTTTGATATGAAAGGAAGGTTGGAGATTGGCCTATAATTAGCTAAGACTGCTGGGTCTAGAGATGGCTTTTTGAGTAAAGGTTTAACTACAGCCAGCTTGAAGGCCTGTGGTACATAGCCGATTATTAGAGATAGGTTGATCATATTTAAGATCGAAGAATTAATTAATGGCAGGACTTCTTTGAGCAGTTTTGTAGGAATGGGGTCTAAAAGACACGTTGATGGTTTGGAGGAAGTAATTATTGAAGTTAACTCAGAAAGATCAATTGGAGAAAAAGAGTCTAACTTAACATCAATGGTACTAAGAGTAGCTGTAGATAATATTACATCTGTGGGATGATTACTGGTAATTTTTTCTCTAATGATAAAAATGTTATTTGTGAAGAAGTTCATGAAGTCATTACTAGTTAACGTTAAAGGTTAAAGATTTCAAGTCTTGATGCAGAATTTTCTTTACATTTTTGTCCTTGACAGGTTACCCCATAATAAAAAGCAATAACATACACGTGGTGTGTGTGTAGTTGTCTGCCTCTTATAACTCCAGTGATTTTTCTGCAGTTTGAAATCTCATGTGATCTTGTTAATTTCATGAGTCCAGCAACTAAACACTACAGTAGATTGTATAATGTCATCTCTACAAGAACAAATTAAGTTGTTGAATTTCATACAGATCCTACGTGATTTAATTCAAGATAGAACCAAGACATTTATGTGTTCAAATTACAAGGTAGACTTTTTTAATGAAACAACCACCCATTTACTTTTTTTGGTATACCAAAAAAAGTAGAGGCGGCTGCTCGACTTGACTGAGATGGATGCCTTCCTCAAACCACGATCAAAAGCGCGCGAGACTGAAATCCCGTGCGGTGTCGCAGGATTTAACATTGCTATTTTATTGACTTACTTTACTCGAACATGATATGAACAATTTAATCTACCCGCTCTGCATATTATGTAGTTTCTATATAGTTACACTTAACTTTAAAGCATGAGGCACTTGTGTTAAATACCAGCAAGATGCTTACATAAATCCAAGAGCTGGCCAATCCCTTTTTTTTTTAGTGTAGTAGCGGTACTTCTACTTCTACCACCTCTGGTTATATGCAGAGAAAAGAATAGTACAACAATCTTTACAGACAACTACGAAAGCTTTAGCCTACCTTTATAAGTATACATGCAGTGCTCATAAAGCCAATTTAGCTTTTGTATCTTCTGTCTAAAAGATCATAGAATATGCAGAATATGCATATGCATCTCCCGGTGCACTTTGGTTAAGATGCAGGGTAGCACATATCACCTTTCACTAATGTTTCTCTCCTTAGCCTCTCAACCTGCCTCATAGCAGGTTGGGCAAGTACTAAATCAGAGAGTACTTGATCCACTTTAGCTCATGTGCTGCTGGTATGCACTCAGTCAATAAAAATAAAATTGGTGGAATCAATATATAATATTTGCTGGAGAAAGATGAGAGAAAAAGATAGAAAAAAGAAATAAGCAATAATAATAGAGAAAATTCAACAAAAAGTCTAAAGTTCTGGTTTCTAAAAATACTGTGGACATATGTAAAATCAGTATTTTTTCAGAAAAAAAAAAAGAAATAAAAAGAATCCTGATGTTGTGCACTAAAATGGCCTTATCTGCTTTTCCTGTGTGATCTAGTTAAGACCTATGCAATCTATGCATCCGAGCTGAGCTGAAGTTCTCTCATGTCCTCTCTTCATTGGCTTCCTGTTTATCACAGAATTAATTTAAAAGTCCTAATGTTGGCTTATAAATCCCTAAACAGTCTTGGTTCTCCATACCTTTCTTACCTTTCGTACTTCAGTCTTATATGCCCTTATATCAGTTGACCAGCTGCTTTTGGTTGTCCCCAAAACTAGGCTGAAACTTAGAGAAGAACGGTTTCAGGGGCCCATGTACAGTTGTGGGACCATTCAAGAGGCAAGTGAAAAAAAAAGACCACAATAGTATTTTCTCAAATACTGAGATCTTGAAACCATATATTATCAAAAGACAGACAAATGTGTTTTTTTTATAATTACAATTGAATTGGTGGAATACAGTAGTCTACCTGCCCTTTTCTTTCCTACACTACTAAGGCTAGTGGTATTTCTTAAAGTCAGCTAACTGGTGGATACTTCCAAAGTAAGTGAAACAGGCATGAAAGGAAAACAAACAAACAAACAAACACATTCATTGTGATGACATCCAAAGTAATTTGCATGACTGTGGTACTTTCAGGAGCTGCAGGAGTTGTTGGAAGAAGACAACAACAAGTGTGTATGTTTATGAATGTGTATAAAAACCATATAAACAGTATATTCATTGTGAAAAACAAAACAAACACACAAAACAACATGAAAAGCTCTGACAGTTTAGTTTTCCATTCAATATAAGATACTTTAGATATTTTACACAAATTATACAGTTATGATTCCTTTTTTTTTTAAAGCAAGGCACACTCTCTCTATTTCAAACTATTGTGTATGATTTGTCTGATCATCAAAACAAGTTGGCTAGACCACATCAAACATTTGTGCCTAGGGGTCTGTAACTTAATAGGCATACATGAAAGGGTCTAGCAGGGTGACAGGTGAGCCACACGAGAGTTATAGCAAGCGGTGTACTTCTGTCAGAATGCAACAGAGTCGCTGTCATGTCTGACCATATGTGTCTGTTTATATATCCATATTGTTGAACACGCCGGTTATCTTCAATGCATGGCTTTTATTCAAACTATGTAGCATTTTTTAACTTTGAAAGTGCTATACAAATAAAGTTATTATTCATTTATATGGTTGAGAGGCTGAAAAAATGTTGTTGTCTGCTTTGCTGCAAATACAAATACAAATTTAAATTATTTTGGAAAATTGTGGACAACATGATTGAGGCTTTGCCTCATGTTTGATAACTAAGGTGCTCAGTTTGAAACTGGTGTATTATACTGATTGCGATTATTCATTTTGAATCATTCTTAGACACTACAATAGGTCATCCAACTAATTGATTGCTTTTGAAAGAAACATTTGCATGTGCCCCAGCTGAATTTGGGTTTGTAAAGGAAAAATAATTGAAAATGTTTGCAAGCTGCTTATTCCAATAATATTAATTGCACACACTGTACACATGACATCATGTATGGCGCCTCTGACCCCTAAATGTTTGATCCTAGCTTCGTCCTGTAAAAGAAGAAGAACAAATTCACTTTTATTGGGTGTATTTAGTGTTTAGGCTAATGAAGTAATTATTCCAAACCAGTCGGTGGCGCCCAGGCGTCGAGTTTGCCACCGTCACATGAAGAAGAAGAAGACGCCACAAGAGGGCAGGGCTAGTATAACTGTAGAAGAAGTTTCTGGTAACCTTGGGAAGCTACGCTCATGTTTGCTGTCCAACACTTTTCTGTGTGTAATTGAGTGTCTCAGTAACTCCGGTTGTTAGACGGCGGGAGCTGCAGTACTGACTCTAACCTGGTGCAGGCTAAGCCGAAGCTATAGGCTGTTTACTAACTGTCAGCAGTGATGTTCGGCTGTTTGGTCGCAGGGAGGTTGGTGCAGACAGACGCGGTGCAACTTGCCCCGGACAAGTTCCTCTTTAACCTGTCGGACTACGAGAATGTGAACCATGTGGTGGTATTTATGCTAGGTACCGTGCCATTCCCTGCCGGCATGGGCGGTGCCGTATACTTCTCTTTCCCTGATCCGGCGAGTGGCGGTCCCGTGTGGCAGCTACTCGGCTTCATCACCAACGATAAGCCAAGTGCCATCTTCAAGATCTCTGGGCTGAAGGCTGGGGAGGGCGGGGCGCACCCCTTCGGTATTATGACCTCTTCTGCGTCTCCCTCCGTTGCTCAGGTCGGCGTGTCAGTGGAGGCTCTGGAGCAGCTGGCTCAGCAGATCCCGGTGTCCAGCGCCGCCGTGTCCACCGTGGACACCTTCCTGCAGTTCACCCAAAAGATGTTGGACAGTCTGTACAACTTCGCCTCTTCCTTTGCTGTGTCGCAGGCCCAGATGCTGCCAAACCCCACAGAGACTTTTATTCCTTCCAGTTGCATCCTCAAGTGGTATGAAAACTTTCAGAGGAGGATGGCGCAGAATCCGAATTTCTGGAAAAACTGAAGGCATTAAAGGCCAAAGAGCAAACCTGCTAAGACAATTCCCAGGGTGCCTAACAAAAGCAGTGTCGACCTTCATCTCTGTCACAATGCCTCTTCACCTACAGAAAAACTGCTGCTCACAATGACTCCATCCCATCTTTTATCGGTCTGAACAATAAAGCACTTGAATTTAAAAGGAAAACACAATTAAATTGAATCCATTCAGTTGGTTTTCAATGTCTTAGTCTTGCTTAATAGTTTTCCTCCCATGAGAGCTTTTAGTTGTTTTGTTAGGGCATAGGGCATTTCTTCAGTATGGTCAAGACCATGTCTTTGGAAGACATGATCAGAAAAATGAAATAAGGAAACATTTGGATTTTTGTAATGGGCATAAAAATCAGAGGGAAAAGCAAAACAAAAAACAAGTCAGTATGATCCAAAGAGATACACAAGTGCAAGAACAAAACTAATTAATTAACATACATGCTGATATTTAATTATCATAAACTGTATAAAAACTAAAATGGGGCAGATTCAAGAGGTTTGAGAGTGTGTTTATGATTGAATTATTAGTACTTGTGTTACAAGATTGCAGTGCTGTGCTCTCAAAGCTTCATTGAAGCTTCAGTTTGAAGTTATGTTAAATAAATAGTGCATTTTAATTTTTGCCAGTTTATTATATTTATTTCTTCAAAAGAACTATGTTTTCCATTATAAAAAGTCCATTCTCAAAACTGTTTTCTTTTCATTTTTTTGAAGAATGAATTTTGATATTTTACAAGAAGATAAGTTTTTGATTCTTTTATTTTATTTAGAATAAAATACATTTTGCAAGTGCTGTGCAGTTTTGCATCACTTTTTATCATGTGCCAAATCTGACAAGCCTTTGGAAATCTAAATAAAATAGAAAATTGTTACTTTTATGGTTTTCTATTCTAAAAAACAGTTGGAACAATTGCCAGTAGGTGGGGCTACTGCATTGTTTCATATCTAAGTGAATTGTTTTTCTTCATCTTTCATGCGGTTGTGTTCAATGTGTATTCAGTGTGACATATTACCCAATGCAGGGCTCGCAAAATTTCAAAGTCCCTGGTAGCCCTTCGGGCAGGGACTCTTCAGTTTTTGGTAGCCCAAAATAAATTTAAGTAGCCCGAATAAAAAAGAGCGCAATTTTTTGATTGATGTTTTGTTTCCTGTTTTGTTTCTGTTACAACATTATACATTAAAGTATAATATTGTAACAGAAACAAAACATTAATCAAAAAATTGTTGAAACACAAATTACAACATTGTATAAAAATTTCAATCATCAACTCAAATACTTGGTTCTAATTAAACAGAAATTTCTATGAACTTGTAAGAACTGTAGAACATGAATTGGTCTGTGTCAGATCCTGAATTTGAATTTTCCACTGAAGTCACGGGTTTTTGAAGTTTGCAAAGACTGCTAAATTGTGCCTGTGGTAGTTCACTCTTTGCAACATAGTACGCTGTTCTAAGCAGATTTTTCAGGTTTATTTTTAGTATGTTATTTGCAATTGGTGTTTGTTCTGGGAAAGATAGTGCAGACTGAGCAATAATGCATTTCTTATGGGTTCTAACGGGGACCTTTCTTAAAATGACTGGTCCCAATAACAAAGGCGCTTGTCGACTCGGAAATCGAGGCAAAACCAACGACACACCCGGCAGAACATTATGTTATTTACACGGGTGCACATAAGTGGTCCGTATGTGTGCATTCGCTGTCAAAATAAAAGATAAGAAGTTGCAACACGCGTTTGCGTCCATATAAAAAGCACTGTTTTTGTCCGCTAGAGTGGGATTTTCACGGCACATTCTGAACCACATCTCTGTGCGTTCATCATTTGTTTGAAGCCAGCTCACCTCCTGCAACCACTTTTCCGATAATACGTGCTTCTTTTGTGGTTTGGACTCCTTCTGACATTTCTTTGGAGGTGGAGGAACACCAAAGTAATTGCTTAAAGGAGCTTCTTCAAGAGTTCTAAACAAATGTCTGTCCTTCTCCAGAAAATCCTATGTACGCAAACACGCGTTGCAACTTCTTATCTTGTGCGCGTTTTTTATTTTGACAGCGAGTGCGCACCTGCGGACCACTTATGTGCAGCCCTGGTTATTTAGCTTGTCATATTGCAGCCACAGAAATTATTTTGTCCATGAAACGATAAAGCTGCACTTTCTTTTTGCCTTATAGTCTGATTTGTCATAACTTTTCCGTTTTGTGGTAAGCTTTTCTTTGGCTGTCACTTCTTCACCCTGACCTGTCTTATTTGGCTCAGCAGAACTAAAATATATATCCTGCTGCTTTTACACAGGGCCTGTGCTTCTGGATGAGGCCATCCACATTACACCAGGGCCCTACGGGGATATTGAGTTCTATAAGATAAAGCCATGAACATGTATTTCTGAGTCTTCTATCAAAAGTTAGAGCGATTTATATGAAGTTGTACGAAAATGCTTTCTTTCGCCAGGACAATGCGTTTCTCACTGTTACATGCATTTGAATGGGAAACTCGCCTGAAACAAAGTATAGGTTTTCATTATGTGAATAATTTTAAAATCTTAGCTCAAACGGCTGCAAAGACCTGTTTGCCCAGCACGGGGATATTGAGTTCTATAAGATAAAGCCATGAACATGTATTTCTGAGTCTTCTATCAAAAGTTAGAGCGATTTATATGAAGTTGTACGAAAATGCTTTCTTTCGCCAGGACAATGCGTTTCTCACTGTTACATGCATTTGAATGGGAAACTCGCCTGAAACAAAGTATAGGTTTTCATTATGTGAATAATTTTAAAATCTTAGCTCAAACGGCTGCAAAGACCTGTTTGCCCAGCACGGGGATATTGAGTTCTATAAGATAAAGCCATAAACATGTGTGTCTGAGTCTTCTATTAAAAGTGACAGCGATTTATATGAAGTTGTTCAAAAACGCTTTCTTTCGCCAAGACAGTGTGTTTCTCACTGTTACATGCATTTGAATGGGAAACTCGCCCGAGACAAAGTATAGGTTTTCATTATGTGAATAATTTTAAAATCTTAGCTCAAACGGCTGCAAAACCTATTTGCCCAGCACGGGGATATTGAGTTCTATAAGATAAAGCCATAAACATGTGTGTCTGAGTCTTCTATCAAAAGTTAGAGCGATTTATATGAAGTTGTACGAAAATGCTTTCTTTCGCCAGGACAATGCGTTTCTCACTGTTACATGCATTTGAATGGGAAACTCGCCCGAGACAAAGTATAGGTTTTCATTATGTGAATAATTTTAAAATCTTAGCTCAAACGGCTGCAAAACCTATTTGCCCAGCACGGGGATATTGAGTTCTATAAGATAAAGCCATAAACATGTGTGTCTGAGTCTTCTATCAAAAGTTAGAGCGATTTATATGAAGTTGTACGAAAATGCTTTCTTTCGCCAGGACAATGCGTTTCTCACTGTTACATGCATTTGAATGGGAAACTCGCCTAAAACAAAGTATAGGTTTTCATTATGTGAATAATTTTAAAATCTTAGCTCAAACGGCTGCAAAACCTATTTGCCCAGCACGGGGATATTGAGTTCTATAAGATAAAGCCATAAACATGTGTGTCTGAGTCTTCTATCAAAAGTTAGAGCGATTTATATGAAGTTGTACGAAAATGCTTTCTTTCGCCAGGACAATGCGTTTCTCACTGTTACATGCATTTGAATGGGAAACTCGCCTAAAACAAAGTATAGGTTTTCATTATGTGAATAATTTTAAAATCTTAGCTCAAACAGCTGCAAAACCTGTTTGCCCAGCACGGGGATATTGAGTTCTATAAGATAAAGCCATAAATATGTATTTCCGAGTCTACTATCAAAAGCTACAGCTGTCTTTATGAAGACCATTAAAAACGCTTTATTTCACCACTTTAGTGCGTTTCTCGCTGTTACATGCATTTGAATGGGAAACTCGCCTGAAACAAAGTATAGGTTTTCATTATGTGAATAATTTTAAAATCTTAGCTCAAACAGCTGCCCAGCACGGGGATATTGAGTTCTATAAGATAAAGCCATGAACATGTATTTCTGAGTCTTCTATCAAAAGTTACAGCGATTTATATGAAGTTGTACGAAAATGCTTTCTTTCGCCAAGACAGTGCGTTTCTCACTGTTACATGGATTTGAATGGGAAACTCGCCTGAAACAAAGTATAGGTTTTCATTATGTGAATAATTTTAAAATTTTAGCTCAAACAGCTGCCCAGCACGGGGACATTGAGTTCTATAAGATAAAGCCATAAACATGTTTGTCTGAGTCTTGTATCAAAAGTTACAGCGATTTATATGAAGTTGTTCAAAAACGCTTTCTTTCGCCAAGACAGTGTGTTTCTCACTGTTACATGCATTTGAATGGGAAACTCGCCTGAAACAAAGTATAGGTTTTCATTATGTGAATAATTTTAAAATCTTAGCTCAATCGGCTGCAAAAACCTGTTTGCCCAGCACGGGGATATTGAGTTCTATAAGATAAAGCCATAAACATGTGTTTCTGAGTCTTCTATCAAAAGTTACAGCGATTTATATGAAGTTGTTCAAAAACGCTTTCTTTCGCCAAGACAATGTGTTTCCCACTGTTACATGCATTTGAATGGGAAACTCGCCCGAGACAAAGTATAGGTTTTCATTATGTGAATAATTTTAAAATCTTAGCTCAAACGGCTGCAAAGACCTGTTTGCCCAGGACGGGGATATTGAGTTCTATAAGATAAAGCCATAAACATGTGTTTCTGAGTCTTCTATCAAAAGTTACAGCAATTTATATGAAGTTGTACGAAAATGCTTTCTTTCGCCAAGACAGTGTGTTTCTCACTGTTACATGCATTTGAATGGGAAACTCGCCTGAGACAAAGTATAGGTTTTCATTATGTGAATAATTTTAAAATCTTAGCTCAAACGGCTGCAAAACCTGTTTGCCCAGCACGAGGATATTGAATTCTTTAAGATGAAGCCATAGACATGTGTGTCTGAGTCGTCTATCAAAAGTTGCACCGATTTATATAAAGTTGTGCAAAAACGCTTTATTTCGCCAAGACAATGTGTTTCTCACTGTTACATGCATTTGAATGGGAAACTCGCCCGAGACAAAGTATAGGTTTTCATTATGTGAATAATTTTAAAATCTTAGCTCAAACGGCTGCAAAGACCTGTTTGCCCAGCACGGGGACCTTGAGTTCTATAAGATAAAGCCATGAACATGTGTTTCTGAGTCTTCTATCACAAGTTACAGCAATTTATATGAAGTTGTACGAAAATGCTTTCTTTCGCCAAGACAGTGTGTTTCTCACTGTTACATGCATTTGAATGGGAAACTCGCCTGAAACAAAGTATAGGTTTTCATTATGTGAATAATTTTAAAATCTTAGCTCAATCGGCTGCAAAAACCTGTTTGCCCAGCACGGGGATATTGAGTTCTATAAGATAAAGCCATAAACATGTGTTTCTGAGTCTTCTATCAAAAGTTACAGCGATTTATATGAAGTTGTTCAAAAACGCTTTCTTTCGCCAAGACAATGTGTTTCTCACTGTTACATGCATTTGAATGGGAAACTCGCCCGAGACAAAGTATAGGTTTTCATTATGTGAATAATTTTAAAATCTTAGCTCAAACGGCTGCAAAGACCTGTTTGCCCAGCACGGGGATATTGAGTTCTATAAGATAAAGCCATAAACATGTGTTTCTGAGTCTTCTATCAAAAGTTACAGCAATTTATATGAAGTTGTACGAAAATGCTTTCTTTCGCCAAGACAGTGTGTTTCTCACTGTTACATGCATTTGAATGGGAAACTCGCCTGAGACAAAGTATAGGTTTTCATTATGTGAATAATTTTAAAATCTTAGCTCAAACGGCTGCAAAAACCTGTTTGCCCAGCACGGGGATATTGAGTTCTATAAGATAAAGCCATAAACATGTTTCTCTGAGTCGTCTATCAAAAGTTACACCGATTTATATAAAGTTGTGCAAAAACGCTTTATTTCGCCAAGACAATGTGTTTCTCACTGTTACATGCATTTGAATGGGAAACTCGCCCGAGACAAAGTATAGGTTTTCATTATGTGAATAATTTTAAAATCTTAGCTCAAACGGCTGCAAAACCTGTTTTGCCAGCACGAGGATATTGAATTCTTTAAGATGAAGCCATAGACATGTGTGTCTGAGTCGTCTATCAAAAGTTGCACCGATTTATATAAAGTTGTGCAAAAACGCTTTATTTCGCCAAGACAATGTGTTTCTCACTGTTACATGCATTTGAATGGGAAACTCGCCCGAGACAAAGTATAGGTTTTCATTATGTGAATAATTTTAAAATCTTAGCTCAAACGGCTGCAAAACCTGTTTGCCCAGCACGGGGATATTGAGTTCTATAAGATAAAGCCATAAATATGTATTTCCGAGTCTACTATCAAAAGCTACAGCTGTCTTTATGAAGACCATTAAAAACGCTTTATTTCACCACTTTAGTGCGTTTCTCGCTGTTACATGCATTTGAATGGGAAACTCGCCTGAAACAAAGTATAGGTTTTCATTATGTGAATAATTTTAAAATCTTAGCTCAAACAGCTGCCCAGCACGGGGATATTGAGTTCTATAAGATAAAGCCATGAACATGTATTTCTGAGTCTTCTATCAAAAGTTACAGCGATTTATATGAAGTTGTACGAAAATGCTTTCTTTCGCCAAGACAGTGCGTTTCTCACTGTTACATGGATTTGAATGGGAAACTCGCCTGAAACAAAGTATAGGTTTTCATTATGTGAATAATTTTAAAATCTTAGCTCAATCGGCTGCAAAAACCTGTTTGCCCAGCACGGGGATATTGAGTTCTATAAGATAAAGCCATAAACATGTGTTTCTGAGTCTTCTATCAAAAGTTACAGCGATTTATATGAAGTTGTTCAAAAACGCTTTCTTTCGCCAAGACAATGTGTTTCTCACTGTTACATGCATTTGAATGGGAAACTCGCCCGAGACAAAGTATAGGTTTTCATTATGTGAATAATTTTAAAATCTTAGCTCAAACGGCTGCAAAGACCTGTTTGCCCAGCACGGGGATATTGAGTTCTATAAGATAAAGCCATAAACATGTGTTTCTGAGTCTTCTATCAAAAGTTACAGCAATTTATATGAAGTTGTACGAAAATGCTTTCTTTCGCCAAGACAGTGTGTTTCTCACTGTTACATGCATTTGAATGGGAAACTCGCCTGAGACAAAGTATAGGTTTTCATTATGTGAATAATTTTAAAATCTTAGCTCAAACGGCTGCAAAAACCTGTTTGCCCAGCACGGGGATATTGAGTTCTATAAGATAAAGCCATAAACATGTTTCTCTGAGTCGTCTATCAAAAGTTACACCGATTTATATAAAGTTGTGCAAAAACGCTTTATTTCGCCAAGACAATGTGTTTCTCACTGTTACATGCATTTGAATGGGAAACTCGCCCGAGACAAAGTATAGGTTTTCATTATGTGAATAATTTTAAAATCTTAGCTCAAACGGCTGCAAAACCTGTTTTGCCAGCACGAGGATATTGAATTCTTTAAGATGAAGCCATAGACATGTGTGTCTGAGTCGTCTATCAAAAGTTGCACCGATTTATATAAAGTTGTGCAAAAACGCTTTATTTCGCCAAGACAATGTGTTTCTCACTGTTACATGCATTTGAATGGGAAACTCGCCCGAGACAAAGTATAGGTTTTCATTATGTGAATAATTTTAAAATCTTAGCTCAAACGGCTGCAAAACCTGTTTTGCCAGCACGAGGATATTGAGTTCTATAAGATAAAGCCATGATCATGTGTTTCTGAGTCTTCTATCAAAAGTTACACCGATTTATATGAAGTTGTACAAAATGCTTTATTTCGCCAAGACAGTGTGTTTCTCACTGTTACATGCATTTGAATGGGAAACTCGCCTGAAACAAAGTATAGGTTTTCATTATGTGAATAATTTTAAAATCTTAGCTCAATCGGCTGCAAAAACCTGTTTGCCCAGCACGGGGATATTGAGTTCTATAAGATAAAGCCATAAACATGTGTTTCTGAGTCTTCTATCAAAAGTTACAGCGATTTATATGAAGTTGTTCAAAAACGCTTTCTTTCGCCAAGACAATGTGTTTCTCACTGTTACATGCATTTGAATGGGAAACTCGCCCGAGACAAAGTATAGGTTTTCATTATGTGAATAATTTTAAAATCTTAGCTCAAACGGCTGCAAAACCTGTTTGCCCAGCACGAGGATATTGAATTCTTTAAGATGAAGCCATAGACATGTGTGTCTGAGTCGTCTATCAAAAGTTGCACCGATTTATATAAAGTTGTGCAAAAACGCTTTATTTCGCCAAGACAATGTGTTTCTCACTGTTACATGCATTTGAATGGGAAACTCGCCCGAGACAAAGTATAGGTTTTCATTATGTGAATAATTTTAAAATCTTAGCTCAAACGGCTGCAAAACCTGTTTTGCCAGCACGAGGATATTGAGTTCTATAAGATAAAGCCATGATCATGTGTTTCTGAGTCTTCTATCAAAAGTTACACCGATTTATATGAAGTTGTACAAAATGCTTTATTTCGCCAAGACAGTGTGTTTCTCACTGTTACATGCATTTGAATGGGAAACTCGCCTGAAACAAAGTATAGGTTTTCATTATGTGAATAATTTTAAAATCTTAGCTCAATCGGCTGCAAAAACCTGTTTGCCCAGCACGGGGATATTGAGTTCTATAAGATAAAGCCATAAACATGTGTTTCTGAGTCTTCTATCAAAAGTTACAGCGATTTATATGAAGTTGTTCAAAAACGCTTTCTTTCGCCAAGACAATGTGTTTCTCACTGTTACATGCATTTGAATGGGAAACTCGCCCGAGACAAAGTATAGGTTTTCATTATGTGAATAATTTTAAAATCTTAGCTCAAACGGCTGCAAAGACCTGTTTGCCCAGCACGGGGACCTTGAGTTCTATAAGATAAAGCCATGAACATGTGTTTCTGAGTCTTCTATCAAAAGTTACAGCAATTTATATGAAGTTGTACGAAAATGCTTTCTTTCGCCAAGACAGTGTGTTTCTCACTGTTACATGCATTTGAATGGGAAACTCGCCTGAAACAAAGTATAGGTTTTCATTATGTGAATAATTTTAAAATCTTAGCTCAAACGGCTGCAAAACCTGTTTGCCCAGGACGGGGATATTGAGTTCTATAAGATAAAGCCATAAACATGTGTTTCTGAGTCTTCTATCAAAAGTTACAGCAATTTATATGAAGTTGTACGAAAATGCTTTCTTTCGCCAAGACAGTGTGTTTCTCACTGTTACATGCATTTGAATGGGAAACTCGCCTGAGACAAAGTATAGGTTTTCATTATGTGAATAATTTTAAAATCTTAGCTCAAACGGCTGCAAAACCTGTTTGCCCAGCACGAGGATATTGAATTCTTTAAGATGAAGCCATAGACATGTGTGTCTGAGTCGTCTATCAAAAGTTGCACCGATTTATATAAAGTTGTGCAAAAACGCTTTATTTCGCCAAGACAATGTGTTTCTCACTGTTACATGCATTTGAATGGGAAACTCGCCCGAGACAAAGTATAGGTTTTCATTATGTGAATAATTTTAAAATCTTAGCTCAAACGGCTGCAAAGACCTGTTTGCCCAGCACGGGGACCTTGAGTTCTATAAGATAAAGCCATGAACATGTGTTTCTGAGTCTTCTATCACAAGTTACAGCAATTTATATGAAGTTGTACGAAAATGCTTTCTTTCGCCAAGACAGTGTGTTTCTCACTGTTACATGCATTTGAATGGGAAACTCGCCTGAAACAAAGTATAGGTTTTCATTATGTGAATAATTTTAAAATCTTAGCTCAATCGGCTGCAAAAACCTGTTTGCCCAGCACGGGGATATTGAGTTCTATAAGATAAAGCCATAAACATGTGTTTCTGAGTCTTCTATCAAAAGTTACAGCGATTTATATGAAGTTGTTCAAAAACGCTTTCTTTCGCCAAGACAATGTGTTTCTCACTGTTACATGCATTTGAATGGGAAACTCGCCCGAGACAAAGTATAGGTTTTCATTATGTGAATAATTTTAAAATCTTAGCTCAAACGGCTGCAAAGACCTGTTTGCCCAGCACGGGGATATTGAGTTCTATAAGATAAAGCCATAAACATGTGTTTCTGAGTCTTCTATCAAAAGTTACAGCAATTTATATGAAGTTGTACGAAAATGCTTTCTTTCGCCAAGACAGTGTGTTTCTCACTGTTACATGCATTTGAATGGGAAACTCGCCTGAGACAAAGTATAGGTTTTCATTATGTGAATAATTTTAAAATCTTAGCTCAAACGGCTGCAAAAACCTGTTTGCCCAGCACGGGGATATTGAGTTCTATAAGATAAAGCCATAAACATGTTTCTCTGAGTCGTCTATCAAAAGTTACACCGATTTATATAAAGTTGTGCAAAAACGCTTTATTTCGCCAAGACAATGTGTTTCTCACTGTTACATGCATTTGAATGGGAAACTCGCCCGAGACAAAGTATAGGTTTTCATTATGTGAATAATTTTAAAATCTTAGCTCAAACGGCTGCAAAACCTGTTTTGCCAGCACGAGATATTGAATTCTTTAAGATGAAGCCATAGACATGTGTGTCTGAGTCGTCTATCAAAAGTTGCACCGATTTATATAAAGTTGTGCAAAAACGCTTTATTTCGCCAAGACAATGTGTTTCTCACTGTTACATGCATTTGAATGGGAAACTCGCCCGAGACAAAGTATAGGTTTTCATTATGTGAATAATTTTAAAATCTTAGCTCAAACGGCTGCAAAACCTGTTTTGCCAGCACGGGGATATTGAGTTCTATAAGATAAAGCCATAAACATGTGTTTCTGAGTCTTCTATCAAAAGTTACAGCGATTTATATGAAGTTGTTCAAAAACGCTTTCTTTCGCCAAGACAATGTGTTTCTCACTGTTACATGCATTTGAATGGGAAACTCGCCCGAGACAAAGTATAGGTTTTCATTATGTGAATAATTTTAAAATCTTAGCTCAAACGGCTGCAAAGACCTGTTTGCCCAGCACGGGGATATTGAGTTCTATAAGATAAAGCCATAAACATGTGTTTCTGAGTCTTCTATCAAAAGTTACAGCAATTTATATGAAGTTGTACGAAAATGCTTTCTTTCGCCAAGACAGTGTGTTTCTCACTGTTACATGCATTTGAATGGGAAACTCGCCTGAGACAAAGTATAGGTTTTCATTATGTGAATAATTTTAAAATCTTAGCTCAAACGGCTGCAAAACCTGTTTGCCCAGCACGGGGATATTGAGTTCTATAAGATAAAGCCATAAACATGTTTCTCTGAGTCGTCTATCAAAAGTTACACCGATTTATATAAAGTTGTGCAAAAACGCTTTATTTCGCCAAGACAATGTGTTTCTCACTGTTACATGCATTTGAATGGGAAACTCGCCCGAGACAAAGTATAGGTTTTCATTATGTGAATAATTTTAAAATCTTAGCTCAAACGGCTGCAAAACCTGTTTTGCCAGCACGAGGATATTGAATTCTTTAAGATGAAGCCATAGACATGTGTGTCTGAGTCGTCTATCAAAAGTTGCACCGATTTATATAAAGTTGTGCAAAAACGCTTTATTTCGCCAAGACAATGTGTTTCTCACTGTTACATGCATTTGAATGGGAAACTCGCCCGAGACAAAGTATAGGTTTTCATTATGTGAATAATTTTAAAATCTTAGCTCAAACGGCTGCAAAAACCTATTTGCCCAGCACGAGGATATTGAGTTCTATAAGATAAAGCCATAAACATGTGTTTCTGAGTCTTCTATCAAAAGTTACACCGATTTATATGAAGTTGTACGAAAATGCTTTCTTTCGCCAAGACAGTGTGTTTCTCACTGTTACATGCATTTGAATGGGAAACTCGCCCGAGACAAAGTATAGGTTTTCATTATGTGAATAATTTTAAAATCTTAGCTCAAACGGCTGCAAAACCTGTTTGCCCAGCACGGGGATATTGAGTTCTATAAGATAAAGCCATGAACATGTTTGTCTGAGTCTTCTATCAAAAGTGACGGCGATTTATATGAAGTTGTACGAAAATGCTTTCTTTCGCCAAGACAGTGTGTTTCTCACTGTTACATGCATTTGAATGGGAAACTCGCCCGAGACAAAGTATAGGTTTTCATTATGTGAATAATTTTAAAATCTTAGCTCAAACGGCTGCAAAGCCTGTTTGCCCAGCACGAGGATATTGAATTCTTTAAGATGAAGCCATAGACATGTGTTTCTGAGTCGTCTATCAAAAGTTGCACCGATTTATATAAAGTTGTGCAAAAACGCTTTATTTCGCCAAGACAATGTGTTTCTCACTGTTACATGCATTTAAATGGGAAACTCGCCTGAGACAAAGTATAGGTTTTCATTATGTGAATAATTTTAAAATCTTAGCTCAAACGGCTGCAAAACCTGTTTGCCCAGCACGGGGATATTGAGTTCTATAAGATAAAGCCATAAACATGTGTTTCTGAGTCTTCTATCAAAAGTTACAGCGATTTATATGAAGTTGTACGAAAATGCTTTCTTTCGCCAAGACAGTGTGTTTCTCACTGTTACATGCATTTGAATGGGAAACTCGCCTGAAACAAAGTATAGGTTTTCATTATGTGAATAATTTTAAAATCTTAGCTCAAACGGCTGCAAAACCTGTTTGCCCAGCACGAGGATATTGAATTCTTTAAGATGAAGCCATAGACATGTGTGTCTGAGTCGTCTATCAAAAGTTGCACCGATTTATATGAAGTTGTGCAAAAACGCTTTATTTCGCCAAGACAGTGTGTTTCTCACTGTTACATGCATTTGAATGGGAAACTCGCCTAAAACAAAGAATAGGTTTTCATTATGTGAATAATTTTAAAATCTTAGCTCAAACGGCTGCAAAACCTGTTTGCCCAGCACGGGGATATTGAGTTCTATAAGATAAAGCCATAAACATGTTTGTCTGAGTCGTCTATCAAAAGTTACACCGATTTATATGAAGTTGTACGAAAATGCTTTCTTTCGCCAAGACAGTGTGTTTCTCACTGTTACATGCATTTGAATGGGAAACTCGCCTGAAACAAAGTATAGGTTTTCATTATGTGAATAATTTTAAAATCTTAGCTCAAACGGCTGCAAAACCTGTTTGCCCAGCACGGGGATATTGAGTTCTATAAGATAAAGCCATGAACATGTTTGTCTGAGTCTTCTATCAAAAGTGACGGCGATTTATATGAAGTTGTACGAAAATGCTTTCTTTCGCCAAGACAGTGTGTTTCTCACTGTTACATGCATTTGAATGGGAAACTCGCCCGAGACAAAGTATAGGTTTTCATTATGTGAATAATTTTAAAATCTTAGCTCAAACGGCTGCAAAGCCTGTTTGCCCAGCACGAGGATATTGAATTCTTTAAGATGAAGCCATAGACATGTGTTTCTGAGTCGTCTATCAAAAGTTGCACCGATTTATATAAAGTTGTGCAAAAACGCTTTATTTCGCCAAGACAATGTGTTTCTCACTGTTACATGCATTTAAATGGGAAACTCGCCTGAGACAAAGTATAGGTTTTCATTATGTGAATAATTTTAAAATCTTAGCTCAAACGGCTGCAAAGACCTGTTTGCCCAGCACGGGGATATTGAGTTCTATAAGATAAAGCCATAAACATGTGTTTCTGAGTCTTCTATCAAAAGTTACAGCGATTTATATGAAGTTGTACGAAAATGCTTTCTTTCGCCAAGACAGTGTGTTTCTCACTGTTACATGCATTTGAATGGGAAACTCGCCCGAGACAAAGTATAGGTTTTCATTATGTGAATAATTTTAAAATCTTAGCTCAAACGGCTGCAAAACCTGTTTGCCCAGCACGGGGATATTGAGTTCTATAAGATAAAGCCATGAACATGTTTGTCTGAGTCTTCTATCAAAAGTGACGGCGATTTATATGAAGTTGTACGAAAATGCTTTCTTTCGCCAAGACAGTGTGTTTCTCACTGTTACATGCATTTGAATGGGAAACTCGCCCGAGACAAAGTATAGGTTTTCATTATGTGAATAATTTTAAAATCTTAGCTCAAACGGCTGCAAAGCCTGTTTGCCCAGCACGAGGATATTGAATTCTTTAAGATGAAGCCATAGACATGTGTTTCTGAGTCGTCTATCAAAAGTTGCACCGATTTATATAAAGTTGTGCAAAAACGCTTTATTTCGCCAAGACAATGTGTTTCTCACTGTTACATGCATTTAAATGGGAAACTCGCCTGAGACAAAGTATAGGTTTTCATTATGTGAATAATTTTAAAATCTTAGCTCAAACGGCTGCAAAACCTGTTTGCCCAGCACGGGGATATTGAGTTCTATAAGATAAAGCCATAAACATGTGTTTCTGAGTCTTCTATCAAAAGTTACAGCGATTTATATGAAGTTGTACGAAAATGCTTTCTTTCGCCAAGACAGTGTGTTTCTCACTGTTACATGCATTTGAATGGGAAACTCGCCTGAAACAAAGTATAGGTTTTCATTATGTGAATAATTTTAAAATCTTAGCTCAAACGGCTGCAAAACCTGTTTGCCCAGCACGAGGATATTGAATTCTTTAAGATGAAGCCATAGACATGTGTGTCTGAGTCGTCTATCAAAAGTTGCACCGATTTATATGAAGTTGTGCAAAAACGCTTTATTTCGCCAAGACAGTGTGTTTCTCACTGTTACATGCATTTGAATGGGAAACTCGCCTAAAACAAAGAATAGGTTTTCATTATGTGAATAATTTTAAAATCTTAGCTCAAACGGCTGCAAAACCTGTTTGCCCAGCACGGGGATATTGAGTTCTATAAGATAAAGCCATAAACATGTTTGTCTGAGTCGTCTATCAAAAGTTACACCGATTTATATGAAGTTGTACGAAAATGCTTTCTTTCGCCAAGACAGTGTGTTTCTCACTGTTACATGCATTTGAATGGGAAACTCGCCTGAAACAAAGTATAGGTTTTCATTATGTGAATAATTTTAAAATCTTAGCTCAAACGGCTGCAAAACCTGTTTGCCCAGCACGGGGATATTGAGTTCTATAAGATAAAGCCATGAACATGTTTGTCTGAGTCTTCTATCAAAAGTGACGGCGATTTATATGAAGTTGTACGAAAATGCTTTCTTTCGCCAAGACAGTGTGTTTCTCACTGTTACATGCATTTGAATGGGAAACTCGCCCGAGACAAAGTATAGGTTTTCATTATGTGAATAATTTTAAAATCTTAGCTCAAACGGCTGCAAAGCCTGTTTGCCCAGCACGAGGATATTGAATTCTTTAAGATGAAGCCATAGACATGTGTTTCTGAGTCGTCTATCAAAAGTTGCACCGATTTATATAAAGTTGTGCAAAAACGCTTTATTTCGCCAAGACAATGTGTTTCTCACTGTTACATGCATTTAAATGGGAAACTCGCCTGAGACAAAGTATAGGTTTTCATTATGTGAATAATTTTAAAATCTTAGCTCAAACGGCTGCAAAACCTGTTTGCCCAGCACGGGGATATTGAGTTCTATAAGATAAAGCCATAAACATGTGTTTCTGAGTCTTCTATCAAAAGTTACAGCGATTTATATGAAGTTGTACGAAAATGCTTTCTTTCGCCAAGACAGTGTGTTTCTCACTGTTACATGCATTTGAATGGGAAACTCGCCTGAAACAAAGTATAGGTTTTCATTATGTGAATAATTTTAAAATCTTAGCTCAAACGGCTGCAAAACCTGTTTGCCCAGCACGAGGATATTGAATTCTTTAAGATGAAGCCATAGACATGTGTGTCTGAGTCGTCTATCAAAAGTTGCACCGATTTATATGAAGTTGTGCAAAAACGCTTTATTTCGCCAAGACAGTGTGTTTCTCACTGTTACATGCATTTGAATGGGAAACTCGCCTAAAACAAAGAATAGGTTTTCATTATGTGAATAATTTTAAAATCTTAGCTCAAACGGCTGCAAAACCTGTTTGCCCAGCACGGGGATATTGAGTTCTATAAGATAAAGCCATAAACATGTTTGTCTGAGTCGTCTATCAAAAGTTACACCGATTTATATAAAGTTGTGCAAAAACGCTTTATTTCGCCAAGACAGTGTGTTTCTCACTGTTACATGCATTTGAATGGGAAACTCGCCTGAAACAAAGTATAGGTTTTCATTATGTGAATAATTTTAAAATCTTAGCTCAAACAGCTGCCCAGCACGGGGATATTGAGTTCTATAAGATAAAGCCATGAACATGTGTTTCTGAGTCGTCTATCAAAAGTTACACCGATTTATATGAAGTTGTTCAAAAACGCTTTCTTTCGCCAAGACAGTGTGTTTCTCACTGTTACATGCATTTGAATGGGAAACTCGCCTGAAACAAAGTATAGGTTTTCATTATGTGAATAATTTTAAAATCTTAGCTCAAACGGCTGCAAAACCTGTTTTGCCAGCACGGGGATATTGAGTTCTATAAGATAAAGCCATAAACATGTGTTTCTGAGTCTTCTATCAAAAGTTACAGCGATTTATATGAAGTTGTTCAAAAACGCTTTCTTTCGCCAAGACAATGTGTTTCTCACTGTTACATGCATTTGAATGGGAAACTCGCCCGAGACAAAGTATAGGTTTTCATTATGTGAATAATTTTAAAATCTTAGCTCAAACGGCTGCAAAGACCTGTTTGCCCAGCACGGGGATATTGAGTTCTATAAGATAAAGCCATAAACATGTGTTTCTGAGTCTTCTATCAAAAGTTACAGCAATTTATATGAAGTTGTACGAAAATGCTTTCTTTCGCCAAGACAGTGTGTTTCTCACTGTTACATGCATTTGAATGGGAAACTCGCCTGAGACAAAGTATAGGTTTTCATTATGTGAATAATTTTAAAATCTTAGCTCAAACGGCTGCAAAACCTGTTTGCCCAGCACGGGGATATTGAGTTCTATAAGATAAAGCCATAAACATGTTTCTCTGAGTCGTCTATCAAAAGTTACACCGATTTATATAAAGTTGTGCAAAAACGCTTTATTTCGCCAAGACAATGTGTTTCTCACTGTTACATGCATTTGAATGGGAAACTCGCCCGAGACAAAGTATAGGTTTTCATTATGTGAATAATTTTAAAATCTTAGCTCAAACGGCTGCAAAACCTGTTTTGCCAGCACGAGGATATTGAATTCTTTAAGATGAAGCCATAGACATGTGTGTCTGAGTCGTCTATCAAAAGTTGCACCGATTTATATAAAGTTGTGCAAAAACGCTTTATTTCGCCAAGACAATGTGTTTCTCACTGTTACATGCATTTGAATGGGAAACTCGCCCGAGACAAAGTATAGGTTTTCATTATGTGAATAATTTTAAAATCTTAGCTCAAACGGCTGCAAAAACCTATTTGCCCAGCACGAGGATATTGAGTTCTATAAGATAAAGCCATAAACATGTGTTTCTGAGTCTTCTATCAAAAGTTACACCGATTTATATGAAGTTGTACGAAAATGCTTTCTTTCGCCAAGACAGTGTGTTTCTCACTGTTACATGCATTTGAATGGGAAACTCGCCCGAGACAAAGTATAGGTTTTCATTATGTGAATAATTTTAAAATCTTAGCTCAAACGGCTGCAAAACCTGTTTGCCCAGCACGGGGATATTGAGTTCTATAAGATAAAGCCATGAACATGTTTGTCTGAGTCTTCTATCAAAAGTGACGGCGATTTATATGAAGTTGTACGAAAATGCTTTCTTTCGCCAAGACAGTGTGTTTCTCACTGTTACATGCATTTGAATGGGAAACTCGCCCGAGACAAAGTATAGGTTTTCATTATGTGAATAATTTTAAAATCTTAGCTCAAACGGCTGCAAAGCCTGTTTGCCCAGCACGAGGATATTGAATTCTTTAAGATGAAGCCATAGACATGTGTTTCTGAGTCGTCTATCAAAAGTTGCACCGATTTATATAAAGTTGTGCAAAAACGCTTTATTTCGCCAAGACAATGTGTTTCTCACTGTTACATGCATTTAAATGGGAAACTCGCCTGAGACAAAGTATAGGTTTTCATTATGTGAATAATTTTAAAATCTTAGCTCAAACGGCTGCAAAACCTGTTTGCCCAGCACGAGGATATTGAATTCTTTAAGATGAAGCCATAGACATGTGTGTCTGAGTCGTCTATCAAAAGTTACACCGATTTATATAAAGTTGTGCAAAAACGCTTTATTTCGCCAAGACAATGTGTTTCTCACTGTTACATGCATTTAAATGGGAAACTCGCCTGAGACAAAGTATAGGTTTTCATTATGTGAATAATTTTAAAATCTTAGCTCAAACGGCTGCAAAACCTGTTTGCCCAGCACGAGGATATTGAATTCTTTAAGATGAAGCCATAGACATGTGTGTCTGAGTCGTCTATCAAAAGTTACACCGATTTATATAAAGTTGTGCAAAAACGCTTTATTTCGCCAAGACAGTGTGTTTCTCACTGTTACATGCATTTGAATGGGAAACTCGCCTGAAACAAAGTATAGGTTTTCATTATGTGAATAATTTTAAAATCTTAGCTCAAACAGCTGCCCAGCACGGGGATATTGAGTTCTATAAGATAAAGTCATGAACATGTGTTTCTGAGTCGTCTATCAAAAGTTACACCGATTTATATGAAGTTGTTCAAAAACGCTTTCTTTCGCCAAGACAGTGTGTTTCTCACTGTTACATGCATTTGAATGGGAAACTCGCCTGAAACAAAGTATAGGTTTTCATTATGTGAATAATTTTAAAATCTTAGCTCAAACGGCTGCAAAACCTGTTTGCCCAGGACGGGGATATTGAGTTCTATAAGATAAAGCCATAAACATGTGTTTCTGAGTCTTCTATCAAAAGTTACAGCAATTTATATGAAGTTGTACGAAAATGCTTTCTTTCGCCAAGACAGTGTGTTTCTCACTGTTACATGCATTTGAATGGGAAACTCGCCTGAGACAAAGTATAGGTTTTCATTATGTGAATAATTTTAAAATCTTAGCTCAAACGGCTGCAAAAACCTGTTTGCCCAGCACGGGGATATTGAGTTCTATAAGATAAAGCCATAAACATGTTTCTCTGAGTCGTCTATCAAAAGTTACACCGATTTATATAAAGTTGTGCAAAAACGCTTTATTTCGCCAAGACAATGTGTTTCTCACTGTTACATGCATTTGAATGGGAAACTCGCCCGAGACAAAGTATAGGTTTTCATTATGTGAATAATTTTAAAATCTTAGCTCAAACGGCTGCAAAACCTGTTTGCCCAGCACGAGGATATTGAATTCTTTAAGATGAAGCCATAGACATGTGTGTCTGAGTCGTCTATCAAAAGTTGCACCGATTTATATAAAGTTGTGCAAAAACGCTTTATTTCGCCAAGACAATGTGTTTCTCACTGTTACATGCATTTGAATGGGAAACTCGCCCAAGACAAAGTATAGGTTTTCATTATGTGAATAATTTTAAAATCTTAGCTCAAACAGCTGCCCAGCACGGGGATATTGAGTTCTATAAGATGAAGCCATAAACATGTTTGTCTGAGTCTTCTATCAAAAGTTACAGCGATTTATATGAAGTTGTTCAAAAACGCTTTCTTTCGCCAAGACAGTGTGTTTCTCACTGTTACATGCATTTGAATGGGAAACTCGCCTGAAACAAAGTATAGGTTTTCATTATGTGAATAATTTTAAAATCTTAGCTCAAACGGCTGCAAAACCTGTTTTGCCAGCACGAGGATATTGAGTTCTATAAGATAAAGCCATGAACATGTGTTTCTGAGTCTTCTATCAAAAGTTACAGCGATTTATATGAAGTTGTACAAAATGCTTTATTTCGCCAAGACAGTGTGTTTCTCACTGTTACATGCATTTGAATGGGAAACTCGCCTGAAACAAAGTATAGGTTTTCATTATGTGAATAATTTTAAAATCTTAGCTCAAACGGCTGCAAAACCTGTTTGCCCAGCACGGGGATATTGAGTTCTATAAGATAAAGCCATGAACATGTGTTTCTGAGTCTTCTATCAAAAGTTACAGCGATTTATATGAAGTTGTACGAAAATGCTTTCTTTCGCCAAGACAATGTGTTTCTCACTGTTACATGCATTTGAATGGGAAACTCGCCCGAGACAAAGTATAGGTTTTCATTATGTGAATAATTTTAAAATCTTAGCTCAAACGGCTGCAAAACCTGTTTGCCCAGCACGGGGATATTGAGTTCTATAAGATAAAGCCATAAACGTGTATCTGAGTCTTCTATCAAAAGTTACACCGATTTATATGAAGTTGTACGAAAACGCTTTCTTTCGCCAAGACAATGTGTTTCTCACTGTTACATGCATTTGAATGGGAAACTCGCCCGAGACAAAGTATAGGTTTTCATTATGTGAATAATTTTAAAATCTTAGCTCAAACGGCTGCAAAACCTGTTTGCCCAGCACGGGGATATTGAGTTCTATAAGATAAAGCCATAAACATGTGTGTCTGAGTCTTCTATCAAAAGTTACACCGATTTATATGAAGTTGTACAAAATGCTTTATTTCGCCAAGACAGTGTGTTTCTCACTGTTACATGCATTTGAATGGGAAACTCGCCTGAAACAAAGTATAGGTTTTCATTATGTGAATAATTTTAAAATCTTAGCTCAAACGGCTGCAAAACCTGTTTGCCCAGCACGAGGATATTGAATTCTTTAAGATGAAGCCATAGACATGTGTGTCTGAGTCGTCTATCAAAAGTTGCACCGATTTATATAAAGTTGTGCAAAAACGCTTTATTTCGCCAAGACAATGTGTTTCTCACTGTTACATGCATTTGAATGGGAAACTCGCCCGAGACAAAGTATAGGTTTTCATTATGTGAATAATTTTAAAATCTTAGCTCAAACGGCTGCAAAACCTGTTTGCCCAGCACGGGGATATTGAGTTCTATAAGATAAAGCCATGAACATGTGTTTCTGAGTCTTCTATCAAAAGTTACAGCGATTTATATGAAGTTGTACGAAAATGCTTTCTTTCGCCAAGACAATGTGTTTCTCACTGTTACATGCATTTGAATGGGAAACTCGCCCGAGACAAAGTATAGGTTTTCATTATGTGAATAATTTTAAAATCTTAGCTCAAACGGCTGCAAAACCTGTTTGCCCAGCACGGGGATATTGAGTTCTATAAGATAAAGCCATAAACATGTGTGTCTGAGTCTTCTATCAAAAGTTACACCGATTTATATGAAGTTGTACGAAAACGCTTTCTTTCGCCAAGACAATGTGTTTCTCACTGTTACATGCATTTGAATGGGAAACTCGCCCGAGACAAAGTATAGGTTTTCATTATGTGAATAATTTTAAAATCTTAGCTCAAACGGCTGCAAAACCTGTTTGCCCAACACGGGGATATTGAGTTCTATAAGATAAAGCCATAAACATGTGTGTCTGAGTCTTCTATCAAAAGTTACACCGATTTATATGAAGTTGTACAAAATGCTTTATTTCGCCAAGACAGTGTGTTTCTCACTGTTACATGCATTTGAATGGGAAACTCGCCTGAAACAAAGTATAGGTTTTCATTATGTGAATAATTTTAAAATCTTAGCTCAAACGGCTGCAAAACCTGTTTGCCCAGCACGAGGATATTGAATTCTTTAAGATGAAGCCATAGACATGTGTGTCTGAGTCGTCTATCAAAAGTTGCACCGATTTATATAAAGTTGTGCAAAAACGCTTTATTTCGCCAAGACAATGTGTTTCTCACTGTTACATGCATTTGAATGGGAAACTCGCCCGAGACAAAGTATAGGTTTTCATTATGTGAATAATTTTAAAATCTTAGCTCAAACGGCTGCAAAAACCTGTTTGCCCAGCACGGGGATATTGAGTTCTATAAGATAAAGCCATGATCATGTGTTTCTGAGTCTTCTATCAAAAGTTACAGCGATTTATATGAAGTTGTGGAAAAACCCTTTATTTCGCCAAGACAATGTGTTTCTCACTGTTACATGCATTTGAATGGGAAACTCGCCTGAAACAAAGTATAGGTTTTCATTATGTGAATAATTTTAAAATCTTAGCTCAAACGGCTGCAAAACCTGTTTGCCCAGCACGAGGATATTGAATTCTTTAAGATGAAGCCATAGACATGTGTGTCTGAGTCGTCTATCAAAAGTTGCACCGATTTATATAAAGTTGTGCAAAAACGCTTTATTTCGCCAAGACAATGTGTTTCTCACTGTTACATGCATTTGAATGGGAAACTCGCCCGAGACAAAGTATAGGTTTTCATTATGTGAATAATTTTAAAATCTTAGCTCAAACGGCTGCAAAAACCTATTTGCCCAGCACGAGGATATTGAGTTCTATAAGATAAAGCCATAAACATGTGTTTCTGAGTCTTCTATCAAAAGTTACACCGATTTATATGAAGTTGTACAAAATGCTTTATTTCGCCAAGACAGTGTGTTTCTCACTGTTACATGCATTTGAATGGGAAACTCGCCTAAAACAAAGAATAGGTTTTCATTATGTGAATAATTTTAAAATCTTAGCTCAAACGGCTGCAAAACCTGTTTGCCCAGCACGGGGATATTGAGTTCTATAAGATAAAGCCATAAACATGTTTGTCTGAGTCGTCTATCAAAAGTTACACCGATTTATATAAAGTTGTGCAAAAACGCTTTATTTCGCCAAGACAGTGTGTTTCTCACTGTTACATGCATTTGAATGGGAAACTCGCCTGAAACAAAGAATAGGTTTTCATTATGTGAATAATTTTAAAATCTTAGCTCAAACGGCTGCAAAACCTGTTTGCCCAGCACGAGGATATTGAATTCTTTAAGATGAAGCCATAGACATGTGTGTCTGAGTCGTCTATCAAAAGTTGCACCGATTTATATAAAGTTGTGCAAAAACGCTTTATTTCGCCAAGACAATGTGTTTCTCACTGTTACATGCATTTGAATGGGAAACTCGCCCGAGACAAAGTATAGGTTTTCATTATGTGAATAATTTTAAAATCTTAGCTCAAACGGCTGCAAAAACCTATTTGCCCAGCACGAGGATATTGAGTTCTATAAGATAAAGCCATAAACATGTGTTTCTGAGTCTTCTATCAAAAGTTACACCGATTTATATGAAGTTGTACAAAATGCTTTATTTCGCCAAGACAGTGTGTTTCTCACTGTTACATGCATTTGAATGGGAAACTCGCCTAAAACAAAGAATAGGTTTTCATTATGTGAATAATTTTAAAATCTTAGCTCAAACGGCTGCAAAACCTGTTTGCCCAGCACGGGGATATTGAGTTCTATAAGATAAAGCCATAAACATGTTTGTCTGAGTCGTCTATCAAAAGTTACACCGATTTATATAAAGTTGTGCAAAAACGCTTTATTTCGCCAAGACAATGTGTTTCTCACTGTTACATGCATTTGAATGGGAAACTCGCCTGAAACAAAGAATAGGTTTTCATTATGTGAATAATTTTAAAATCTTAGCTCAAACGGCTGCAAAACCTGTTTGCCCAGCACGGGGATATTGAGTTCTATAAGATAAAGCCATAAACATGTTTGTCTGAGTCGTCTATCAAAAGTTACACCGATTTATATAAAGTTGTGCAAAAACGCTTTATTTCGCCAAGACAGTGTGTTTCTCACTGTTACATGCATTTGAATGGGAAACTCGCCCAAGACAAAGTATAGGTTTTCATTATGTGAATAATTTTAAAATCTTAGCTCAAACGGCTGCAAAAACCTGTTTGCCCAGCACGGGGATATTGAGTTCTATAAGATAAAGCCATGATCATGTGTTTCTGAGTCTTCTATCAAAAGTTACACCGATTTATATGAAGTTGTACGAAAATGCTTTCTTTCGCCAAGACAGTGTGTTTCTCACTGTTACATGCATTTGAATGGGAAACTCGCCTGAAACAAAGTATAGGTTTTCATTATGTGAATAATTTTAAAATCTTAGCTCAAACGGCTGCAAAACCTGTTTGCCCAGCACGAGGATATTGAATTCTTTAAGATGAAGCCATAGACATGTGTGTCTGAGTCGTCTATCAAAAGTTGCACCGATTTATATAAAGTTGTGCAAAAACGCTTTATTTCGCCAAGACAATGTGTTTCTCACTGTTACATGCATTTGAATGGGAAACTCGCCCAAGACAAAGTATAGGTTTTCATTATGTGAATAATTTTAAAATCTTAGCTCAAACAGCTGCAAAACCTGTTTGCCCAGCACGGGGATATTGAGTTCTATAAGATAAAGCCATAATTATGTATTTCCGAGTCTACTATCAAAAGTTACAGCTGTCTTTATGAAGACCATTAAAAACGCGTTATTTCGCCAAGACAATGTGTTTCTCACTGTTACATGCATTTGAATGGGAAACTCGCCTGAAACAAAGTATAGGTTTTCATTATGTGAATAATTTTAAAATCTTAGCTCAAACAGCTGCCCAGCACGGGGATATTGAGTTCTATAAGATAAAGCCATGAACATGTATTTCTGAGTCTTCTATCAAAAGTTACAGCGATTTATATGAAGTTGTTCAAAAACGCTTTCTTTCGCCAAGACAGTGTGTTTCTCACTGTTACATGCATTTGAATGGGAAACTCGCCTGAAACAAAGTATAGGTTTTCATTATGTGAATAATTTTAAATTTTTAGCTCAAACAGCTGCCCAGCACGGGGACATTGAGTTCTATAAGATAAAGCCATAAACATGTTTGTCTGAGTCTTCTATCAAAAGTTACAGCGATTTATATGAAGTTGTTCAAAAACGCTTTATTTCGCCAAGACAATGTGTTTCTCACTGTTACATGCATTTGAATGGGAAACTCGCCCGAGACAAAGTATAGGTTTTCATTATGTGAATAATTTTAAAATCTTAGCTCAAACGGCTGCAAAAACCTATTTGCCCAGCACGAGGATATTGAGTTCTATAAGATAAAGCCATAAACATGTGTTTCTGAGTCTTCTATCAAAAGTTACACCGATTTATATGAAGTTGTACGAAAATGCTTTCTTTCGCCAAGACAGTGTGTTTCTCACTGTTACATGCATTTGAATGGGAAACTCGCCCGAAACAAAGTATAGGTTTTCATTATGTGAATAATTTTAAAATCTTAGCTCAAACGGCTGCAAAACCTGTTTGCCCAGCACGGGGATATTGAGTTCTATAAGATAAAGCCATGAACATGTTTGTCTGAGTCTTCTATCAAAAGTGACGGCGATTTATATGAAGTTGTACGAAAATGCTTTCTTTCGCCAAGACAGTGTGTTTCTCACTGTTACATGCATTTGAATGGGAAACTCGCCTGAAACAAAGTATAGGTTTTCATTATGTGAATAATTTTAAAATCTTAGCTCAAACGGCTGCAAAGCCTGTTTGCCCAGCACGAGGATATTGAATTCTTTAAGATGAAGCCATAGACATGTGTTTCTGAGTCGTCTATCAAAAGTTGCACCGATTTATATAAAGTTGTGCAAAAACGCTTTATTTCGCCAAGACAATGTGTTTCTCACTGTTACATGCATTTAAATGGGAAACTCGCCTGAGACAAAGTATAGGTTTTCATTATGTGAATAATTTTAAAATCTTAGCTCAAACGGCTGCAAAACCTGTTTGCCCAGCACGGGGATATTGAGTTCTATAAGATAAAGCCATAAACATGTGTTTCTGAGTCTTCTATCAAAAGTTACAGCGATTTATATGAAGTTGTACGAAAATGCTTTCTTTCGCCAAGACAGTGTGTTTCTCACTGTTACATGCATTTGAATGGGAAACTCGCCCGAGACAAAGTATAGGTTTTCATTATGTGAATAATTTTAAAATCTTAGCTCAAACGGCTGCAAAACCTGTTTTGCCAGCACGAGGATATTGAATTCTTTAAGATGAAGCCATAGACATGTGTGTCTGAGTCGTCTATCAAAAGTTGCACCGATTTATATAAAGTTGTGCAAAAACGCTTTATTTCGCCAAGACAATGTGTTTCTCACTGTTACATGCATTTGAATGGGAAACTCGCCCAAGACAAAGTATAGGTTTTCATTATGTGAATAATTTTAAAATCTTAGCTCAAACAGCTGCAAAACCTGTTTGCCCAGCACGGGGATATTGAGTTCTATAAGATAAAGCCATAATTATGTATTTCCGAGTCTACTATCAAAAGTTACAGCTGTCTTTATGAAGACCATTAAAAACGCGTTATTTCGCCAAGACAATGTGTTTCTCACTGTTACATGCATTTGAATGGGAAACTCGCCTGAAACAAAGTATAGGTTTTCATTATGTGAATAATTTTAAAATCTTAGCTCAAACAGCTGCCCAGCACGGGGATATTGAGTTCTATAAGATAAAGCCATGAACATGTATTTCTGAGTCTTCTATCAAAAGTTACAGCGATTTATATGAAGTTGTTCAAAAACGCTTTCTTTCGCCAAGACAGTGTGTTTCTCACTGTTACATGCATTTGAATGGGAAACTCGCCTGAAACAAAGTATAGGTTTTCATTATGTGAATAATTTTAAATTTTTAGCTCAAACAGCTGCCCAGCACGGGGACATTGAGTTCTATAAGATAAAGCCATAAACATGTTTGTCTGAGTCTTCTATCAAAAGTTACAGCGATTTATATGAAGTTGTTCAAAAACGCTTTATTTCGCCAAGACAATGTGTTTCTCACTGTTACATGCATTTGAATGGGAAACTCGCCCGAGACAAAGTATAGGTTTTCATTATGTGAATAATTTTAAAATCTTAGCTCAAACGGCTGCAAAAACCTATTTGCCCAGCACGAGGATATTGAGTTCTATAAGATAAAGCCATAAACATGTGTTTCTGAGTCTTCTATCAAAAGTTACACCGATTTATATGAAGTTGTACGAAAATGCTTTCTTTCGCCAAGACAGTGTGTTTCTCACTGTTACATGCATTTGAATGGGAAACTCGCCCGAAACAAAGTATAGGTTTTCATTATGTGAATAATTTTAAAATCTTAGCTCAAACGGCTGCAAAACCTGTTTGCCCAGCACGGGGATATTGAGTTCTATAAGATAAAGCCATGAACATGTTTGTCTGAGTCTTCTATCAAAAGTGACGGCGATTTATATGAAGTTGTACGAAAATGCTTTCTTTCGCCAAGACAGTGTGTTTCTCACTGTTACATGCATTTGAATGGGAAACTCGCCTGAAACAAAGTATAGGTTTTCATTATGTGAATAATTTTAAAATCTTAGCTCAAACGGCTGCAAAGCCTGTTTGCCCAGCACGAGGATATTGAATTCTTTAAGATGAAGCCATAGACATGTGTTTCTGAGTCGTCTATCAAAAGTTGCACCGATTTATATAAAGTTGTGCAAAAACGCTTTATTTCGCCAAGACAATGTGTTTCTCACTGTTACATGCATTTAAATGGGAAACTCGCCTGAGACAAAGTATAGGTTTTCATTATGTGAATAATTTTAAAATCTTAGCTCAAACGGCTGCAAAACCTGTTTGCCCAGCACGGGGATATTGAGTTCTATAAGATAAAGCCATAAACATGTGTTTCTGAGTCTTCTATCAAAAGTTACAGCGATTTATATGAAGTTGTACGAAAATGCTTTCTTTCGCCAAGACAGTGTGTTTCTCACTGTTACATGCATTTGAATGGGAAACTCGCCCGAGACAAAGTATAGGTTTTCATTATGTGAATAATTTTAAAATCTTAGCTCAAACGGCTGCAAAACCTGTTTTGCCAGCACGAGGATATTGAATTCTTTAAGATGAAGCCATAGACATGTGTGTCTGAGTCGTCTATCAAAAGTTGCACCGATTTATATAAAGTTGTGCAAAAACGCTTTATTTCGCCAAGACAATGTGTTTCTCACTGTTACATGCATTTGAATGGGAAACTCGCCCGAGACAAAGTATAGGTTTTCATTATGTGAATAATTTTAAAATCTTAGCTCAAACGGCTGCAAAAACCTATTTGCCCAGCACGAGGATATTGAGTTCTATAAGATAAAGCCATAAACATGTGTTTCTGAGTCTTCTATCAAAAGTTACACCGATTTATATGAAGTTGTACGAAAATGCTTTCTTTCGCCAAGACAGTGTGTTTCTCACTGTTACATGCATTTGAATGGGAAACTCGCCCGAGACAAAGTATAGGTTTTCATTATGTGAATAATTTTAAAATCTTAGCTCAAACGGCTGCAAAACCTGTTTGCCCAGCACGGGGATATTGAGTTCTATAAGATAAAGCCATGAACATGTTTGTCTGAGTCTTCTATCAAAAGTGACGGCGATTTATATGAAGTTGTACGAAAATGCTTTCTTTCGCCAAGACAGTGTGTTTCTCACTGTTACATGCATTTGAATGGGAAACTCGCCCGAGACAAAGTATAGGTTTTCATTATGTGAATAATTTTAAAATCTTAGCTCAAACGGCTGCAAAGCCTGTTTGCCCAGCACGAGGATATTGAATTCTTTAAGATGAAGCCATAGACATGTGTTTCTGAGTCGTCTATCAAAAGTTGCACCGATTTATATAAAGTTGTGCAAAAACGCTTTATTTCGCCAAGACAATGTGTTTCTCACTGTTACATGCATTTAAATGGGAAACTCGCCTGAGACAAAGTATAGGTTTTCATTATGTGAATAATTTTAAAATCTTAGCTCAAACGGCTGCAAAACCTGTTTGCCCAGCACGGGGATATTGAGTTCTATAAGATAAAGCCATAAACATGTGTTTCTGAGTCTTCTATCAAAAGTTACAGCGATTTATATGAAGTTGTACGAAAATGCTTTCTTTCGCCAAGACAGTGTGTTTCTCACTGTTACATGCATTTGAATGGGAAACTCGCCTGAAACAAAGTATAGGTTTTCATTATGTGAATAATTTTAAAATCTTAGCTCAAACGGCTGCAAAACCTGTTTGCCCAGCACGAGGATATTGAATTCTTTAAGATGAAGCCATAGACATGTGTGTCTGAGTCGTCTATCAAAAGTTGCACCGATTTATATGAAGTTGTGCAAAAACGCTTTATTTCGCCAAGACAGTGTGTTTCTCACTGTTACATGCATTTGAATGGGAAACTCGCCTAAAACAAAGAATAGGTTTTCATTATGTGAATAATTTTAAAATCTTAGCTCAAACGGCTGCAAAACCTGTTTGCCCAGCACGGGGATATTGAGTTCTATAAGATAAAGCCATAAACATGTTTGTCTGAGTCGTCTATCAAAAGTTACACCGATTTATATAAAGTTGTGCAAAAACGCTTTATTTCGCCAAGACAGTGTGTTTCTCACTGTTACATGCATTTGAATGGGAAACTCGCCTGAAACAAAGTATAGGTTTTCATTATGTGAATAATTTTAAAATCTTAGCTCAAACAGCTGCCCAGCACGGGGATATTGAGTTCTATAAGATAAAGCCATGAACATGTGTTTCTGAGTCGTCTATCAAAAGTTACACCGATTTATATGAAGTTGTTCAAAAACGCTTTCTTTCGCCAAGACAGTGTGTTTCTCACTGTTACATGCATTTGAATGGGAAACTCGCCTGAAACAAAGTATAGGTTTTCATTATGTGAATAATTTTAAAATCTTAGCTCAAACGGCTGCAAAACCTGTTTGCCCAGCACGGGGATATTGAGTTCTATAAGATAAAGCCATAAACATGTGTTTCTGAGTCTTCTATCAAAAGTTACAGCAATTTATATGAAGTTGTACGAAAATGCTTTATTTCGCCAAGACAATGTGTTTCTCACTGTTACATGCATTTGAATGGGAAACTCGCCTGAAACAAAGTATAGGTTTTCATTATGTGAATAATTTTAAAATCTTAGCTCAAACGGCTGCAAAACCTGTTTGCCCAGCACGGGGATATTGAGTTCTATAAGATAAAGCCATAAACATGTTTCTCTGAGTCGTCTATCAAAAGTTACACCGATTTATATAAAGTTGTGCAAAAACGCTTTATTTCGCCAAGACAATGTGTTTCTCACTGTTACATGCATTTGAATGGGAAACTCGCCCGAGACAAAGTATAGGTTTTCATTATGTGAATAATTTTAAAATCTTAGCTCAAACGGCTGCAAAACCTGTTTTGCCAGCACGAGGATATTGAATTCTTTAAGATGAAGCCATAGACATGTGTGTCTGAGTCGTCTATCAAAAGTTGCACCGATTTATATAAAGTTGTGCAAAAACGCTTTATTTCGCCAAGACAATGTGTTTCTCACTGTTACATGCATTTGAATGGGAAACTCGCCCGAGACAAAGTATAGGTTTTCATTATGTGAATAATTTTAAAATCTTAGCTCAAACGGCTGCAAAAACCTATTTGCCCAGCACGAGGATATTGAGTTCTATAAGATAAAGCCATAAACATGTGTTTCTGAGTCTTCTATCAAAAGTTACACCGATTTATATGAAGTTGTACGAAAATGCTTTCTTTCGCCAAGACAGTGTGTTTCTCACTGTTACATGCATTTGAATGGGAAACTCGCCCGAGACAAAGTATAGGTTTTCATTATGTGAATAATTTTAAAATCTTAGCTCAAACGGCTGCAAAACCTGTTTGCCCAGCACGGGGATATTGAGTTCTATAAGATAAAGCCATGAACATGTTTGTCTGAGTCTTCTATCAAAAGTGACGGCGATTTATATGAAGTTGTACGAAAATGCTTTCTTTCGCCAAGACAGTGTGTTTCTCACTGTTACATGCATTTGAATGGGAAACTCGCCCGAGACAAAGTATAGGTTTTCATTATGTGAATAATTTTAAAATCTTAGCTCAAACGGCTGCAAAGCCTGTTTGCCCAGCACGAGGATATTGAATTCTTTAAGATGAAGCCATAGACATGTGTTTCTGAGTCGTCTATCAAAAGTTGCACCGATTTATATAAAGTTGTGCAAAAACGCTTTATTTCGCCAAGACAATGTGTTTCTCACTGTTACATGCATTTAAATGGGAAACTCGCCTGAGACAAAGTATAGGTTTTCATTATGTGAATAATTTTAAAATCTTAGCTCAAACGGCTGCAAAACCTGTTTGCCCAGCACGGGGATATTGAGTTCTATAAGATAAAGCCATAAACATGTGTTTCTGAGTCTTCTATCAAAAGTTACAGCGATTTATATGAAGTTGTACGAAAATGCTTTCTTTCGCCAAGACAGTGTGTTTCTCACTGTTACATGCATTTGAATGGGAAACTCGCCTGAAACAAAGTATAGGTTTTCATTATGTGAATAATTTTAAAATCTTAGCTCAAACGGCTGCAAAACCTGTTTGCCCAGCACGAGGATATTGAATTCTTTAAGATGAAGCCATAGACATGTGTGTCTGAGTCGTCTATCAAAAGTTGCACCGATTTATATGAAGTTGTGCAAAAACGCTTTATTTCGCCAAGACAGTGTGTTTCTCACTGTTACATGCATTTGAATGGGAAACTCGCCTAAAACAAAGAATAGGTTTTCATTATGTGAATAATTTTAAAATCTTAGCTCAAACGGCTGCAAAACCTGTTTGCCCAGCACGGGGATATTGAGTTCTATAAGATAAAGCCATAAACATGTTTGTCTGAGTCGTCTATCAAAAGTTACACCGATTTATATGAAGTTGTACGAAAATGCTTTCTTTCGCCAAGACAGTGTGTTTCTCACTGTTACATGCATTTGAATGGGAAACTCGCCTGAAACAAAGTATAGGTTTTCATTATGTGAATAATTTTAAAATCTTAGCTCAAACGGCTGCAAAACCTGTTTGCCCAGCACGGGGATATTGAGTTCTATAAGATAAAGCCATGAACATGTTTGTCTGAGTCTTCTATCAAAAGTGACGGCGATTTATATGAAGTTGTACGAAAATGCTTTCTTTCGCCAAGACAGTGTGTTTCTCACTGTTACATGCATTTGAATGGGAAACTCGCCCGAGACAAAGTATAGGTTTTCATTATGTGAATAATTTTAAAATCTTAGCTCAAACGGCTGCAAAGCCTGTTTGCCCAGCACGAGGATATTGAATTCTTTAAGATGAAGCCATAGACATGTGTTTCTGAGTCGTCTATCAAAAGTTGCACCGATTTATATAAAGTTGTGCAAAAACGCTTTATTTCGCCAAGACAATGTGTTTCTCACTGTTACATGCATTTAAATGGGAAACTCGCCTGAGACAAAGTATAGGTTTTCATTATGTGAATAATTTTAAAATCTTAGCTCAAACGGCTGCAAAGACCTGTTTGCCCAGCACGGGGATATTGAGTTCTATAAGATAAAGCCATAAACATGTGTTTCTGAGTCTTCTATCAAAAGTTACAGCGATTTATATGAAGTTGTACGAAAATGCTTTCTTTCGCCAAGACAGTGTGTTTCTCACTGTTACATGCATTTGAATGGGAAACTCGCCCGAGACAAAGTATAGGTTTTCATTATGTGAATAATTTTAAAATCTTAGCTCAAACGGCTGCAAAACCTGTTTGCCCAGCACGGGGATATTGAGTTCTATAAGATAAAGCCATGAACATGTTTGTCTGAGTCTTCTATCAAAAGTGACGGCGATTTATATGAAGTTGTACGAAAATGCTTTCTTTCGCCAAGACAGTGTGTTTCTCACTGTTACATGCATTTGAATGGGAAACTCGCCCGAGACAAAGTATAGGTTTTCATTATGTGAATAATTTTAAAATCTTAGCTCAAACGGCTGCAAAGCCTGTTTGCCCAGCACGAGGATATTGAATTCTTTAAGATGAAGCCATAGACATGTGTTTCTGAGTCGTCTATCAAAAGTTGCACCGATTTATATAAAGTTGTGCAAAAACGCTTTATTTCGCCAAGACAATGTGTTTCTCACTGTTACATGCATTTAAATGGGAAACTCGCCTGAGACAAAGTATAGGTTTTCATTATGTGAATAATTTTAAAATCTTAGCTCAAACGGCTGCAAAACCTGTTTGCCCAGCACGGGGATATTGAGTTCTATAAGATAAAGCCATAAACATGTGTTTCTGAGTCTTCTATCAAAAGTTACAGCGATTTATATGAAGTTGTACGAAAATGCTTTCTTTCGCCAAGACAGTGTGTTTCTCACTGTTACATGCATTTGAATGGGAAACTCGCCTGAAACAAAGTATAGGTTTTCATTATGTGAATAATTTTAAAATCTTAGCTCAAACGGCTGCAAAACCTGTTTGCCCAGCACGAGGATATTGAATTCTTTAAGATGAAGCCATAGACATGTGTGTCTGAGTCGTCTATCAAAAGTTGCACCGATTTATATGAAGTTGTGCAAAAACGCTTTATTTCGCCAAGACAGTGTGTTTCTCACTGTTACATGCATTTGAATGGGAAACTCGCCTAAAACAAAGAATAGGTTTTCATTATGTGAATAATTTTAAAATCTTAGCTCAAACGGCTGCAAAACCTGTTTGCCCAGCACGGGGATATTGAGTTCTATAAGATAAAGCCATAAACATGTTTGTCTGAGTCGTCTATCAAAAGTTACACCGATTTATATGAAGTTGTACGAAAATGCTTTCTTTCGCCAAGACAGTGTGTTTCTCACTGTTACATGCATTTGAATGGGAAACTCGCCTGAAACAAAGTATAGGTTTTCATTATGTGAATAATTTTAAAATCTTAGCTCAAACGGCTGCAAAACCTGTTTGCCCAGCACGGGGATATTGAGTTCTATAAGATAAAGCCATGAACATGTTTGTCTGAGTCTTCTATCAAAAGTGACGGCGATTTATATGAAGTTGTACGAAAATGCTTTCTTTCGCCAAGACAGTGTGTTTCTCACTGTTACATGCATTTGAATGGGAAACTCGCCCGAGACAAAGTATAGGTTTTCATTATGTGAATAATTTTAAAATCTTAGCTCAAACGGCTGCAAAGCCTGTTTGCCCAGCACGAGGATATTGAATTCTTTAAGATGAAGCCATAGACATGTGTTTCTGAGTCGTCTATCAAAAGTTGCACCGATTTATATAAAGTTGTGCAAAAACGCTTTATTTCGCCAAGACAATGTGTTTCTCACTGTTACATGCATTTAAATGGGAAACTCGCCTGAGACAAAGTATAGGTTTTCATTATGTGAATAATTTTAAAATCTTAGCTCAAACGGCTGCAAAACCTGTTTGCCCAGCACGGGGATATTGAGTTCTATAAGATAAAGCCATAAACATGTGTTTCTGAGTCTTCTATCAAAAGTTACAGCGATTTATATGAAGTTGTACGAAAATGCTTTCTTTCGCCAAGACAGTGTGTTTCTCACTGTTACATGCATTTGAATGGGAAACTCGCCTGAAACAAAGTATAGGTTTTCATTATGTGAATAATTTTAAAATCTTAGCTCAAACGGCTGCAAAACCTGTTTGCCCAGCACGAGGATATTGAATTCTTTAAGATGAAGCCATAGACATGTGTGTCTGAGTCGTCTATCAAAAGTTGCACCGATTTATATGAAGTTGTGCAAAAACGCTTTATTTCGCCAAGACAGTGTGTTTCTCACTGTTACATGCATTTGAATGGGAAACTCGCCTAAAACAAAGAATAGGTTTTCATTATGTGAATAATTTTAAAATCTTAGCTCAAACGGCTGCAAAACCTGTTTGCCCAGCACGGGGATATTGAGTTCTATAAGATAAAGCCATAAACATGTTTGTCTGAGTCGTCTATCAAAAGTTACACCGATTTATATAAAGTTGTGCAAAAACGCTTTATTTCGCCAAGACAGTGTGTTTCTCACTGTTACATGCATTTGAATGGGAAACTCGCCTGAAACAAAGTATAGGTTTTCATTATGTGAATAATTTTAAAATCTTAGCTCAAACAGCTGCCCAGCACGGGGATATTGAGTTCTATAAGATAAAGCCATGAACATGTGTTTCTGAGTCGTCTATCAAAAGTTACACCGATTTATATGAAGTTGTTCAAAAACGCTTTCTTTCGCCAAGACAGTGTGTTTCTCACTGTTACATGCATTTGAATGGGAAACTCGCCTGAAACAAAGTATAGGTTTTCATTATGTGAATAATTTTAAAATCTTAGCTCAAACGGCTGCAAAACCTGTTTTGCCAGCACGGGGATATTGAGTTCTATAAGATAAAGCCATAAACATGTGTTTCTGAGTCTTCTATCAAAAGTTACAGCGATTTATATGAAGTTGTTCAAAAACGCTTTCTTTCGCCAAGACAATGTGTTTCTCACTGTTACATGCATTTGAATGGGAAACTCGCCCGAGACAAAGTATAGGTTTTCATTATGTGAATAATTTTAAAATCTTAGCTCAAACGGCTGCAAAGACCTGTTTGCCCAGCACGGGGATATTGAGTTCTATAAGATAAAGCCATAAACATGTGTTTCTGAGTCTTCTATCAAAAGTTACAGCAATTTATATGAAGTTGTACGAAAATGCTTTCTTTCGCCAAGACAGTGTGTTTCTCACTGTTACATGCATTTGAATGGGAAACTCGCCTGAGACAAAGTATAGGTTTTCATTATGTGAATAATTTTAAAATCTTAGCTCAAACGGCTGCAAAACCTGTTTGCCCAGCACGGGGATATTGAGTTCTATAAGATAAAGCCATAAACATGTTTCTCTGAGTCGTCTATCAAAAGTTACACCGATTTATATAAAGTTGTGCAAAAACGCTTTATTTCGCCAAGACAATGTGTTTCTCACTGTTACATGCATTTGAATGGGAAACTCGCCCGAGACAAAGTATAGGTTTTCATTATGTGAATAATTTTAAAATCTTAGCTCAAACGGCTGCAAAACCTGTTTTGCCAGCACGAGGATATTGAATTCTTTAAGATGAAGCCATAGACATGTGTGTCTGAGTCGTCTATCAAAAGTTGCACCGATTTATATAAAGTTGTGCAAAAACGCTTTATTTCGCCAAGACAATGTGTTTCTCACTGTTACATGCATTTGAATGGGAAACTCGCCCGAGACAAAGTATAGGTTTTCATTATGTGAATAATTTTAAAATCTTAGCTCAAACGGCTGCAAAAACCTATTTGCCCAGCACGAGGATATTGAGTTCTATAAGATAAAGCCATAAACATGTGTTTCTGAGTCTTCTATCAAAAGTTACACCGATTTATATGAAGTTGTACGAAAATGCTTTCTTTCGCCAAGACAGTGTGTTTCTCACTGTTACATGCATTTGAATGGGAAACTCGCCCGAGACAAAGTATAGGTTTTCATTATGTGAATAATTTTAAAATCTTAGCTCAAACGGCTGCAAAACCTGTTTGCCCAGCACGGGGATATTGAGTTCTATAAGATAAAGCCATGAACATGTTTGTCTGAGTCTTCTATCAAAAGTGACGGCGATTTATATGAAGTTGTACGAAAATGCTTTCTTTCGCCAAGACAGTGTGTTTCTCACTGTTACATGCATTTGAATGGGAAACTCGCCCGAGACAAAGTATAGGTTTTCATTATGTGAATAATTTTAAAATCTTAGCTCAAACGGCTGCAAAGCCTGTTTGCCCAGCACGAGGATATTGAATTCTTTAAGATGAAGCCATAGACATGTGTTTCTGAGTCGTCTATCAAAAGTTGCACCGATTTATATAAAGTTGTGCAAAAACGCTTTATTTCGCCAAGACAATGTGTTTCTCACTGTTACATGCATTTAAATGGGAAACTCGCCTGAGACAAAGTATAGGTTTTCATTATGTGAATAATTTTAAAATCTTAGCTCAAACGGCTGCAAAACCTGTTTGCCCAGCACGAGGATATTGAATTCTTTAAGATGAAGCCATAGACATGTGTGTCTGAGTCGTCTATCAAAAGTTACACCGATTTATATAAAGTTGTGCAAAAACGCTTTATTTCGCCAAGACAATGTGTTTCTCACTGTTACATGCATTTAAATGGGAAACTCGCCTGAGACAAAGTATAGGTTTTCATTATGTGAATAATTTTAAAATCTTAGCTCAAACGGCTGCAAAACCTGTTTGCCCAGCACGAGGATATTGAATTCTTTAAGATGAAGCCATAGACATGTGTGTCTGAGTCGTCTATCAAAAGTTACACCGATTTATATAAAGTTGTGCAAAAACGCTTTATTTCGCCAAGACAGTGTGTTTCTCACTGTTACATGCATTTGAATGGGAAACTCGCCTGAAACAAAGTATAGGTTTTCATTATGTGAATAATTTTAAAATCTTAGCTCAAACAGCTGCCCAGCACGGGGATATTGAGTTCTATAAGATAAAGTCATGAACATGTGTTTCTGAGTCGTCTATCAAAAGTTACACCGATTTATATGAAGTTGTTCAAAAACGCTTTCTTTCGCCAAGACAGTGTGTTTCTCACTGTTACATGCATTTGAATGGGAAACTCGCCTGAAACAAAGTATAGGTTTTCATTATGTGAATAATTTTAAAATCTTAGCTCAAACGGCTGCAAAACCTGTTTGCCCAGGACGGGGATATTGAGTTCTATAAGATAAAGCCATAAACATGTGTTTCTGAGTCTTCTATCAAAAGTTACAGCAATTTATATGAAGTTGTACGAAAATGCTTTCTTTCGCCAAGACAGTGTGTTTCTCACTGTTACATGCATTTGAATGGGAAACTCGCCTGAGACAAAGTATAGGTTTTCATTATGTGAATAATTTTAAAATCTTAGCTCAAACGGCTGCAAAAACCTGTTTGCCCAGCACGGGGATATTGAGTTCTATAAGATAAAGCCATAAACATGTTTCTCTGAGTCGTCTATCAAAAGTTACACCGATTTATATAAAGTTGTGCAAAAACGCTTTATTTCGCCAAGACAATGTGTTTCTCACTGTTACATGCATTTGAATGGGAAACTCGCCCGAGACAAAGTATAGGTTTTCATTATGTGAATAATTTTAAAATCTTAGCTCAAACGGCTGCAAAACCTGTTTGCCCAGCACGAGGATATTGAATTCTTTAAGATGAAGCCATAGACATGTGTGTCTGAGTCGTCTATCAAAAGTTGCACCGATTTATATAAAGTTGTGCAAAAACGCTTTATTTCGCCAAGACAATGTGTTTCTCACTGTTACATGCATTTGAATGGGAAACTCGCCCAAGACAAAGTATAGGTTTTCATTATGTGAATAATTTTAAAATCTTAGCTCAAACAGCTGCCCAGCACGGGGATATTGAGTTCTATAAGATGAAGCCATAAACATGTTTGTCTGAGTCTTCTATCAAAAGTTACAGCGATTTATATGAAGTTGTTCAAAAACGCTTTCTTTCGCCAAGACAGTGTGTTTCTCACTGTTACATGCATTTGAATGGGAAACTCGCCTGAAACAAAGTATAGGTTTTCATTATGTGAATAATTTTAAAATCTTAGCTCAAACGGCTGCAAAACCTGTTTTGCCAGCACGAGGATATTGAGTTCTATAAGATAAAGCCATGAACATGTGTTTCTGAGTCTTCTATCAAAAGTTACAGCGATTTATATGAAGTTGTACAAAATGCTTTATTTCGCCAAGACAGTGTGTTTCTCACTGTTACATGCATTTGAATGGGAAACTCGCCTGAAACAAAGTATAGGTTTTCATTATGTGAATAATTTTAAAATCTTAGCTCAAACGGCTGCAAAACCTGTTTGCCCAGCACGGGGATATTGAGTTCTATAAGATAAAGCCATGAACATGTGTTTCTGAGTCTTCTATCAAAAGTTACAGCGATTTATATGAAGTTGTACGAAAATGCTTTCTTTCGCCAAGACAATGTGTTTCTCACTGTTACATGCATTTGAATGGGAAACTCGCCCGAGACAAAGTATAGGTTTTCATTATGTGAATAATTTTAAAATCTTAGCTCAAACGGCTGCAAAACCTGTTTGCCCAGCACGGGGATATTGAGTTCTATAAGATAAAGCCATAAACGTGTATCTGAGTCTTCTATCAAAAGTTACACCGATTTATATGAAGTTGTACGAAAACGCTTTCTTTCGCCAAGACAATGTGTTTCTCACTGTTACATGCATTTGAATGGGAAACTCGCCCGAGACAAAGTATAGGTTTTCATTATGTGAATAATTTTAAAATCTTAGCTCAAACGGCTGCAAAACCTGTTTGCCCAGCACGGGGATATTGAGTTCTATAAGATAAAGCCATAAACATGTGTGTCTGAGTCTTCTATCAAAAGTTACACCGATTTATATGAAGTTGTACAAAATGCTTTATTTCGCCAAGACAGTGTGTTTCTCACTGTTACATGCATTTGAATGGGAAACTCGCCTGAAACAAAGTATAGGTTTTCATTATGTGAATAATTTTAAAATCTTAGCTCAAACGGCTGCAAAACCTGTTTGCCCAGCACGAGGATATTGAATTCTTTAAGATGAAGCCATAGACATGTGTGTCTGAGTCGTCTATCAAAAGTTGCACCGATTTATATAAAGTTGTGCAAAAACGCTTTATTTCGCCAAGACAATGTGTTTCTCACTGTTACATGCATTTGAATGGGAAACTCGCCCGAGACAAAGTATAGGTTTTCATTATGTGAATAATTTTAAAATCTTAGCTCAAACGGCTGCAAAACCTGTTTGCCCAGCACGGGGATATTGAGTTCTATAAGATAAAGCCATGAACATGTGTTTCTGAGTCTTCTATCAAAAGTTACAGCGATTTATATGAAGTTGTACGAAAATGCTTTCTTTCGCCAAGACAATGTGTTTCTCACTGTTACATGCATTTGAATGGGAAACTCGCCCGAGACAAAGTATAGGTTTTCATTATGTGAATAATTTTAAAATCTTAGCTCAAACGGCTGCAAAACCTGTTTGCCCAGCACGGGGATATTGAGTTCTATAAGATAAAGCCATAAACATGTGTGTCTGAGTCTTCTATCAAAAGTTACACCGATTTATATGAAGTTGTACGAAAACGCTTTCTTTCGCCAAGACAATGTGTTTCTCACTGTTACATGCATTTGAATGGGAAACTCGCCCGAGACAAAGTATAGGTTTTCATTATGTGAATAATTTTAAAATCTTAGCTCAAACGGCTGCAAAACCTGTTTGCCCAACACGGGGATATTGAGTTCTATAAGATAAAGCCATAAACATGTGTGTCTGAGTCTTCTATCAAAAGTTACACCGATTTATATGAAGTTGTACAAAATGCTTTATTTCGCCAAGACAGTGTGTTTCTCACTGTTACATGCATTTGAATGGGAAACTCGCCTGAAACAAAGTATAGGTTTTCATTATGTGAATAATTTTAAAATCTTAGCTCAAACGGCTGCAAAACCTGTTTGCCCAGCACGAGGATATTGAATTCTTTAAGATGAAGCCATAGACATGTGTGTCTGAGTCGTCTATCAAAAGTTGCACCGATTTATATAAAGTTGTGCAAAAACGCTTTATTTCGCCAAGACAATGTGTTTCTCACTGTTACATGCATTTGAATGGGAAACTCGCCCGAGACAAAGTATAGGTTTTCATTATGTGAATAATTTTAAAATCTTAGCTCAAACGGCTGCAAAAACCTGTTTGCCCAGCACGGGGATATTGAGTTCTATAAGATAAAGCCATGATCATGTGTTTCTGAGTCTTCTATCAAAAGTTACAGCGATTTATATGAAGTTGTGGAAAAACCCTTTATTTCGCCAAGACAATGTGTTTCTCACTGTTACATGCATTTGAATGGGAAACTCGCCTGAAACAAAGTATAGGTTTTCATTATGTGAATAATTTTAAAATCTTAGCTCAAACGGCTGCAAAACCTGTTTGCCCAGCACGAGGATATTGAATTCTTTAAGATGAAGCCATAGACATGTGTGTCTGAGTCGTCTATCAAAAGTTGCACCGATTTATATAAAGTTGTGCAAAAACGCTTTATTTCGCCAAGACAATGTGTTTCTCACTGTTACATGCATTTGAATGGGAAACTCGCCCGAGACAAAGTATAGGTTTTCATTATGTGAATAATTTTAAAATCTTAGCTCAAACGGCTGCAAAAACCTATTTGCCCAGCACGAGGATATTGAGTTCTATAAGATAAAGCCATAAACATGTGTTTCTGAGTCTTCTATCAAAAGTTACACCGATTTATATGAAGTTGTACAAAATGCTTTATTTCGCCAAGACAGTGTGTTTCTCACTGTTACATGCATTTGAATGGGAAACTCGCCTAAAACAAAGAATAGGTTTTCATTATGTGAATAATTTTAAAATCTTAGCTCAAACGGCTGCAAAACCTGTTTGCCCAGCACGGGGATATTGAGTTCTATAAGATAAAGCCATAAACATGTTTGTCTGAGTCGTCTATCAAAAGTTACACCGATTTATATAAAGTTGTGCAAAAACGCTTTATTTCGCCAAGACAGTGTGTTTCTCACTGTTACATGCATTTGAATGGGAAACTCGCCTGAAACAAAGAATAGGTTTTCATTATGTGAATAATTTTAAAATCTTAGCTCAAACGGCTGCAAAACCTGTTTGCCCAGCACGAGGATATTGAATTCTTTAAGATGAAGCCATAGACATGTGTGTCTGAGTCGTCTATCAAAAGTTGCACCGATTTATATAAAGTTGTGCAAAAACGCTTTATTTCGCCAAGACAATGTGTTTCTCACTGTTACATGCATTTGAATGGGAAACTCGCCCGAGACAAAGTATAGGTTTTCATTATGTGAATAATTTTAAAATCTTAGCTCAAACGGCTGCAAAAACCTATTTGCCCAGCACGAGGATATTGAGTTCTATAAGATAAAGCCATAAACATGTGTTTCTGAGTCTTCTATCAAAAGTTACACCGATTTATATGAAGTTGTACAAAATGCTTTATTTCGCCAAGACAGTGTGTTTCTCACTGTTACATGCATTTGAATGGGAAACTCGCCTAAAACAAAGAATAGGTTTTCATTATGTGAATAATTTTAAAATCTTAGCTCAAACGGCTGCAAAACCTGTTTGCCCAGCACGGGGATATTGAGTTCTATAAGATAAAGCCATAAACATGTTTGTCTGAGTCGTCTATCAAAAGTTACACCGATTTATATAAAGTTGTGCAAAAACGCTTTATTTCGCCAAGACAATGTGTTTCTCACTGTTACATGCATTTGAATGGGAAACTCGCCTGAAACAAAGAATAGGTTTTCATTATGTGAATAATTTTAAAATCTTAGCTCAAACGGCTGCAAAACCTGTTTGCCCAGCACGGGGATATTGAGTTCTATAAGATAAAGCCATAAACATGTTTGTCTGAGTCGTCTATCAAAAGTTACACCGATTTATATAAAGTTGTGCAAAAACGCTTTATTTCGCCAAGACAGTGTGTTTCTCACTGTTACATGCATTTGAATGGGAAACTCGCCCAAGACAAAGTATAGGTTTTCATTATGTGAATAATTTTAAAATCTTAGCTCAAACGGCTGCAAAAACCTGTTTGCCCAGCACGGGGATATTGAGTTCTATAAGATAAAGCCATGATCATGTGTTTCTGAGTCTTCTATCAAAAGTTACACCGATTTATATGAAGTTGTACGAAAATGCTTTCTTTCGCCAAGACAGTGTGTTTCTCACTGTTACATGCATTTGAATGGGAAACTCGCCTGAAACAAAGTATAGGTTTTCATTATGTGAATAATTTTAAAATCTTAGCTCAAACGGCTGCAAAACCTGTTTGCCCAGCACGAGGATATTGAATTCTTTAAGATGAAGCCATAGACATGTGTGTCTGAGTCGTCTATCAAAAGTTGCACCGATTTATATAAAGTTGTGCAAAAACGCTTTATTTCGCCAAGACAATGTGTTTCTCACTGTTACATGCATTTGAATGGGAAACTCGCCCAAGACAAAGTATAGGTTTTCATTATGTGAATAATTTTAAAATCTTAGCTCAAACAGCTGCAAAACCTGTTTGCCCAGCACGGGGATATTGAGTTCTATAAGATAAAGCCATAATTATGTATTTCCGAGTCTACTATCAAAAGTTACAGCTGTCTTTATGAAGACCATTAAAAACGCGTTATTTCGCCAAGACAATGTGTTTCTCACTGTTACATGCATTTGAATGGGAAACTCGCCTGAAACAAAGTATAGGTTTTCATTATGTGAATAATTTTAAAATCTTAGCTCAAACAGCTGCCCAGCACGGGGATATTGAGTTCTATAAGATAAAGCCATGAACATGTATTTCTGAGTCTTCTATCAAAAGTTACAGCGATTTATATGAAGTTGTTCAAAAACGCTTTCTTTCGCCAAGACAGTGTGTTTCTCACTGTTACATGCATTTGAATGGGAAACTCGCCTGAAACAAAGTATAGGTTTTCATTATGTGAATAATTTTAAATTTTTAGCTCAAACAGCTGCCCAGCACGGGGACATTGAGTTCTATAAGATAAAGCCATAAACATGTTTGTCTGAGTCTTCTATCAAAAGTTACAGCGATTTATATGAAGTTGTTCAAAAACGCTTTATTTCGCCAAGACAATGTGTTTCTCACTGTTACATGCATTTGAATGGGAAACTCGCCCGAGACAAAGTATAGGTTTTCATTATGTGAATAATTTTAAAATCTTAGCTCAAACGGCTGCAAAAACCTATTTGCCCAGCACGAGGATATTGAGTTCTATAAGATAAAGCCATAAACATGTGTTTCTGAGTCTTCTATCAAAAGTTACACCGATTTATATGAAGTTGTACGAAAATGCTTTCTTTCGCCAAGACAGTGTGTTTCTCACTGTTACATGCATTTGAATGGGAAACTCGCCCGAAACAAAGTATAGGTTTTCATTATGTGAATAATTTTAAAATCTTAGCTCAAACGGCTGCAAAACCTGTTTGCCCAGCACGGGGATATTGAGTTCTATAAGATAAAGCCATGAACATGTTTGTCTGAGTCTTCTATCAAAAGTGACGGCGATTTATATGAAGTTGTACGAAAATGCTTTCTTTCGCCAAGACAGTGTGTTTCTCACTGTTACATGCATTTGAATGGGAAACTCGCCTGAAACAAAGTATAGGTTTTCATTATGTGAATAATTTTAAAATCTTAGCTCAAACGGCTGCAAAGCCTGTTTGCCCAGCACGAGGATATTGAATTCTTTAAGATGAAGCCATAGACATGTGTTTCTGAGTCGTCTATCAAAAGTTGCACCGATTTATATAAAGTTGTGCAAAAACGCTTTATTTCGCCAAGACAATGTGTTTCTCACTGTTACATGCATTTAAATGGGAAACTCGCCTGAGACAAAGTATAGGTTTTCATTATGTGAATAATTTTAAAATCTTAGCTCAAACGGCTGCAAAACCTGTTTGCCCAGCACGGGGATATTGAGTTCTATAAGATAAAGCCATAAACATGTGTTTCTGAGTCTTCTATCAAAAGTTACAGCGATTTATATGAAGTTGTACGAAAATGCTTTCTTTCGCCAAGACAGTGTGTTTCTCACTGTTACATGCATTTGAATGGGAAACTCGCCCGAGACAAAGTATAGGTTTTCATTATGTGAATAATTTTAAAATCTTAGCTCAAACGGCTGCAAAACCTGTTTTGCCAGCACGAGGATATTGAATTCTTTAAGATGAAGCCATAGACATGTGTGTCTGAGTCGTCTATCAAAAGTTGCACCGATTTATATAAAGTTGTGCAAAAACGCTTTATTTCGCCAAGACAATGTGTTTCTCACTGTTACATGCATTTGAATGGGAAACTCGCCCGAGACAAAGTATAGGTTTTCATTATGTGAATAATTTTAAAATCTTAGCTCAAACGGCTGCAAAAACCTATTTGCCCAGCACGAGGATATTGAGTTCTATAAGATAAAGCCATAAACATGTGTTTCTGAGTCTTCTATCAAAAGTTACACCGATTTATATGAAGTTGTACGAAAATGCTTTCTTTCGCCAAGACAGTGTGTTTCTCACTGTTACATGCATTTGAATGGGAAACTCGCCCGAGACAAAGTATAGGTTTTCATTATGTGAATAATTTTAAAATCTTAGCTCAAACGGCTGCAAAACCTGTTTGCCCAGCACGGGGATATTGAGTTCTATAAGATAAAGCCATGAACATGTTTGTCTGAGTCTTCTATCAAAAGTGACGGCGATTTATATGAAGTTGTACGAAAATGCTTTCTTTCGCCAAGACAGTGTGTTTCTCACTGTTACATGCATTTGAATGGGAAACTCGCCCGAGACAAAGTATAGGTTTTCATTATGTGAATAATTTTAAAATCTTAGCTCAAACGGCTGCAAAGCCTGTTTGCCCAGCACGAGGATATTGAATTCTTTAAGATGAAGCCATAGACATGTGTTTCTGAGTCGTCTATCAAAAGTTGCACCGATTTATATAAAGTTGTGCAAAAACGCTTTATTTCGCCAAGACAATGTGTTTCTCACTGTTACATGCATTTAAATGGGAAACTCGCCTGAGACAAAGTATAGGTTTTCATTATGTGAATAATTTTAAAATCTTAGCTCAAACGGCTGCAAAACCTGTTTGCCCAGCACGGGGATATTGAGTTCTATAAGATAAAGCCATAAACATGTGTTTCTGAGTCTTCTATCAAAAGTTACAGCGATTTATATGAAGTTGTACGAAAATGCTTTCTTTCGCCAAGACAGTGTGTTTCTCACTGTTACATGCATTTGAATGGGAAACTCGCCTGAAACAAAGTATAGGTTTTCATTATGTGAATAATTTTAAAATCTTAGCTCAAACGGCTGCAAAACCTGTTTGCCCAGCACGAGGATATTGAATTCTTTAAGATGAAGCCATAGACATGTGTGTCTGAGTCGTCTATCAAAAGTTGCACCGATTTATATGAAGTTGTGCAAAAACGCTTTATTTCGCCAAGACAGTGTGTTTCTCACTGTTACATGCATTTGAATGGGAAACTCGCCTAAAACAAAGAATAGGTTTTCATTATGTGAATAATTTTAAAATCTTAGCTCAAACGGCTGCAAAACCTGTTTGCCCAGCACGGGGATATTGAGTTCTATAAGATAAAGCCATAAACATGTTTGTCTGAGTCGTCTATCAAAAGTTACACCGATTTATATAAAGTTGTGCAAAAACGCTTTATTTCGCCAAGACAGTGTGTTTCTCACTGTTACATGCATTTGAATGGGAAACTCGCCTGAAACAAAGTATAGGTTTTCATTATGTGAATAATTTTAAAATCTTAGCTCAAACAGCTGCCCAGCACGGGGATATTGAGTTCTATAAGATAAAGCCATGAACATGTGTTTCTGAGTCGTCTATCAAAAGTTACACCGATTTATATGAAGTTGTTCAAAAACGCTTTCTTTCGCCAAGACAGTGTGTTTCTCACTGTTACATGCATTTGAATGGGAAACTCGCCTGAAACAAAGTATAGGTTTTCATTATGTGAATAATTTTAAAATCTTAGCTCAAACGGCTGCAAAACCTGTTTGCCCAGCACGGGGATATTGAGTTCTATAAGATAAAGCCATAAACATGTGTTTCTGAGTCTTCTATCAAAAGTTACAGCAATTTATATGAAGTTGTACGAAAATGCTTTATTTCGCCAAGACAATGTGTTTCTCACTGTTACATGCATTTGAATGGGAAACTCGCCTGAAACAAAGTATAGGTTTTCATTATGTGAATAATTTTAAAATCTTAGCTCAAACAGCTGCAAAACCTGTTTGCCCAGCACGGGGATATTGAGTTCTATAAGATAAAGCCATAATTATGTATTTCCGAGTCTACTATCAAAAGTTACAGCTGTCTTTATGAAGACCATTAAAAACGCGTTATTTCGCCAAGACAATGTGTTTCTCACTGTTACATGCATTTGAATGGGAAACTCGCCTGAAACAAAGTATAGGTTTTCATTATGTGAATAATTTTAAAATCTTAGCTCAAACAGCTGCCCAGCACGGGGATATTGAGTTCTATAAGATAAAGCCATGAACATGTATTTCTGAGTCTTCTATCAAAAGTTACAGCGATTTATATGAAGTTGTTCAAAAACGCTTTCTTTCGCCAAGACAGTGTGTTTCTCACTGTTACATGCATTTGAATGGGAAACTCGCCTGAAACAAAGTATAGGTTTTCATTATGTGAATAATTTTAAATTTTTAGCTCAAACAGCTGCCCAGCACGGGGACATTGAGTTCTATAAGATAAAGCCATAAACATGTTTGTCTGAGTCTTCTATCAAAAGTTACAGCGATTTATATGAAGTTGTTCAAAAACGCTTTCTTTCGCCAAGACAGTGTGTTTCTCACTGTTACATGCATTTGAATGGGAAACTCGCCTGAAACAAAGTATAGGTTTTCATTATGTGAATAATTTTAAAATCTTAGCTCAATCGGCTGCAAAAACCTGTTTGCCCAGCACGGGGATATTGAGTTCTATAAGATAAAGCCATAAACATGTGTTTCTGAGTCTTCTATCAAAAGTTACAGCGATTTATATGAAGTTGTTCAAAAACGCTTTCTTTCGCCAAGACAGTGTGTTTCTCACTGTTACATGCATTTGAATGGGAAACTCGCCTGAAACAAAGTATAGGTTTTCATTATGTGAATAATTTTAAAATCTTAGCTCAAACGGCTGCAAAAACCTGTTTGCCCAGCACGGGGATATTGAGTTCTATAAGATAAAGCCATGATCATGTGTTTCTGAGTCTTCTATCAAAAGTTACACCGATTTATATGAAGTTGTACGAAAATGCTTTCTTTCGCCAAGACAGTGTGTTTCTCACTGTTACATGCATTTGAATGGGAAACTCGCCTGAAACAAAGTATAGGTTTTCATTATGTGAATAATTTTAAAATCTTAGCTCAAACGGCTGCAAAGCCTGTTTGCCCAGCACGAGGATATTGAATTCTTTAAGATGAAGCCATAGACATGTGTTTCTGAGTCGTCTATCAAAAGTTGCACCGATTTATATAAAGTTGTGCAAAAACGCTTTATTTCGCCAAGACAATGTGTTTCTCACTGTTACATGCATTTAAATGGGAAACTCGCCTGAGACAAAGTATAGGTTTTCATTATGTGAATAATTTTAAAATCTTAGCTCAAACGGCTGCAAAACCTGTTTGCCCAGCACGGGGATATTGAGTTCTATAAGATAAAGCCATAAACATGTGTTTCTGAGTCTTCTATCAAAAGTTACAGCGATTTATATGAAGTTGTACGAAAATGCTTTCTTTCGCCAAGACAGTGTGTTTCTCACTGTTACATGCATTTGAATGGGAAACTCGCCTGAAACAAAGTATAGGTTTTCATTGTGTGAATAATTTTAAAATCTTAGCTCAAACGGCTGCAAAACCTGTTTGCCCAGCACGAGGATATTGAATTCTTTAAGATGAAGCCATAGACATGTGTGTCTGAGTCGTCTATCAAAAGTTGCACCGATTTATATGAAGTTGTGCAAAAACGCTTTATTTCGCCAAGACAGTGTGTTTCTCACTGTTACATGCATTTGAATGGGAAACTCGCCTAAAACAAAGAATAGGTTTTCATTATGTGAATAATTTTAAAATCTTAGCTCAAACGGCTGCAAAACCTGTTTGCCCAGCACGGGGATATTGAGTTCTATAAGATAAAGCCATAAACATGTTTGTCTGAGTCGTCTATCAAAAGTTACACCGATTTATATAAAGTTGTGCAAAAACGCTTTATTTCGCCAAGACAGTGTGTTTCTCACTGTTACATGCATTTGAATGGGAAACTCGCCTGAAACAAAGAATAGGTTTTCATTATGTGAATAATTTTAAAATCTTAGCTCAAACGGCTGCAAAACCTGTTTGCCCAGCACGGGGATATTGAGTTCTATAAGATAAAGCCATAAACATGTTTGTCTGAGTCGTCTATCAAAAGTTACACCGATTTATATAAAGTTGTGCAAAAACGCTTTATTTCGCCAAGACAGTGTGTTTCTCACTGTTACATGCATTTGAATGGGAAACTCGCCCAAGACAAAGTATAGGTTTTCATTATGTGAATAATTTTAAAATCTTAGCTCAAACGGCTGCAAAAACCTGTTTGCCCAGCACGGGGATATTGAGTTCTATAAGATAAAGCCATAAACATGTGTTTCTGAGTCTTCTATCAAAAGTTACACCGATTTATATGAAGTTGTACGAAAATGCTTTCTTTCGCCAAGACAGTGTGTTTCTCACTGTTACATGCATTTGAATGGGAAACTCGCCTGAAACAAAGTATAGGTTTTCATTATGTGAATAATTTTAAAATCTTAGCTCAAACGGCTGCAAAACCTGTTTGCCCAGCACGAGGATATTGAATTCTTTAAGATGAAGCCATAGACATGTGTGTCTGAGTCGTCTATCAAAAGTTGCACCGATTTATATAAAGTTGTGCAAAAACGCTTTATTTCGCCAAGACAATGTGTTTCTCACTGTTACATGCATTTGAATGGGAAACTCGCCCAAGACAAAGTATAGGTTTTCATTATGTGAATAATTTTAAAATCTTAGCTCAAACAGCTGCAAAACCTGTTTGCCCAGCACGGGGATATTGAGTTCTATAAGATAAAGCCATAATTATGTATTTCCGAGTCTACTATCAAAAGTTACAGCTGTCTTTATGAAGACCATTAAAAACGCGTTATTTCGCCAAGACAATGTGTTTCTCACTGTTACATGCATTTGAATGGGAAACTCGCCTGAAACAAAGTATAGGTTTTCATTATGTGAATAATTTTAAAATCTTAGCTCAAACAGCTGCCCAGCACGGGGATATTGAGTTCTATAAGATAAAGCCATGAACATGTATTTCTGAGTCTTCTATCAAAAGTTACAGCGATTTATATGAAGTTGTTCAAAAACGCTTTCTTTCGCCAAGACAGTGTGTTTCTCACTGTTACATGCATTTGAATGGGAAACTCGCCTGAAACAAAGTATAGGTTTTCATTATGTGAATAATTTTAAATTTTTAGCTCAAACAGCTGCCCAGCACGGGGACATTGAGTTCTATAAGATAAAGCCATAAACATGTTTGTCTGAGTCTTCTATCAAAAGTTACAGCGATTTATATGAAGTTGTTCAAAAACGCTTTCTTTCGCCAAGACAGTGTGTTTCTCACTGTTACATGCATTTGAATGGGAAACTCGCCTGAAACAAAGTATAGGTTTTCATTATGTGAATAATTTTAAAATCTTAGCTCAAACGGCTGCAAAAACCTGTTTGCCCAGCACGGGGATATTGAGTTCTATAAGATAAAGCCATGATCATGTGTTTCTGAGTCTTCTATCAAAAGTTACACCGATTTATATGAAGTTGTACGAAAATGCTTTCTTTCGCCAAGACAGTGTGTTTCTCACTGTTACATGCATTTGAATGGGAAACTCGCCTGAAACAAAGTATAGGTTTTCATTATGTGAATAATTTTAAAATCTTAGCTCAAACGGCTGCAAAACCTGTTTGCCCAGCACGAGGATATTGAATTCTTTAAGATGAAGCCATAGACATGTGTGTCTGAGTCGTCTATCAAAAGTTGCACCGATTTATATAAAGTTGTGCAAAAACGCTTTATTTCGCCAAGACAATGTGTTTCTCACTGTTACATGCATTTGAATGGGAAACTCGCCCAAGACAAAGTATAGGTTTTCATTATGTGAATAATTTTAAAATCTTAGCTCAAACAGCTGCAAAACCTGTTTGCCCAGCACGGGGATATTGAGTTCTATAAGATAAAGCCATAGACATGTGTGTCTGAGTCGTCTATCAAAAGTTGCACCGATTTATATAAAGTTGTGCAAAAACGCTTTATTTCGCCAAGACAATGTGTTTCTCACTGTTACATGCATTTGAATGGGAAACTCGCCCAAGACAAAGTATAGGTTTTCATTATGTGAATAATTTTAAAATCTTAGCTCAAACAGCTGCAAAAACCTGTTTGCCCAGCACGGGGATATTGAGTTCTATAAGATAAAGCCATAAACATGTGTTTCTGAGTCTTCTATCAAAAGTTACAGCGATTTATATGAAGTTGTACGAAAGTGCTTTCTTTCGCCAAGACAGTGTGTTTCTCACTGTTACATGCATTTGAATGGGAAACTCGCCTGAAACAAAGTATAGGTTTTCATTATGTGAATAATTTTAAAATCTTAGCTCAAACGGCTGCAAAACCTGTTTGCCCAGCACGGGGATATTGAGTTCTATAAGATAAAGCCATAAACATGTGTGTCTGAGTCATCTATCAAAAGTTACACCGATTTATATAAAGTTGTGCAAAAACGCTTTATTTCGCCAAGACAATGTGTTTCTCACTGTTACATGCATTTGAATGGGAAACTCGCCCGAGACAAAGTATAGGTTTTCATTATGTGAATAATTTTAAAATCTTAGCTCAAACGGCTGCAAAAACCTGTTTGCCCAGCACGGGGATATTGAGTTCTATAAGATAAAGCCATAAACATGTGTTTCTGAGTCTTCTATCAAAAGTTACAGCGATTTATATGAAGTTGTACGAAAGTGCTTTCTTTCGCCAAGACAGTGTGTTTCTCACTGTTACATGCATTTGAATGGGAAACTCGCCTGAAACAAAGTATAGGTTTTCATTATGTGAATAATTTTAAAATCTTAGCTCAAACGGCTGCAAAACCTGTTTGCCCAGCACGGGGATATTGAGTTCTATAAGATAAAGCCATAAACATGTGTGTCTGAGTCATCTATCAAAAGTTACACCGATTTATATAAAGTTGTGCAAAAACGCTTTATTTCGCCAAGACAATGTGTTTCTCACTGTTACATGCATTTGAATGGGAAACTCGCCTGAAACAAAGTATAGGTTTTCATTATGTGAATAATTTTAAAATCTTAGCTCAAACGGCTGCAAAACCTGTTTGCCCAGCACGAGGATATTGAGTTCTATAAGATAAAGCCATAAACATGTGTTTCTGAGTCTTCTATCAAAAGTTACACCGATTTATATGAAGTTGTACGAAAATGCTTTATTTCGCCAAGACAGTGTGTTTCTGACTGTTACATGCATTTGAATGGGAAACTCGTCTGAAACAAAGTATAGGTTTTCATTATGTGAATAATTTTAAAATCTTAGCTCAAACGGCTGCAAAACCTGTTTGCCCAGCACGGGGATATTGAGTTCTATAAGATAAAGCCATGATCATGTTTTTCCGAGTCTTCTATCAAAAGTTACAGCGATTTATATGAAGTTGTACGAAAACGCTTTATTTCGCCAAGACAATGTGTTTCTCACTGTTACATGCATTTGAATGGGAAACTCGCCTGAAACAAAGTATAGGTTTTCATTATGTGAATAATTTTAAAATCTTAGCTCAAACGGCTGCAAAACCTGTTTGCCCAGCACGGGGATATTGAGTTCTATAAGATAAAGCCATGAACATGTTTGTCTGAGTCTTCTATCAAAAGTGACGGCGATTTATATGAAGTTGTACGAAAATGCTTTCTTTCGCCAAGACAGTGTGTTTCTCACTGTTACATGCATTTGAATGGGAAACTCGCCTGAAACAAAGTATAGGTTTTCATTATGTGAATAATTTTAAAATCTTAGCTCAAACAGCTGCAAAACCTGTTTGCCCAGCACGGGGATATTGAGTTCTATAAGATAAAGCCATGATCATGTGTTTCTGAGTCTTCTATCAAAAGTTACAGCGATTTATATGAAGTTGTGCAAAAACGCTTTATTTCGCCAAGACAGTGTGTTTCTCACTGTTACATGCATTTGAATGGGAAACTCGCCCGAGACAAAGTATAGGTTTTCATTATGTGAATAATTTTAAAATCTTAGCTCAAACGGCTGCAAAACCTGTTTGCCCAGCACGAGGATATTGAATTCTTTAAGATGAAGCCATAGACATGTGTCTGAGTCGTCTATCAAAAGTTGCACCGATTTATATAAAGTTGTGCAAAAACGCTTTATTTCGCCAAGACAATGTGTTTCTCACTGTTACATGCATTTGAATGGGAAACTCGCCTGAAACAAAGTATAGGTTTTCATTATGTGAATAATTTTAAAATCTTAGCTCAAACGGCTGCAAAACCTGTTTGCCCAGCACGGGGATATTGAGTTCTATAAGATAAAGCCATGAACATGTTTGTCTGAGTCTTCTATCAAAAGTGACGGCGATTTATATGAAGTTGTACGAAAATGCTTTCTTTCGCCAAGACAGTGTGTTTCTCACTGTTACATGCATTTGAATGGGAAACTCGCCTGAAACAAAGTATAGGTTTTCATTATGTGAATAATTTTAAAATCTTAGCTCAAACAGCTGCAAAACCTGTTTGCCCAGCACGGGGATATTGAGTTCTATAAGATAAAGCCATGATCATGTGTTTCTGAGTCTTCTATCAAAAGTTACACCGATTTATATGAAGTTGTACGAAAATGCTTTCTTTCGCCAAGACAATGTGTTTCTCACTGTTACATGCATTTGAATGGGAAACTCGCCCAAGACAAAGTATAGGTTTTCATTATGTGAATAATTTTAAAATCTTAGCTCAAACGGCTGCAAAACCTGTTTGCCCAGCACGGGGATATTGAGTTCTATAAGATAAAGCCATAAACATGTTTGTCTGAGTCGTCTATCAAAAGTTACACCGATTTATATAAAGTTGTGCAAAAACGCTTTATTTCGCCAAGACAATGTGTTTCTCACTGTTACATGCATTTGAATGGGAAACTCGCCTGAAACAAAGTATAGGTTTTCATTATGTGAATAATTTTAAAATCTTAGCTCAAACGGCTGCAAAACCTGTTTGCCCAGCACGAGGATATTGAGTTCTTTAAGATGAAGCCATAGACATGTGTGTCTGAGTCGTCTATCAAAAGTTGCACCGATTTATATAAAGTTGTGCAAAAACGCTTTATTTCGCCAAGACAATGTGTTTCTCACTGTTACATGCATTTGAATGGGAAACTCGCCCGAGACAAAGTATAGGTTTTCATTATGTGAATAATTTTAAAATCTTAGCTCAAACGGCTGCAAAAACCTATTTGCCCAGCACGAGGATATTGAGTTCTATAAGATAAAGCCATAAACATGTGTTTCTGAGTCGTCTATCAAAAGTTGCACCGATTTATATAAAGTTGTGCAAAAACGCTTTATTTCGCCAAGACAGTGTGTTTCTCACTGTTACATGCATTTGAATGGGAAACTCGCCTGAAACAAAGTATAGGTTTTCATTATGTGAATAATTTTAAAATCTTAGCTCAAACGGCTGCAAAAACCTGTTTGCCCAGCACGGGGATATTGAGTTCTATAAGATAAAGCCATAAACATGTTTGTCTGAGTCGTCTATCAAAAGTTACACCGATTTATATAAAGTTGTGCAAAAACGCTTTATTTCGCCAAGACAATGTGTTTCTCACTGTTACATGCATTTGAATGGGAAACTCGCCCAAGACAAAGTATAGGTTTTCATTATGTGAATAATTTTAAAATCTTAGCTCAAACGGCTGCAAAAACCTGTTTGCCCAGCACGGGGATATTGAGTTCTATAAGATAAAGCCATAAACATGTTTGTCTGAGTCGTCTATCAAAAGTTACACCGATTTATATAAAGTTGTGCAAAAACGCTTTATTTCGCCAAGACAATGTGTTTCTCACTGTTACATGCATTTGAATGGGAAACTCGCCTGAAACAAAGTATAGGTTTTCATTATGTGAATAATTTTAAAATCTTAGCTCAAACGGCTGCAAAACCTGTTTGCCCAGCACGAGGATATTGAATTCTTTAAGATGAAGCCATAGACATGTGTGTCTGAGTCGTCTATCAAAAGTTGCACCGATTTATATAAAGTTGTGCAAAAACGCTTTATTTCGCCAAGACAATGTGTTTCTCACTGTTACATGCATTTGAATGGGAAACTCGCCCAAGACAAAGTATAGGTTTTCATTATGTGAATAATTTTAAAATCTTAGCTCAAACAGCTGCAAAACCTGTTTGCCCAGCACGGGGATATTGAGTTCTATAAGATAAAGCCATAATTATGTATTTCCGAGTCTACTATCAAAAGTTACAGCTGTCTTTATGAAGACCATTAAAAACGCTTTATTTCGCCAAGACAATGTGTTTCTCACTGTTACATGCATTTGAATGGGAAACTCGCCTGAAACAAAGTATAGGTTTTCATTATGTGAATAATTTTAAAATCTTAGCTCAAACAGCTGCCCAGCACGGGGATATTGAGTTCTATAAGATAAAGCCATGAACATGTATTTCTGAGTCTTCTATCAAAAGTTACAGCGATTTATATGAAGTTGTTCAAAAACGCTTTCTTTCGCCAAGACAGTGTGTTTCTCACTGTTACATGCATTTGAATGGGAAACTCGCCTGAAACAAAGTATAGGTTTTCATTATGTGAATAATTTTAAAATCTTAGCTCAAACAGCTGCAAATCCTGTTTGCCCAGCACGGGGACATTGAGTTCTATAAGATAAAGCCATAAACATGTTTGTCTGAGTCTTCTATCAAAAGTTACAGCGATTTATATGAAGTTGTTCAAAAACCCTTTATTTCGCCAAGACAGTGTGTTTCTCACTGTTACATGCATTTGAATGGGAAACTCGCCCGAGACAAAGTATAGGTTTTCATTATGTGAATAATTTTAAAATCTTAGCTCAAACGGCTGCAAAACCTGTTTGCCCAGCACGGGGATATTGAGTTCTATAAGATAAAGCCATGAACATGTTTGTCTGAGTCTTCTATCAAAAGTGACGGCGATTTATATGAAGTTGTACGAAAATGCTTTCTTTCGCCAAGACAGTGTGTTTCTCACTGTTACATGCATTTGAATGGGAAACTCGCCCGAGACAAAGTATAGGTTTTCATTATGTGAATAATTTTAAAATCTTAGCTCAAACGGCTGCAAAACCTGTTTGCCCAGCACGAGGATATTGAGTTCTATAAGATAAAGCCATAAACATGTTTGTCTGAGTCGTCTATCAAAAGTTACACCGATTTATATAAAGTTGTGCAAAAACGCTTTATTTCGCCAAGACAATGTGTTTCTCACTGTTACATGCATTTGAATGGGAAACTCGCCCGAGACAAAGTATAGGTTTTCATTATGTGAATAATTTTAAAATCTTAGCTCAAACGGCTGCAAAAACCTGTTTGCCCAGCACGGGGATATTGAGTTCTATAAGATAAAGCCATAAACATGTGTTTCTGAGTCTTCTATCAAAAGTTACATCGATTTATATGAAGTTGTACGAAAGTGCTTTCTTTCGCCAAGACAGTGTGTTTCTCACTGTTACATGCATTTGAATGGGAAACTCGCCTGAAACAAAGTATAGGTTTTCATTATGTGAATAATTTTAAAATCTTAGCTCAAACGGCTGCAAAAACCTATTTGCCCAGCACGAGGATATTGAGTTCTATAAGATAAAGCCATAAACATGTGTTTCTGAGTCTTCTATCAAAAGTTGCACCGATTTATATAAAGTTGTGCAAAAACGCTTTATTTCGCCAAGACAATGTGTTTCTCACTGTTACATGCATTTGAATGGGAAACTCGCCCGAGACAAAGTATAGGTTTTCATTATGTGAATAATTTTAAAATCTTAGCTCAAACGGCTGCAAAAACCTGTTTGCCCAGCACGGGGATATTGAGTTCTATAAGATAAAGCCATAAACATGTGTTTCTGAGTCTTCTATCAAAAGTTACAGCGATTTATATGAAGTTGTACGAAAGTGCTTTCTTTCGCCAAGACAGTGTGTTTCTCACTGTTACATGCATTTGAATGGGAAACTCGCCTGAAACAAAGTATAGGTTTTCATTATGTGAATAATTTTAAAATCTTAGCTCAAACGGCTGCAAAACCTGTTTGCCCAGCACGAGGATATTGAATTCTTTAAGATGAAGCCATAGACATGTGTGTCTGAGTCGTCTATCAAAAGTTGCACCGATTTATATAAAGTTGTGCAAAAACGCTTTATTTCGCCAAGACAATGTGTTTCTCACTGTTACATGCATTTGAATGGGAAACTCGCCCAAGACAAAGTATAGGTTTTCATTATGTGAATAATTTTAAAATCTTAGCTCAAACAGCTGCAAAACCTGTTTGCCCAGCACGGGGATATTGAGTTCTATAAGATAAAGCCATAATTATGTATTTCCGAGTCTACTATCAAAAGTTACAGCTGTCTTTATGAAGACCATTAAAAACGCTTTATTTCGCCAAGACAATGTGTTTCTCACTGTTACATGCATTTGAATGGGAAACTCGCCTGAAACAAAGTATAGGTTTTCATTATGTGAATAATTTTAAAATCTTAGCTCAAACAGCTGCCCAGCACGGGGATATTGAGTTCTATAAGATAAAGCCATGAACATGTATTTCTGAGTCTTCTATCAAAAGTTACAGCGATTTATATGAAGTTGTTCAAAAACGCTTTCTTTCGCCAAGACAGTGTGTTTCTCACTGTTACATGCATTTGAATGGGAAACTCGCCTGAAACAAAGTATAGGTTTTCATTATGTGAATAATTTTAAAATCTTAGCTCAAACAGCTGCCCAGCACGGGGACATTGAGTTCTATAAGATAAAGCCATAAACATGTTTGTCTGAGTCTTCTATCAAAAGTTACAGCGATTTATATGAAGTTGTTCAAAAACCCTTTATTTCGCCAAGACAGTGTGTTTCTCACTGTTACATGCATTTGAATGGGAAACTCGCCCGAGACAAAGTATAGGTTTTCATTATGTGAATAATTTTAAAATCTTAGCTCAAACGGCTGCAAAACCTGTTTGCCCAGCACGGGGATATTGAGTTCTATAAGATAAAGCCATGAACATGTTTGTCTGAGTCTTCTATCAAAAGTGACGGCGATTTATATGAAGTTGTACGAAAATGCTTTCTTTCGCCAAGACAGTGTGTTTCTCACTGTTACATGCATTTGAATGGGAAACTCGCCCGAGACAAAGTATAGGTTTTCATTATGTGAATAATTTTAAAATCTTAGCTCAAACGGCTGCAAAACCTGTTTGCCCAGCACGAGGATATTGAATTCTTTAAGATGAAGCCATAGACATGTGTGTCTGAGTCGTCTATCAAAAGTTGCACCGATTTATATAAAGTTGTGCAAAAACGCTTTATTTCGCCAAGACAATGTGTTTCTCACTGTTACATGCATTTGAATGGGAAACTCGCCCGAGACAAAGTATAGGTTTTCATTATGTGAATAATTTTAAAATCTTAGCTCAAACGGCTGCAAAACCTGTTTGCCCAGCACGAGGATATTGAGTTCTATAAGATAAAGCCATAAACATGTTTGTCTGAGTCGTCTATCAAAAGTTACACCGATTTATATAAAGTTGTGCAAAAACGCTTTATTTCGCCAAGACAATGTGTTTCTCACTGTTACATGCATTTGAATGGGAAACTCGCCCGAGACAAAGTATAGGTTTTCATTATGTGAATAATTTTAAAATCTTAGCTCAAACGGCTGCAAAAACCTGTTTGCCCAGCACGGGGATATTGAGTTCTATAAGATAAAGCCATAAACATGTGTTTCTGAGTCTTCTATCAAAAGTTACATCGATTTATATGAAGTTGTACGAAAGTGCTTTCTTTCGCCAAGACAGTGTGTTTCTCACTGTTACATGCATTTGAATGGGAAACTCGCCTGAAACAAAGTATAGGTTTTCATTATGTGAATAATTTTAAAATCTTAGCTCAAACGGCTGCAAAAACCTATTTGCCCAGCACGAGGATATTGAGTTCTATAAGATAAAGCCATAAACATGTGTTTCTGAGTCTTCTATCAAAAGTTGCACCGATTTATATAAAGTTGTGCAAAAACGCTTTATTTCGCCAAGACAATGTGTTTCTCACTGTTACATGCATTTGAATGGGAAACTCGCCCGAGACAAAGTATAGGTTTTCATTATGTGAATAATTTTAAAATCTTAGCTCAAACGGCTGCAAAACCTGTTTGCCCAGCACGGGGATATTGAGTTCTATAAGATAAAGCCATGATCATGTTTTTCCGAGTCTTCTATCAAAAGTTACAGCGATTTATATGAAGTTGTACGAAAACGCTTTATTTCGCCAAGACAATGTGTTTCTCACTGTTACATGCATTTGAATGGGAAACTCGCCTGAAACAAAGTATAGGTTTTCATTATGTGAATAATTTTAAAATCTTAGCTCAAACGGCTGCAAAACCTGTTTGCCCAGCACGGGGATATTGAGTTCTATAAGATAAAGCCATGAACATGTTTGTCTGAGTCTTCTATCAAAAGTGACGGCGATTTATATGAAGTTGTACGAAAATGCTTTCTTTCGCCAAGACAGTGTGTTTCTCACTGTTACATGCATTTGAATGGGAAACTCGCCTGAAACAAAGTATAGGTTTTCATTATGTGAATAATTTTAAAATCTTAGCTCAAACAGCTGCAAAACCTGTTTGCCCAGCACGGGGATATTGAGTTCTATAAGATAAAGCCATGATCATGTGTTTCTGAGTCTTCTATCAAAAGTTACAGCGATTTATATGAAGTTGTGCAAAAACGCTTTATTTCGCCAAGACAGTGTGTTTCTCACTGTTACATGCATTTGAATGGGAAACTCGCCCGAGACAAAGTATAGGTTTTCATTATGTGAATAATTTTAAAATCTTAGCTCAAACGGCTGCAAAACCTGTTTGCCCAGCACGAGGATATTGAATTCTTTAAGATGAAGCCATAGACATGTGTCTGAGTCGTCTATCAAAAGTTGCACCGATTTATATAAAGTTGTGCAAAAACGCTTTATTTCGCCAAGACAATGTGTTTCTCACTGTTACATGCATTTGAATGGGAAACTCGCCTGAAACAAAGTATAGGTTTTCATTATGTGAATAATTTTAAAATCTTAGCTCAAACGGCTGCAAAACCTGTTTGCCCAGCACGGGGATATTGAGTTCTATAAGATAAAGCCATAAACATGTTTGTCTGAGTCGTCTATCAAAAGTTACACCGATTTATATAAAGTTGTGCAAAAACGCTTTATTTCGCCAAGACAATGTGTTTCTCACTGTTACATGCATTTGAATGGGAAACTCGCCTGAAACAAAGTATAGGTTTTCATTATGTGAATAATTTTAAAATCTTAGCTCAAACGGCTGCAAAACCTGTTTGCCCAGCACGGGGATATTGAGTTCTTTAAGATGAAGCCATAGACATGTGTGTCTGAGTCGTCTATCAAAAGTTGCACCGATTTATATAAAGTTGTGCAAAAACGCTTTATTTCGCCAAGACAATGTGTTTCTCACTGTTACATGCATTTGAATGGGAAACTCGCCCGAGACAAAGTATAGGTTTTCATTATGTGAATAATTTTAAAATCTTAGCTCAAACGGCTGCAAAAACCTATTTGCCCAGCACGAGGATATTGAGTTCTATAAGATAAAGCCATAAACATGTGTTTCTGAGTCTTCTATCAAAAGTTGCACCGATTTATATAAAGTTGTGCAAAAACGCTTTATTTCGCCAAGACAATGTGTTTCTCACTGTTACATGCATTTGAATGGGAAACTCGCCCGAGACAAAGTATAGGTTTTCATTATGTGAATAATTTTAAAATCTTAGCTCAAACGGCTGCAAAACCTGTTTGCCCAGCACGAGGATATTGAGTTCTATAAGATAAAGCCATAGACATGTTTGTCTGAGTCGTCTATCAAAAGTTACACCGATTTATATAAAGTTGTACGAAAATGCTTTCTTTCGCCAAGACAGTGTGTTTCTCACTGTTACATGCATTTGAATGGGAAACTCGCCCGAAACAAAGTATAGGTTTTCATTATGTGAATAATTTTAAAATCTTAGCTCAAACGGCTGCAAAAACCTATTTGCCCAGCACGAGGATATTGAGTTCTATAAAATAAAGCCATAAACATGTGTTTCTGAGTCTTCTATCAAAAGTTACACCGATTTATATGAAGTTGTACAAAATGCTTTATTTCGCCAAGACAGTGTGTTTCTCACTGTTACATGCATTTGAATGGGAAACTCGCCTGAAACAAAGTATAGGTTTTCATTATGTGAATAATTTTAAAATCTTAGCTCAAACGGCTGCAAAACCTGTTTGCCCAGCACGGGGATATTGAGTTCTATAAGATAAAGCCATGAACATGTTTGTCTGAGTCTTCTATCAAAAGTGACGGCGATTTATATGAAGTTGTACGAAAATGCTTTCTTTTGCCAAGACAGTGTGTTTCTCACTGTTACATGCATTTGAATGGGAAACTCGCCTGAAACAAAGTATAGGTTTTCATTATGTGAATAATTTTAAAATCTTAGCTCAAACGGCTGCAAAAACCTGTTTGCCCAGCACGGGGATATTGAGTTCTATAAGATAAAGCCATAAACATGTGTTTCTGAGTCTTCTATCAAAAGTTGCACCGATTTATATAAAGTTGTGCAAAAACGCTTTATTTCGCCAAGACAATGTGTTTCTCACTGTTACATGCATTTGAATGGGAAACTCGCCCGAGACAAAGTATAGGTTTTCATTATGTGAATAATTTTAAAATCTTAGCTCAAACGGCTGCAAAACCTGTTTGCCCAGCACGAGGATATTGAGTTCTATAAGATAAAGCCATAAACATGTTTGTCTGAGTCGTCTATCAAAAGTTACACCGATTTATATAAAGTTGTGCAAAAACGCTTTATTTCGCCAAGACAATGTGTTTCTCACTGTTACATGCATTTGAATGGGAAACTCGCCCAAGACAAAGTATAGGTTTTCATTATGTGAATAATTTTAAAATCTTAGCTCAAACGGCTGCAAAAACCTGTTTGCCCAGCACGGGGATATTGAGTTCTATAAGATAAAGCCATGATCATGTGTTTCTGAGTCTTCTATCAAAAGTTACACCGATTTATATGAAGTTGTACGAAAATGCTTTCTTTCGCCAAGACAGTGTGTTTCTCACTGTTACATGCATTTGAATGGGAAACTCGCCTGAAACAAAGTATAGGTTTTCATTATGTGAATAATTTTAAAATCTTAGCTCAAACGGCTGCAAAACCTGTTTGCCCAGCACGGGGATATTGAATTCTTTAAGATGAAGCCATAGACATGTGTGTCTGAGTCGTCTATCAAAAGTTGCACCGATTTATATAAAGTTGTGCAAAAACGCTTTATTTCGCCAAGACAATGTGTTTCTCACTGTTACATGCATTTGAATGGGAAACTCGCCCAAGACAAAGTATAGGTTTTCATTATGTGAATAATTTTAAAATCTTAGCTCAAACAGCTGCAAAACCTGTTTGCCCAGCACGGGGATATTGAGTTCTATAAGATAAAGCCATAATTATGTATTTCCGAGTCTACTATCAAAAGTTACAGCTGTCTTTATGAAGACCATTAAAAACGCTTTATTTCGCCAAGACAATGTGTTTCTCACTGTTACATGCATTTGAATGGGAAACTCGCCTGAAACAAAGTATAGGTTTTCATTATGTGAATAATTTTAAAATCTTAGCTCAAACAGCTGCCCAGCACGGGGATATTGAGTTCTATAAGATAAAGCCATGAACATGTATTTCTGAGTCTTCTATCAAAAGTTACAGCGATTTATATGAAGTTGTTCAAAAACGCTTTCTTTCGCCAAGACAGTGTGTTTCTCACTGTTACATGCATTTGAATGGGAAACTCGCCTGAAACAAAGTATAGGTTTTCATTATGTGAATAATTTTAAAATTTTAGCTCAAACAGCTGCCCAGCACGGGGACATTGAGTTCTATAAGATAAAGCCATAAACATGTGTTTCTGAGTCGTCTATCAAAAGTTGCACCGATTTATATAAAGTTGTGCAAAAACGCTTTATTTCGCCAAGACAGTGTGTTTCTCACTGTTACATGCATTTGAATGGGAAACTCGCCTGAAACAAAGTATAGGTTTTCATTATGTGAATAATTTTAAAATCTTAGCTCAAACGGCTGCAAAACCTGTTTGCCCAGCACGGGGATATTGAGTTCTATAAGATAAAGCCATAAACATGTTTGTCTGAGTCGTCTATCAAAAGTTACACCGATTTATATAAAGTTGTGCAAAAACGCTTTATTTCGCCAAGACAATGTGTTTCTCACTGTTACATGCATTTGAATGGGAAACTCGCCCAAGACAAAGTATAGGTTTTCATTATGTGAATAATTTTAAAATCTTAGCTCAAACGGCTGCAAAAACCTGTTTGCCCAGCACGAGGATATTGAGTTCTATAAGATAAAGCCATAAACATGTGTTTCTGAGTCTTCTATCAAAAGTTACACCGATTTATATGAAGTTGTACAAAAATGCTTTCTTTCGCCAAGACAGTGTGTTTCTCACTGTTACATGCATTTGAATGGGAAACTCGCCTGAAACAAAGTATAGGTTTTCATTATGTGAATAATTTTAAAATCTTAGCTCAAACGGCTGCAAAACCTGTTTGCCCAGCACGAGGATATTGAATTCTTTAAGATGAAGCCATAGACATGTGTGTCTGAGTCGTCTATCAAAAGTTGCACCGATTTATATAAAGTTGTGCAAAAACGCTTTATTTCGCCAAGACAATGTGTTTCTCACTGTTACATGCATTTGAATGGGAAACTCGCCCAAGACAAAGTATAGGTTTTCATTATGTGAATAATTTTAAAATCTTAGCTCAAACAGCTGCAAAACCTGTTTGCCCAGCACGGGGATATTGAGTTCTATAAGATAAAGCCATAATTATGTATTTCCGAGTCTACTATCAAAAGTTACAGCTGTCTTTATGAAGACCATTAAAAACGCTTTATTTCGCCAAGACAATGTGTTTCTCACTGTTACATGCATTTGAATGGGAAACTCGCCTGAAACAAAGTATAGGTTTTCATTATGTGAATAATTTTAAAATCTTAGCTCAAACAGCTGTCCAGCACGGGGACATTGAGTTCTATAAGATAAAGCCATAAACATGTTTGTCTGAGTCTTCTATCAAAAGTTACAGCGATTTATATGAAGTTGTTCAAAAACCCTTTATTTCGCCAAGACAGTGTGTTTCTCACTGTTACATGCATTTGAATGGGAAACTCGCCCGAGACAAAGTATAGGTTTTCATTATGTGAATAATTTTAAAATCTTAGCTCAAACGGCTGCAAAACCTGTTTGCCCAGCACGGGGATATTGAGTTCTATAAGATAAAGCCATGAACATGTTTGTCTGAGTCTTCTATCAAAAGTGACGGCGATTTATATGAAGTTGTACGAAAATGCTTTCTTTCGCCAAGACAGTGTGTTTCTCACTGTTACATGCATTTGAATGGGAAACTCGCCCGAGACAAAGTATAGGTTTTCATTATGTGAATAATTTTAAAATCTTAGCTCAAACGGCTGCAAAACCTGTTTGCCCAGCACGAGGATATTGAATTCTTTAAGATGAAGCCATAGACATGTGTGTCTGAGTCGTCTATCAAAAGTTGCACCGATTTATATAAAGTTGTGCAAAAACGCTTTATTTCGCCAAGACAATGTGTTTCTCACTGTTACATGCATTTGAATGGGAAACTCGCCCGAGACAAAGTATAGGTTTTCATTATGTGAATAATTTTAAAATCTTAGCTCAAACGGCTGCAAAACCTGTTTGCCCAGCACGAGGATATTGAGTTCTATAAGATAAAGCCATAAACATGTTTGTCTGAGTCGTCTATCAAAAGTTACACCGATTTATATAAAGTTGTGCAAAAACGCTTTATTTCGCCAAGACAATGTGTTTCTCACTGTTACATGCATTTGAATGGGAAACTCGCCCGAGACAAAGTATAGGTTTTCATTATGTGAATAATTTTAAAATCTTAGCTCAAACGGCTGCAAAAACCTGTTTGCCCAGCACGGGGATATTGAGTTCTATAAGATAAAGCCATAAACATGTGTTTCTGAGTCTTCTATCAAAAGTTACATCGATTTATATGAAGTTGTACGAAAGTGCTTTCTTTCGCCAAGACAGTGTGTTTCTCACTGTTACATGCATTTGAATGGGAAACTCGCCTGAAACAAAGTATAGGTTTTCATTATGTGAATAATTTTAAAATCTTAGCTCAAACGGCTGCAAAAACCTATTTGCCCAGCACGAGGATATTGAGTTCTATAAGATAAAGCCATAAACATGTGTTTCTGAGTCTTCTATCAAAAGTTGCACCGATTTATATAAAGTTGTGCAAAAACGCTTTATTTCGCCAAGACAATGTGTTTCTCACTGTTACATGCATTTGAATGGGAAACTCGCCCGAGACAAAGTATAGGTTTTCATTATGTGAATAATTTTAAAATCTTAGCTCAAACGGCTGCAAAAACCTGTTTGCCCAGCACGGGGATATTGAGTTCTATAAGATAAAGCCATAAACATGTGTTTCTGAGTCTTCTATCAAAAGTTACAGCGATTTATATGAAGTTGTACGAAAGTGCTTTCTTTCGCCAAGACAGTGTGTTTCTCACTGTTACATGCATTTGAATGGGAAACTCGCCTGAAACAAAGTATAGGTTTTCATTATGTGAATAATTTTAAAATCTTAGCTCAAACGGCTGCAAAACCTGTTTGCCCAGCACGAGGATATTGAATTCTTTAAGATGAAGCCATAGACATGTGTGTCTGAGTCGTCTATCAAAAGTTGCACCGATTTATATAAAGTTGTGCAAAAACGCTTTATTTCGCCAAGACAATGTGTTTCTCACTGTTACATGCATTTGAATGGGAAACTCGCCCAAGACAAAGTATAGGTTTTCATTATGTGAATAATTTTAAAATCTTAGCTCAAACAGCTGCAAAACCTGTTTGCCCAGCACGGGGATATTGAGTTCTATAAGATAAAGCCATAATTATGTATTTCCGAGTCTACTATCAAAAGTTACAGCTGTCTTTATGAAGACCATTAAAAACGCTTTATTTCGCCAAGACAATGTGTTTCTCACTGTTACATGCATTTGAATGGGAAACTCGCCTGAAACAAAGTATAGGTTTTCATTATGTGAATAATTTTAAAATCTTAGCTCAAACAGCTGCCCAGCACGGGGATATTGAGTTCTATAAGATAAAGCCATGAACATGTATTTCTGAGTCTTCTATCAAAAGTTACAGCGATTTATATGAAGTTGTTCAAAAACGCTTTCTTTCGCCAAGACAGTGTGTTTCTCACTGTTACATGCATTTGAATGGGAAACTCGCCTGAAACAAAGTATAGGTTTTCATTATGTGAATAATTTTAAAATCTTAGCTCAAACAGCTGTCCAGCACGGGGACATTGAGTTCTATAAGATAAAGCCATAAACATGTTTGTCTGAGTCTTCTATCAAAAGTTACAGCGATTTATATGAAGTTGTTCAAAAACCCTTTATTTCGCCAAGACAGTGTGTTTCTCACTGTTACATGCATTTGAATGGGAAACTCGCCCGAGACAAAGTATAGGTTTTCATTATGTGAATAATTTTAAAATCTTAGCTCAAACGGCTGCAAAACCTGTTTGCCCAGCACGGGGATATTGAGTTCTATAAGATAAAGCCATGAACATGTTTGTCTGAGTCTTCTATCAAAAGTGACGGCGATTTATATGAAGTTGTACGAAAATGCTTTCTTTCGCCAAGACAGTGTGTTTCTCACTGTTACATGCATTTGAATGGGAAACTCGCCCGAGACAAAGTATAGGTTTTCATTATGTGAATAATTTTAAAATCTTAGCTCAAACGGCTGCAAAACCTGTTTGCCCAGCACGAGGATATTGAATTCTTTAAGATGAAGCCATAGACATGTGTGTCTGAGTCGTCTATCAAAAGTTGCACCGATTTATATAAAGTTGTGCAAAAACGCTTTATTTCGCCAAGACAATGTGTTTCTCACTGTTACATGCATTTGAATGGGAAACTCGCCCGAGACAAAGTATAGGTTTTCATTATGTGAATAATTTTAAAATCTTAGCTCAAACGGCTGCAAAACCTGTTTGCCCAGCACGAGGATATTGAGTTCTATAAGATAAAGCCATAAACATGTTTGTCTGAGTCGTCTATCAAAAGTTACACCGATTTATATAAAGTTGTGCAAAAACGCTTTATTTCGCCAAGACAATGTGTTTCTCACTGTTACATGCATTTGAATGGGAAACTCGCCCGAGACAAAGTATAGGTTTTCATTATGTGAATAATTTTAAAATCTTAGCTCAAACGGCTGCAAAAACCTGTTTGCCCAGCACGGGGATATTGAGTTCTATAAGATAAAGCCATAAACATGTGTTTCTGAGTCTTCTATCAAAAGTTACATCGATTTATATGAAGTTGTACGAAAGTGCTTTCTTTCGCCAAGACAGTGTGTTTCTCACTGTTACATGCATTTGAATGGGAAACTCGCCTGAAACAAAGTATAGGTTTTCATTATGTGAATAATTTTAAAATCTTAGCTCAAACGGCTGCAAAAACCTATTTGCCCAGCACGAGGATATTGAGTTCTATAAGATAAAGCCATAAACATGTGTTTCTGAGTCTTCTATCAAAAGTTGCACCGATTTATATAAAGTTGTGCAAAAACGCTTTATTTCGCCAAGACAATGTGTTTCTCACTGTTACATGCATTTGAATGGGAAACTCGCCCGAGACAAAGTATAGGTTTTCATTATGTGAATAATTTTAAAATCTTAGCTCAAACGGCTGCAAAAACCTGTTTGCCCAGCACGGGGATATTGAGTTCTATAAGATAAAGCCATAAACATGTGTTTCTGAGTCTTCTATCAAAAGTTACATCGATTTATATGAAGTTGTACGAAAGTGCTTTCTTTCGCCAAGACAGTGTGTTTCTCACTGTTACATGCATTTGAATGGGAAACTCGCCTGAAACAAAGTATAGGTTTTCATTATGTGAATAATTTTAAAATCTTAGCTCAAACGGCTGCAAAAACCTATTTGCCCAGCACGAGGATATTGAGTTCTATAAGATAAAGCCATAAACATGTGTTTCTGAGTCTTCTATCAAAAGTTGCACCGATTTATATAAAGTTGTGCAAAAACGCTTTATTTCGCCAAGACAATGTGTTTCTCACTGTTACATGCATTTGAATGGGAAACTCGCCCGAGACAAAGTATAGGTTTTCATTATGTGAATAATTTTAAAATCTTAGCTCAAACGGCTGCAAAACCTGTTTGCCCAGCACGAGGATATTGAGTTCTATAAGATAAAGCCATAAACATGTTTGTCTGAGTCGTCTATCAAAAGTTACACCGATTTATATAAAGTTGTGCAAAAACGCTTTATTTCGCCAAGACAATGTGTTTCTCACTGTTACATGCATTTGAATGGGAAACTCGCCCGAGACAAAGTATAGGTTTTCATTATGTGAATAATTTTAAAATCTTAGCTCAAACGGCTGCAAAAACCTGTTTGCCCAGCACGAGGATATTGAGTTCTATAAGATAAAGCCATAAACATGTGTTTCTGAGTCTTCTATCAAAAGTTACAGCGATTTATATGAAGTTGTACGAAAGTGCTTTCTTTCGCCAAGACAGTGTGTTTCTCACTGTTACATGCATTTGAATGGGAAACTCGCCCAAGACAAAGTATAGGTTTTCATTATGTGAATAATTTTAAAATCTTAGCTCAAACAGCTGCAAAACCTGTTTGCCCAGCACGGGGATATTGAGTTCTATAAGATAAAGCCATAATTATGTATTTCCGAGTCTACTATCAAAAGTTACAGCTGTCTTTATGAAGACCATTAAAAACGCTTTATTTCGCCAAGACAATGTGTTTCTCACTGTTACATGCATTTGAATGGGAAACTCGCCTGAAACAAAGTATAGGTTTTCATTATGTGAATAATTTTAAAATCTTAGCTCAAACAGCTGCCCAGCACGGGGATATTGAGTTCTATAAGATAAAGCCATGAACATGTATTTCTGAGTCTTCTATCAAAAGTTACAGCGATTTATATGAAGTTGTTCAAAAACGCTTTCTTTCGCCAAGACAGTGTGTTTCTCACTGTTACATGCATTTGAATGGGAAACTCGCCTGAAACAAAGTATAGGTTTTCATTATGTGAATAATTTTAAAATCTTAGCTCAAACAGCTGCCCAGCACGGGGACATTGAGTTCTATAAGATAAAGCCATAAACATGTTTGTCTGAGTCTTCTATCAAAAGTTACAGCGATTTATATGAAGTTGTTCAAAAACCCTTTATTTCGCCAAGACAGTGTGTTTCTCACTGTTACATGCATTTGAATGGGAAACTCGCCTGAAACAAAGTATAGGTTTTCATTATGTGAATAATTTTAAAATCTTAGCTCAAACGGCTGCAAAACCTGTTTGCCCAGCACGAGGATATTGAATTCTTTAAGATGAAGCCATAGACATGTGTGTCTGAGTCGTCTATCAAAAGTTGCACCGATTTATATAAAGTTGTGCAAAAACGCTTTATTTCGCCAAGACAATGTGTTTCTCACTGTTACATGCATTTGAATGGGAAACTCGCCCAAGACAAAGTATAGGTTTTCATTATGTGAATAATTTTAAAATCTTAGCTCAAACAGCTGCAAAACCTGTTTGCCCAGCACGGGGATATTGAGTTCTATAAGATAAAGCCATAATTATGTATTTCCGAGTCTACTATCAAAAGTTACAGCTGTCTTTATGAAGACCATTAAAAACGCTTTATTTCGCCAAGACAATGTGTTTCTCACTGTTACATGCATTTGAATGGGAAACTCGCCCAAGACAAAGTATAGGTTTTCATTATGTGAATAATTTTAAAATCTTAGCTCAAACGGCTGCAAAAACCTGTTTGCCCAGCACGAGGATATTGAGTTCTATAAGATAAAGCCATAAACATGTGTTTCTGAGTCTTCTATCAAAAGTTACACCGATTTATATGAAGTTGTACGAAAATGCTTTCTTTCGCCAAGACAGTGTGTTTCTCACTGTTACATGCATTTGAATGGGAAACTCGCCCAAGACAAAGTATAGGTTTTCATTATGTGAATAATTTTAAAATCTTAGCTCAAACGGCTGCAAAACCTGTTTGCCCAGCACGAGGATATTGAATTCTTTAAGATGAAGCCATAGACATGTGTGTCTGAGTCGTCTATCAAAAGTTGCACCGATTTATATAAAGTTGTGCAAAAACGCTTTATTTCGCCAAGACAATGTGTTTCTCACTGTTACATGCATTTGAATGGGAAACTCGCCCAAGACAAAGTATAGGTTTTCATTATGTGAATAATTTTAAAATCTTAGCTCAAACAGCTGCAAAACCTGTTTGCCCAGCACGGGGATATTGAGTTCTATAAGATAAAGCCATAATTATGTATTTCCGAGTCTACTATCAAAAGTTACAGCTGTCTTTATGAAGACCATTAAAAACGCTTTATTTCGCCAAGACAATGTGTTTCTCACTGTTACATGCATTTGAATGGGAAACTCGCCTGAAACAAAGTATAGGTTTTCATTATGTGAATAATTTTAAAATCTTAGCTCAAACAGCTGCCCAGCACGGGGATATTGAGTTCTATAAGATAAAGCCATGAACATGTATTTCTGAGTCTTCTATCAAAAGTTACAGCGATTTATATGAAGTTGTTCAAAAACGCTTTCTTTCGCCAAGACAGTGTGTTTCTCACTGCTACATGCATTTGAATGGGAAACTCGCCTGAAACAAAGTATAGGTTTTCATTATGTGAATAATTTTAAAATCTTAGCTCAAACAGCTGCCCAGCACGGGGACATTGAGTTCTATAAGATAAAGCCATAAACATGTTTGTCTGAGTCTTCTATCAAAAGTTACAGCGATTTATATGAAGTTGTTCAAAAACCCTTTATTTCGCCAAGACAGTGTGTTTCTCACTGTTACATGCATTTGAATGGGAAACTCGCCCGAGACAAAGTATAGGTTTTCATTATGTGAATAATTTTAAAATCTTAGCTCAAACGGCTGCAAAACCTGTTTGCCCAGCACGGGGATATTGAGTTCTATAAGATAAAGCCATGAACATGTTTGTCTGAGTCTTCTATCAAAAGTGACGGCGATTTATATAAAGTTGTGCAAAAACGCTTTATTTCGCCAAGACAATGTGTTTCTCACTGTTACATGCATTTGAATGGGAAACTCGCCCGAGACAAAGTATAGGTTTTCATTATGTGAATAATTTTAAAATCTTAGCTCAAACGGCTGCAAAACCTGTTTGCCCAGCACGAGGATATTGAGTTCTATAAGATAAAGCCATAAACATGTTTGTCTGAGTCGTCTATCAAAAGTTACACCGATTTATATAAAGTTGTGCAAAAACGCTTTATTTCGCCAAGACAATGTGTTTCTCACTGTTACATGCATTTGAATGGGAAACTCGCCCGAGACAAAGTATAGGTTTTCATTATGTGAATAATTTTGAAATCTTAGCTCAAACGGCTGCAAAAACCTGTTTGCCCAGCACGGGGATATTGAGTTCTATAAGATAAAGCCATAAACATGTGTTTCTGAGTCTTCTATCAAAAGTTACATCGATTTATATGAAGTTGTACGAAAGTGCTTTCTTTCGCCAAGACAGTGTGTTTCTCACTGTTACATGCATTTGAATGGGAAACTCGCCTGAAACAAAGTATAGGTTTTCATTATGTGAATAATTTTAAAATCTTAGCTCAAACGGCTGCAAAAACCTATTTGCCCAGCACGAGGATATTGAGTTCTATAAGATAAAGCCATAAACATGTGTTTCTGAGTCTTCTATCAAAAGTTGCACCGATTTATATAAAGTTGTGCAAAAACGCTTTATTTCGCCAAGACAATGTGTTTCTCACTGTTACATGCATTTGAATGGGAAACTCGCCCGAGACAAAGTATAGGTTTTCATTATGTGAATAATTTTAAAATCTTAGCTCAAACGGCTGCAAAAACCTGTTTGCCCAGCACGGGGATATTGAGTTCTATAAGATAAAGCCATAAACATGTGTTTCTGAGTCTTCTATCAAAAGTTACAGCGATTTATATGAAGTTGTACGAAAGTGCTTTCTTTCGCCAAGACAGTGTGTTTCTCACTGTTACATGCATTTGAATGGGAAACTCGCCTGAAACAAAGTATAGGTTTTCATTATGTGAATAATTTTAAAATCTTAGCTCAAACGGCTGCAAAACCTGTTTGCCCAGCACGAGGATATTGAATTCTTTAAGATGAAGCCATAGACATGTGTGTCTGAGTCGTCTATCAAAAGTTACAGCGATTTATATGAAGTTGTACGAAAGTGCTTTCTTTCGCCAAGACAGTGTGTTTCTCACTGTTACATGCATTTGAATGGGAAACTCGCCCAAGACAAAGTATAGGTTTTCATTATGTGAATAATTTTAAAATCTTAGCTCAAACAGCTGCAAAACCTGTTTGCCCAGCACGGGGATATTGAGTTCTATAAGATAAAGCCATAATTATGTATTTCCGAGTCTACTATCAAAAGTTACAGCTGTCTTTATGAAGACCATTAAAAACGCTTTATTTCGCCAAGACAATGTGTTTCTCACTGTTACATGCATTTGAATGGGAAACTCGCCTGAAACAAAGTATAGGTTTTCATTATGTGAATAATTTTAAAATCTTAGCTCAAACAGCTGCCCAGCACGGGGATATTGAGTTCTATAAGATAAAGCCATGAACATGTATTTCTGAGTCTTCTATCAAAAGTTACAGCGATTTATATGAAGTTGTTCAAAAACGCTTTCTTTCGCCAAGACAGTGTGTTTCTCACTGTTACATGCATTTGAATGGGAAACTCGCCTGAAACAAAGTATAGGTTTTCATTATGTGAATAATTTTAAAATCTTAGCTCAAACAGCTGCCCAGCACGGGGACATTGAGTTCTATAAGATAAAGCCATAAACATGTTTGTCTGAGTCTTCTATCAAAAGTTACAGCGATTTATATGAAGTTGTTCAAAAACCCTTTATTTCGCCAAGACAGTGTGTTTCTCACTGTTACATGCATTTGAATGGGAAACTCGCCTGAAACAAAGTATAGGTTTTCATTATGTGAATAATTTTAAAATCTTAGCTCAAACGGCTGCAAAACCTGTTTGCCCAGCACGAGGATATTGAATTCTTTAAGATGAAGCCATAGACATGTGTGTCTGAGTCGTCTATCAAAAGTTGCACCGATTTATATAAAGTTGTGCAAAAACGCTTTATTTCGCCAAGACAATGTGTTTCTCACTGTTACATGCATTTGAATGGGAAACTCGCCCAAGACAAAGTATAGGTTTTCATTATGTGAATAATTTTAAAATCTTAGCTCAAACAGCTGCAAAACCTGTTTGCCCAGCACGGGGATATTGAGTTCTATAAGATAAAGCCATAATTATGTATTTCCGAGTCTACTATCAAAAGTTACAGCTGTCTTTATGAAGACCATTAAAAACGCTTTATTTCGCCAAGACAATGTGTTTCTCACTGTTACATGCATTTGAATGGGAAACTCGCCTGAAACAAAGTATAGGTTTTCATTATGTGAATAATTTTAAAATCTTAGCTCAAACAGCTGCCCAGCACGGGGATATTGAGTTCTATAAGATAAAGCCATGAACATGTATTTCTGAGTCTTCTATCAAAAGTTACAGCGATTTATATGAAGTTGTTCAAAAACGCTTTCTTTCGCCAAGACAGTGTGTTTCTCACTGCTACATGCATTTGAATGGGAAACTCGCCTGAAACAAAGTATAGGTTTTCATTATGTGAATAATTTTAAAATCTTAGCTCAAACAGCTGCCCAGCACGGGGACATTGAGTTCTATAAGATAAAGCCATAAACATGTTTGTCTGAGTCTTCTATCAAAAGTTACAGCGATTTATATGAAGTTGTTCAAAAACCCTTTATTTCGCCAAGACAGTGTGTTTCTCACTGTTACATGCATTTGAATGGGAAACTCGCCCGAGACAAAGTATAGGTTTTCATTATGTGAATAATTTTAAAATCTTAGCTCAAACGGCTGCAAAACCTGTTTGCCCAGCACGGGGATATTGAGTTCTATAAGATAAAGCCATGAACATGTTTGTCTGAGTCTTCTATCAAAAGTGACGGCGATTTATATAAAGTTGTGCAAAAACGCTTTATTTCGCCAAGACAATGTGTTTCTCACTGTTACATGCATTTGAATGGGAAACTCGCCCGAGACAAAGTATAGGTTTTCATTATGTGAATAATTTTAAAATCTTAGCTCAAACGGCTGCAAAAACCTGTTTGCCCAGCACGGGGATATTGAGTTCTATAAGATAAAGCCATAAACATGTGTTTCTGAGTCTTCTATCAAAAGTTACAGCGATTTATATGAAGTTGTACGAAAGTGCTTTCTTTCGCCAAGACAGTGTGTTTCTCACTGTTACATGCATTTGAATGGGAAACTCGCCTGAAACAAAGTATAGGTTTTCATTATGTGAATAATTTTAAAATCTTAGCTCAAACGGCTGCAAAACCTGTTTGCCCAGCACGAGGATATTGAATTCTTTAAGATGAAGCCATAGACATGTGTGTCTGAGTCGTCTATCAAAAGTTGCACCGATTTATATAAAGTTGTGCAAAAACGCTTTATTTCGCCAAGACAATGTGTTCCCATTCAAATGCACTGTTACATGCATTTGAATGGGAAACTCGCCCAAGACAAAGTATAGGTTTTCATTATGTGAATAATTTTAAAATCTTAGCTCAAACAGCTGCAAAACCTGTTTGCCCAGCACGGGGATATTGAGTTCTATAAGATAAAGCCATAATTATGTATTTCCGAGTCTACTATCAAAAGTTACAGCTGTCTTTATGAAGACCATTAAAAACGCTTTATTTCGCCAAGACAATGTGTTTCTCACTGTTACATGCATTTGAATGGGAAACTCGCCTGAAACAAAGTATAGGTTTTCATTATGTGAATAATTTTAAAATCTTAGCTCAAACAGCTGCCCAGCACGGGGATATTGAGTTCTATAAGATAAAGCCATGAACATGTATTTCTGAGTCTTCTATCAAAAGTTACAGCGATTTATATGAAGTTGTTCACAAACGCTTTCTTTCGCCAAGACAGTGTGTTTCTCACTGTTACATGCATTTGAATGGGAAACTCGCCCGAGACAAAGTATAGGTTTTCATTATGTGAATAATTTTAAAATCTTAGCTCAAACGGCTGCAAAACCTGTTTGCCCAGCACGGGGATATTGAGTTCTATAAGATAAAGCCATGAACATGTTTGTCTGAGTCTTCTATCAAAAGTGACGGCGATTTATATGAAGTTGTACGAAAATGCTTTCTTTCGCCAAGACAGTGTGTTTCTCACTGTTACATGCATTTGAATGGGAAACTCGCCCAAGACAAAGTATAGGTTTTCATTATGTGAATAATTTTAAAATCTTAGCTCAAACGGCTGCAAAACCTGTTTGCCCAGCACGGGGATATTGAGTTCTATAAGATAAAGCCATAAACATGTTTGTCTGAGTCGTCTATCAAAAGTTACACCGATTTATATAAAGTTGTGCAAAAACGCTTTATTTCGCCAAGACAATGTGTTTCTCACTGTTACATGCATTTGAATGGGAAACTCGCCTGAAACAAAGTATAGGTTTTCATTATGTGAATAATTTTAAAATCTTAGCTCAAACGGCTGCAAAACCTGTTTGCCCAGCACGAGGATATTGAGTTCTTTAAGATGAAGCCATAGACATGTGTGTCTGAGTCGTCTATCAAAAGTTGCACCGATTTATATAAAGTTGTGCAAAAACGCTTTATTTCGCCAAGACAATGTGTTTCTCACTGTTACATGCATTTGAATGGGAAACTCGCCCGAGACAAAGTATAGGTTTTCATTATGTGAATAATTTTAAAATCTTAGCTCAAACGGCTGCAAAACCTGTTTGCCCAGCACGGGGATATTGAGTTCTATAAGATAAAGCCATAATTATGTATTTCCGAGTCTACTATCAAAAGTTACAGCTGTCTTTATGAAGACCATTAAAAACGCTTTATTTCGCCAAGACAATGTGTTTCTCACTGTTACATGCATTTGAATGGGAAACTCGCCTGAAACAAAGTATAGGTTTTCATTATGTGAATAATTTTAAAATCTTAGCTCAAACAGCTGCCCAGCACGGGGATATTGAGTTCTATAAGATAAAGCCATGAACATGTATTTCTGAGTCTTCTATCAAAAGTTACAGCGATTTATATGAAGTTGTTCAAAAACGCTTTCTTTCGCCAAGACAGTGTGTTTCTCACTGTTACATGCATTTGAATGGGAAACTCGCCTGAAACAAAGTATAGGTTTTCATTATGTGAATAATTTTAAAATCTTAGCTCAAACAGCTGCCCAGCACGGGGACATTGAGTTCTATAAGATAAAGCCATAAACATGTTTGTCTGAGTCTTCTATCAAAAGTTACAGCGATTTATATGAAGTTGTTCAAAAACCCTTTATTTCGCCAAGACAGTGTGTTTCTCACTGTTACATGCATTTGAATGGGAAACTCGCCCGAGACAAAGTATAGGTTTTCATTATGTGAATAATTTTAAAATCTTAGCTCAAACGGCTGCAAAACCTGTTTGCCCAGCACGGGGATATTGAGTTCTATAAGATAAAGCCATGAACATGTTTGTCTGAGTCTTCTATCAAAAGTGACGGCGATTTATATGAAGTTGTACGAAAATGCTTTCTTTCGCCAAGACAGTGTGTTTCTCACTGTTACATGCATTTGAATGGGAAACTCGCCCGAGACAAAGTATAGGTTTTCATTATGTGAATAATTTTAAAATCTTAGCTCAAACGGCTGCAAAACCTGTTTGCCCAGCACGAGGATATTGAATTCTTTAAGATGAAGCCATAGACATGTGTGTCTGAGTCGTCTATCAAAAGTTGCACCGATTTATATAAAGTTGTGCAAAAACGCTTTATTTCGCCAAGACAATGTGTTTCTCACTGTTACATGCATTTGAATGGGAAACTCGCCCGAGACAAAGTATAGGTTTTCATTATGTGAATAATTTTAAAATCTTAGCTCAAACGGCTGCAAAACCTGTTTGCCCAGCACGAGGATATTGAGTTCTATAAGATAAAGCCATAAACATGTTTGTCTGAGTCGTCTATCAAAAGTTACACCGATTTATATAAAGTTGTGCAAAAACGCTTTATTTCGCCAAGACAATGTGTTTCTCACTGTTACATGCATTTGAATGGGAAACTCGCCCGAGACAAAGTATAGGTTTTCATTATGTGAATAATTTTAAAATCTTAGCTCAAACGGCTGCAAAAACCTGTTTGCCCAGCACGGGGATATTGAGTTCTATAAGATAAAGCCATAAACATGTGTTTCTGAGTCTTCTATCAAAAGTTACATCGATTTATATGAAGTTGTACGAAAGTGCTTTCTTTCGCCAAGACAGTGTGTTTCTCACTGTTACATGCATTTGAATGGGAAACTCGCCTGAAACAAAGTATAGGTTTTCATTATGTGAATAATTTTAAAATCTTAGCTCAAACGGCTGCAAAAACCTGTTTGCCCAGCACGGGGATATTGAGTTCTATAAGATAAAGCCATAAACATGTGTTTCTGAGTCTTCTATCAAAAGTTACAGCGATTTATATGAAGTTGTACGAAAGTGCTTTCTTTCGCCAAGACAGTGTGTTTCTCACTGTTACATGCATTTGAATGGGAAACTCGCCTGAAACAAAGTATAGGTTTTCATTATGTGAATAATTTTAAAATCTTAGCTCAAACGGCTGCAAAACCTGTTTGCCCAGCACGAGGATATTGAATTCTTTAAGATGAAGCCATAGACATGTGTGTCTGAGTCGTCTATCAAAAGTTGCACCGATTTATATAAAGTTGTGCAAAAACGCTTTATTTCGCCAAGACAATGTGTTCCCATTCAAATGCACTGTTACATGCATTTGAATGGGAAACTCGCCCAAGACAAAGTATAGGTTTTCATTATGTGAATAATTTTAAAATCTTAGCTCAAACAGCTGCAAAACCTGTTTGCCCAGCACGGGGATATTGAGTTCTATAAGATAAAGCCATAATTATGTATTTCCGAGTCTACTATCAAAAGTTACAGCTGTCTTTATGAAGACCATTAAAAACGCTTTATTTCGCCAAGACAATGTGTTTCTCACTGTTACATGCATTTGAATGGGAAACTCGCCTGAAACAAAGTATAGGTTTTCATTATGTGAATAATTTTAAAATCTTAGCTCAAACAGCTGCCCAGCACGGGGATATTGAGTTCTATAAGATAAAGCCATGAACATGTATTTCTGAGTCTTCTATCAAAAGTTACAGCGATTTATATGAAGTTGTTCAAAAACGCTTTCTTTCGCCAAGACAGTGTGTTTCTCACTGTTACATGCATTTGAATGGGAAACTCGCCTGAAACAAAGTATAGGTTTTCATTATGTGAATAATTTTAAAATCTTAGCTCAAACAGCTGCCCAGCACGGGGACATTGAGTTCTATAAGATAAAGCCATAAACATGTTTGTCTGAGTCTTCTATCAAAAGTTACAGCGATTTATATGAAGTTGTTCAAAAACCCTTTATTTCGCCAAGACAGTGTGTTTCTCACTGTTACATGCATTTGAATGGGAAACTCGCCCGAGACAAAGTATAGGTTTTCATTATGTGAATAATTTTAAAATCTTAGCTCAAACGGCTGCAAAACCTGTTTGCCCAGCACGGGGATATTGAGTTCTATAAGATAAAGCCATAAACATGTTTGTCTGAGTCGTCTATCAAAAGTTACACCGATTTATATAAAGTTGTGCAAAAACGCTTTATTTCGCCAAGACAATGTGTTTCTCACTGTTACATGCATTTGAATGGGAAACTCGCCTGAAACAAAGTATAGGTTTTCATTATGTGAATAATTTTAAAATCTTAGCTCAAACGGCTGCAAAACCTGTTTGCCCAGCACGAGGATATTGAATTCTTTAAGATGAAGCCATAGACATGTGTGTCTGAGTCGTCTATCAAAAGTTGCACCGATTTATATAAAGTTGTGCAAAAACGCTTTATTTCGCCAAGACAATGTGTTTCTCACTGTTACATGCATTTGAATGGGAAACTCGCCCAAGACAAAGTATAGGTTTTCATTATGTGAATAATTTTAAAATCTTAGCTCAAACAGCTGCAAAACCTGTTTGCCCAGCACGGGGATATTGAGTTCTATAAGATAAAGCCATGATCATGTGTTTCTGAGTCTTCTATCAAAAGTTACAGCGATTTATATGAAGTTGTACGAAAATGCTTTCTTTCGCCAAGACAGTGTGTTTCTCACTGTTACATGCATTTGAATGGGAAACTCGCCTGAAACAAAGTATAGGTTTTCATTATGTGAATAATTTTAAAATCTTAGCTCAAACAGCTGCAAAACCTGTTTGCCCAGCACGGGGATATTGAGTTCTATAAGATAAAGCCATGATCATGTGTTTCTGAGTCTTCTATCAAAAGTTACAGCGATTTATATGAAGTTGTACGAAAATGCTTTATTTCGCCAAGACAATGTGTTTCTCACTGTTACATGCATTTGAATGGGAAACTCGCCTGAAACAAAGTATAGGTTTTCATTATGTGAATAATTTTAAAATCTTAGCTCAAACGGCTGCAAAACCTGTTTGCCCAGCACGAGGATATTGAGTTCTATAAGATAAAGCCATAAACATGTGTTTCTGAGTCTTCTATCAAAAGTTACACCGATTTATATGAAGTTGTACGAAAATGCTTTATTTCGCCAAGACAATGTGTTTCTCACTGTTACATGCATTTGAATGGGAAACTCGCCTGAAACAAAGTATAGGTTTTCATTATGTGAATAATTTTAAAATCTTAGCTCAAACGGCTGCAAAACCTGTTTGCCCAGCACGAGGATATTGAATTCTTTAAGATGAAGCCATAGACATGTGTGTCTGAGTCGTCTATCAAAAGTTGCACCGATTTATATAAAGTTGTGCAAAAACGCTTTATTTCGCCAAGACAATGTGTTTCTCACTGTTACATGCATTTGAATGGGAAACTCGCCCAAGACAAAGTATAGGTTTTCATTATGTGAATAATTTTAAAATCTTAGCTCAAACAGCTGCAAAACCTGTTTGCCCAGCACGGGGATATTGAGTTCTATAAGATAAAGCCATGATCATGTGTTTCTGAGTCTTCTATCAAAAGTTACAGCGATTTATATGAAGTTGTACGAAAATGCTTTCTTTCGCCAAGACAGTGTGTTTCTCACTGTTACGTGCATTTGAATGGGAAACTCGTCTGAAACAAAGTATAGGTTTTCATTATGTGAATAATTTTAAAATCTTAGCTCAAACGGCTGCAAAACCTGTTTGCCCAGCACGGGGATATTGAGTTCTATAAGATAAAGCCATGAACATGTTTGTCTGAGTCTTCTATCAAAAGTGACGGCGATTTATATGAAGTTGTACGAAAATGCTTTCTTTCGCCAAGACAGTGTGTTTCTCACTGTTACATGCATTTGAATGGGAAACTCGCCTGAAACAAAGTATAGGTTTTCATTATGTGAATAATTTTAAAATCTTAGCTCAAACAGCTGCAAAACCTGTTTGCCCAGCACGGGGATATTGAGTTCTATAAGATAAAGCCATGATCATGTGTTTCTGAGTCTTCTATCAAAAGTTACAGCGATTTATATGAAGTTGTGCAAAAACGCTTTATTTCGCCAAGACAGTGTGTTTCTCACTGTTACATGCATTTGAATGGGAAACTCGCCCGAGACAAAGTATAGGTTTTCATTATGTGAATAATTTTAAAATCTTAGCTCAAACGGCTGCAAAACCTGTTTGCCCAGCACGAGGATATTGAATTCTTTAAGATGAAGCCATAGACATGTGTCTGAGTCGTCTATCAAAAGTTGCACCGATTTATATGAAGTTGTGCAAAAACGCTTTATTTCGCCAAGACAGTGTGTTTCTCACTGTTACATGCATTTGAATGGGAAACTCGCCCGAGACAAAGTATAGGTTTTCATTATGTGAATAATTTTAAAATCTTAGCTCAAACGGCTGCAAAACCTGTTTGCCCAGCACGAGGATATTGAGTTCTTTAAGATGAAGCCATAGACATGTGTGTCTGAGTCGTCTATCAAAAGTTGCACCGATTTATATAAAGTTGTGCAAAAACGCTTTATTTCGCCAAGACAATGTGTTTCTCACTGTTACATGCATTTGAATGGGAAACTCGCCCGAGACAAAGTATAGGTTTTCATTATGTGAATAATTTTAAAATCTTAGCTCAAACGGCTGCAAAACCTGTTTGCCCAGCACGAGGATATTGAGTTCTATAAGATAAAGCCATAAACATGTGTTTCTGAGTCTTCTATCAAAAGTTGCACCGATTTATATAAAGTTGTGCAAAAACGCTTTATTTCGCCAAGACAATGTGTTTCTCACTGTTACATGCATTTGAATGGGAAACTCGCCCAAGACAAAGTATAGGTTTTCATTATGTGAATAATTTTAAAATCTTAGCTCAAACGGCTGCAAAACCTGTTTGCCCAGCACGGGGATATTGAGTTCTATAAGATAAAGCCATAAACATGTGTTTCTGAGTCTTCTATCAAAAGTTACAACGATTTATATGAAGTTGTACGAAAATGCTTTCTTTCGCCAAGACAGTGTGTTTCTCACTGTTACATGCATTTGAATGGGAAACTCGCCCAAGACAAAGTATAGGTTTTCATTATGTGAATAATTTTAAAATCTTAGCTCAAACGGCTGCAAAACCTGTTTGCCCAGCACGGGGATATTGAGTTCTATAAGATAAAGCCATGAACATGTTTGTCTGAGTCTTCTATCAAAAGTGACGGCGATTTATATGAAGTTGTACGAAAATGCTTTCTTTTGCCAAGACAGTGTGTTTCTCACTGTTACATGCATTTGAATGGGAAACTCGCCTGAAACAAAGTATAGGTTTTCATTATGTGAATAATTTTAAAATCTTAGCTCAAACGGCTGCAAAAGCCTGTTTGCCCAGCACGGGGATATTGAGTTCTATAAGATAAAGCCATGATCATGTGTTTCTGAGTCTTCTATCAAAAGTTACACCAATTTATATGAAGTTGTACGAAAATGCTTTCTTTCGCCAAGACAGTGTGTTTCTCACTGTTACATGCATTTGAATGGGAAACTCGCCTGAAACAAAGTATAGGTTTTCATTATGTGAATAATTTTAAAATCTTAGCTCAAACGGCTGCAAAACCTGTTTGCCCAGCACGAGGATATTGAATTCTTTAAGATGAAGCCATAGACATGTGTGTCTGAGTCGTCTATCAAAAGTTGCACCGATTTATATAAAGTTGTGCAAAAACGCTTTATTTCGCCAAGACAATGTGTTTCTCACTGTTACATGCATTTGAATGGGAAACTCGCCCAAGACAAAGTATAGGTTTTCATTATGTGAATAATTTTAAAATCTTAGCTCAAACAGCTGCAAAACCTGTTTGCCCAGCACGGGGATATTGAGTTCTATAAGATAAAGCCATAATTATGTATTTCCGAGTCTACTATCAAAAGTTACAGCTGTCTTTATGAAGACCATTAAAAACGCTTTATTTCGCCAAGACAATGTGTTTCTCACTGTTACATGCATTTGAATGGGAAACTCGCCTGAAACAAAGTATAGGTTTTCATTATGTGAATAATTTTAAAATCTTAGCTCAAACGGCTGCCCAGCACGGGGATATTGAGTTCTATAAGATAAAGCCATGAACATGTATTTCTGAGTCTTCTATCAAAAGTTACAGCGATTTATATGAAGTTGTTCAAAAACGCTTTCTTTCGCCAAGACAGTGTGTTTCTCACTGTTACATGCATTTGAATGGGAAACTCGCCTGAAACAAAGTATAGGTTTTCATTATGTGAATAATTTTAAAATCTTAGCTCAATCGGCTGCAAAAACCTGTTTGCCCAGCACAAGGATATTGAATTCTTTAAGATGAAGCCATAGACATGTGTTTCTGAGTCGTCTATCAAAAGTTGCACCGATTTATATAAAGTTGTGCAAAAACGCTTTATTTCGCCAAGACAATGTGTTTCTCACTGTTACATGCATTTGAATGGGAAACTCGCCTGAAACAAAGTATAGGTTTTCATTATGTGAATAATTTTAAAATCTTAGCTCAAACGGCTGCAAAACCTGTTTGCCCAGCACGGGGATATTGAGTTCTATAAGATAAAGCCATGAACATGTTTGTCTGAGTCTTCTATCAAAAGTGACGGCGATTTATATGAAGTTGTACGAAAATGCTTTCTTTCGCCAAGACAGTGTGTTTCTCACTGTTACATGCATTTGAATGGGAAACTCGCCTGAAACAAAGTATAGGTTTTCATTATGTGAATAATTTTAAAATCTTAGCTCAAACAGCTGCAAAACCTGTTTGCCCAGCACGGGGATATTGAGTTCTATAAGATAAAGCCATGATCATGTGTTTCTGAGTCTTCTATCAAAAGTTACAGCGATTTATATGAAGTTGTGCAAAAACGCTTTATTTCGCCAAGACAGTGTGTTTCTCACTGTTACATGCATTTGAATGGGAAACTCGCCCAAGACAAAGTATAGGTTTTCATTATGTGAATAATTTTAAAATCTTAGCTCAAACAGCTGCAAAACCTGTTTGCCCAGCACGGGGATATTGAGTTCTATAAGATAAAGCCATAATTATGTATTTCCGAGTCTACTATCAAAAGTTACAGCTGTCTTTATGAAGACCATTAAAAACGCTTTATTTCGCCAAGACAATGTGTTTCTCACTGTTACATGCATTTGAATGGGAAACTCGCCTGAAACAAAGTATAGGTTTTCATTATGTGAATAATTTTAAAATCTTAGCTCAAACGGCTGCCCAGCACGGGGATATTGAGTTCTATAAGATAAAGCCATGAACATGTATTTCTGAGTCTTCTATCAAAAGTTACAGCGATTTATATGAAGTTGTTCAAAAACGCTTTCTTTCGCCAAGACAGTGTGTTTCTCACTGTTACATGCATTTGAATGGGAAACTCGCCTGAAACAAAGTATAGGTTTTCATTATGTGAATAATTTTAAAATCTTAGCTCAATCGGCTGCAAAAACCTGTTTGCCCAGCACAAGGATATTGAATTCTTTAAGATGAAGCCATAGACATGTGTTTCTGAGTCGTCTATCAAAAGTTGCACCGATTTATATAAAGTTGTGCAAAAACGCTTTATTTCGCCAAGACAATGTGTTTCTCACTGTTACATGCATTTGAATGGGAAACTCGCCTGAAACAAAGTATAGGTTTTCATTATGTGAATAATTTTAAAATCTTAGCTCAAACGGCTGCAAAACCTGTTTGCCCAGCACGGGGATATTGAGTTCTATAAGATAAAGCCATGAACATGTTTGTCTGAGTCTTCTATCAAAAGTGACGGCGATTTATATGAAGTTGTACGAAAATGCTTTCTTTCGCCAAGACAGTGTGTTTCTCACTGTTACATGCATTTGAATGGGAAACTCGCCTGAAACAAAGTATAGGTTTTCATTATGTGAATAATTTTAAAATCTTAGCTCAAACAGCTGCAAAACCTGTTTGCCCAGCACGGGGATATTGAGTTCTATAAGATAAAGCCATGATCATGTGTTTCTGAGTCTTCTATCAAAAGTTACAGCGATTTATATGAAGTTGTGCAAAAACGCTTTATTTCGCCAAGACAGTGTGTTTCTCACTGTTACATGCATTTGAATGGGAAACTCGCCCGAGACAAAGTATAGGTTTTCATTATGTGAATAATTTTAAAATCTTAGCTCAAACGGCTGCAAAACCTGTTTGCCCAGCACGAGGATATTGAATTCTTTAAGATGAAGCCATAGACATGTGTCTGAGTCGTCTATCAAAAGTTGCACCGATTTATATAAAGTTGTGCAAAAACGCTTTATTTCGCCAAGACAGTGTGTTTCTCACTGTTACATGCATTTGAATGGGAAACTCGCCCGAAACAAAGTATAGGTTTTCATTATGTGAATAATTTTAAAATCTTAGCTCAAACGGCTGCAAAACCTGTTTGCCCAGCACGGGGATATTGAGTTCTATAAGATAAAGCCATGAACATGTTTGTCTGAGTCTTCTATCAAAAGTGACGGCGATTTATATGAAGTTGTACGAAAATGCTTTCTTTCGCCAAGACAGTGTGTTTCTCACTGTTACATGCATTTGAATGGGAAACTCGCCTGAAACAAAGTATAGGTTTTCATTATGTGAATAATTTTAAAATCTTAGCTCAAACAGCTGCAAAACCTGTTTGCCCAGCACGGGGATATTGAGTTCTATAAGATAAAGCCATGATCATGTGTTTCTGAGTCTTCTATCAAAAGTGACAGCGATTTATATGAAGTTGTACGAAAATGCTTTCTTTCGCCAAGACAGTGTGTTTCTCACTGTTACATGCATTTGAATGGGAAACTCGCCTGAAACAAAGTATAGGTTTTCATTATGTGAATAATTTTAAAATCTTAGCTCAAACAGCTGCAAAACCTGTTTGCCCAGCACGGGGATATTGAATTCTTTAAGATGAAGCCATAGACATGTGTTTCTGAGTCGTCTATCAAAAGTTGCACCGATTTATATAAAGTTGTGCAAAAACGCTTTATTTCGCCAAGACAGTGTGTTTCTCACTGTTACATGCATTTGAATGGGAAACTCGCCCGAGACAAAGTATAGGTTTTCATTATGTGAATAATTTTAAAATCTTAGCTCAAACGGCTGCAAAACCTGTTTGCCCAGCGCGGGGATATTGAGTTCTATAAGATAAAGCCATAAACATGTGTGTCTGAGTCTTCTATCAAAAGTTACAGCGATTTATATGGAGTTGTTCAAAAACGCTTTATTTCGCCAAGACAATGTGTTTCTCACTGTTACATGCATTTGAATGGGAAACTCGCCCGAAACAAAGTATAGGTTTTCATTATGTGAATAATTTTAAAATCTTAGCTCAAACGGCTGCAAAACCTGTTTGCCCAGCACGAGAATATTGAATTCTTTAAGATGAAGCCATAGACATGTGTGTCTGAGTCGTCTATCAAAAGTTGCACCGATTTATATAAAGTTGTGCAAAAACGCTTTCTTTCGCCAAGACAATGTGTTTCTCACTGTTACATGCATTTGAATGGGAAACTCGCCCGAGACAAAGTATAGGTTTTCATTATGTGAATAATTTTAAAATCTTAGCTCAAACAGCTGCAAAACCTGTTTGCCCAGCACGGGGATATTGAGTTCTATAAGATAAAGCCATGAACATGTTTGTCTGAGTCTTCTATCAAAAGTGACGGCGATTTATATGAAGTTGTACGAAAATGCTTTCTTTCGCCAAGACAGTGTGTTTCTCACTGTTACATGCATTTGAATGGGAAACTCGCCTGAAACAAAGTATAGGTTTTCATTATGTGAATAATTTTAAAATCTTAGCTCAAACAGCTGCAAAACCTGTTTGCCCAGCACGGGGATATTGAGTTCTATAAGATATAAGATAAAGCCATGATCATGTGTTTCTGAGTCTTCTATCAAAAGTTACAGCGATTTATATGAAGTTGTGCAAAAACGCTTTATTTCGCCAAGACAGTGTGTTTCTCACTGTTACATGCATTTGAATGGGAAACTCGCCCGAGACAAAGTATAGGTTTTCATTATGTGAATAATTTTAAAATCTTAGCTCAAACGGCTGCAAAACCTGTTTGCCCAGCACGGGGATATTGAGTTCTATAAGATAAAGCCATGAACATGTTTGTCTGAGTCTTCTATCAAAAGTGACGGTGATTTATATGAAGTTGTACGAAAATGCTTTCTTTCGCCAAGACAGTGTGTTTCTCACTGTTACATGCATTTGAATGGGAAACTCGCCTGAAACAAAGTATAGGTTTTCATTATGTGAATAATTTTAAAATCTTAGCTCAAACAGCTGCAAAACCTGTTTGCCCAGCACGGGGATATTGAGTTCTATAAGATGAAGCCATAGACATGTGTGTCTGAGTCGTCTATCAAAAGTTGCACCGATTTATATAAAGTTGTGCAAAAACGCTTTATTTCGCCAAGACAATGTGTTTCTCACTGTTACATGCATTTGAATGGGAAACTCGCCCGAGACAAAGTATAGGTTTTCATTATGTGAATAATTTTAAAATCTTAGCTCAAACGGCTGCAAAACCTGTTTGCCCAGCACGAGGATATTGAATTCTTTAAGATGAAGCCATAGACATGTGTGTCTGAGTCGTCTATCAAAAGTTGCACCGATTTATATGAAGTTGTACGAAAATGCTTTCTTTCGCCAAGACAGTGTGTTTCTCACTGTTACATGCATTTGAATGGGAAACTCGCCTGAAACAAAGTATAGGTTTTCATTATGTGAATAATTTTAAAATCTTAGCTCAAACAGCTGCAAAACCTGTTTGCCCAGCACGGGGATATTGAGTTCTATAAGATAAAGCCATGATCATGTGTTTCTGAGTCTTCTATCAAAAGTTACAGCGATTTATATGAAGTTATGCAAAAACGCTTTATTTCGCCAAGACAGTGCGTTTCTCACTGTTACATGCATTTGAATGGGAAACTCGCCTGAGACAAAGTATAGGCTTTCATTATGTGAATAATTTTAAAATCTTAGCTCAAACGGCTGCAAAACCTGTTTGCCCAGCACGAGAATATTGAATTCTTTAAGATGAAGCCATAGACATGTTTGTCTGAGTCTTCTATCAAAAGTGACGGCGATTTATATGAAGTTGTACGAAAATGCTTTCTTTCGCCAAGACAGTGTGTTTCTCACTGTTACATGCATTTGAATGGGAAACTCGCCTGAAACAAAGTATAGGTTTTCATTATGTGAATAATTTTAAAATCTTAGCTCAAACGGCTGCAAAACCTGTTTGCCCAGCACGGGGATATTGAGTTCTATAAGATAAAGCCATGAACATGTTTGTCTGAGTCTTCTATCAAAAGTGACGACGATTTATATGAAGTTGTACGAAAATGCTTTCTTTCGCCAAGACAGTGTGTTTCTCACTGTTACATGCATTTGAATGGGAAACTCGCCTGAAACAAAGTATAGGTTTTCATTATGTGAATAATTTTAAAATCTTAGCTCAAACAGCTGCAAAACCTGTTTGCCCAGCACGGGGATATTGAGTTCTATAAGATATAAGATAAAGCCATGATCATGTGTTTCTGAGTCTTCTATCAAAAGTTACAGCGATTTATATGAAGTTGTGCAAAAACGCTTTATTTCGCCAAGACAGTGTGTTTCTCACTGTTACATGCATTTGAATGGGAAACTCGCCCGAGACAAAGTATAGGTTTTCATTATGTGAATAATTTTAAAATCTTAGCTCAAACGGCTGCAAAACCTGTTTGCCCAGCACGGGGATATTGAGTTCTATAAGATAAAGCCATGAACATGTTTTTCTGAGTCTTCTATCAAAAGTGACGGTGATTTATATGAAGTTGTACGAAAATGCTTTCTTTCGCCAAGACAGTGTGTTTCTCACTGTTACATGCATTTGAATGGGAAACTCGCCTGAAACAAAGTATAGGTTTTCATTATGTGAATAATTTTAAAATCTTAGCTCAAACAGCTGCAAAACCTGTTTGCCCAGCACGGGGATATTGAGTTCTATAAGATGAAGCCATAGACATGTGTGTCTGAGTCGTCTATCAAAAGTTGCACCGATTTATATAAAGTTGTGCAAAAACGCTTTATTTCGCCAAGACAGTGTGTTTCTCACTGTTACATGCATTTGAATGGGAAACTCGCCCGAGACAAAGTATAGGTTTTCATTATGTGAATAATTTTAAAATCTTAGCTCAAACGGCTGCAAAACCTGTTTGCCCAGCACGAGGATATTGAATTCTTTAAGATGAAGCCATAGACATGTGTGTCTGAGTCGTCTATCAAAAGTTGCACCGATTTATATGAAGTTGTACGAAAATGCTTTCTTTCGCCAAGACAGTGTGTTTCTCACTGTTACATGCATTTGAATGGGAAACTCGCCTGAAACAAAGTATAGGTTTTCATTATGTGAATAATTTTAAAATCTTAGCTCAAACAGCTGCAAAACCTGTTTGCCCAGCACGGGGATATTGAGTTCTATAAGATAAAGCCATGATCATGTGTTTCTGAGTCTTCTATCAAAAGTTACAGCGATTTATATGAAGTTGTACGAAAATGCTTTCTTTCGCCAAGACAGTGTGTTTCTCACTGTTACATGCATTTGAATGGGAAACTCGCCCGAGACAAAGTATAGGTTTTCATTATGTGAATAATTTTAAAATCTTAGCTCAAACGGCTGCAAAACCTGTTTGCCCAGCACGGGGAAATTGAATTCTTTAAGATGAAGCCATAGACATGTGTGTCTGAGTCGTCTATCAAAAGTTACACCGATTTATATAAAGTTATGCAAAAACGCTTTATTTCGCCAAGACAGTGTGTTTCTCACTGTTACATGCATTTGAATGGGAAACTCGCCTGAGACAAAGTATAGGTTTTCATTATGTGAATAATTTTAAAATCTTAGCTCAAACGGCTGCAAAACCTGTTTGCCCAGCACGGGGATATTGAGTTCTATAAGATAAAGCCATGAACATGTTTGTCTGAGTCTTCTATCAAAAGTGACGACGATTTATATGAAGTTGTACGAAAATGCTTTCTTTCGCCAAGACAGTGTGTTTCTCACTGTTACATGCATTTGAATGGGAAACTTGCCTGAAACAAAGTATAGGTTTTCATTATGTGAATAATTTTAAAATCTTAGCTCAAACAGCTGCAAAACCTGTTTGCCCAGCACGGGGATATTGAATTCTTTAAGATGAAGCCATAGACATGTGTTTCTGAGTCGTCTATCAAAAGTTGCACCGATTTATATAAAGTTGTGCAAAAACGCTTTATTTCGCCAAGACAGTGTGTTTCTCACTGTTACATGCATTTGAATGGGAAACTCGCCCGAGACAAAGTATAGGTTTTCATTATGTGAATAATTTTAAAATCTTAGCTCAAACGGCTGCAAAACCTGTTTGCCCAGCACGGGGATATTGAGTTCTATAAGATAAAGCCATGAACATGTTTGTCTGAGTCTTCTATCAAAAGTGACGGCGATTTATATGAAGTTGTACGAAAATGCTTTCTTTCGCCAAGACAGTGTGTTTCTCACTGTTACATGCATTTGAATGGGAAACTCGCCTGAAACAAAGTATAGGTTTTCATTATGTGAATAATTTTAAAATCTTAGCTCAAACGGCTGCAAAACCTGTTTGCCCAGCACGGGGATATTGAGTTCTATAAGATAAAGCCATAAACATGTGTTTCTGAGTCTTCTATCAAAAGTTACAGCGACTTATATGAAGTTGTACGAAAATGCTTTCTTTCGCCAAGACAGTGTTTCTCACTGTTACATGCATTTGAATGGGAAACTCGCCTGAAACAAAGTATAGGTTTTCATTATGTGAATAATTTTAAAATCTTAGCTCAAACGGCTGCAAAACCTGTTTGCCCAGCACGAGGATATTGAATTCTTTAAGATGAAGCCATAGACATGTGTGTCTGAGTCGTCTATCAAAAGTTGCACCGATTTATATAAAGTTGTGCAAAAACGCTTTATTTCGCCAAGACAATGTGTTTCTCACTGTTACATGCATTTGAATGGGAAACTCGCCTGAAACAAAGTATAGGTTTTCATTATGTGAATAATTTTAAAATCTTAGCTCAAACAGCTGCAAAACCTGTTTGCCCAGCACGAGGATATTGAGTTCTATAAGATAAAGCCATGAACATGTTTGTCTGAGTCTTCTATCAAAAGTGACGGCGATTTATATGAAGTTGTACGAAAATGCTTTCTTTCGCCAAGACAGTGTGTTTCTCACTGTTACATGCATTTGAATGGGAAACTCGCCTGAAACAAAGTATAGGTTTTCATTATGTGAATAATTTTAAAATCTTAGCTCAAACAGCTGCAAAACCTGTTTGCCCAGCACGGGGATATTGAGTTCTATAAGATAAAGCCATGAACATGTTTGTCTGAGTCTTCTATCAAAAGTGACGACGATTTATATGAAGTTGTACGAAAATGCTTTCTTTCGCCAAGACAGTGTTTCTCACTGTTACATGCATTTGAATGGGAAACTCGCCCGAGACAAAGTATAGGTTTTCATTATGTGAATAATTTTAAAATCTTAGCTCAAACGGCTGCAAAACCTGTTTGCCCAGCACGAGGATATTGAATTCTTTAAGATGAAGCCATAGACATGTGTGTCTGAGTCGTCTATCAAAAGTTGCACCGATTTATATAAAGTTGTGCAAAAACGCTTTATTTCGCCAAGACAATGTGTTTCTCACTGTTACATGCATTTGAATGGGAAACTCGCCTGAAACAAAGTATAGGTTTTCATTATGTGAATAATTTTAAAATCTTAGCTCAAACAGCTGCAAAACCTGTTTGCCCAGCACGAGGATATTGAGTTCTATAAGATAAAGCCATGAACATGTTTGTCTGAGTCTTCTATCAAAAGTGACGGCGATTTATATGAAGTTGTGCAAAAACGCTTTCTTTCGCCAAGACAATGTGTTTCTCACTGTTACATGCATTTGAATGGGAAACTCGCCTGAAACAAAGTATAGGTTTTCATTATGTGAATAATTTTAAAATCTTAGCTCAAACAGCTGCAAAACCTGTTTGCCCAGCACGAGGATATTGAGTTCTATAAGATAAAGCCATGAACATGTTTGTCTGAGTCTTCTATCAAAAGTGACGGCGATTTATATGAAGTTGTACGAAAATGCTTTCTTTCGCCAAGACAGTGTGTTTCTCACTGTTACATGCATTTGAATGGGAAACTCGCCTGAAACAAAGTATAGGTTTTCATTATGTGAATAATTTTAAAATCTTAGCTCAAACGGCTGCAAAACCTGTTTTCCCAGCACGGGGATATTGAGTTCTATAAGATAAAGCCATAAACATGTGTTTCTGAGTCTTCTATCAAAAGTTACAGCGATTTATATGAAGTTGTACGAAAATGCTTTCTTTCGCCAAGACAGTGTTTCTCACTGTTACATGCATTTGAATGGGAAACTCGCCCGAGACAAAGTATAGGTTTTCATTATGTGAATAATTTTAAAATCTTAGCTCAAACGGCTGCAAAACCTGTTTGCCCAGCACGAGGATATTGAATTCTTTAAGATGAAGCCATAGACATGTGTGTCTGAGTCGTCTATCAAAAGTTGCACCGATTTATATAAAGTTGTGCAAAAACGCTTTATTTCGCCAAGACAATGTGTTTCTCACTGTTACATGCATTTGAATGGGAAACTCGCCTGAAACAAAGTATAGGTTTTCATTATGTGAATAATTTTAAAATCTTAGCTCAAACAGCTGCAAAACCTGTTTGCCCAGCACGAGGATATTGAGTTCTATAAGATAAAGCCATGAACATGTTTGTCTGAGTCTTCTATCAAAAGTGACAGCGATTTATATGAAGTTGTGCAAAAACGCTTTCTTTCGCCAAGACAATGTGTTTCTCACTGTTACATGCATTTGAATGGGAAACTCGCCTGAAACAAAGTATAGGTTTTCATTATGTGAATAATTTTAAAATCTTAGCTCAAACGGCTGCAAAACCTGTTTGCCCAGCACGGGGATATTGAGTTCTATAAGATAAAGCCATAAACATGTGTTTCTGAGTCTTCTATCAAAAGTTACAGCGATTTATATGAAGTTGTACGAAAATGCTTTCTTTCGCCAAGACAGTGTTTCTCACTGTTACATGCATTTGAATGGGAAACTCGCCCGAGACAAAGTATAGGTTTTCATTATGTGAATAATTTTAAAATCTTAGCTCAAACGGCTGCAAAACCTGTTTGCCCAGCACGGGGATATTGAGTTCTATAAGATAAAGCCATGAACATGTTTGTCTGAGTCTTCTATCAAAAGTGACGGCGATTTATATGAAGTTGTACGAAAATGCTTTCTTTCGCCAAGACAGTGTGTTTCTCACTGTTACATGCATTTGAATGGGAAACTCGCCTGAAACAAAGTATAGGTTTTCATTATGTTTGCCCAGCACGGGGATATTGAGTTCTATAAGATAAAGCCATAAACATGTGTTTCTGAGTCTTCTATCAAAAGTTACAGCGATTTATATGAAGTTGTACGAAAATGCTTTCTTTCGCCAAGACAGTGCGTTTCTCACTGTTACATGGATTTGAATGGGAAACTCGCCCGAGACAAAGTATAGGTTTTCATTATGTGAATAATTTTAAAATCTTAGCTCAAACGGCTGCAAAACCTGTTTGCCCAGCACGAGGATATTGAATTCTTTAAGATGAAGCCATAGACATGTGTGTCTGTCTTCTATCAAAAGTTGCACCGATTTATATAAAGTTGTGCAAAAACGCTTTATTTCGCCAAGACAATGTGTTTCTCACTGTTACATGCATTTGAATGGGAAACTCGCCCGAGACAAAGTATAGGTTTTCATTATGTGAATAATTTTAAAATCTTAGCTCAAACAGCTGCAAAACCTGTTTGCCCAGCACGAGGATATTGAGTTCTATAAGATAAAGCCATGAACATGTTTGTCTGAGTCTTCTATCAAAAGTGACGGCGATTTATATGAAGTTGTACGAAAATGCTTTCTTTCGCCAAGACAGTGTGTTTCTCACTGTTACATGCATTTGAATGGGAAACTCGCCTGAAACAAAGTATAGGTTTTCATTATGTGAATAATTTTAAAATCTTAGCTCAAACGGCTGCAAAACCTGTTTGCCCAGCACGAGGATATTGAATTCTTTAAGATGAAGCCATAGACATGTGTGTCTGAGTCGTCTATCAAAAGTTGCACCGATTTATATAAAGTTGTGCAAAAACGCTTTATTTCGCCAAGACAATGTGTTTCTCACTGTTACATGCATTTGAATGGGAAACTCGCCCGAGACAAAGTATAGGTTTTCATTATGTGAATAATTTTAAAATCTTAGCTCAAACAGCTGCAAAACCTGTTTGCCCAGCACGAGGATATTGAGTTCTATAAGATAAAGCCATAAACATGTGTTTCTGAGTCTTCTATCAAAAGTTACACCGATTTATATGAAGTTGTACGAAAATGCTTTATTTCGCCAAGACAGTGTGTTTCTCACTGTTACATGCATTTGAATGGGAAACTCGCCTGAAACAAAGTATAGGTTTTCATTATGTGAATAATTTTAAAATCTTAGCTCAAACAGCTGCAAAACCTGTTTGCCCAGCACGAGGATATTGAGTTCTATAAGATAAAGCCATGAACATGTTTGTCTGAGTCTTCTATCAAAAGTGACGGCGATTTATATGAAGTTGTACGAAAATGCTTTCTTTCGCCAAGACAGTGTGTTTCTCACTGTTACATGCATTTGAATGGGAAACTCGCCTGAAACAAAGTATAGGTTTTCATTATGTGAATAATTTTAAAATCTTAGCTCAAACGGCTGCAAAACCTGTTTGCCCAGCACGAGGATATTGAATTCTTTAAGATGAAGCCATAGACATGTGTGTCTGAGTCGTCTATCAAAAGTTGCACCGATTTATATAAAGTTGTGCAAAAACGCTTTATTTCGCCAAGACAATGTGTTTCTCACTGTTACATGCATTTGAATGGGAAACTCGCCCGAGACAAAGTATAGGTTTTCATTATGTGAATAATTTTAAAATCTTAGCTCAAACAGCTGCAAAACCTGTTTGCCCAGCACGAGGATATTGAGTTCTATAAGATAAAGCCATAAACATGTGTTTCTGAGTCTTCTATCAAAAGTTACACCGATTTATATGAAGTTGTACGAAAATGCTTTATTTCGCCAAGACAGTGTGTTTCTCACTGTTACATGCATTTGAATGGGAAACTCGCCTGAAACAAAGTATAGGTTTTCATTATGTGAATAATTTTAAAATCTTAGCTCAAACGGCTGCAAAACCTGTTTGCCCAGCACGGGGATATTGAGTTCTATAAGATAAAGCCATAAACATGTTTGTCTGAGTCGTCTATCAAAAGTTACACCGATTTATATAAAGTTGTGCAAAAACGCTTTATTTCGCCAAGACAATGTGTTTCTCACTGTTACATGCATTTGAATGGGAAACTCGCCTGAGACAAAGTATAGGTTTTCATTATGTGAATAATTTTAAAATCTTAGCTCAAACAGCTGCAAAACCTGTTTGCCCAGCACGGGGATATTGAGTTCTATAAGATAAAGCCATGAACATGTTTGTCTGAGTCTTCTATCAAAAGTGACGGCGATTTATATGAAGTTGTACGAAAATGCTTTCTTTCGCCAAGACAGTGTGTTTCTCACTGTTACATGCATTTGAATGGGAAACTCGCCTGAAACAAAGTATAGGTTTTCATTATGTGAATAATTTTAAAATCTTAGCTCAAACAGCTGCAAAACCTGTTTGCCCAGCACGGGGATATTGAGTTCTATAAGATAAAGCCATGATCATGTGTTTCTGAGTCTTCTATCAAAAGTTACAGCGATTTATATGAAGTTGTACGAAAATGCTTTATTTCGCCAAGACAATGTGTTTCTCACTGTTACATGCATTTGAATGGGAAACTCGCCTGAAACAAAGTATAGGTTTTCATTATGTGAATAATTTTAAAATCTTAGCTCAAACAGCTGCAAAACCTGTTTGCCCAGCACGGGGATATTGAGTTCTATAAGATAAAGCCATGAACATGTTTGTCTGAGTCTTCTATCAAAAGTGACGGCGATTTATATGAAGTTGTACGAAAATGCTTTCTTTCGCCAAGACAGTGCGTTTCTCACTGTTACATGGATTTGAATGGGAAACTCGCCTGAAACAAAGTATAGGTTTTCATTATGTTTGCCCAGCACGGGGATATTGAGTTCTATAAGATAAAGCCATAAACATGTGTTTCTGAGTCTTCTATCAAAAGTTACAGCGATTTATATGAAGTTGTACGAAAATGCTTTCTTTCGCCAAGACAGTGCGTTTCTCACTGTTACATGGATTTGAATGGGAAACTCGCCCGAGACAAAGTATAGGTTTTCATTATGTGAATAATTTTAAAATCTTAGCTCAAACGGCTGCAAAACCTGTTTGCCCAGCACGAGGATATTGAATTCTTTAAGATGAAGCCATAGACATGTGTGTCTGAGTCTTCTATCAAAAGTTGCACCGATTTATATAAAGTTGTGCAAAAACGCTTTATTTCGCCAAGACAATGTGTTTCTCACTGTTACATGCATTTGAATGGGAAACTCGCCCGAGACAAAGTATAGGTTTTCATTATGTGAATAATTTTAAAATCTTAGCTCAAACAGCTGCAAAACCTGTTTGCCCAGCACGAGGATATTGAGTTCTATAAGATAAAGCCATGAACATGTTTGTCTGAGTCTTCTATCAAAAGTGACGGCGATTTATATGAAGTTGTACGAAAATGCTTTCTTTCGCCAAGACAGTGTGTTTCTCACTGTTACATGCATTTGAATGGGAAACTCGCCTGAAACAAAGTATAGGTTTTCATTATGTGAATAATTTTAAAATCTTAGCTCAAACGGCTGCAAAACCTGTTTGCCCAGCACGAGGATATTGAATTCTTTAAGATGAAGCCATAGACATGTGTGTCTGAGTCGTCTATCAAAAGTTGCACCGATTTATATAAAGTTGTGCAAAAACGCTTTATTTCGCCAAGACAATGTGTTTCTCACTGTTACATGCATTTGAATGGGAAACTCGCCCGAGACAAAGTATAGGTTTTCATTATGTGAATAATTTTAAAATCTTAGCTCAAACAGCTGCAAAACCTGTTTGCCCAGCACGAGGATATTGAGTTCTATAAGATAAAGCCATAAACATGTGTTTCTGAGTCTTCTATCAAAAGTTACACCGATTTATATGAAGTTGTACGAAAATGCTTTATTTCGCCAAGACAGTGTGTTTCTCACTGTTACATGCATTTGAATGGGAAACTCGCCTGAAACAAAGTATAGGTTTTCATTATGTGAATAATTTTAAAATCTTAGCTCAAACGGCTGCAAAACCTGTTTGCCCAGCACGGGGATATTGAGTTCTATAAGATAAAGCCATAAACATGTTTGTCTGAGTCGTCTATCAAAAGTTACACCGATTTATATAAAGTTGTGCAAAAACGCTTTATTTCGCCAAGACAATGTGTTTCTCACTGTTACATGCATTTGAATGGGAAACTCGCCTGAGACAAAGTATAGGTTTTCATTATGTGAATAATTTTAAAATCTTAGCTCAAACAGCTGCAAAACCTGTTTGCCCAGCACGGGGATATTGAGTTCTATAAGATAAAGCCATGAACATGTTTGTCTGAGTCTTCTATCAAAAGTGACGGCGATTTATATGAAGTTGTACGAAAATGCTTTCTTTCGCCAAGACAGTGTGTTTCTCACTGTTACATGCATTTGAATGGGAAACTCGCCTGAAACAAAGTATAGGTTTTCATTATGTGAATAATTTTAAAATCTTAGCTCAAACAGCTGCAAAACCTGTTTGCCCAGCACGGGGATATTGAGTTCTATAAGATAAAGCCATGATCATGTGTTTCTGAGTCTTCTATCAAAAGTTACAGCGATTTATATGAAGTTGTACGAAAATGCTTTATTTCGCCAAGACAATGTGTTTCTCACTGTTACATGCATTTGAATGGGAAACTCGCCTGAAACAAAGTATAGGTTTTCATTATGTGAATAATTTTAAAATCTTAGCTCAAACAGCTGCAAAACCTGTTTGCCCAGCACGGGGATATTGAGTTCTATAAGATAAAGCCATGAACATGTTTGTCTGAGTCTTCTATCAAAAGTGACGGCGATTTATATGAAGTTGTACGAAAATGCTTTCTTTCGCCAAGACAGTGTGTTTCTCACTGTTACATGCATTTGAATGGGAAACTCGCCCGAGACAAAGTATAGGTTTTCATTATGTGAATAATTTTAAAATCTTAGCTCAAACGGCTGCAAAACCTGTTTGCCCAGCACGAGGATATTGAATTCTTTAAGATGAAGCCATAGACATGTGTCTGAGTCGTCTATCAAAAGTTGCACCGATTTATATAAAGTTGTGCAAAAACGCTTTATTTCGCCAAGACAATGTGTTTCTCACTGTTACATACATTTGAATGGGAAACTCGCCTGAAACAAAGTATAGGTTTTCATTATGTGAATAATTTTAAAATCTTAGCTCAAACAGCTGCAAAACCTGTTTGCCCAGCACGAGGATATTGAGTTCTATAAGATAAAGCCATAAACATGTGTTTCTGAGTCTTCTATCAAAAGTTACAGCGATTTATATGAAGTTGTACGAAAATGCTTTATTTCGCCAAGACAGTGTGTTTCTCACTGTTACATGCATTTGAATGGGAAACTCGCCTGAAACAAAGTATAGGTTTTCATTATGTGAATAATTTTAAAATCTTAGCTCAAACGGCTGCAAAACCTGTTTGCCCAGCACGGGGATATTGAGTTCTATAAGATAAAGCCATGAACATGTTTGTCTGAGTCTTCTATCAAAAGTGACGGCGATTTATATGAAGTTGTACGAAAATGCTTTCTTTCGCCAAGACAATGTGTTTCTCACTGTTACATGCATTTGAATGGGAAACTCGCCTGAAACAAAGTATAGGTTTTCATTATGTGAATAATTTTAAAATCTTAGCTCAAACGGCTGCAAAACCTATTTGCCCAGCACGGGGATATTGAGTTCTATAAGATAAAGCCATGAACATGTTTGTCTGAGTCTTCTATCAAAAGTGACGGCGATTTATATGAAGTTGTACGAAAATGCTTTCTTTCGCCAAGACAGTGTGTTTCTCACTGTTACATGCATTTGAATGGGAAACTCGCCTGAAACAAAGTATAGGTTTTCATTATGTGAATAATTTTAAAATCTTAGCTCAAACAGCTGCAAAACCTGTTTGCCCAGCACGGGGATATTGAGTTCTATAAGATAAAGCCATGATCATGTGTTTCTGAGTCTTCTATCAAAAGTTACAGCGATTTATATGAAGTTGTGCAAAAACGCTTTATTTCGCCAAGACAGTGTGTTTCTCACTGTTACATGCATTTGAATGGGAAACTCGCCCGAGACAAAGTATAGGTTTTCATTATGTGAATAATTTTAAAATCTTAGCTCAAACAGCTGCAAAACCTGTTTGCCCAGCACGAGGATATTGAGTTCTATAAGATAAAGCCATAAACATGTGTTTCTGAGTCTTCTATCAAAAGTTACACCGATTTATATGAAGTTGTACGAAAATGCTTTATTTCGCCAAGACAGTGTGTTTCTCACTGTTACATGCATTTGAATGGGAAACTCGCCTGAAACAAAGTATAGGTTTTCATTATGTGAATAATTTTAAAATCTTAGCTCAAACGGCTGCAAAACCTGTTTGCCCAGCACGGGGATATTGAGTTCTATAAGATAAAGCCATAAACATGTTTGTCTGAGTCGTCTATCAAAAGTTACACCGATTTATATAAAGTTGTGCAAAAACGCTTTATTTCGCCAAGACAATGTGTTTCTCACTGTTACATGCATTTGAATGGGAAACTCGCCTGAGACAAAGTATAGGTTTTCATTATGTGAATAATTTTAAAATCTTAGCTCAAACGGCTGCAAAACCTTTTTGCCCAGCACGGGGATATTGAGTTCTATAAGATAAAGCCATGAACATGTTTGTCTGAGTCTTCTATCAAAAGTGACGGCGATTTATATGAAGTTGTACGAAAATGCTTTCTTTCGCCAAGACAGTGTGTTTCTCACTGTTACATGCATTTGAATGGGAAACTCGCCTGAAACAAAGTATAGGTTTTCATTATGTGAATAATTTTAAAATCTTAGCTCAAACAGCTGCAAAACCTGTTTGCCCAGCACGGGGATATTGAGTTCTATAAGATAAAGCCATGATCATGTGTTTCTGAGTCTTCTATCAAAAGCTACAGCGATTTATATGAAGTTGTACGAAAATGCTTTATTTCGCCAAGACAATGTGTTTCTCACTGTTACATGCATTTGAATGGGAAACTCGCCTGAAACAAAGTATAGGTTTTCATTATGTGAATAATTTTAAAATCTTAGCTCAAACAGCTGCAAAACCTGTTTGCCCAGCACGAGGATATTGAGTTCTATAAGATAAAGCCATAAACATGTGTTTCTGAGTCTTCTATCAAAAGTTACACCGATTTATATGAAGTTGTACGAAAACGCTTTATTTCGCCAAGACAATGTGTTTCTCACTGTTACATGCATTTGAATGGGAAACTCGCCTGAAACAAAGTATAGGTTTTCATTATGTGAATAATTTTAAAATCTTAGCTCAAACAGCTGCAAAACCTGTTTGCCCAGCACGGGGATATTGAGTTCTATAAGATAAAGTCATAAACATGTGTTTCTGAGTCTTCTATCAAAAGTTACAGCGATTTATATGAAGTTGTACGAAAATGCTTTCTTTCGCCAAGACAGTGTGTTTCTCACTGTTACATGCATTTGAATGGGAAACTCGCCCGAGACAAAGTATAGGTTTTCATTATGTGAATAATTTTAAAATCTTAGCTCAAACTGCTGCAAAACCTGTTTGCCCAGCACGAGGATATTGAATTCTTTAAGATGAAGCCATAGACATGTGTGTCTGAGTCGTCTATCAAAAGTTGCACCGATTTATATAAAGTTGTGCAAAAACGCTTTATTTCGCCAAGACAATGTGTTTCTCACTGTTACATGCATTTGAATGGGAAACTCGCCTGAAACAAAGTATAGGTTTTCATTATGTGAATAATTTTAAAATCTTAGCTCAAACGGCTGCAAAACCTGTTTGCCCAGCACGAGGATATTGAATACTTTAAGATGAAGCCATAGACATGTGTGTCTGAGTCGTCTATCAAAAGTTGCACCGATTTATATAAAGTTGTGCAAAAACGCTTTATTTCGCCAAGACAATGTGTTTCTCACTGTTACATGCATTTGAATGGGAAACTCGCCTGAAACAAAGTATAGGTTTTCATTATGTGAATAATTTTAAAATCTTAGCTCAAACGGCTGCAAAACCTGTTTGCCCAGCACGGGGATATTGAGTTCTATAAGATAAAGCCATGATCATGTGTTTCCGAGTCTTCTATCAAAAGTGACGGCGATTTATATGAAGTTGTACGAAAATGCTTTATTTCGCCAAGACAATGTGTTTCTCACTGTTACATGCATTTGAATGGGAAACTCGCCTGAAACAAAGTATAGGTTTTCATTATGTGAATAATTTTAAAATCTTAGCTCAAACAGCTGCAAAACCTGTTTGCCCAGCACGAGGATATTGAGTTCTATAAGATAAAGCCATAGACATGTGTGTCTGAGTCTTCTATCAAAAGTTACACCGATTTATATAAAGTTGTGCAAAAACGCTTTATTTCGCCAAGACAATGTGTTTCTCACTGTTACATGCATTTGAATGGGAAACTCGCCCGAGACAAAGTATAGGTTTTCATTATGTGAATAATTTTAAAATCTTAGCTCAAACAGCTGCAAAACCTGTTTGCCCAGCACGGGGATATTGAGTTCTATAAGATAAAGCCATGAACATGTTTGTCTGAGTCTTCTATCAAAAGTGACGGCGATTTATATGAAGTTGTACGAAAATGCTTTCTTTCGCCAAGACAGTGTGTTTCTCACTGTTACATGCATTTGAATGGGAAACTCGCCTGAAACAAAGTATAGGTTTTCATTATGTGAATAATTTTAAAATCTTAGCTCAAACGGCTGCAAAACCTGTTTGCCCAGCACGGGGATATTGAGTTCTATAAGATAAAGCCATGATCATGTGTTTCCGAGTCTTCTATCAAAAGTGACAGCGATTTATATGAAGTTGTACGAAAACGCTTTATTTCGCCAAGACAATGTGTTTCTCACTGTTACATGCATTTGAATGGGAAACTCGCCTGAAACAAAGTATAGGTTTTCATTATGTGAATAATTTTAAAATCTTAGCTCAAACAGCTGCAAAACCTGTTTGCCCAGCACGAGGATATTGAGTTCTATAAGATAAAGCCATAGACATGTGTGTCTGAGTCTTCTATCAAAAGTTGCACCGATTTATATAAAGTTGTGCAAAAACGCTTTATTTCGCCAAGACAATGTGTTTCTCACTGTTACATGCATTTGAATGGGAAACTCGCCTGAAACAAAGTATAGGTTTTCATTATGTGAATAATTTTAAAATCTTAGCTCAAACAGCTGCAAAACCTGTTTGCCCAGCACGGGGATATTGAGTTCTATAAGATAAAGCCATGAACATGTTTGTCTGAGTCTTCTATCAAAAGTGACGGCGATTTATATGAAGTTGTACGAAAATGCTTTCTTTCGCCAAGACAGTGTGTTTCTCACTGTTACATGCATTTGAATGGGAAACTCGCCTGAAACAAAGTATAGGTTTTCATTATGTGAATAATTTTAAAATCTTAGCTCAAACAGCTGCAAAACCTGTTTGCCCAGCACGGGGATATTGAGTTCTATAAGATAAAGCCATAAACATGTGTTTCTGAGTCTTCTATCAAAAGTTACAGCGATTTATATGAAGTTGTACGAAAATGCTTTCTTTCGCCAAGACGGTGTGTTTCTCACTGTTACATGCATTTGAATGGGAAACTCGCCCGAGACAAAGTATAGGTTTTCATTATGTGAATAATTTTAAAATCTTAGCTCAAACGGCTGCAAAACCTGTTTGCCCAGCACGAGGATATTGAATTCTTTAAGATGAAGCCATAGACATGTGTGTCTGAGTCGTCTATCAAAAGTTGCACCGATTTATATAAAGTTGTGCAAAAACGCTTTATTTCGCCAAGACAATGTGTTTCTCACTGTTACATGCATTTGAATGGGAAACTCGCCTGAAACAAAGTATAGGTTTTCATTATGTGAATAATTTTAAAATCTTAGCTCAAACGGCTGCAAAACCTGTTTGCCCAGCACGGGGATATTGAGTTCTATAAGATAAAGCCATGATCATGTGTTTCTGAGTCTTCTATCAAAAGTTACAGCGATTTATATGAAGTTGTACGAAAATGCTTTCTTTCGCCAAGACGGTGTGTTTCTCACTGTTACATGCATTTGAATGGGAAACTCGCCCGAGACAAAGTATAGGTTTTCATTATGTGAATAATTTTAAAATCTTAGCTCAAACGGCTGCAAAACCTGTTTGCCCAGCACGAGGATATTGAATTCTTTAAGATGAAGCCATAGACATGTGTGTCTGAGTCGTCTATCAAAAGTTGCACCGATTTATATAAAGTTGTGCAAAAACGCTTTATTTCGCCAAGACAATGTGTTTCTCACTGTTACATGCATTTGAATGGGAAACTCGCCTGAAACAAAGTATAGGTTTTCATTATGTGAATAATTTTAAAATCTTAGCTCAAACGGCTGCAAAACCTGTTTGCCCAGCACGGGGATATTGAGTTCTATAAGATAAAGCCATGATCATGTGTTTCCGAGTCTTCTATCAAAAGTTACAGCGATTTATATGAAGTTGTGGAAAAATGCTTTCTTTCGCCAAGACAGTGTGTTTCTCACTGTTACATGCATTTGAATGGGAAACTCGCCTGAAACAAAGTATAGGTTTTCATTATGTGAATAATTTTAAAATCTTAGCTCAAACGGCTGCAAAACCTGTTTGCCCAGCACGAGGATATTGAATTCTTTAAGATGAAGCCATAGACATGTGTTTCTGAGTCGTCTATCAAAAGTTGCACCGATTTATATAAAGTTGTGCAAAAACGCTTTATTTCGCCAAGACAATGTGTTTCTCACTGTTACATGCATTTGAATGGGAAACTCGCCCGAGACAAAGTATAGGTTTTCATTATGTGAATAATTTTAAAATCTTAGCTCAAACGGCTGCAAAAACCTATTTGCCCAGCACGAGGATATTGAGTTCTATAAAATAAAGCCATAAACATGTGTTTCTGAGTCTTCTATCAAAAGTTACACCGATTTATATGAAGTTGTACAAAATGCTTTATTTCGCCAAGACAGTGTGTTTCTCACTGTTACATGCATTTGAATGGGAAACTCGCCTGAAACAAAGTATAGGTTTTCATTATGTGAATAATTTTAAAATCTTAGCTCAAACGGCTGCAAAACCTGTTTGCCCAGCACGGGGATATTGAGTTCTATAAGATAAAGCCATGAACATGTTTGTCTGAGTCTTCTATCAAAAGTGACGGCGATTTATATGAAGTTGTACGAAAATGCTTTCTTTTGCCAAGACAGTGTGTTTCTCACTGTTACATGCATTTGAATGGGAAACTCGCCTGAAACAAAGTATAGGTTTTCATTATGTGAATAATTTTAAAATCTTAGCTCAAACGGCTGCAAAAACCTGTTTGCCCAGCACGGGGATATTGAGTTCTATAAGATAAAGCCATGATCATGTGTTTCTGAGTCTTCTATCAAAAGTTGCACCGATTTATATAAAGTTGTGCAAAAACGCTTTATTTCGCCAAGACAATGTGTTTCTCACTGTTACATGCATTTGAATGGGAAACTCGCCCGAGACAAAGTATAGGTTTTCATTATGTGAATAATTTTAAAATCTTAGCTCAAACGGCTGCAAAACCTGTTTGCCCAGCACGAGGATATTGAGTTCTATAAGATAAAGCCATAAACATGTTTGTCTGAGTCGTCTATCAAAAGTTACACCGATTTATATAAAGTTGTGCAAAAACGCTTTATTTCGCCAAGACAATGTGTTTCTCACTGTTACATGCATTTGAATGGGAAACTCGCCCAAGACAAAGTATAGGTTTTCATTATGTGAATAATTTTAAAATCTTAGCTCAAACGGCTGCAAAACCTGTTTGCCCAGCACGGGGATATTGAGTTCTATAAGATAAAGCCATAAACATGTGTTTCTGAGTCTTCTATCAAAAGTTACAACGATTTATATGAAGTTGTACGAAAATGCTTTCTTTCGCCAAGACAGTGTGTTTCTCACTGTTACATGCATTTGAATGGGAAACTCGCCTGAAACAAAGTATAGGTTTTCATTATGTGAATAATTTTAAAATCTTAGCTCAAACGGCTGCAAAACCTGTTTGCCCAGCACGGGGATATTGAGTTCTATAAGATAAAGCCATGATCATGTGTTTCCGAGTCTTCTATCAAAAGTTACAGCGATGTATATGAAGTTGTGGAAAAACGCTTTATTTCGCCAAGACAATGTGTTTCTCACTGTTAAATGCATTTGAATGGGAAACTCGCCTGAAACAAAGTATAGGTTTTCATTATGTGAATAATTTTAAAATCTTAGCTCAAACGGCTGCAAAACCTGTTTGCCCAGCACGGGGATATTGAGTTCTATAAGATAAAGCCATAAACATGTGTTTCTGAGTCTTCTATCAAAAGTTACAGCGATTTATATGAAGTTGTACGAAAATGCTTTCTTTCGCCAAGACAGTGTTTCTCACTGTTACATGCATTTGAATGGGAAACTCGCCCGAGACAAAGTATAGGTTTTCATTATGTGAATAATTTTAAAATCTTAGCTCAAACGGCTGCAAAACCTGTTTGCCCAGCACGGGGATATTGAGTTCTATAAGATAAAGCCATGAACATGTTTGTCTGAGTCTTCTATCAAAAGTGACGGCGATTTATATGAAGTTGTACGAAAATGCTTTCTTTCGCCAAGACAGTGTGTTTCTCACTGTTACATGCATTTGAATGGGAAACTCGCCTGAAACAAAGTATAGGTTTTCATTATGTTTGCCCAGCACGGGGATATTGAGTTCTATAAGATAAAGCCATAAACATGTGTTTCTGAGTCTTCTATCAAAAGTTACAGCGATTTATATGAAGTTGTACGAAAATGCTTTCTTTCGCCAAGACAGTGCGTTTCTCACTGTTACATGGATTTGAATGGGAAACTCGCCCGAGACAAAGTATAGGTTTTCATTATGTGAATAATTTTAAAATCTTAGCTCAAACGGCTGCAAAACCTGTTTGCCCAGCACGAGGATATTGAATTCTTTAAGATGAAGCCATAGACATGTGTGTCTGAGTCTTCTATCAAAAGTTGCACCGATTTATATAAAGTTGTGCAAAAACGCTTTATTTCGCCAAGACAATGTGTTTCTCACTGTTACATGCATTTGAATGGGAAACTCGCCCGAGACAAAGTATAGGTTTTCATTATGTGAATAATTTTAAAATCTTAGCTCAAACGGCTGCAAAACCTGTTTGCCCAGCACGAGGATATTGAGTTCTATAAGATAAAGCCATGAACATGTTTGTCTGAGTCTTCTATCAAAAGTGACGGCGATTTATATGAAGTTGTACGAAAATGCTTTCTTTCGCCAAGACAGTGTGTTTCTCACTGTTACATGCATTTGAATGGGAAACTCGCCTGAAACAAAGTATAGGTTTTCATTATGTGAATAATTTTAAAATCTTAGCTCAAACGGCTGCAAAACCTGTTTGCCCAGCACGGGGATATTGAGTTCTATAAGATAAAGCCATAAACATGTGTTTCTGAGTCTTCTATCAAAAGTTACAGCGATTTATATGAAGTTGTACGAAAATGCTTTCTTTCGCCAAGACAGTGTGTTTCTCACTGTTACATGCATTTGAATGGGAAACTCGCCCGAGACAAAGTATAGGTTTTCATTATGTGAATAATTTTAAAATCTTAGCTCAAACGGCTGCAAAACCTGTTTGCCCAGCACGAGGATATTGAATTCTTTAAGATGAAGCCATAGACATGTGTGTCTGAGTCGTCTATCAAAAGTTGCACCGATTTATATAAAGTTGTGCAAAAACGCTTTATTTCGCCAAGACAATGTGTTTCTCACTGTTACATGCATTTGAATGGGAAACTCGCCCGAGACAAAGTATAGGTTTTCATTATGTGAATAATTTTAAAATCTTAGCTCAAACAGCTGCAAAACCTGTTTGCCCAGCACGAGGATATTGAGTTCTATAAGATAAAGCCATAAACATGTGTTTCTGAGTCTTCTATCAAAAGTTACAGCGATTTATATGAAGTTGTACGAAAATGCTTTATTTCGCCAAGACAGTGTGTTTCTCACTGTTACATGCATTTGAATGGGAAACTCGCCTGAAACAAAGTATAGGTTTTCATTATGTGAATAATTTTAAAATCTTAGCTCAAACGGCTGCAAAACCTGTTTGCCCAGCACGGGGATATTGAGTTCTATAAGATAAAGCCATAAACATGTTTGTCTGAGTCGTCTATCAAAAGTTACACCGATTTATATAAAGTTGTGCAAAAACGCTTTATTTCGCCAAGACAATGTGTTTCTCACTGTTACATGCATTTGAATGGGAAACTCGCCTGAGACAAAGTATAGGTTTTCATTATGTGAATAATTTTAAAATCTTAGCTCAAACGGCTGCAAAACCTGTTTGCCCAGCACGGGGATATTGAGTTCTATAAGATAAAGCCATGAACATGTTTGTCTGAGTCTTCTATCAAAAGTGACGGCGATTTATATGAAGTTGTACGAAAATGCTTTCTTTCGCCAAGACAATGTGTTTCTCACTGTTACATGCATTTGAATGGGAAACTCGCCTGAAACAAAGTATAGGTTTTCATTATGTGAATAATTTTAAAATCTTAGCTCAAACGGCTGCAAAACCTGTTTGCCCAGCACGGGGATATTGAGTTCTATAAGATAAAGCCATGAACATGTTTGTCTGAGTCTTCTATCAAAAGTGACGGCGATTTATATGAAGTTGTACGAAAATGCTTTCTTTCGCCAAGACAGTGTGTTTCTCACTGTTACATGCATTTGAATGGGAAACTCGCCTGAAACAAAGTATAGGTTTTCATTATGTGAATAATTTTAAAATCTTAGCTCAAACAGCTGCAAAACCTGTTTGCCCAGCACGGGGATATTGAGTTCTATAAGATAAAGCCATGATCATGTGTTTCTGAGTCTTCTATCAAAAGTTACAGCGATTTATATGAAGTTGTGCAAAAACGCTTTATTTCGCCAAGACAGTGTGTTTCTCACTGTTACATGCATTTGAATGGGAAACTCGCCCGAGACAAAGTATAGGTTTTCATTATGTGAATAATTTTAAAATCTTAGCTCAAACGGCTGCAAAACCTGTTTGCCCAGCACGAGGATATTGAATTCTTTAAGATGAAGCCATAGACATGTGTCTGAGTCGTCTATCAAAAGTTGCACCGATTTATATAAAGTTGTGCAAAAACGCTTTATTTCGCCAAGACAATGTGTTTCTCACTGTTACATGCATTTGAATGGGAAACTCGCCTGAAACAAAGTATAGGTTTTCATTATGTGAATAATTTTAAAATCTTAGCTCAAACAGCTGCAAAACCTGTTTGCCCAGCACGAGGATATTGAGTTCTATAAGATAAAGCCATAAACATGTGTTTCTGAGTCTTCTATCAAAAGTTACACCGATTTATATGAAGTTGTACGAAAATGCTTTATTTCGCCAAGACAGTGTGTTTCTCACTGTTACATGCATTTGAATGGGAAACTCGCCTGAAACAAAGTATAGGTTTTCATTATGTGAATAATTTTAAAATCTTAGCTCAAACGGCTGCAAAACCTGTTTGCCCAGCACGGGGATATTGAGTTCTATAAGATAAAGCCATAAACATGTTTGTCTGAGTCGTCTATCAAAAGTTACACCGATTTATATAAAGTTGTGCAAAAACGCTTTATTTCGCCAAGACAATGTGTTTCTCACTGTTACATGCATTTGAATGGGAAACTCGCCTGAGACAAAGTATAGGTTTTCATTATGTGAATAATTTTAAAATCTTAGCTCAAACGGCTGCAAAACCTTTTTGCCCAGCACGGGGATATTGAGTTCTATAAGATAAAGCCATGAACATGTTTGTCTGAGTCTTCTATCAAAAGTGACGGCGATTTATATGAAGTTGTACGAAAATGCTTTATTTCGCCAAGACAATGTGTTTCTCACTGTTACATGCATTTGAATGGGAAACTCGCCTGAAACAAAGTATAGGTTTTCATTATGTGAATAATTTTAAAATCTTAGCTCAAACAGCTGCAAAACCTGTTTGCCCAGCACGAGGATATTGAGTTCTATAAGATAAAGCCATAAACATGTGTTTCTGAGTCTTCTATCAAAAGTTACACCGATTTATATGAAGTTGTACGAAAACGCTTTATTTCGCCAAGACAATGTGTTTCTCACTGTTACATGCATTTGAATGGGAAACTCGCCTGAAACAAAGTATAGGTTTTCATTATGTGAATAATTTTAAAATCTTAGCTCAAACAGCTGCAAAACCTGTTTGCCCAGCACGAGGATATTGAGTTCTATAAGATAAAGCCATAGACATGTGTGTCTGAGTCTTCTATCAAAAGTTACACCGATTTATATAAAGTTGTGCAAAAACGCTTTATTTCGCCAAGACAATGTGTTTCTCACTGTTACATGCATTTGAATGGGAAACTCGCCCGAGACAAAGTATAGGTTTTCATTATGTGAATAATTTTAAAATCTTAGCTCAAACAGCTGCAAAACCTGTTTGCCCAGCACGGGGATATTGAGTTCTATAAGATAAAGCCATGAACATGTTTGTCTGAGTCTTCTATCAAAAGTGACGGCGATTTATATGAAGTTGTACGAAAATGCTTTCTTTCGCCAAGACAGTGTGTTTCTCACTGTTACATGCATTTGAATGGGAAACTCGCCTGAAACAAAGTATAGGTTTTCATTATGTGAATAATTTTAAAATCTTAGCTCAAACGGCTGCAAAACCTGTTTGCCCAGCACGGGGATATTGAGTTCTATAAGATAAAGCCATGATCATGTGTTTCCGAGTCTTCTATCAAAAGTGACAGCGATTTATATGAAGTTGTACGAAAACGCTTTATTTCGCCAAGACAATGTGTTTCTCACTGTTACATGCATTTGAATGGGAAACTCGCCTGAAACAAAGTATAGGTTTTCATTATGTGAATAATTTTAAAATCTTAGCTCAAACAGCTGCAAAACCTGTTTGCCCAGCACGAGGATATTGAGTTCTATAAGATAAAGCCATAGACATGTGTGTCTGAGTCTTCTATCAAAAGTTGCACCGATTTATATAAAGTTGTGCAAAAACGCTTTATTTCGCCAAGACAATGTGTTTCTCACTGTTACATGCATTTGAATGGGAAACTCGCCTGAAACAAAGTATAGGTTTTCATTATGTGAATAATTTTAAAATCTTAGCTCAAACAGCTGCAAAACCTGTTTGCCCAGCACGGGGATATTGAGTTCTATAAGATAAAGCCATGAACATGTTTGTCTGAGTCTTCTATCAAAAGTGACGGCGATTTATATGAAGTTGTACGAAAATGCTTTCTTTCGCCAAGACAGTGTGTTTCTCACTGTTACATGCATTTGAATGGGAAACTCGCCTGAAACAAAGTATAGGTTTTCATTATGTGAATAATTTTAAAATCTTAGCTCAAACGGCTGCAAAACCTGTTTGCCCAGCACGGGGATATTGAGTTCTATAAGATAAAGCCATGATCATGTGTTTCCGAGTCTTCTATCAAAAGTGACAGCGATTTATATGAAGTTGTACGAAAACGCTTTATTTCGCCAAGACAATGTGTTTCTCACTGTTACATGCATTTGAATGGGAAACTCGCCTGAAACAAAGTATAGGTTTTCATTATGTGAATAATTTTAAAATCTTAGCTCAAACAGCTGCAAAACCTGTTTGCCCAGCACGAGGATATTGAGTTCTATAAGATAAAGCCATAGACATGTGTGTCTGAGTCTTCTATCAAAAGTTGCACCGATTTATATAAAGTTGTGCAAAAACGCTTTATTTCGCCAAGACAATGTGTTTCTCACTGTTACATGCATTTGAATGGGAAACTCGCCTGAAACAAAGTATAGGTTTTCATTATGTGAATAATTTTAAAATCTTAGCTCAAACAGCTGCAAAACCTGTTTGCCCAGCACGGGGATATTGAGTTCTATAAGATAAAGCCATGAACATGTTTGTCTGAGTCTTCTATCAAAAGTGACGGCGATTTATATGAAGTTGTACGAAAATGCTTTCTTTCGCCAAGACAGTGTGTTTCTCACTGTTACATGCATTTGAATGGGAAACTCGCCTGAAACAAAGTATAGGTTTTCATTATGTGAATAATTTTAAAATCTTAGCTCAAACAGCTGCAAAACCTGTTTGCCCAGCACGGGGATATTGAGTTCTATAAGATAAAGCCATAAACATGTGTTTCTGAGTCTTCTATCAAAAGTTACAGCGATTTATATGAAGTTGTACGAAAATGCTTTCTTTCGCCAAGACGGTGTGTTTCTCACTGTTACATGCATTTGAATGGGAAACTCGCCCGAGACAAAGTATAGGTTTTCATTATGTGAATAATTTTAAAATCTTAGCTCAAACGGCTGCAAAACCTGTTTGCCCAGCACGAGGATATTGAATTCTTTAAGATGAAGCCATAGACATGTGTGTCTGAGTCGTCTATCAAAAGTTGCACCGATTTATATAAAGTTGTGCAAAAACGCTTTATTTCGCCAAGACAATGTGTTTCTCACTGTTACATGCATTTGAATGGGAAACTCGCCTGAAACAAAGTATAGGTTTTCATTATGTGAATAATTTTAAAATCTTAGCTCAAACAGCTGCAAAACCTGTTTGCCCAGCACGGGGATATTGAGTTCTATAAGATAAAGCCATGAACATGTTTGTCTGAGTCTTCTATCAAAAGTGACGGCGATTTATATGAAGTTGTACGAAAATGCTTTCTTTCGCCAAGACAGTGTGTTTCTCACTGTTACATGCATTTGAATGGGAAACTCGCCTGAAACAAAGTATAGGTTTTCATTATGTGAATAATTTTAAAATCTTAGCTCAAACGGCTGCAAAACCTGTTTGCCCAGCACGGGGATATTGAGTTCTATAAGATAAAGCCATGATCATGTGTTTCCGAGTCTTCTATCAAAAGTGACAGCGATTTATATGAAGTTGTACGAAAACGCTTTATTTCGCCAAGACAATGTGTTTCTCACTGTTACATGCATTTGAATGGGAAACTCGCCTGAAACAAAGTATAGGTTTTCATTATGTGAATAATTTTAAAATCTTAGCTCAAACAGCTGCAAAACCTGTTTGCCCAGCACGAGGATATTGAGTTCTATAAGATAAAGCCATAGACATGTGTGTCTGAGTCTTCTATCAAAAGTTGCACCGATTTATATAAAGTTGTGCAAAAACGCTTTATTTCGCCAAGACAATGTGTTTCTCACTGTTACATGCATTTGAATGGGAAACTCGCCTGAAACAAAGTATAGGTTTTCATTATGTGAATAATTTTAAAATCTTAGCTCAAACAGCTGCAAAACCTGTTTGCCCAGCACGGGGATATTGAGTTCTATAAGATAAAGCCATGAACATGTTTGTCTGAGTCTTCTATCAAAAGTGACGGCGATTTATATGAAGTTGTACGAAAATGCTTTCTTTCGCCAAGACAGTGTGTTTCTCACTGTTACATGCATTTGAATGGGAAACTCGCCTGAAACAAAGTATAGGTTTTCATTATGTGAATAATTTTAAAATCTTAGCTCAAACAGCTGCAAAACCTGTTTGCCCAGCACGGGGATATTGAGTTCTATAAGATAAAGCCATAAACATGTGTTTCTGAGTCTTCTATCAAAAGTTACAGCGATTTATATGAAGTTGTACGAAAATGCTTTCTTTCGCCAAGACGGTGTGTTTCTCACTGTTACATGCATTTGAATGGGAAACTCGCCCGAGACAAAGTATAGGTTTTCATTATGTGAATAATTTTAAAATCTTAGCTCAAACGGCTGCAAAACCTGTTTGCCCAGCACGAGGATATTGAATTCTTTAAGATGAAGCCATAGACATGTGTGTCTGAGTCGTCTATCAAAAGTTGCACCGATTTATATAAAGTTGTGCAAAAACGCTTTATTTCGCCAAGACAATGTGTTTCTCACTGTTACATGCATTTGAATGGGAAACTCGCCTGAAACAAAGTATAGGTTTTCATTATGTGAATAATTTTAAAATCTTAGCTCAAACGGCTGCAAAACCTGTTTGCCCAGCACGGGGATATTGAGTTCTATAAGATAAAGCCATGATCATGTGTTTCTGAGTCTTCTATCAAAAGTTACAGCGATTTATATGAAGTTGTACGAAAATGCTTTCTTTCGCCAAGACGGTGTGTTTCTCACTGTTACATGCATTTGAATGGGAAACTCGCCCGAGACAAAGTATAGGTTTTCATTATGTGAATAATTTTAAAATCTTAGCTCAAACGGCTGCAAAACCTGTTTGCCCAGCACGAGGATATTGAATTCTTTAAGATGAAGCCATAGACATGTGTGTCTGAGTCGTCTATCAAAAGTTGCACCGATTTATATAAAGTTGTGCAAAAACGCTTTATTTCGCCAAGACAATGTGTTTCTCACTGTTACATGCATTTGAATGGGAAACTCGCCTGAAACAAAGTATAGGTTTTCATTATGTGAATAATTTTAAAATCTTAGCTCAAACGGCTGCAAAACCTGTTTGCCCAGCACGGGGATATTGAGTTCTATAAGATAAAGCCATGATCATGTGTTTCCGAGTCTTCTATCAAAAGTTACAGCGATTTATATGAAGTTGTGGAAAAATGCTTTCTTTCGCCAAGACAGTGTGTTTCTCACTGTTACATGCATTTGAATGGGAAACTCGCCTGAAACAAAGTATAGGTTTTCATTATGTGAATAATTTTAAAATCTTAGCTCAAACGGCTGCAAAACCTGTTTGCCCAGCACGAGGATATTGAATTCTTTAAGATGAAGCCATAGACATGTGTTTCTGAGTCGTCTATCAAAAGTTGCACCGATTTATATAAAGTTGTGCAAAAACGCTTTATTTCGCCAAGACAATGTGTTTCTCACTGTTACATGCATTTGAATGGGAAACTCGCCCGAGACAAAGTATAGGTTTTCATTATGTGAATAATTTTAAAATCTTAGCTCAAACGGCTGCAAAAACCTATTTGCCCAGCACGAGGATATTGAGTTCTATAAAATAAAGCCATAAACATGTGTTTCTGAGTCTTCTATCAAAAGTTACACCGATTTATATGAAGTTGTACAAAATGCTTTATTTCGCCAAGACAGTGTGTTTCTCACTGTTACATGCATTTGAATGGGAAACTCGCCTGAAACAAAGTATAGGTTTTCATTATGTGAATAATTTTAAAATCTTAGCTCAAACGGCTGCAAAACCTGTTTGCCCAGCACGGGGATATTGAGTTCTATAAGATAAAGCCATGAACATGTTTGTCTGAGTCTTCTATCAAAAGTGACGGCGATTTATATGAAGTTGTACGAAAATGCTTTCTTTTGCCAAGACAGTGTGTTTCTCACTGTTACATGCATTTGAATGGGAAACTCGCCTGAAACAAAGTATAGGTTTTCATTATGTGAATAATTTTAAAATCTTAGCTCAAACGGCTGCAAAAACCTGTTTGCCCAGCACGGGGATATTGAGTTCTATAAGATAAAGCCATGATCATGTGTTTCTGAGTCTTCTATCAAAAGTTGCACCGATTTATATAAAGTTGTGCAAAAACGCTTTATTTCGCCAAGACAATGTGTTTCTCACTGTTACATGCATTTGAATGGGAAACTCGCCCGAGACAAAGTATAGGTTTTCATTATGTGAATAATTTTAAAATCTTAGCTCAAACGGCTGCAAAACCTGTTTGCCCAGCACGAGGATATTGAGTTCTATAAGATAAAGCCATAAACATGTTTGTCTGAGTCGTCTATCAAAAGTTACACCGATTTATATAAAGTTGTGCAAAAACGCTTTATTTCGCCAAGACAATGTGTTTCTCACTGTTACATGCATTTGAATGGGAAACTCGCCCAAGACAAAGTATAGGTTTTCATTATGTGAATAATTTTAAAATCTTAGCTCAAACGGCTGCAAAACCTGTTTGCCCAGCACGGGGATATTGAGTTCTATAAGATAAAGCCATAAACATGTGTTTCTGAGTCTTCTATCAAAAGTTACAACGATTTATATGAAGTTGTACGAAAATGCTTTCTTTCGCCAAGACAGTGTGTTTCTCACTGTTACATGCATTTGAATGGGAAACTCGCCTGAAACAAAGTATAGGTTTTCATTATGTGAATAATTTTAAAATCTTAGCTCAAACGGCTGCAAAACCTGTTTGCCCAGCACGGGGATATTGAGTTCTATAAGATAAAGCCATGATCATGTGTTTCCGAGTCTTCTATCAAAAGTTACAGCGATGTATATGAAGTTGTGGAAAAACGCTTTATTTCGCCAAGACAATGTGTTTCTCACTGTTAAATGCATTTGAATGGGAAACTCGCCTGAAACAAAGTATAGGTTTTCATTATGTGAATAATTTTAAAATCTTAGCTCAAACGGCTGCAAAACCTGTTTGCCCAGCACGGGGATATTGAGTTCTATAAGATAAAGCCATAAACATGTGTTTCTGAGTCTTCTATCAAAAGTTACAGCGATTTATATGAAGTTGTACGAAAATGCTTTCTTTCGCCAAGACAGTGTTTCTCACTGTTACATGCATTTGAATGGGAAACTCGCCCGAGACAAAGTATAGGTTTTCATTATGTGAATAATTTTAAAATCTTAGCTCAAACGGCTGCAAAACCTGTTTGCCCAGCACGGGGATATTGAGTTCTATAAGATAAAGCCATGAACATGTTTGTCTGAGTCTTCTATCAAAAGTGACGGCGATTTATATGAAGTTGTACGAAAATGCTTTCTTTCGCCAAGACAGTGTGTTTCTCACTGTTACATGCATTTGAATGGGAAACTCGCCTGAAACAAAGTATAGGTTTTCATTATGTTTGCCCAGCACGGGGATATTGAGTTCTATAAGATAAAGCCATAAACATGTGTTTCTGAGTCTTCTATCAAAAGTTACAGCGATTTATATGAAGTTGTACGAAAATGCTTTCTTTCGCCAAGACAGTGCGTTTCTCACTGTTACATGGATTTGAATGGGAAACTCGCCCGAGACAAAGTATAGGTTTTCATTATGTGAATAATTTTAAAATCTTAGCTCAAACGGCTGCAAAACCTGTTTGCCCAGCACGAGGATATTGAATTCTTTAAGATGAAGCCATAGACATGTGTGTCTGAGTCTTCTATCAAAAGTTGCACCGATTTATATAAAGTTGTGCAAAAACGCTTTATTTCGCCAAGACAATGTGTTTCTCACTGTTACATGCATTTGAATGGGAAACTCGCCCGAGACAAAGTATAGGTTTTCATTATGTGAATAATTTTAAAATCTTAGCTCAAACGGCTGCAAAACCTGTTTGCCCAGCACGAGGATATTGAGTTCTATAAGATAAAGCCATGAACATGTTTGTCTGAGTCTTCTATCAAAAGTGACGGCGATTTATATGAAGTTGTACGAAAATGCTTTCTTTCGCCAAGACAGTGTGTTTCTCACTGTTACATGCATTTGAATGGGAAACTCGCCTGAAACAAAGTATAGGTTTTCATTATGTGAATAATTTTAAAATCTTAGCTCAAACGGCTGCAAAACCTGTTTGCCCAGCACGGGGATATTGAGTTCTATAAGATAAAGCCATAAACATGTGTTTCTGAGTCTTCTATCAAAAGTTACAGCGATTTATATGAAGTTGTACGAAAATGCTTTCTTTCGCCAAGACAGTGTGTTTCTCACTGTTACATGCATTTGAATGGGAAACTCGCCCGAGACAAAGTATAGGTTTTCATTATGTGAATAATTTTAAAATCTTAGCTCAAACGGCTGCAAAACCTGTTTGCCCAGCACGAGGATATTGAATTCTTTAAGATGAAGCCATAGACATGTGTGTCTGAGTCGTCTATCAAAAGTTGCACCGATTTATATAAAGTTGTGCAAAAACGCTTTATTTCGCCAAGACAATGTGTTTCTCACTGTTACATGCATTTGAATGGGAAACTCGCCCGAGACAAAGTATAGGTTTTCATTATGTGAATAATTTTAAAATCTTAGCTCAAACGGCTGCAAAACCTGTTTGCCCAGCACGGGGATATTGAGTTCTATAAGATAAAGCCATGAACATGTTTGTCTGAGTCTTCTATCAAAAGTGACGGCGATTTATATGAAGTTGTACGAAAATGCTTTCTTTCGCCAAGACAATGTGTTTCTCACTGTTACATGCATTTGAATGGGAAACTCGCCTGAAACAAAGTATAGGTTTTCATTATGTGAATAATTTTAAAATCTTAGCTCAAACGGCTGCAAAACCTGTTTGCCCAGCACGGGGATATTGAGTTCTATAAGATAAAGCCATGAACATGTTTGTCTGAGTCTTCTATCAAAAGTGACGGCGATTTATATGAAGTTGTACGAAAATGCTTTCTTTCGCCAAGACAGTGTGTTTCTCACTGTTACATGCATTTGAATGGGAAACTCGCCTGAAACAAAGTATAGGTTTTCATTATGTGAATAATTTTAAAATCTTAGCTCAAACAGCTGCAAAACCTGTTTGCCCAGCACGGGGATATTGAGTTCTATAAGATAAAGCCATGATCATGTGTTTCTGAGTCTTCTATCAAAAGTTACAGCGATTTATATGAAGTTGTGCAAAAACGCTTTATTTCGCCAAGACAGTGTGTTTCTCACTGTTACATGCATTTGAATGGGAAACTCGCCCGAGACAAAGTATAGGTTTTCATTATGTGAATAATTTTAAAATCTTAGCTCAAACGGCTGCAAAACCTGTTTGCCCAGCACGAGGATATTGAATTCTTTAAGATGAAGCCATAGACATGTGTCTGAGTCGTCTATCAAAAGTTGCACCGATTTATATAAAGTTGTGCAAAAACGCTTTATTTCGCCAAGACAATGTGTTTCTCACTGTTACATGCATTTGAATGGGAAACTCGCCTGAAACAAAGTATAGGTTTTCATTATGTGAATAATTTTAAAATCTTAGCTCAAACAGCTGCAAAACCTGTTTGCCCAGCACGAGGATATTGAGTTCTATAAGATAAAGCCATAAACATGTGTTTCTGAGTCTTCTATCAAAAGTTACACCGATTTATATGAAGTTGTACGAAAATGCTTTATTTCGCCAAGACAGTGTGTTTCTCACTGTTACATGCATTTGAATGGGAAACTCGCCTGAAACAAAGTATAGGTTTTCATTATGTGAATAATTTTAAAATCTTAGCTCAAACGGCTGCAAAACCTGTTTGCCCAGCACGGGGATATTGAGTTCTATAAGATAAAGCCATAAACATGTTTGTCTGAGTCGTCTATCAAAAGTTACACCGATTTATATAAAGTTGTGCAAAAACGCTTTATTTCGCCAAGACAATGTGTTTCTCACTGTTACATGCATTTGAATGGGAAACTCGCCTGAGACAAAGTATAGGTTTTCATTATGTGAATAATTTTAAAATCTTAGCTCAAACGGCTGCAAAACCTTTTTGCCCAGCACGGGGATATTGAGTTCTATAAGATAAAGCCATGAACATGTTTGTCTGAGTCTTCTATCAAAAGTGACGGCGATTTATATGAAGTTGTACGAAAATGCTTTATTTCGCCAAGACAATGTGTTTCTCACTGTTACATGCATTTGAATGGGAAACTCGCCTGAAACAAAGTATAGGTTTTCATTATGTGAATAATTTTAAAATCTTAGCTCAAACAGCTGCAAAACCTGTTTGCCCAGCACGAGGATATTGAGTTCTATAAGATAAAGCCATAAACATGTGTTTCTGAGTCTTCTATCAAAAGTTACACCGATTTATATGAAGTTGTACGAAAACGCTTTATTTCGCCAAGACAATGTGTTTCTCACTGTTACATGCATTTGAATGGGAAACTCGCCTGAAACAAAGTATAGGTTTTCATTATGTGAATAATTTTAAAATCTTAGCTCAAACAGCTGCAAAACCTGTTTGCCCAGCACGAGGATATTGAGTTCTATAAGATAAAGCCATAGACATGTGTGTCTGAGTCTTCTATCAAAAGTTACACCGATTTATATAAAGTTGTGCAAAAACGCTTTATTTCGCCAAGACAATGTGTTTCTCACTGTTACATGCATTTGAATGGGAAACTCGCCCGAGACAAAGTATAGGTTTTCATTATGTGAATAATTTTAAAATCTTAGCTCAAACAGCTGCAAAACCTGTTTGCCCAGCACGGGGATATTGAGTTCTATAAGATAAAGCCATGAACATGTTTGTCTGAGTCTTCTATCAAAAGTGACGGCGATTTATATGAAGTTGTACGAAAATGCTTTCTTTCGCCAAGACAGTGTGTTTCTCACTGTTACATGCATTTGAATGGGAAACTCGCCTGAAACAAAGTATAGGTTTTCATTATGTGAATAATTTTAAAATCTTAGCTCAAACGGCTGCAAAACCTGTTTGCCCAGCACGGGGATATTGAGTTCTATAAGATAAAGCCATGATCATGTGTTTCCGAGTCTTCTATCAAAAGTGACAGCGATTTATATGAAGTTGTACGAAAACGCTTTATTTCGCCAAGACAATGTGTTTCTCACTGTTACATGCATTTGAATGGGAAACTCGCCTGAAACAAAGTATAGGTTTTCATTATGTGAATAATTTTAAAATCTTAGCTCAAACAGCTGCAAAACCTGTTTGCCCAGCACGAGGATATTGAGTTCTATAAGATAAAGCCATAGACATGTGTGTCTGAGTCTTCTATCAAAAGTTGCACCGATTTATATAAAGTTGTGCAAAAACGCTTTATTTCGCCAAGACAATGTGTTTCTCACTGTTACATGCATTTGAATGGGAAACTCGCCTGAAACAAAGTATAGGTTTTCATTATGTGAATAATTTTAAAATCTTAGCTCAAACAGCTGCAAAACCTGTTTGCCCAGCACGGGGATATTGAGTTCTATAAGATAAAGCCATGAACATGTTTGTCTGAGTCTTCTATCAAAAGTGACGGCGATTTATATGAAGTTGTACGAAAATGCTTTCTTTCGCCAAGACAGTGTGTTTCTCACTGTTACATGCATTTGAATGGGAAACTCGCCTGAAACAAAGTATAGGTTTTCATTATGTGAATAATTTTAAAATCTTAGCTCAAACAGCTGCAAAACCTGTTTGCCCAGCACGGGGATATTGAGTTCTATAAGATAAAGCCATAAACATGTGTTTCTGAGTCTTCTATCAAAAGTTACAGCGATTTATATGAAGTTGTACGAAAATGCTTTCTTTCGCCAAGACGGTGTGTTTCTCACTGTTACATGCATTTGAATGGGAAACTCGCCCGAGACAAAGTATAGGTTTTCATTATGTGAATAATTTTAAAATCTTAGCTCAAACAGCTGCAAAACCTGTTTGCCCAGCACGAGGATATTGAGTTCTATAAGATAAAGCCATAGACATGTGTGTCTGAGTCTTCTATCAAAAGTTGCACCGATTTATATAAAGTTGTGCAAAAACGCTTTATTTCGCCAAGACAATGTGTTTCTCACTGTTACATGCATTTGAATGGGAAACTCGCCTGAAACAAAGTATAGGTTTTCATTATGTGAATAATTTTAAAATCTTAGCTCAAACAGCTGCAAAACCTGTTTGCCCAGCACGGGGATATTGAGTTCTATAAGATAAAGCCATGAACATGTTTGTCTGAGTCTTCTATCAAAAGTGACGGCGATTTATATGAAGTTGTACGAAAATGCTTTCTTTCGCCAAGACAGTGTGTTTCTCACTGTTACATGCATTTGAATGGGAAACTCGCCTGAAACAAAGTATAGGTTTTCATTATGTGAATAATTTTAAAATCTTAGCTCAAACAGCTGCAAAACCTGTTTGCCCAGCACGGGGATATTGAGTTCTATAAGATAAAGCCATAAACATGTGTTTCTGAGTCTTCTATCAAAAGTTACAGCGATTTATATGAAGTTGTACGAAAATGCTTTCTTTCGCCAAGACGGTGTGTTTCTCACTGTTACATGCATTTGAATGGGAAACTCGCCCGAGACAAAGTATAGGTTTTCATTATGTGAATAATTTTAAAATCTTAGCTCAAACGGCTGCAAAACCTGTTTGCCCAGCACGGGGATATTGAGTTCTATAAGATAAAGCCATGATCATGTGTTTCTGAGTCTTCTATCAAAAGTTACAGCGATTTATATGAAGTTGTACGAAAATGCTTTCTTTCGCCAAGACGGTGTGTTTCTCACTGTTACATGCATTTGAATGGGAAACTCGCCCGAGACAAAGTATAGGTTTTCATTATGTGAATAATTTTAAAATCTTAGCTCAAACGGCTGCAAAACCTGTTTGCCCAGCACGAGGATATTGAATTCTTTAAGATGAAGCCATAGACATGTGTGTCTGAGTCGTCTATCAAAAGTTGCACCGATTTATATAAAGTTGTGCAAAAACGCTTTATTTCGCCAAGACAATGTGTTTCTCACTGTTACATGCATTTGAATGGGAAACTCGCCTGAAACAAAGTATAGGTTTTCATTATGTGAATAATTTTAAAATCTTAGCTCAAACGGCTGCAAAACCTGTTTGCCCAGCACGGGGATATTGAGTTCTATAAGATAAAGCCATGATCATGTGTTTCCGAGTCTTCTATCAAAAGTTACACCGATTTATATGAAGTTGTACAAAATGCTTTATTTCGCCAAGACAGTGTGTTTCTCACTGTTACATGCATTTGAATGGGAAACTCGCCTGAAACAAAGTATAGGTTTTCATTATGTGAATAATTTTAAAATCTTAGCTCAAACGGCTGCAAAACCTGTTTGCCCAGCACGGGGATATTGAGTTCTATAAGATAAAGCCATGAACATGTTTGTCTGAGTCTTCTATCAAAAGTGACGGCGATTTATATGAAGTTGTACGAAAATGCTTTCTTTTGCCAAGACAGTGTGTTTCTCACTGTTACATGCATTTGAATGGGAAACTCGCCTGAAACAAAGTATAGGTTTTCATTATGTGAATAATTTTAAAATCTTAGCTCAAACGGCTGCAAAAACCTGTTTGCCCAGCACGGGGATATTGAGTTCTATAAGATAAAGCCATGATCATGTGTTTCTGAGTCTTCTATCAAAAGTTGCACCGATTTATATAAAGTTGTGCAAAAACGCTTTATTTCGCCAAGACAGTGTGTTTCTCACTGTTACATGCATTTGAATGGGAAACTCGCCCGAGACAAAGTATAGGTTTTCATTATGTGAATAATTTTAAAATCTTAGCTCAAACGGCTGCAAAACCTGTTTGCCCAGCACGAGGATATTGAGTTCTATAAGATAAAGCCATAAACATGTTTGTCTGAGTCGTCTATCAAAAGTTACACCGATTTATATAAAGTTGTGCAAAAACGCTTTATTTCGCCAAGACAATGTGTTTCTCACTGTTACATGCATTTGAATGGGAAACTCGCCCAAGACAAAGTATAGGTTTTCATTATGTGAATAATTTTAAAATCTTAGCTCAAACGGCTGCAAAACCTGTTTGCCCAGCACGGGGATATTGAGTTCTATAAGATAAAGCCATAAACATGTGTTTCTGAGTCTTCTATCAAAAGTTACAACGATTTATATGAAGTTGTACGAAAATGCTTTCTTTCGCCAAGACAGTGTGTTTCTCACTGTTACATGCATTTGAATGGGAAACTCGCCTGAAACAAAGTATAGGTTTTCATTATGTGAATAATTTTAAAATCTTAGCTCAAACGGCTGCAAAACCTGTTTGCCCAGCACGGGGATATTGAGTTCTATAAGATAAAGCCATGATCATGTGTTTCCGAGTCTTCTATCAAAAGTTACAGCGATTTATATGAAGTTGTGGAAAAACGCTTTATTTCGCCAAGACAATGTGTTTCTCACTGTTAAATGCATTTGAATGGGAAACTCGCCTGAAACAAAGTATAGGTTTTCATTATGTGAATAATTTTAAAATCTTAGCTCAAACGGCTGCAAAACCTGTTTGCCCAGCACGAGGATATTGAATTCTTTAAGATGAAGCCATAGACATGTGTGTCTGAGTCGTCTATCAAAAGTTGCACCGATTTATATAAAGTTGTGCAAAAACGCTTTATTTCGCCAAGACAATGTGTTTCTCACTGTTACATGCATTTGAATGGGAAACTCGCCCGAGACAAAGTATAGGTTTTCATTATGTGAATAATTTTAAAATCTTAGCTCAAACGGCTGCAAAAACCTATTTGCCCAGCACGAGGATATTGAGTTCTATAAAATAAAGCCATAAACATGTGTTTCTGAGTCTTCTATCAAAAGTTACAGCGATTTATATGAAGTTGTACGAAAATGCTTTCTTTCGCCAAGACAGTGTGTTTCTCACTGTTACATGCATTTGAATGGGAAACTCGCCCGAAACAAAGTATAGGTTTTCATTATGTGAATAATTTTAAAATCTTAGCTCAAACGGCTGCAAAACCTGTTTGCCCAGCACGGGGATATTGAGTTCTATAAGATAAAGCCATGAACATGTTTGTCTGAGTCTTCTATCAAAAGTGACGGCGATTTATATGAAGTTGTACGAAAATGCTTTCTTTCGCCAAGACAGTGTGTTTCTCACTGTTACATGCATTTGAATGGGAAACTCGCCTGAAACAAAGTATAGGTTTTCATTATGTGAATAATTTTAAAATCTTAGCTCAAACGGCTGCAAAACCTGTTTGCCCAGCACGAGGATATTGAATTCTTTAAGATGAAGCCATAGACATGTGTTTCTGAGTCGTCTATCAAAAGTTGCACCGATTTATATAAAGTTGTGCAAAAACGCTTTATTTCGCCAAGACAATGTGTTTCTCACTGTTACATGCATTTGAATGGGAAACTCGCCCGAGACAAAGTATAGGTTTTCATTATGTGAATAATTTTAAAATCTTAGCTCAAACGGCTGCAAAAACCTATTTGCCCAGCACGAGGATATTGAGTTCTATAAAATAAAGCCATAAACATGTGTTTCTGAGTCTTCTATCAAAAGTTACACCGATTTATATGAAGTTGTACAAAATGCTTTATTTCGCCAAGACAGTGTGTTTCTCACTGTTACATGCATTTGAATGGGAAACTCGCCTGAAACAAAGTATAGGTTTTCATTATGTGAATAATTTTAAAATCTTAGCTCAAACGGCTGCAAAACCTGTTTGCCCAGCACGGGGATATTGAGTTCTATAAGATAAAGCCATGAACATGTTTGTCTGAGTCTTCTATCAAAAGTGACGGCGATTTATATGAAGTTGTACGAAAATGCTTTCTTTTGCCAAGACAGTGTGTTTCTCACTGTTACATGCATTTGAATGGGAAACTCGCCTGAAACAAAGTATAGGTTTTCATTATGTGAATAATTTTAAAATCTTAGCTCAAACGGCTGCAAAAACCTGTTTGCCCAGCACGGGGATATTGAGTTCTATAAGATAAAGCCATGATCATGTGTTTCTGAGTCTTCTATCAAAAGTTGCACCGATTTATATAAAGTTGTGCAAAAACGCTTTATTTCGCCAAGACAATGTGTTTCTCACTGTTACATGCATTTGAATGGGAAACTCGCCCGAGACAAAGTATAGGTTTTCATTATGTGAATAATTTTAAAATCTTAGCTCAAACGGCTGCAAAACCTGTTTGCCCAGCACGAGGATATTGAGTTCTATAAGATAAAGCCATAAACATGTTTGTCTGAGTCGTCTATCAAAAGTTACACCGATTTATATAAAGTTGTGCAAAAACGCTTTATTTCGCCAAGACAATGTGTTTCTCACTGTTACATGCATTTGAATGGGAAACTCGCCCAAGACAAAGTATAGGTTTTCATTATGTGAATAATTTTAAAATCTTAGCTCAAACGGCTGCAAAACCTGTTTGCCCAGCACGGGGATATTGAGTTCTATAAGATAAAGCCATAAACATGTGTTTCTGAGTCTTCTATCAAAAGTTACAACGATTTATATGAAGTTGTACGAAAATGCTTTCTTTCGCCAAGACAGTGTGTTTCTCACTGTTACATGCATTTGAATGGGAAACTCGCCCAAGACAAAGTATAGGTTTTCATTATGTGAATAATTTTAAAATCTTAGCTCAAACGGCTGCAAAACCTGTTTGCCCAGCACGGGGATATTGAGTTCTATAAGATAAAGCCATAAACATGTGTTTCTGAGTCTTCTATCAAAAGTTACAGCGATTTATATGAAGTTGTGGAAAAACGCTTTATTTCGCCAAGACAATGTGTTTCTCACTGTTAAATGCATTTGAATGGGAAACTCGCCTGAAACAAAGTATAGGTTTTCATTATGTGAATAATTTTAAAATCTTAGCTCAAACGGCTGCAAAACCTGTTTGCCCAGCACGAGGATATTGAATTCTTTAAGATGAAGCCATAGACATGTGTGTCTGAGTCGTCTATCAAAAGTTGCACCGATTTATATAAAGTTGTGCAAAAACGCTTTATTTCGCCAAGACAATGTGTTTCTCACTGTTACATGCATTTGAATGGGAAACTCGCCCGAGACAAAGTATAGGTTTTCATTATGTGAATAATTTTAAAATCTTAGCTCAAACGGCTGCAAAAACCTATTTGCCCAGCACGAGGATATTGAGTTCTATAAAATAAAGCCATAAACATGTGTTTCTGAGTCTTCTATCAAAAGTTACACCGATTTATATGAAGTTGTACGAAAATGCTTTCTTTCGCCAAGACAGTGTGTTTCTCACTGTTACATGCATTTGAATGGGAAACTCGCCCGAAACAAAGTATAGGTTTTCATTATGTGAATAATTTTAAAATCTTAGCTCAAACGGCTGCAAAACCTGTTTGCCCAGCACGGGGATATTGAGTTCTATAAGATAAAGCCATGAACATGTTTGTCTGAGTCTTCTATCAAAAGTGACGGCGATTTATATGAAGTTGTACGAAAATGCTTTCTTTCGCCAAGACAGTGTGTTTCTCACTGTTACATGCATTTGAATGGGAAACTCGCCTGAAACAAAGTATAGGTTTTCATTATGTGAATAATTTTAAAATCTTAGCTCAAACGGCTGCAAAACCTGTTTGCCCAGCACGAGGATATTGAATTCTTTAAGATGAAGCCATAGACATGTGTTTCTGAGTCGTCTATCAAAAGTTGCACCGATTTATATAAAGTTGTGCAAAAACGCTTTATTTCGCCAAGACAATGTGTTTCTCACTGTTACATGCATTTGAATGGGAAACTCGCCCGAGACAAAGTATAGGTTTTCATTATGTGAATAATTTTAAAATCTTAGCTCAAACGGCTGCAAAAACCTATTTGCCCAGCACGAGGATATTGAGTTCTATAAAATAAAGCCATAAACATGTGTTTCTGAGTCTTCTATCAAAAGTTACACCGATTTATATGAAGTTGTACAAAATGCTTTATTTCGCCAAGACAGTGTGTTTCTCACTGTTACATGCATTTGAATGGGAAACTCGCCTGAAACAAAGTATAGGTTTTCATTATGTGAATAATTTTAAAATCTTAGCTCAAACGGCTGCAAAACCTGTTTGCCCAGCACGGGGATATTGAGTTCTATAAGATAAAGCCATGAACATGTTTGTCTGAGTCTTCTATCAAAAGTGACGGCGATTTATATGAAGTTGTACGAAAATGCTTTCTTTTGCCAAGACAGTGTGTTTCTCACTGTTACATGCATTTGAATGGGAAACTCGCCTGAAACAAAGTATAGGTTTTCATTATGTGAATAATTTTAAAATCTTAGCTCAAACAGCTGCAAAACCTGTTTGCCCAGCACGAGGATATTGAGTTCTATAAGATAAAGCCATAGACATGTGTGTCTGAGTCTTCTATCAAAAGTTGCACCGATTTATATAAAGTTGTGCAAAAACGCTTTATTTCGCCAAGACAATGTGTTTCTCACTGTTACATGCATTTGAATGGGAAACTCGCCTGAAACAAAGTATAGGTTTTCATTATGTGAATAATTTTAAAATCTTAGCTCAAACAGCTGCAAAACCTGTTTGCCCAGCACGGGGATATTGAGTTCTATAAGATAAAGCCATGAACATGTTTGTCTGAGTCTTCTATCAAAAGTGACGGCGATTTATATGAAGTTGTACGAAAATGCTTTCTTTCGCCAAGACAGTGTGTTTCTCACTGTTACATGCATTTGAATGGGAAACTCGCCTGAAACAAAGTATAGGTTTTCATTATGTGAATAATTTTAAAATCTTAGCTCAAACAGCTGCAAAACCTGTTTGCCCAGCACGGGGATATTGAGTTCTATAAGATAAAGCCATGAACATGTTTGTCTGAGTCTTCTATCAAAAGTGACGGCGATTTATATGAAGTTGTACGAAAATGCTTTCTTTCGCCAAGACAGTGTGTTTCTCACTGTTACATGCATTTGAATGGGAAACTCGCCTGAAACAAAGTATAGGTTTTCATTATGTGAATAATTTTAAAATCTTAGCTCAAACAGCTGCAAAACCTGTTTGCCCAGCACGGGGATATTGAGTTCTATAAGATAAAGCCATAAACATGTGTTTCTGAGTCTTCTATCAAAAGTTACAGCGATTTATATGAAGTTGTACGAAAATGCTTTCTTTCGCCAAGACAGTGTGTTTCTCACTGTTACATGCATTTGAATGGGAAACTCGCCCGAGACAAAGTATAGGTTTTCATTATGTGAATAATTTTAAAATCTTAGCTCAAACGGCTGCAAAACCTGTTTGCCCAGCACGAGGATATTGAATTCTTTAAGATGAAGCCATAGACATGTGTGTCTGAGTCGTCTATCAAAAGTTGCACCGATTTATATAAAGTTGTGCAAAAACGCTTTATTTCGCCAAGACAATGTGTTTCTCACTGTTACATGCATTTGAATGGGAAACTCGCCCGAGACAAAGTATAGGTTTTCATTATGTGAATAATTTTAAAATCTTAGCTCAAACGGCTGCAAAACCTGTTTGCCCAGCACGAGGATATTGAATTCTTTAAGATGAAGCCATAGACATGTGTGTCTGAGTCGTCTATCAAAAGTTACACCGATTTATATAAAGTTGTGCAAAAACGCTTTATTTCGCCAAGACAATGTGTTTCTCACTGTTACATGCATTTGAATGGGAAACTCGCCCAAGACAAAGTATAGGTTTTCATTATGTGAATAATTTTAAAATCTTAGCTCAAACGGCTGCAAAACCTGTTTGCCCAGCACGGGGATATTGAGTTCTATAAGATAAAGCCATAAACATGTGTTTCTGAGTCTTCTATCAAAAGTTACAACGATTTATATGAAGTTGTACGAAAATGCTTTCTTTCGCCAAGACAGTGTGTTTCTCACTGTTACATGCATTTGAATGGGAAACTCGCCCAAGACAAAGTATAGGTTTTCATTATGTGAATAATTTTAAAATCTTAGCTCAAACGGCTGCAAAAACCTATTTGCCCAGCACGAGGATATTGAGTTCTATAAAATAAAGCCATAAACATGTGTTTCTGAGTCTTCTATCAAAAGTTACACCGATTTATATGAAGTTGTACGAAAATGCTTTCTTTCGCCAAGACAGTGTGTTTCTCACTGTTACATGCATTTGAATGGGAAACTCGCCCGAAACAAAGTATAGGTTTTCATTATGTGAATAATTTTAAAATCTTAGCTCAAACGGCTGCAAAACCTGTTTGCCCAGCACGGGGATATTGAGTTCTATAAGATAAAGCCATGAACATGTTTGTCTGAGTCTTCTATCAAAAGTGACGGCGATTTATATGAAGTTGTACGAAAATGCTTTCTTTCGCCAAGACAGTGTGTTTCTCACTGTTACATGCATTTGAATGGGAAACTCGCCTGAAACAAAGTATAGGTTTTCATTATGTGAATAATTTTAAAATCTTAGCTCAAACGGCTGCAAAACCTGTTTGCCCAGCACGAGGATATTGAATTCTTTAAGATGAAGCCATAGACATGTGTTTCTGAGTCGTCTATCAAAAGTTGCACCGATTTATATAAAGTTGTGCAAAAACGCTTTATTTCGCCAAGACAATGTGTTTCTCACTGTTACATGCATTTGAATGGGAAACTCGCCCGAGACAAAGTATAGGTTTTCATTATGTGAATAATTTTAAAATCTTAGCTCAAACGGCTGCAAAAACCTATTTGCCCAGCACGAGGATATTGAGTTCTATAAAATAAAGCCATAAACATGTGTTTCTGAGTCTTCTATCAAAAGTTACACCGATTTATATGAAGTTGTACAAAATGCTTTATTTCGCCAAGACAGTGTGTTTCTCACTGTTACATGCATTTGAATGGGAAACTCGCCTGAAACAAAGTATAGGTTTTCATTATGTGAATAATTTTAAAATCTTAGCTCAAACGGCTGCAAAACCTGTTTGCCCAGCACGGGGATATTGAGTTCTATAAGATAAAGCCATGAACATGTTTGTCTGAGTCTTCTATCAAAAGTGACGGCGATTTATATGAAGTTGTACGAAAATGCTTTCTTTTGCCAAGACAGTGTGTTTCTCACTGTTACATGCATTTGAATGGGAAACTCGCCTGAAACAAAGTATAGGTTTTCATTATGTGAATAATTTTAAAATCTTAGCTCAAACAGCTGCAAAACCTGTTTGCCCAGCACGAGGATATTGAGTTCTATAAGATAAAGCCATAGACATGTGTGTCTGAGTCTTCTATCAAAAGTTGCACCGATTTATATAAAGTTGTGCAAAAACGCTTTATTTCGCCAAGACAATGTGTTTCTCACTGTTACATGCATTTGAATGGGAAACTCGCCTGAAACAAAGTATAGGTTTTCATTATGTGAATAATTTTAAAATCTTAGCTCAAACAGCTGCAAAACCTGTTTGCCCAGCACGGGGATATTGAGTTCTATAAGATAAAGCCATGAACATGTTTGTCTGAGTCTTCTATCAAAAGTGACGGCGATTTATATGAAGTTGTACGAAAATGCTTTCTTTCGCCAAGACAGTGTGTTTCTCACTGTTACATGCATTTGAATGGGAAACTCGCCTGAAACAAAGTATAGGTTTTCATTATGTGAATAATTTTAAAATCTTAGCTCAAACAGCTGCAAAACCTGTTTGCCCAGCACGGGGATATTGAGTTCTATAAGATAAAGCCATGAACATGTTTGTCTGAGTCTTCTATCAAAAGTGACGGCGATTTATATGAAGTTGTACGAAAATGCTTTCTTTCGCCAAGACAGTGTGTTTCTCACTGTTACATGCATTTGAATGGGAAACTCGCCTGAAACAAAGTATAGGTTTTCATTATGTGAATAATTTTAAAATCTTAGCTCAAACAGCTGCAAAACCTGTTTGCCCAGCACGGGGATATTGAGTTCTATAAGATAAAGCCATAAACATGTGTTTCTGAGTCTTCTATCAAAAGTTACAGCGATTTATATGAAGTTGTACGAAAATGCTTTCTTTCGCCAAGACAGTGTGTTTCTCACTGTTACATGCATTTGAATGGGAAACTCGCCCGAGACAAAGTATAGGTTTTCATTATGTGAATAATTTTAAAATCTTAGCTCAAACGGCTGCAAAACCTGTTTGCCCAGCACGAGGATATTGAATTCTTTAAGATGAAGCCATAGACATGTGTGTCTGAGTCGTCTATCAAAAGTTGCACCGATTTATATAAAGTTGTGCAAAAACGCTTTATTTCGCCAAGACAATGTGTTTCTCACTGTTACATGCATTTGAATGGGAAACTCGCCCGAGACAAAGTATAGGTTTTCATTATGTGAATAATTTTAAAATCTTAGCTCAAACGGCTGCAAAACCTGTTTGCCCAGCACGAGGATATTGAATTCTTTAAGATGAAGCCATAGACATGTGTGTCTGAGTCGTCTATCAAAAGTTACACCGATTTATATAAAGTTGTGCAAAAACGCTTTATTTCGCCAAGACAATGTGTTTCTCACTGTTACATGCATTTGAATGGGAAACTCGCCCAAGACAAAGTATAGGTTTTCATTATGTGAATAATTTTAAAATCTTAGCTCAAACGGCTGCAAAACCTGTTTGCCCAGCACGGGGATATTGAGTTCTATAAGATAAAGCCATAAACATGTGTTTCTGAGTCTTCTATCAAAAGTTACAACGATTTATATGAAGTTGTACGAAAATGCTTTCTTTCGCCAAGACAGTGTGTTTCTCACTGTTACATGCATTTGAATGGGAAACTCGCCCAAGACAAAGTATAGGTTTTCATTATGTGAATAATTTTAAAATCTTAGCTCAAACGGCTGCAAAACCTGTTTGCCCAGCACGGGGATATTGAGTTCTATAAGATAAAGCCATAAACATGTGTTTCTGAGTCTTCTATCAAAAGTTACAGCGATTTATATGAAGTTGTGGAAAAACGCTTTATTTCGCCAAGACAATGTGTTTCTCACTGTTAAATGCATTTGAATGGGAAACTCGCCTGAAACAAAGTATAGGTTTTCATTATGTGAATAATTTTAAAATCTTAGCTCAAACGGCTGCAAAACCTGTTTGCCCAGCACGAGGATATTGAATTCTTTAAGATGAAGCCATAGACATGTGTGTCTGAGTCGTCTATCAAAAGTTGCACCGATTTATATAAAGTTGTGCAAAAACGCTTTATTTCGCCAAGACAATGTGTTTCTCACTGTTACATGCATTTGAATGGGAAACTCGCCCGAGACAAAGTATAGGTTTTCATTATGTGAATAATTTTAAAATCTTAGCTCAAACGGCTGCAAAAACCTATTTGCCCAGCACGAGGATATTGAGTTCTATAAAATAAAGCCATAAACATGTGTTTCTGAGTCTTCTATCAAAAGTTACACCGATTTATATGAAGTTGTACGAAAATGCTTTCTTTCGCCAAGACAGTGTGTTTCTCACTGTTACATGCATTTGAATGGGAAACTCGCCCGAAACAAAGTATAGGTTTTCATTATGTGAATAATTTTAAAATCTTAGCTCAAACGGCTGCAAAACCTGTTTGCCCAGCACGGGGATATTGAGTTCTATAAGATAAAGCCATGAACATGTTTGTCTGAGTCTTCTATCAAAAGTGACGGCGATTTATATGAAGTTGTACGAAAATGCTTTCTTTCGCCAAGACAGTGTGTTTCTCACTGTTACATGCATTTGAATGGGAAACTCGCCTGAAACAAAGTATAGGTTTTCATTATGTGAATAATTTTAAAATCTTAGCTCAAACGGCTGCAAAACCTGTTTGCCCAGCACGAGGATATTGAATTCTTTAAGATGAAGCCATAGACATGTGTTTCTGAGTCGTCTATCAAAAGTTGCACCGATTTATATAAAGTTGTGCAAAAACGCTTTATTTCGCCAAGACAATGTGTTTCTCACTGTTACATGCATTTGAATGGGAAACTCGCCCGAGACAAAGTATAGGTTTTCATTATGTGAATAATTTTAAAATCTTAGCTCAAACGGCTGCAAAAACCTATTTGCCCAGCACGAGGATATTGAGTTCTATAAAATAAAGCCATAAACATGTGTTTCTGAGTCTTCTATCAAAAGTTACACCGATTTATATGAAGTTGTACAAAATGCTTTATTTCGCCAAGACAGTGTGTTTCTCACTGTTACATGCATTTGAATGGGAAACTCGCCTGAAACAAAGTATAGGTTTTCATTATGTGAATAATTTTAAAATCTTAGCTCAAACGGCTGCAAAACCTGTTTGCCCAGCACGGGGATATTGAGTTCTATAAGATAAAGCCATGAACATGTTTGTCTGAGTCTTCTATCAAAAGTGACGGCGATTTATATGAAGTTGTACGAAAATGCTTTCTTTTGCCAAGACAGTGTGTTTCTCACTGTTACATGCATTTGAATGGGAAACTCGCCTGAAACAAAGTATAGGTTTTCATTATGTGAATAATTTTAAAATCTTAGCTCAAACAGCTGCAAAACCTGTTTGCCCAGCACGAGGATATTGAGTTCTATAAGATAAAGCCATAGACATGTGTGTCTGAGTCTTCTATCAAAAGTTGCACCGATTTATATAAAGTTGTGCAAAAACGCTTTATTTCGCCAAGACAATGTGTTTCTCACTGTTACATGCATTTGAATGGGAAACTCGCCTGAAACAAAGTATAGGTTTTCATTATGTGAATAATTTTAAAATCTTAGCTCAAACAGCTGCAAAACCTGTTTGCCCAGCACGGGGATATTGAGTTCTATAAGATAAAGCCATGAACATGTTTGTCTGAGTCTTCTATCAAAAGTGACGGCGATTTATATGAAGTTGTACGAAAATGCTTTCTTTCGCCAAGACAGTGTGTTTCTCACTGTTACATGCATTTGAATGGGAAACTCGCCTGAAACAAAGTATAGGTTTTCATTATGTGAATAATTTTAAAATCTTAGCTCAAACAGCTGCAAAACCTGTTTGCCCAGCACGGGGATATTGAGTTCTATAAGATAAAGCCATGAACATGTTTGTCTGAGTCTTCTATCAAAAGTGACGGCGATTTATATGAAGTTGTACGAAAATGCTTTCTTTCGCCAAGACAGTGTGTTTCTCACTGTTACATGCATTTGAATGGGAAACTCGCCTGAAACAAAGTATAGGTTTTCATTATGTGAATAATTTTAAAATCTTAGCTCAAACAGCTGCAAAACCTGTTTGCCCAGCACGGGGATATTGAGTTCTATAAGATAAAGCCATAAACATGTGTTTCTGAGTCTTCTATCAAAAGTTACAGCGATTTATATGAAGTTGTACGAAAATGCTTTCTTTCGCCAAGACAGTGTGTTTCTCACTGTTACATGCATTTGAATGGGAAACTCGCCCGAGACAAAGTATAGGTTTTCATTATGTGAATAATTTTAAAATCTTAGCTCAAACGGCTGCAAAACCTGTTTGCCCAGCACGGGGATATTGAATTCTTTAAGATGAAGCCATAGACATGTGTGTCTGAGTCGTCTATCAAAAGTTGCACCGATTTATATAAAGTTGTGCAAAAACGCTTTATTTCGCCAAGACAATGTGTTTCTCACTGTTACATGCATTTGAATGGGAAACTCGCCTGAAACAAAGTATAGGTTTTCATTATGTGAATAATTTTAAAATCTTAGCTCAAACGGCTGCAAAACCTGTTTGCCCAGCACGGGGATATTGAGTTCTATAAGATAAAGCCATGATCATGTGTTTCTGAGTCTTCTATCAAAAGTTACAGCGATTTATATGAAGTTGTACGAAAATGCTTTCTTTCGCCAAGACGGTGTGTTTCTCACTGTTACATGCATTTGAATGGGAAACTCGCCCGAGACAAAGTATAGGTTTTCATTATGTGAATAATTTTAAAATCTTAGCTCAAACGGCTGCAAAACCTGTTTGCCCAGCACGAGGATATTGAATTCTTTAAGATGAAGCCATAGACATGTGTGTCTGAGTCGTCTATCAAAAGTTGCACCGATTTATATAAAGTTGTGCAAAAACGCTTTATTTCGCCAAGACAATGTGTTTCTCACTGTTACATGCATTTGAATGGGAAACTCGCCTGAAACAAAGTATAGGTTTTCATTATGTGAATAATTTTAAAATCTTAGCTCAAACGGCTGCAAAACCTGTTTGCCCAGCACGGGGATATTGAGTTCTATAAGATAAAGCCATAAACATGTGTTTCTGAGTCTTCTATCAAAAGTTACAGCGATTTATATGAAGTTGTACGAAAATGCTTTCTTTCGCCAAGACAGTGTTTCTCACTGTTACATGCATTTGAATGGGAAACTCGCCCGAGACAAAGTATAGGTTTTCATTATGTGAATAATTTTAAAATCTTAGCTCAAACGGCTGCAAAACCTGTTTGCCCAGCACGGGGATATTGAGTTCTATAAGATAAAGCCATGATCATGTGTTTCCGAGTCTTCTATCAAAAGTTACAGCGATTTATATGAAGTTGTGGAAAAACGCTTTATTTCGCCAAGACAATGTGTTTCTCACTGTTAAATGCATTTGAATGGGAAACTCGCCTGAAACAAAGTATAGGTTTTCATTATGTGAATAATTTTAAAATCTTAGCTCAAACGGCTGCAAAACCTGTTTGCCCAGCACGAGGATATTGAATTCTTTAAGATGAAGCCATAGACATGTGTGTCTGAGTCGTCTATCAAAAGTTGCACCGATTTATATAAAGTTGTGCAAAAACGCTTTATTTCGCCAAGACAATGTGTTTCTCACTGTTACATGCATTTGAATGGGAAACTCGCCCGAGACAAAGTATAGGTTTTCATTATGTGAATAATTTTAAAATCTTAGCTCAAACGGCTGCAAAAACCTATTTGCCCAGCACGAGGATATTGAGTTCTATAAAATAAAGCCATAAACATGTGTTTCTGAGTCTTCTATCAAAAGTTACACCGATTTATATGAAGTTGTACGAAAATGCTTTCTTTCGCCAAGACAGTGTGTTTCTCACTGTTACATGCATTTGAATGGGAAACTCGCCTGAAACAAAGTATAGGTTTTCATTATGTGAATAATTTTAAAATCTTAGCTCAAACGGCTGCAAAACCTGTTTGCCCAGCACGGGGATATTGAGTTCTATAAGATAAAGCCATGAACATGTTTGTCTGAGTCTTCTATCAAAAGTGACGGCGATTTATATGAAGTTGTACGAAAATGCTTTCTTTTGCCAAGACAGTGTGTTTCTCACTGTTACATGCATTTGAATGGGAAACTCGCCTGAAACAAAGTATAGGTTTTCATTATGTGAATAATTTTAAAATCTTAGCTCAAACGGCTGCAAAAACCTGTTTGCCCAGCACGGGGATATTGAGTTCTATAAGATAAAGCCATGATCATGTGTTTCTGAGTCTTCTATCAAAAGTTGCACCGATTTATATAAAGTTGTGCAAAAACGCTTTATTTCGCCAAGACAATGTGTTTCTCACTGTTACATGCATTTGAATGGGAAACTCGCCCGAGACAAAGTATAGGTTTTCATTATGTGAATAATTTTAAAATCTTAGCTCAAACGGCTGCAAAACCTGTTTGCCCAGCACGAGGATATTGAGTTCTATAAGATAAAGCCATAAACATGTTTGTCTGAGTCGTCTATCAAAAGTTACACCGATTTATATAAAGTTGTGCAAAAACGCTTTATTTCGCCAAGACAATGTGTTTCTCACTGTTACATGCATTTGAATGGGAAACTCGCCCAAGACAAAGTATAGGTTTTCATTATGTGAATAATTTTAAAATCTTAGCTCAAACGGCTGCAAAACCTGTTTGCCCAGCACGAGGATATTGAATTCTTTAAGATGAAGCCATAGACATGTGTGTCTGAGTCGTCTATCAAAAGTTGCACCGATTTATATAAAGTTGTGCAAAAACGCTTTATTTCGCCAAGACAATGTGTTTCTCACTGTTACATGCATTTGAATGGGAAACTCGCCTGAAACAAAGTATAGGTTTTCATTATGTGAATAATTTTAAAATCTTAGCTCAAACGGCTGCAAAACCTGTTTGCCCAGCACGGGGATATTGAGTTCTATAAGATAAAGCCATGATCATGTGTTTCTGAGTCTTCTATCAAAAGTTACAGCGATTTATATGAAGTTGTACGAAAATGCTTTCTTTCGCCAAGACGGTGTGTTTCTCACTGTTACATGCATTTGAATGGGAAACTCGCCCGAGACAAAGTATAGGTTTTCATTATGTGAATAATTTTAAAATCTTAGCTCAAACGGCTGCAAAACCTGTTTGCCCAGCACGAGGATATTGAATTCTTTAAGATGAAGCCATAGACATGTGTGTCTGAGTCGTCTATCAAAAGTTGCACCGATTTATATAAAGTTGTGCAAAAACGCTTTATTTCGCCAAGACAATGTGTTTCTCACTGTTACATGCATTTGAATGGGAAACTCGCCTGAAACAAAGTATAGGTTTTCATTATGTGAATAATTTTAAAATCTTAGCTCAAACGGCTGCAAAACCTGTTTGCCCAGCACGGGGATATTGAGTTCTATAAGATAAAGCCATAAACATGTGTTTCTGAGTCTTCTATCAAAAGTTACAGCGATTTATATGAAGTTGTACGAAAATGCTTTCTTTCGCCAAGACAGTGTTTCTCACTGTTACATGCATTTGAATGGGAAACTCGCCCGAGACAAAGTATAGGTTTTCATTATGTGAATAATTTTAAAATCTTAGCTCAAACGGCTGCAAAACCTGTTTGCCCAGCACGGGGATATTGAGTTCTATAAGATAAAGCCATGATCATGTGTTTCCGAGTCTTCTATCAAAAGTTACAGCGATTTATATGAAGTTGTGGAAAAACGCTTTATTTCGCCAAGACAATGTGTTTCTCACTGTTAAATGCATTTGAATGGGAAACTCGCCTGAAACAAAGTATAGGTTTTCATTATGTGAATAATTTTAAAATCTTAGCTCAAACGGCTGCAAAACCTGTTTGCCCAGCACGAGGATATTGAATTCTTTAAGATGAAGCCATAGACATGTGTGTCTGAGTCGTCTATCAAAAGTTGCACCGATTTATATAAAGTTGTGCAAAAACGCTTTATTTCGCCAAGACAATGTGTTTCTCACTGTTACATGCATTTGAATGGGAAACTCGCCCGAGACAAAGTATAGGTTTTCATTATGTGAATAATTTTAAAATCTTAGCTCAAACGGCTGCAAAAACCTATTTGCCCAGCACGAGGATATTGAGTTCTATAAAATAAAGCCATAAACATGTGTTTCTGAGTCTTCTATCAAAAGTTACACCGATTTATATGAAGTTGTACGAAAATGCTTTCTTTCGCCAAGACAGTGTGTTTCTCACTGTTACATGCATTTGAATGGGAAACTCGCCTGAAACAAAGTATAGGTTTTCATTATGTGAATAATTTTAAAATCTTAGCTCAAACGGCTGCAAAACCTGTTTGCCCAGCACGGGGATATTGAGTTCTATAAGATAAAGCCATGAACATGTTTGTCTGAGTCTTCTATCAAAAGTGACGGCGATTTATATGAAGTTGTACGAAAATGCTTTCTTTTGCCAAGACAGTGTGTTTCTCACTGTTACATGCATTTGAATGGGAAACTCGCCTGAAACAAAGTATAGGTTTTCATTATGTGAATAATTTTAAAATCTTAGCTCAAACGGCTGCAAAAACCTGTTTGCCCAGCACGGGGATATTGAGTTCTATAAGATAAAGCCATGATCATGTGTTTCTGAGTCTTCTATCAAAAGTTGCACCGATTTATATAAAGTTGTGCAAAAACGCTTTATTTCGCCAAGACAATGTGTTTCTCACTGTTACATGCATTTGAATGGGAAACTCGCCCGAGACAAAGTATAGGTTTTCATTATGTGAATAATTTTAAAATCTTAGCTCAAACGGCTGCAAAACCTGTTTGCCCAGCACGAGGATATTGAGTTCTATAAGATAAAGCCATAAACATGTTTGTCTGAGTCGTCTATCAAAAGTTACACCGATTTATATAAAGTTGTGCAAAAACGCTTTATTTCGCCAAGACAATGTGTTTCTCACTGTTACATGCATTTGAATGGGAAACTCGCCCAAGACAAAGTATAGGTTTTCATTATGTGAATAATTTTAAAATCTTAGCTCAAACGGCTGCAAAACCTGTTTGCCCAGCACGGGGATATTGAGTTCTATAAGATAAAGCCATAAACATGTGTTTCTGAGTCTTCTATCAAAAGTTACAACGATTTATATGAAGTTGTACGAAAATGCTTTCTTTCGCCAAGACAGTGTGTTTCTCACTGTTACATGCATTTGAATGGGAAACTCGCCCAAGACAAAGTATAGGTTTTCATTATGTGAATAATTTTAAAATCTTAGCTCAAACGGCTGCAAAACCTGTTTGCCCAGCACGGGGATATTGAGTTCTATAAGATAAAGCCATAAACATGTGTTTCTGAGTCTTCTATCAAAAGTTACAGCGATTTATATGAAGTTGTGGAAAAACGCTTTATTTCGCCAAGACAATGTGTTTCTCACTGTTAAATGCATTTGAATGGGAAACTCGCCTGAAACAAAGTATAGGTTTTCATTATGTGAATAATTTTAAAATCTTAGCTCAAACGGCTGCAAAACCTGTTTGCCCAGCACGAGGATATTGAATTCTTTAAGATGAAGCCATAGACATGTGTGTCTGAGTCGTCTATCAAAAGTTGCACCGATTTATATAAAGTTGTGCAAAAACGCTTTATTTCGCCAAGACAATGTGTTTCTCACTGTTACATGCATTTGAATGGGAAACTCGCCCGAGACAAAGTATAGGTTTTCATTATGTGAATAATTTTAAAATCTTAGCTCAAACGGCTGCAAAAACCTATTTGCCCAGCACGAGGATATTGAGTTCTATAAGATAAAGCCATAAACATGTGTTTCTGAGTCTTCTATCAAAAGTTACACCGATTTATATGAAGTTGTACGAAAATGCTTTCTTTCGCCAAGACAGTGTGTTTCTCACTGTTACATGCATTTGAATGGGAAACTCGCCCGAAACAAAGTATAGGTTTTCATTATGTGAATAATTTTAAAATCTTAGCTCAAACGGCTGCAAAACCTGTTTGCCCAGCACGGGGATATTGAGTTCTATAAGATAAAGCCATGAACATGTTTGTCTGAGTCTTCTATCAAAAGTGACGGCGATTTATATGAAGTTGTACGAAAATGCTTTCTTTCGCCAAGACAGTGTGTTTCTCACTGTTACATGCATTTGAATGGGAAACTCGCCTGAAACAAAGTATAGGTTTTCATTATGTGAATAATTTTAAAATCTTAGCTCAAACGGCTGCAAAACCTGTTTGCCCAGCACGAGGATATTGAATTCTTTAAGATGAAGCCATAGACATGTGTTTCTGAGTCGTCTATCAAAAGTTGCACCGATTTATATAAAGTTGTGCAAAAACGCTTTATTTCGCCAAGACAATGTGTTTCTCACTGTTACATGCATTTGAATGGGAAACTCGCCCGAGACAAAGTATAGGTTTTCATTATGTGAATAATTTTAAAATCTTAGCTCAAACGGCTGCAAAAACCTATTTGCCCAGCACGAGGATATTGAGTTCTATAAAATAAAGCCATAAACATGTGTTTCTGAGTCTTCTATCAAAAGTTACACCGATTTATATGAAGTTGTACAAAATGCTTTCTTTCGCCAAGACAGTGTGTTTCTCACTGTTACATGCATTTGAATGGGAAACTCGCCTGAAACAAAGTATAGGTTTTCATTATGTGAATAATTTTAAAATCTTAGCTCAAACGGCTGCAAAACCTGTTTGCCCAGCACGGGGATATTGAGTTCTATAAGATAAAGCCATGAACATGTTTGTCTGAGTCTTCTATCAAAAGTGACGGCGATTTATATGAAGTTGTACGAAAATGCTTTCTTTCGCCAAGACAGTGTGTTTCTCACTGTTACATGCATTTGAATGGGAAACTCGCCTGAAACAAAGTATAGGTTTTCATTATGTGAATAATTTTAAAATCTTAGCTCAAACGGCTGCAAAACCTGTTTGCCCAGCACGAGGATATTGAATTCTTTAAGATGAAGCCATAGACATGTGTGTCTGAGTCGTCTATCAAAAGTTGCACCGATTTATATAAAGTTGTGCAAAAACGCTTTATTTCGCCAAGACAATGTGTTTCTCACTGTTACATGCATTTGAATGGGAAACTCGCCCAAGACAAAGTATAGGTTTTCATTATGTGAATAATTTTAAAATCTTAGCTCAAACAGCTGCAAAACCTGTTTGCCCAGCACGAGGATATTGAGTTCTATAAGATAAAGCCATAAACATGTTTGTCTGAGTCGTCTATCAAAAGTTACACCGATTTATATAAAGTTGTGCAAAAACGCTTTATTTCGCCAAGACAATGTGTTTCTCACTGTTACATGCATTTGAATGGGAAACTCGCCCAAGACAAAGTATAGGTTTTCATTATGTGAATAATTTTAAAATCTTAGCTCAAACGGCTGCAAAACCTGTTTGCCCAGCACGGGGATATTGAGTTCTATAAGATAAAGCCATAAACATGTGTTTCTGAGTCTTCTATCAAAAGTTACAACGATTTATATGAAGTTGTACGAAAATGCTTTCTTTCGCCAAGACAGTGTGTTTCTCACTGTTACATGCATTTGAATGGGAAACTCGCCCAAGACAAAGTATAGGTTTTCATTATGTGAATAATTTTAAAATCTTAGCTCAAACGGCTGCAAAACCTGTTTGCCCAGCACGGGGATATTGAGTTCTATAAGATAAAGCCATAAACATGTGTTTCTGAGTCTTCTATCAAAAGTTACAGCGATTTATATGAAGTTGTGGAAAAACGCTTTATTTCGCCAAGACAATGTGTTTCTCACTGTTAAATGCATTTGAATGGGAAACTCGCCTGAAACAAAGTATAGGTTTTCATTATGTGAATAATTTTAAAATCTTAGCTCAAACGGCTGCAAAACCTGTTTGCCCAGCACGAGGATATTGAATTCTTTAAGATGAAGCCATAGACATGTGTGTCTGAGTCGTCTATCAAAAGTTGCACCGATTTATATAAAGTTGTGCAAAAACGCTTTCTTTCGCCAAGACGGTGTGTTTCTCACTGTTACATGCATTTGAATGGGAAACTCGCCCGAGACAAAGTATAGGTTTTCATTATGTGAATAATTTTAAAATCTTAGCTCAAACGGCTGCAAAAACCTATTTGCCCAGCACGAGGATATTGAGTTCTATAAAATAAAGCCATAAACATGTGTTTCTGAGTCTTCTATCAAAAGTTACACCGATTTATATGAAGTTGTACGAAAATGCTTTCTTTCGCCAAGACAGTGTGTTTCTCACTGTTACATGCATTTGAATGGGAAACTCGCCCGAAACAAAGTATAGGTTTTCATTATGTGAATAATTTTAAAATCTTAGCTCAAACGGCTGCAAAACCTGTTTGCCCAGCACGGGGATATTGAGTTCTATAAGATAAAGCCATGAACATGTTTGTCTGAGTCTTCTATCAAAAGTGACGGCGATTTATATGAAGTTGTACGAAAATGCTTTCTTTCGCCAAGACAGTGTGTTTCTCACTGTTACATGCATTTGAATGGGAAACTCGCCTGAAACAAAGTATAGGTTTTCATTATGTGAATAATTTTAAAATCTTAGCTCAAACGGCTGCAAAACCTGTTTGCCCAGCACGAGGATATTGAATTCTTTAAGATGAAGCCATAGACATGTGTTTCTGAGTCGTCTATCAAAAGTTGCACCGATTTATATAAAGTTGTGCAAAAACGCTTTATTTCGCCAAGACAATGTGTTTCTCACTGTTACATGCATTTGAATGGGAAACTCGCCCGAGACAAAGTATAGGTTTTCATTATGTGAATAATTTTAAAATCTTAGCTCAAACGGCTGCAAAAACCTATTTGCCCAGCACGAGGATATTGAGTTCTATAAAATAAAGCCATAAACATGTGTTTCTGAGTCTTCTATCAAAAGTTACACCGATTTATATGAAGTTGTACAAAATGCTTTATTTCGCCAAGACAGTGTGTTTCTCACTGTTACATGCATTTGAATGGGAAACTCGCCTGAAACAAAGTATAGGTTTTCATTATGTGAATAATTTTAAAATCTTAGCTCAAACGGCTGCAAAACCTGTTTGCCCAGCACGGGGATATTGAGTTCTATAAGATAAAGCCATGAACATGTTTGTCTGAGTCTTCTATCAAAAGTGACGGCGATTTATATGAAGTTGTACGAAAATGCTTTCTTTTGCCAAGACAGTGTGTTTCTCACTGTTACATGCATTTGAATGGGAAACTCGCCTGAAACAAAGTATAGGTTTTCATTATGTGAATAATTTTAAAATCTTAGCTCAAACAGCTGCAAAACCTGTTTGCCCAGCACGAGGATATTGAGTTCTATAAGATAAAGCCATAGACATGTGTGTCTGAGTCTTCTATCAAAAGTTGCACCGATTTATATAAAGTTGTGCAAAAACGCTTTATTTCGCCAAGACAATGTGTTTCTCACTGTTACATGCATTTGAATGGGAAACTCGCCTGAAACAAAGTATAGGTTTTCATTATGTGAATAATTTTAAAATCTTAGCTCAAACAGCTGCAAAACCTGTTTGCCCAGCACGGGGATATTGAGTTCTATAAGATAAAGCCATGAACATGTTTGTCTGAGTCTTCTATCAAAAGTGACGGCGATTTATATGAAGTTGTACGAAAATGCTTTCTTTCGCCAAGACAGTGTGTTTCTCACTGTTACATGCATTTGAATGGGAAACTCGCCTGAAACAAAGTATAGGTTTTCATTATGTGAATAATTTTAAAATCTTAGCTCAAACAGCTGCAAAACCTGTTTGCCCAGCACGGGGATATTGAGTTCTATAAGATAAAGCCATAAACATGTGTTTCTGAGTCTTCTATCAAAAGTTACAGCGATTTATATGAAGTTGTACGAAAATGCTTTCTTTCGCCAAGACAGTGTGTTTCTCACTGTTACATGCATTTGAATGGGAAACTCGCCCAAGACAAAGTATAGGTTTTCATTATGTGAATAATTTTAAAATCTTAGCTCAAACGGCTGCAAAACCTGTTTGCCCAGCACGAGGATATTGAATTCTTTAAGATGAAGCCATAGACATGTGTGTCTGAGTCGTCTATCAAAAGTTGCACCGATTTATATAAAGTTGTGCAAAAACGCTTTATTTCGCCAAGACAATGTGTTTCTCACTGTTACATGCATTTGAATGGGAAACTCGCCTGAAACAAAGTATAGGTTTTCATTATGTGAATAATTTTAAAATCTTAGCTCAAACGGCTGCAAAACCTGTTTGCCCAGCACGGGGATATTGAGTTCTATAAGATAAAGCCATGATCATGTGTTTCTGAGTCTTCTATCAAAAGTTACAGCGATTTATATGAAGTTGTACGAAAATGCTTTCTTTCGCCAAGACGGTGTGTTTCTCACTGTTACATGCATTTGAATGGGAAACTCGCCCGAGACAAAGTATAGGTTTTCATTATGTGAATAATTTTAAAATCTTAGCTCAAACGGCTGCAAAACCTGTTTGCCCAGCACGAGGATATTGAATTCTTTAAGATGAAGCCATAGACATGTGTGTCTGAGTCGTCTATCAAAAGTTGCACCGATTTATATAAAGTTGTGCAAAAACGCTTTATTTCGCCAAGACAATGTGTTTCTCACTGTTACATGCATTTGAATGGGAAACTCGCCTGAAACAAAGTATAGGTTTTCATTATGTGAATAATTTTAAAATCTTAGCTCAAACGGCTGCAAAACCTGTTTGCCCAGCACGGGGATATTGAGTTCTATAAGATAAAGCCATGATCATGTGTTTCCGAGTCTTCTATCAAAAGTTACAGCGATTTATATGAAGTTGTGGAAAAACGCTTTATTTCGCCAAGACAATGTGTTTCTCACTGTTAAATGCATTTGAATGGGAAACTCGCCTGAAACAAAGTATAGGTTTTCATTATGTGAATAATTTTAAAATCTTAGCTCAAACGGCTGCAAAACCTGTTTGCCCAGCACGAGGATATTGAATTCTTTAAGATGAAGCCATAGACATGTGTGTCTGAGTCGTCTATCAAAAGTTGCACCGATTTATATAAAGTTGTGCAAAAACGCTTTATTTCGCCAAGACAATGTGTTTCTCACTGTTACATGCATTTGAATGGGAAACTCGCCCGAGACAAAGTATAGGTTTTCATTATGTGAATAATTTTAAAATCTTAGCTCAAACGGCTGCAAAAACCTATTTGCCCAGCACGAGGATATTGAGTTCTATAAAATAAAGCCATAAACATGTGTTTCTGAGTCTTCTATCAAAAGTTACACCGATTTATATGAAGTTGTACGAAAATGCTTTCTTTCGCCAAGACAGTGTGTTTCTCACTGTTACATGCATTTGAATGGGAAACTCGCCCGAAACAAAGTATAGGTTTTCATTATGTGAATAATTTTAAAATCTTAGCTCAAACGGCTGCAAAACCTGTTTGCCCAGCACGGGGATATTGAGTTCTATAAGATAAAGCCATGAACATGTTTGTCTGAGTCTTCTATCAAAAGTGACGGCGATTTATATGAAGTTGTACGAAAATGCTTTCTTTCGCCAAGACAGTGTGTTTCTCACTGTTACATGCATTTGAATGGGAAACTCGCCTGAAACAAAGTATAGGTTTTCATTATGTGAATAATTTTAAAATCTTAGCTCAAACGGCTGCAAAACCTGTTTGCCCAGCACGAGGATATTGAATTCTTTAAGATGAAGCCATAGACATGTGTTTCTGAGTCGTCTATCAAAAGTTGCACCGATTTATATAAAGTTGTGCAAAAACGCTTTATTTCGCCAAGACAATGTGTTTCTCACTGTTACATGCATTTGAATGGGAAACTCGCCCGAGACAAAGTATAGGTTTTCATTATGTGAATAATTTTAAAATCTTAGCTCAAACGGCTGCAAAAACCTATTTGCCCAGCACGAGGATATTGAGTTCTATAAAATAAAGCCATAAACATGTGTTTCTGAGTCTTCTATCAAAAGTTACACCGATTTATATGAAGTTGTACAAAATGCTTTATTTCGCCAAGACAGTGTGTTTCTCACTGTTACATGCATTTGAATGGGAAACTCGCCTGAAACAAAGTATAGGTTTTCATTATGTGAATAATTTTAAAATCTTAGCTCAAACGGCTGCAAAACCTGTTTGCCCAGCACGGGGATATTGAGTTCTATAAGATAAAGCCATGAACATGTTTGTCTGAGTCTTCTATCAAAAGTGACGGCGATTTATATGAAGTTGTACGAAAATGCTTTCTTTTGCCAAGACAGTGTGTTTCTCACTGTTACATGCATTTGAATGGGAAACTCGCCTGAAACAAAGTATAGGTTTTCATTATGTGAATAATTTTAAAATCTTAGCTCAAACGGCTGCAAAAACCTGTTTGCCCAGCACGGGGATATTGAGTTCTATAAGATAAAGCCATGATCATGTGTTTCTGAGTCTTCTATCAAAAGTTGCACCGATTTATATAAAGTTGTGCAAAAACGCTTTATTTCGCCAAGACAATGTGTTTCTCACTGTTACATGCATTTGAATGGGAAACTCGCCCGAGACAAAGTATAGGTTTTCATTATGTGAATAATTTTAAAATCTTAGCTCAAACGGCTGCAAAACCTGTTTGCCCAGCACGAGGATATTGAGTTCTATAAGATAAAGCCATAAACATGTTTGTCTGAGTCGTCTATCAAAAGTTACACCGATTTATATAAAGTTGTGCAAAAACGCTTTATTTCGCCAAGACAATGTGTTTCTCACTGTTACATGCATTTGAATGGGAAACTCGCCCAAGACAAAGTATAGGTTTTCATTATGTGAATAATTTTAAAATCTTAGCTCAAACGGCTGCAAAACCTGTTTGCCCAGCACGGGGATATTGAGTTCTATAAGATAAAGCCATAAACATGTGTTTCTGAGTCTTCTATCAAAAGTTACAACGATTTATATGAAGTTGTACGAAAATGCTTTCTTTCGCCAAGACAGTGTGTTTCTCACTGTTACATGCATTTGAATGGGAAACTCGCCCAAGACAAAGTATAGGTTTTCATTATGTGAATAATTTTAAAATCTTAGCTCAAACGGCTGCAAAACCTGTTTGCCCAGCACGGGGATATTGAGTTCTATAAGATAAAGCCATAAACATGTGTTTCTGAGTCTTCTATCAAAAGTTACAGCGATTTATATGAAGTTGTGGAAAAACGCTTTATTTCGCCAAGACAATGTGTTTCTCACTGTTAAATGCATTTGAATGGGAAACTCGCCTGAAACAAAGTATAGGTTTTCATTATGTGAATAATTTTAAAATCTTAGCTCAAACGGCTGCAAAACCTGTTTGCCCAGCACGAGGATATTGAATTCTTTAAGATGAAGCCATAGACATGTGTGTCTGAGTCGTCTATCAAAAGTTGCACCGATTTATATAAAGTTGTGCAAAAACGCTTTATTTCGCCAAGACAATGTGTTTCTCACTGTTACATGCATTTGAATGGGAAACTCGCCCGAGACAAAGTATAGGTTTTCATTATGTGAATAATTTTAAAATCTTAGCTCAAACGGCTGCAAAAACCTATTTGCCCAGCACGAGGATATTGAGTTCTATAAGATAAAGCCATAAACATGTGTTTCTGAGTCTTCTATCAAAAGTTACACCGATTTATATGAAGTTGTACGAAAATGCTTTCTTTCGCCAAGACAGTGTGTTTCTCACTGTTACATGCATTTGAATGGGAAACTCGCCCGAAACAAAGTATAGGTTTTCATTATGTGAATAATTTTAAAATCTTAGCTCAAACGGCTGCAAAACCTGTTTGCCCAGCACGGGGATATTGAGTTCTATAAGATAAAGCCATGAACATGTTTGTCTGAGTCTTCTATCAAAAGTGACGGCGATTTATATGAAGTTGTACGAAAATGCTTTCTTTCGCCAAGACAGTGTGTTTCTCACTGTTACATGCGTTTGAATGGGAAACTCGCCTGAAACAAAGTATAGGTTTTCATTATGTGAATAATTTTAAAATCTTAGCTCAAACGGCTGCAAAACCTGTTTGCCCAGCACGAGGATATTGAATTCTTTAAGATGAAGCCATAGACATGTGTTTCTGAGTCGTCTATCAAAAGTTGCACCGATTTATATAAAGTTGTGCAAAAACGCTTTATTTCGCCAAGACAATGTGTTTCTCACTGTTACATGCATTTGAATGGGAAACTCGCCCGAGACAAAGTATAGGTTTTCATTATGTGAATAATTTTAAAATCTTAGCTCAAACGGCTGCAAAAACCTATTTGCCCAGCACGAGGATATTGAGTTCTATAAGATAAAGCCATAAACATGTGTTTCTGAGTCATCTATCAAAAGTTACACCGATTTATATGAAGTTGTACGAAAATGCTTTCTTTCGCCAAGACAGTGTGTTTCTCACTGTTACATGCATTTGAATGGGAAACTCGCCCGAAACAAAGTATAGGTTTTCATTATGTGAATAATTTTAAAATCTTAGCTCAAACGGCTGCAAAACCTGTTTGCCCAGCACGGGGATATTGAGTTCTATAAGATAAAGCCATGAACATGTTTGTCTGAGTCTTCTATCAAAAGTGACGGCGATTTATATGAAGTTGTACGAAAATGCTTTCTTTCGCCAAGACAGTGTGTTTCTCACTGTTACATGCATTTGAATGGGAAACTCGCCTGAAACAAAGTATAGGTTTTCATTATGTGAATAATTTTAAAATCTTAGCTCAAACGGCTGCAAAACCTGTTTGCCCAGCACGAGGATATTGAATTCTTTAAGATGAAGCCATAGACATGTGTTTCTGAGTCGTCTATCAAAAGTTGCACCGATTTATATAAAGTTGTGCAAAAACGCTTTATTTCGCCAAGACAATGTGTTTCTCACTGTTACATGCATTTGAATGGGAAACTCGCCCGAGACAAAGTATAGGTTTTCATTATGTGAATAATTTTAAAATCTTAGCTCAAACGGCTGCAAAAACCTATTTGCCCAGCACGAGGATATTGAGTTCTATAAAATAAAGCCATAAACATGTGTTTCTGAGTCTTCTATCAAAAGTTACACCGATTTATATGAAGTTGTACAAAATGCTTTCTTTCGCCAAGACAGTGTGTTTCTCACTGTTACATGCATTTGAATGGGAAACTCGCCTGAAACAAAGTATAGGTTTTCATTATGTGAATAATTTTAAAATCTTAGCTCAAACGGCTGCAAAACCTGTTTGCCCAGCACGGGGATATTGAGTTCTATAAGATAAAGCCATGAACATGTTTGTCTGAGTCTTCTATCAAAAGTGACGGCGATTTATATGAAGTTGTACGAAAATGCTTTCTTTTGCCAAGACAGTGTGTTTCTCACTGTTACATGCATTTGAATGGGAAACTCGCCTGAAACAAAGTATAGGTTTTCATTATGTGAATAATTTTAAAATCTTAGCTCAAACGGCTGCAAAAACCTGTTTGCCCAGCACGGGGATATTGAGTTCTATAAGATAAAGCCATGATCATGTGTTTCTGAGTCTTCTATCAAAAGTTACACCGATTTATATGAAGTTGTACGAAAATGCTTTCTTTCGCCAAGACAGTGTGTTTCTCACTGTTACATGCATTTGAATGGGAAACTCGCCTGAAACAAAGTATAGGTTTTCATTATGTGAATAATTTTAAAATCTTAGCTCAAACGGCTGCAAAACCTGTTTGCCCAGCACGAGGATATTGAATTCTTTAAGATGAAGCCATAGACATGTGTGTCTGAGTCGTCTATCAAAAGTTGCACCGATTTATATAAAGTTGTGCAAAAACGCTTTATTTCGCCAAGACAATGTGTTTCTCACTGTTACATGCATTTGAATGGGAAACTCGCCCAAGACAAAGTATAGGTTTTCATTATGTGAATAATTTTAAAATCTTAGCTCAAACAGCTGCAAAACCTGTTTGCCCAGCACGGGGATATTGAGTTCTATAAGATAAAGCCATAATTATGTATTTCCGAGTCTACTATCAAAAGTTACAGCTGTCTTTATGAAGACCATTAAAAACGCTTTATTTCGCCAAGACAATGTGTTTCTCACTGTTACATGCATTTGAATGGGAAACTCGCCTGAAACAAAGTATAGGTTTTCATTATGTGAATAATTTTAAAATCTTAGCTCAAACAGCTGCAAAACCTGTTTGCCCAGCACGAGGATATTGAGTTCTATAAGATAAAGCCATGAACATGTTTGTCTGAGTCTTCTATCAAAAGTGACGGCGATTTATATGAAGTTGTGCAAAAACGCTTTCTTTCGCCAAGACAATGTGTTTCTCACTGTTACATGCATTTGAATGGGAAACTCGCCTGAAACAAAGTATAGGTTTTCATTATGTGAATAATTTTAAAATCTTAGCTCAAACGGCTGCAAAACCTGTTTGCCCAGCACGGGGATATTGAGTTCTATAAGATAAAGCCATAAACATGTGTTTCTGAGTCTTCTATCAAAAGTTACAGCGATTTATATGAAGTTGTACGAAAATGCTTTCTTTCGCCAAGACAGTGTTTCTCACTGTTACATGCATTTGAATGGGAAACTCGCCCGAGACAAAGTATAGGTTTTCATTATGTGAATAATTTTAAAATCTTAGCTCAAACAGCTGCAAAACCTGTTTGCCCAGCACGAGGATATTGAGTTCTATAAGATAAAGCCATGAACATGTTTGTCTGAGTCTTCTATCAAAAGTGACGGCGATTTATATGAAGTTGTACGAAAATGCTTTCTTTCGCCAAGACAGTGTGTTTCTCACTGTTACATGCATTTGAATGGGAAACTCGCCTGAAACAAAGTATAGGTTTTCATTATGTGAATAATTTTAAAATCTTAGCTCAAACGGCTGCAAAACCTGTTTGCCCAGCACGGGGATATTGAGTTCTATAAGATAAAGCCATAAACATGTGTTTCTGAGTCTTCTATCAAAAGTTACAGCGATTTATATGAAGTTGTACGAAAATGCTTTCTTTCGCCAAGACAGTGTGTTTCTCACTGTTACATGCATTTGAATGGGAAACTCGCCCGAGACAAAATATAGGTTTTCATTATGTGAATAATTTTAAAATCTTAGCTCAAACGGCTGCAAAACCTGTTTGCCCAGCACGAGGATATTGAATTCTTTAAGATGAAGCCATAGACATGTGTGTCTGAGTCGTCTATCAAAAGTTGCACCGATTTATATAAAGTTGTGCAAAAACGCTTTATTTCGCCAAGACAATGTGTTTCTCACTGTTACATGCATTTGAATGGGAAACTCGCCTGAAACAAAGTATAGGTTTTCATTATGTGAATAATTTTAAAATCTTAGCTCAAACAGCTGCAAAACCTGTTTGCCCAGCACGAGGATATTGAGTTCTATAAGATAAAGCCATAAACATGTGTTTCTGAGTCTTCTATCAAAAGTTACACCGATTTATATGAAGTTGTACGAAAATGCTTTATTTCGCCAAGACAGTGTGTTTCTCACTGTTACATGCATTTGAATGGGAAACTCGCCTGAAACAAAGTATAGGTTTTCATTATGTGAATAATTTTAAAATCTTAGCTCAAACGGCTGCAAAACCTGTTTGCCCAGCACGGGGATATTGAGTTCTATAAGATAAAGCCATAAACATGTTTGTCTGAGTCGTCTATCAAAAGTTACACCGATTTATATAAAGTTGTGCAAAAACGCTTTATTTCGCCAAGACAATGTGTTTCTCACTGTTACATGCATTTGAATGGGAAACTCGCCTGAGACAAAGTATAGGTTTTCATTATGTGAATAATTTTAAAATCTTAGCTCAAACAGCTGCAAAACCTGTTTGCCCAGCACGGGGATATTGAGTTCTATAAGATAAAGCCATGAACATGTTTGTCTGAGTCTTCTATCAAAAGTGACGGCGATTTATATGAAGTTGTACGAAAATGCTTTCTTTCGCCAAGACAGTGTGTTTCTCACTGTTACATGCATTTGAATGGGAAACTCGCCTGAAACAAAGTATAGGTTTTCATTATGTGAATAATTTTAAAATCTTAGCTCAAACAGCTGCAAAACCTGTTTGCCCAGCACGGGGATATTGAGTTCTATAAGATAAAGCCATGATCATGTGTTTCTGAGTCTTCTATCAAAAGTTACAGCGATTTATATGAAGTTGTACGAAAATGCTTTATTTCGCCAAGACAATGTGTTTCTCACTGTTACATGCATTTGAATGGGAAACTCGCCTGAAACAAAGTATAGGTTTTCATTATGTGAATAATTTTAAAATCTTAGCTCAAACAGCTGCAAAACCTGTTTGCCCAGCACGGGGATATTGAGTTCTATAAGATAAAGCTATGAACATGTTTGTCTGAGTCTTCTATCAAAAGTGACGGCGATTTATATGAAGTTGTACGAAAATGCTTTCTTTCGCCAAGACAGTGTGTTTCTCACTGTTACATGCATTTGAATGGGAAACTCGCCCGAGACAAAGTATAGGTTTTCATTATGTGAATAATTTTAAAATCTTAGCTCAAACGGCTGCAAAACCTGTTTGCCCAGCACGGGGATATTGAGTTCTATAAGATAAAGCCATAAACATGTTTGTCTGAGTCGTCTATCAAAAGTTACACCGATTTATATAAAGTTGTGCAAAAACGCTTTATTTCGCCAAGACAATGTGTTTCTCACTGTTACATGCATTTGAATGGGAAACTCGCCTGAGACAAAGTATAGGTTTTCATTATGTGAATAATTTTAAAATCTTAGCTCAAACGGCTGCAAAACCTGTTTGCCCAGCACGGGGATATTGAGTTCTATAAGATAAAGCCATGAACATGTTTGTCTGAGTCTTCTATCAAAAGTGACGGCGATTTATATGAAGTTGTACGAAAATGCTTTCTTTCGCCAAGACAGTGTGTTTCTCACTGTTACATGCATTTGAATGGGAAACTCGCCTGAAACAAAGTATAGGTTTTCATTATGTGAATAATTTTAAAATCTTAGCTCAAACGGCTGCAAAACCTGTTTGCCCAGCACGGGGATATTGAGTTCTATAAGATAAAGCCATGAACATGTTTGTCTGAGTCTTCTATCAAAAGTGACGGCGATTTATATGAAGTTGTACGAAAATGCTTTCTTTCGCCAAGACAGTGTGTTTCTCACTGTTACATGCATTTGAATGGGAAACTCGCCTGAAACAAAGTATAGGTTTTCATTATGTGAATAATTTTAAAATCTTAGCTCAAACAGCTGCAAAACCTGTTTGCCCAGCACGGGGATATTGAGTTCTATAAGATAAAGCCATGATCATGTGTTTCTGAGTCTTCTATCAAAAGTTACAGCGATTTATATGAAGTTGTGCAAAAACGCTTTATTTCGCCAAGACAGTGTGTTTCTCACTGTTACATGCATTTGAATGGGAAACTCGCCCGAGACAAAGTATAGGTTTTCATTATGTGAATAATTTTAAAATCTTAGCTCAAACAGCTGCAAAACCTGTTTGCCCAGCATGAGGATATTGAGTTCTATAAGATAAAGCCATAAACATGTGTTTCTGAGTCTTCTATCAAAAGTGACGGCGATTTATATGAAGTTGTACGAAAACGCTTTATTTCGCCAAGACAATGTGTTTCTCACTGTTACATGCATTTGAATGGGAAACTCGCCTGAAACAAAGTATAGGTTTTCATTATGTGAATAATTTTAAAATCTTAGCTCAAACAGCTGCAAAACCTGTTTGCCCAGCACGAGGATATTGAGTTCTATAAGATAAAGTCATAAACATGTGTTTCTGAGTCTTCTATCAAAAGTTACAGCGATTTATATGAAGTTGTACGAAAATGCTTTCTTTCGCCAAGACAGTGTGTTTCTCACTGTTACATGCATTTGAATGGGAAACTCGCCCGAGACAAAGTATAGGTTTTCATTATGTGAATAATTTTAAAATCTTAGCTCAAACTGCTGCAAAACCTGTTTGCCCAGCACGAGGATATTGAATTCTTTAAGATGAAGCCATAGCCATGTGTGTCTGAGTCGTCTATCAAAAGTTGCACCGATTTATATAAAGTTGTGCAAAAACGCTTTATTTCGCCAAGACAATGTGTTTCTCACTGTTACATGCATTTGAATGGGAAACTCGCCTGAAACAAAGTATAGGTTTTCATTATGTGAATAATTTTAAAATCTTAGCTCAAACGGCTGCAAAACCTGTTTGCCCAGCACGGGGATATTGAGTTCTATAAGATAAAGCCATGATCATGTGTTTCCGAGTCTTCTATCAAAAGTGACGGCGATTTATATGAAGTTGTACGAAAATGCTTTATTTCGCCAAGACAATGTGTTTCTCACTGTTACATGCATTTGAATGGGAAACTCGCCTGAAACAAAGTATAGGTTTTCATTATGTGAATAATTTTAAAATCTTAGCTCAAACAGCTGCAAAACCTGTTTGCCCAGCACGAGGATATTGAGTTCTATAAGATAAAGCCATAGACATGTGTGTCTGAGTCTTCTATCAAAAGTTACACCGATTTATATAAAGTTGTGCAAAAACGCTTTATTTCGCCAAGACAATGTGTTTCTCACTGTTACATGCATTTGAATGGGAAACTCGCCCGAGACAAAGTATAGGTTTTCATTATGTGAATAATTTTAAAATCTTAGCTCAAACAGCTGCAAAACCTGTTTGCCCAGCACGGGGATATTGAGTTCTATAAGATAAAGCCATGAACATGTTTGTCTGAGTCTTCTATCAAAAGTGACGGCGATTTATATGAAGTTGTACGAAAATGCTTTCTTTCGCCAAGACAGTGTGTTTCTCACTGTTACATGCATTTGAATGGGAAACTCGCCTGAAACAAAGTATAGGTTTTCATTATGTGAATAATTTTAAAATCTTAGCTCAAACAGCTGCAAAACCTGTTTGCCCAGCACGGGGATATTGAGTTCTATAAGATAAAGCCATAAACATGTGTTTCTGAGTCTTCTATCAAAAGTTACAGCGATTTATATGAAGTTGTACGAAAATGCTTTCTTTCGCCAAGACGGTGTGTTTCTCACTGTTACATGCATTTGAATGGGAAACTCGCCCGAGACAAAGTATAGGTTTTCATTATGTGAATAATTTTAAAATCTTAGCTCAAACGGCTGCAAAACCTGTTTGCCCAGCACGAGGATATTGAATTCTTTAAGATGAAGCCATAGACATGTGTGTCTGAGTCGTCTATCAAAAGTTGCACCGATTTATATAAAGTTGTGCAAAAACGCTTTATTTCGCCAAGACAATGTGTTTCTCACTGTTACATGCATTTGAATGGGAAACTCGCCTGAAACAAAGTATAGGTTTTCATTATGTGAATAATTTTAAAATCTTAGCTCAAACGGCTGCAAAACCTGTTTGCCCAGCACGGGGATATTGAGTTCTATAAGATAAAGCCATGATCATGTGTTTCCGAGTCTTCTATCAAAAGTTACAGCGATTTATATGAAGTTGTACGAAAACGCTTTATTTCGCCAAGACAATGTGTTTCTCACTGTTACATGCATTTGAATGGGAAACTCGCCTGAAACAAAGTATAGGTTTTCATTATGTGAATAATTTTAAAATCTTAGCTCAAACGGCTGCAAAACCTGTTTGCCCAGCACGGGGATATTGAGTTCTATAAGATAAAGCCATAAACATGTGTTTCTGAGTCTTCTATCAAAAGTTACACCGATTTATATGAAGTTGTACGAAAACGCTTTATTTCGCCAAGACAATGTGTTTCTCACTGTTACATGCATTTGAATGGGAAACTCGCCTGAAACAAAGTATAGGTTTTCATTATGTGAATAATTTTAAAATCTTAGCTCAAACAGCTGCAAAACCTGTTTGCCCAGCACGGGGATATTGAGTTCTATAAGATAAAGCCATGAACATGTTTGTCTGAGTCTTCTATCAAAAGTGACGGCGATTTATATGAAGTTGTACGAAAATGCTTTCTTTCGCCAAGACAGTGTGTTTCTCACTGTTACATGCATTTGAATGGGAAACTCGCCTGAAACAAAGTATAGGTTTTCATTATGTGAATAATTTTAAAATCTTAGCTCAAACAGCTGCAAAACCTGTTTGCCCAGCACGGGGATATTGAGTTCTATAAGATAAAGCCATAGACATGTGTGTCTGAGTCGTCTATCAAAAGTTGCACCGATTTATATAAAGTTGTGCAAAAACGCTTTATTTCGCCAAGACAATGTGTTTCTCACTGTTACATGCATTTGAATGGGAAACTCGCCCGAGACAAAGTATAGGTTTTCATTATGTGAATAATTTTAAAATCTTAGCTCAAACTGCTGCAAAACCTGTTTGCCCAGCACGGGGATATTGAGTTCTATAAGATAAAGCCATGATCATGTGTTTCCGAGTCTTCTATCAAAAGTTACAGCGATTTATATGAAGTTGTACGAAAATGCTTTATTTCGCCAAGACAATGTGTTTCTCACTGTTACATGCATTTGAATGGGAAACTCGCCTGAAATAAAGTATAGGTTTTCATTATGTGAATAATTTTAAAATCTTAGCTCAAACGGCTGCAAAACCTGTTTGCCCAGCACGGGGATATTGAATTCTTTAAGATGAAGCCATAGACATGTGTGTCTGAGTCGTCTATCAAAAGTTGCACCGATTTATATAAAGTTGTGCAAAAACGCTTTATTTCGCCAAGACAATGTGTTTCTCACTGTTACATGCATTTGAATGGGAAACTCGCCTGAAACAAAGTATAGGTTTTCATTATGTGAATAATTTTAAAATCTTAGCTCAAACGGCTGCAAAACCTGTTTGCCCAGCACGAGGATATTGAATTCTTTAAGATGAAGCCATAGACATGTGTGTCTGAGTCGTCTATCAAAAGTTGCACCGATTTATATAAAGTTGTGCAAAAACGCTTTATTTCGCCAAGACAATGTGTTTCTCACTGTTACATGCATTTGAATGGGAAACTCGCCTGAAACAAAGTATAGGTTTTCATTATGTGAATAATTTTAAAATCTTAGCTCAAACGGCTGCAAAACCTGTTTGCCCAGCACGGGGATATTGAGTTCTATAAGATAAAGCCATAAACATGTGTTTCTGAGTCTTCTATCAAAAGTTACAGCGATTTATATGAAGTTGTACGAAAACGCTTTATTTCGCCAAGACAATGTGTTTCTCACTGTTACATGCATTTGAATGGGAAACTCGCCTGAAACAAAGTATAGGTTTTCATTATGTGAATAATTTTAAAATCTTAGCTCAAACAGCTGCAAAACCTGTTTGCCCAGCACGGGGATATTGAGTTCTATAAGATAAAGCCATGAACATGTTTGTCTGAGTCTTCTATCAAAAGTGACGGCGATTTATATGAAGTTGTACGAAAATGCTTTCTTTCGCCAAGACAGTGTGTTTCTCACTGTTACATGCATTTGAATGGGAAACTCGCCTGAAACAAAGTATAGGTTTTCATTATGTGAATAATTTTAAAATCTTAGCTCAAACAGCTGCAAAACCTGTTTGCCCAGCACGGGGATATTGAGTTCTATAAGATAAAGCCATAGACATGTGTGTCTGAGTCGTCTATCAAAAGTTGCACCGATTTATATAAAGTTGTGCAAAAACGCTTTATTTCGCCAAGACAATGTGTTTCTCACTGTTACATGCATTTGAATGGGAAACTCGCCCGAGACAAAGTATAGGTTTTCATTATGTGAATAATTTTAAAATCTTAGCTCAAACGGCTGCAAAACCTGTTTGCCCAGCACGGGGATATTGAGTTCTATAAGATAAAGCCATAAACATGTGTTTCTGAGTCTTCTATCAAAAGTTACACCGATTTATATGAAGTTGTACGAAAACGCTTTATTTCGCCAAGACAATGTGTTTCTCACTGTTACATGCATTTGAATGGGAAACTCGCCTGAAACAAAGTATAGGTTTTCATTATGTGAATAATTTTAAAATCTTAGCTCAAACAGCTGCAAAACCTGTTTGCCCAGCACGGGGATATTGAGTTCTATAAGATAAAGCCATGAACATGTTTGTCTGAGTCTTCTATCAAAAGTGACGGCGATTTATATGAAGTTGTACGAAAATGCTTTCTTTCGCCAAGACAGTGTGTTTCTCACTGTTACATGCATTTGAATGGGAAACTCGCCTGAAACAAAGTATAGGTTTTCATTATGTGAATAATTTTAAAATCTTAGCTCAAACAGCTGCAAAACCTGTTTGCCCAGCACGGGGATATTGAGTTCTATAAGATAAAGCCATAGACATGTGTGTCTGAGTCGTCTATCAAAAGTTGCACCGATTTATATAAAGTTGTGCAAAAACGCTTTATTTCGCCAAGACAATGTGTTTCTCACTGTTACATGCATTTGAATGGGAAACTCGCCCGAGACAAAGTATAGGTTTTCATTATGTGAATAATTTTAAAATCTTAGCTCAAACTGCTGCAAAACCTGTTTGCCCAGCACGGGGATATTGAGTTCTATAAGATAAAGCCATGATCATGTGTTTCCGAGTCTTCTATCAAAAGTTACAGCGATTTATATGAAGTTGTACGAAAATGCTTTATTTCGCCAAGACAATGTGTTTCTCACTGTTACATGCATTTGAATGGGAAACTCGCCTGAAATAAAGTATAGGTTTTCATTATGTGAATAATTTTAAAATCTTAGCTCAAACGGCTGCAAAACCTGTTTGCCCAGCACGGGGATATTGAATTCTTTAAGATGAAGCCATAGACATGTGTGTCTGAGTCGTCTATCAAAAGTTGCACCGATTTATATAAAGTTGTGCAAAAACGCTTTCTTTCGCCAAGACGGTGTGTTTCTCACTGTTACATGCATTTGAATGGGAAACTCGCCCGAGACAAAGTATAGGTTTTCATTATGTGAATAATTTTAAAATCTTAGCTCAAACGGCTGCAAAACCTGTTTGCCCAGCACGGGGATATTGAATTCTTTAAGATGAAGCCATAGACATGTGTGTCTGAGTCGTCTATCAAAAGTTGCACCGATTTATATAAAGTTGTGCAAAAACGCTTTATTTCGCCAAGACAATGTGTTTCTCACTGTTACATGCATTTGAATGGGAAACTCGCCTGAAACAAAGTATAGGTTTTCATTATGTGAATAATTTTAAAATCTTAGCTCAAACGGCTGCAAAACCTGTTTGCCCAGCACGGGGATATTGAGTTCTATAAGATAAAGCCATGATCATGTGTTTCCGAGTCTTCTATCAAAAGTTACAGCGATTTATATGAAGTTGTACGAAAACGCTTTATTTCGCCAAGACAGTGTGTTTCTCACTGTTACATGCATTTGAATGGGAAACTCGCCTGAAACAAAGTATAGGTTTTCATTATGTGAATAATTTTAAAATCTTAGCTCAAACGGCTGCAAAACCTGTTTGCCCAGCACGGGGATATTGAGTTCTATAAGATAAAGCCATGATCATGTGTTTCCGAGTCTTCTATCAAAAGTTACAGCGATTTATATGAAGTTGTACGAAAACGCTTTATTTCGCCAAGACAATGTGTTTCTCACTGTTACATGCACTTGAATGGGAAACTCGCCTGAAACAAAGTATAGGTTTTCATTATGTGAATAATTTTAAAATCTTAGCTCAAACGGCTGCAAAACCTGTTTGCCCAGCACGGGGATATTGAGTTCTATAAGATAAAGCCATGATCATGTGTTTCCGAATCTTCTATCAAAAGTGACGGCGATTTATATGAAGTTGTACGAAAACGCTTTATTTCGCCAAGACAATGTGTTTCTCACTGTTACATGCATTTGAATGGGAAACTCGCCTGAAACAAAGTATAGGTTTTCATTATGTGAATAATTTTAAAATCTTAGCTCAAACAGCTGCAAAACCTGTTTGCCCAGCACGAGGATATTGAGTTCTATAAGATAAAGCCATAGACATGTGTGTCTGAGTCTTCTATCAAAAGTTGCACCGATTTATATAAAGTTGTGCAAAAACGCTTTATTTCGCCAAGACAATGTGTTTCTCACTGTTACATGCATTTGAATGGGAAACTCGCCCGAGAGAAAGTATAGGTTTTCATTATGTGAATAATTTTAAAATCTTAGCTCAAACAGCTGCAAAACCTGTTTGCCCAGCACGGGGATATTGAGTTCTATAAGATAAAGCCATGAACATGTTTGTCTGAGTCTTCTATCAAAAGTGACGGCGATTTATATGAAGTTGTACGAAAATGCTTTCTTTCGCCAAGACAGTGTGTTTCTCACTGTTACATGCATTTGAATGGGAAACTCGCCTGAAACAAAGTATAGGTTTTCATTATGTGAATAATTTTAAAATCTTAGCTCAAACGGCTGCAAAACCTGTTTGCCCAGCACGGGGATATTGAGTTCTATAAGATAAAGCCATAAACATGTGTTTCTGAGTCTTCTATCAAAAGTTACAGCGATTTATATGAAGTTGTACGAAAATGCTTTCTTTCGCCAAGACAGTGTGTTTCTCACTGTTACATGCATTTGAATGGGAAACTCGCCCGAGACAAAGTATAGGTTTTCATTATGTGAATAATTTTAAAATCTTAGCTCAAACGGCTGCAAAACCTGTTTGCCCAGCACGAGGATATTGAATTCTTTAAGATGAAGCCATAGACATGTGTGTCTGAGTCGTCTATCAAAAGTTGCACCGATTTATATAAAGTTGTGCAAAAACGCTTTATTTCGCCAAGACAATGTGTTTCTCACTGTTACATGCATTTGAATGGGAAACTCGCCTGAAACAAAGTATAGGTTTTCATTATGTGAATAATTTTAAAATCTTAGCTCAAACGGCTGCAAAACCTGTTTGCCCAGCACGGGGATATTGAGTTCTATAAGATAAAGCCATAAACATGTGTTTCTGAGTCTTCTATCAAAAGTTACAGCGATTTATATGAAGTTGTACGAAAATGCTTTCTTTCGCCAAGACAGTGTGTTTCTCACTGTTACATGCATTTGAATGGGAAACTCGCCCGAGACAAAGTATAGGTTTTCATTATGTGAATAATTTTAAAATCTTAGCTCAAACGGCTGCAAAACCTGTTTGCCCAGCACGGGGATATTGAGTTCTATAAGATAAAGCCATGATCATGTGTTTCCGAGTCTTCTATCAAAAGTTACAGCGATTTATATGAAGTTGTACGAAAATGCTTTATTTCGCCAAGACAATGTGTTTCTCACTGTTACATGCATTTGAATGGGAAACTCGCCTGAAATAAAGTATAGGTTTTCATTATGTGAATAATTTTAAAATCTTAGCTCAAACGGCTGCAAAACCTGTTTGCCCAGCACGGGGATATTGAATTCTTTAAGATGAAGCCATAGACATGTGTGTCTGAGTCGTCTATCAAAAGTTGCACCGATTTATATAAAGTTGTGCAAAAACGCTTTATTTCGCCAAGACAATGTGTTTCTCACTGTTACATGCATTTGAATGGGAAACTCGCCTGAAACAAAGTATAGGTTTTCATTATGTGAATAATTTTAAAATCTTAGCTCAAACAGCTGCAAAACCTGTTTGCCCAGCACGGGGATATTGAGTTCTATAAGATAAAGCCATGATCATGTGTTTCCGAGTCTTCTATCAAAAGTTACAGCGATTTATATGAAGTTGTACGAAAACGCTTTATTTCGCCAAGACAATGTGTTTCTCACTGTTACATGCACTTGAATGGGAAACTCGCCTGAAACAAAGTATAGGTTTTCATTATGTGAATAATTTTAAAATCTTAGCTCAAACGGCTGCAAAACCTGTTTGCCCAGCACGGGGATATTGAGTTCTATAAGATAAAGCCATGATCATGTGTTTCCGAATCTTCTATCAAAAGTGACGGCGATTTATATGAAGTTGTACGAAAACGCTTTATTTCGCCAAGACAATGTGTTTCTCACTGTTACATGCATTTGAATGGGAAACTCGCCTGAAACAAAGTATAGGTTTTCATTATGTGAATAATTTTAAAATCTTAGCTCAAACAGCTGCAAAACCTGTTTGCCCAGCACGAGGATATTGAGTTCTATAAGATAAAGCCATAGACATGTGTGTCTGAGTCTTCTATCAAAAGTTGCACCGATTTATATAAAGTTGTGCAAAAACGCTTTATTTCGCCAAGACAATGTGTTTCTCACTGTTACATGCATTTGAATGGGAAACTCGCCCGAGAGAAAGTATAGGTTTTCATTATGTGAATAATTTTAAAATCTTAGCTCAAACAGCTGCAAAACCTGTTTGCCCAGCACGGGGATATTGAGTTCTATAAGATAAAGCCATGAACATGTTTGTCTGAGTCTTCTATCAAAAGTGACGGCGATTTATATGAAGTTGTACGAAAATGCTTTCTTTCGCCAAGACAGTGTGTTTCTCACTGTTACATGCATTTGAATGGGAAACTCGCCTGAAACAAAGTATAGGTTTTCATTATGTGAATAATTTTAAAATCTTAGCTCAAACGGCTGCAAAACCTGTTTGCCCAGCACGGGGATATTGAGTTCTATAAGATAAAGCCATAAACATGTGTTTCTGAGTCTTCTATCAAAAGTTACAGCGATTTATATGAAGTTGTACGAAAATGCTTTCTTTCGCCAAGACAGTGTGTTTCTCACTGTTACATGCATTTGAATGGGAAACTCGCCCGAGACAAAGTATAGGTTTTCATTATGTGAATAATTTTAAAATCTTAGCTCAAACGGCTGCAAAACCTGTTTGCCCAGCACGAGGATATTGAATTCTTTAAGATGAAGCCATAGACATGTGTGTCTGAGTCGTCTATCAAAAGTTGCACCGATTTATATAAAGTTGTGCAAAAACGCTTTATTTCGCCAAGACAATGTGTTTCTCACTGTTACATGCATTTGAATGGGAAACTCGCCTGAAACAAAGTATAGGTTTTCATTATGTGAATAATTTTAAAATCTTAGCTCAAACGGCTGCAAAACCTGTTTGCCCAGCACGGGGATATTGAGTTCTATAAGATAAAGCCATGATCATGTGTTTCCGAGTCTTCTATCAAAAGTTACAGCGATTTATATGAAGTTGTACGAAAACGCTTTATTTCGCCAAGACAATGTGTTTCTCACTGTTACATGCATTTGAATGGGAAACTCGCCTGAAACAAAGTATAGGTTTTCATTATGTGAATAATTTTAAAATCTTAGCTCAAACAGCTGCAAAACCTGTTTGCCCAGCACGGGGATATTGAGTTCTATAAGATAAAGCCATGATCATGTGTTTCCGAGTCTTCTATCAAAAGTTACAGCGATTTATATGAAGTTGTACGAAAACGCTTTATTTCGCCAAGACAATGTGTTTCTCACTGTTACATGCATTTGAATGGGAAACTCGCCTGAAACAAAGTATAGGTTTTCATTATGTGAATAATTTTAAAATCTTAGCTCAAACAGCTGCAAAGACCTGTTTGCCCAGCACGGGGATATTGAGTTCTATAAGATAAAGCCATGAACATGTTTGTCTGAGTCTTCTATCAAAAGTGACGGCGATTTATATGAAGTTGTACGAAAACGCTTTATTTCGCCAAGACAATGTGTTTCTCACTGTTACATGCATTTGAATGGGAAACTCGCCTGAAACAAAGTATAGGTTTTCATTATGTGAATAATTTTAAAATCTTAGCTCAAACGGCTGCAAAACCTGTTTGCCCAGCACGGGGATATTGAGTTCTATAAGATAAAGCCATGATCATGTGTTTCTGAGTCTTCTATCAAAAGTTACAGCGATTTATATGAAGTTGTACGAAAATGCTTTCTTTCGCCAAGACAGTGTGTTTCTCACTGTTACATGCATTTGAATGGGAAACTCGCCCGAGACAAAGTATAGGTTTTCATTATGTGAATAATTTTAAAATCTTAGCTCAAACTGCTGCAAAACCTGTTTGCCCAGCACGAGGATATTGAATTCTTTAAGATGAAGCCATAGACATGTGTGTCTGAGTCGTCTATCAAAAGTTGCACCGATTTATATAAAGTTGTGCAAAAACGCTTTATTTCGCCAAGACAATGTGTTTCTCACTGTTACATGCATTTGAATGGGAAACTCGCCTGAAACAAAGTATAGGTTTTCATTATGTGAATAATTTTAAAATCTTAGCTCAAACGGCTGCAAAACCTGTTTGCCCAGCACGGGGATATTGAGTTCTATAAGATAAAGCCATGATCATGTGTTTCCGAGTCTTCTATCAAAAGTTACAGCGATTTATATGAAGTTGTACGAAAACGCTTTATTTCGCCAAGACAGTGTGTTTCTCACTGTTACATGCATTTGAATGGGAAACTCGCCTGAAACAAAGTATAGGTTTTCATTATGTGAATAATTTTAAAATCTTAGCTCAAACAGCTGCAAAACCTGTTTGCCCAGCACGGGGATATTGAGTTCTATAAGATAAAGCCATGATCATGTGTTTCCGAGTCTTCTATCAAAAGTTACAGCGATTTATATGAAGTTGTACGAAAACGCTTTATTTCGCCAAGACAATGTGTTTCTCACTGTTACATGCACTTGAATGGGAAACTCGCCTGAAACAAAGTATAGGTTTTCATTATGTGAATAATTTTAAAATCTTAGCTCAAACGGCTGCAAAACCTGTTTGCCCAGCACGGGGATATTGAGTTCTATAAGATAAAGCCATGATCATGTGTTTCCGAATCTTCTATCAAAAGTGATGGCGATTTATATGAAGTTGTACGAAAACGCTTTATTTCGCCAAGACAATGTGTTTCTCACTGTTACATGCATTTGAATGGGAAACTCGCCTGAAACAAAGTATAGGTTTTCATTATGTGAATAATTTTAAAATCTTAGCTCAAACAGCTGCAAAACCTGTTTGCCCAGCACGAGGATATTGAGTTCTATAAGATAAAGCCATAGACATGTGTGTCTGAGTCTTCTATCAAAAGTTGCACCGATTTATATGAAGTTGTACGAAAACGCTTTATTTCGCCAAGACAATGTGTTTCTCACTGTTACATGCATTTGAATGGGAAACTCGCCTGAAACAAAGTATAGGTTTTCATTATGTGAATAATTTTAAAATCTTAGCTCAAACAGCTGCAAAACCTGTTTGCCCAGCACGGGGATATTGAGTTCTATAAGATAAAGCCATGAACATGTTTGTCTGAGTCTTCTATCAAAAGTGACGGCGATTTATATGAAGTTGTACGAAAATGCTTTCTTTCGCCAAGACAGTGTGTTTCTCACTGTTACATGCATTTGAATGGGAAACTCGCCTGAAACAAAGTATAGGTTTTCATTATGTGAATAATTTTAAAATCTTAGCTCAAACAGCTGCAAAACCTGTTTGCCCAGCACGAGGATATTGAGTTCTATAAGATAAAGCCATGATCATGTGTTTCTGAGTCTTCTATCAAAAGTTACAGCGATTTATATGAAGTTGTACGAAAATGCTTTCTTTCGCCAAGACAGTGTGTTTCTCACTGTTACATGCATTTGAATGGGAAACTCGCCCGAGACAAAGTATAGGTTTTCATTATGTGAATAATTTTAAAATCTTAGCTCAAACAGCTGCAAAGACCTGTTTGCCCAGCACGGGGATATTGAGTTCTATAAGATAAAGCCATGATCATGTGTTTCCGAGTCTTCTATCAAAAGTTACAGCGATTTATATGAAGTTGTACGAAAACGCTTTATTTCGCCAAGACAGTGTGTTTCTCACTGTTACATGCATTTGAATGGGAAACTCGCCTGAAACAAAGTATAGGTTTTCATTATGTGAATAATTTTAAAATCTTAGCTCAAACAGCTGCAAAACCTGTTTGCCCAGCACGAGGATATTGAGTTCTATAAGATAAAGCCATAAACATATGTTTCTGAGTCTTCTATCAAAAGTTACACCGATTTATATGAAGTTGTACGAAAACGCTTTATTTCGCCAAGACAATGTGTTTCTCACTGTTACATGCATTTGAATGGGAAACTCGCCTGAAACAAAGTATAGGTTTTCATTATGTGAATAATTTTAAAATCTTAGCTCAAACGGCTGCAAAACCTGTTTGCCCAGCACGGGGATATTGAGTTCTATAAGATAAAGCCATGATCATGTGTTTCCGAGTCTTCTATCAAAAGTTACAGCGATTTATATGAAGTTGTACGAAAACGCTTTATTTCGCCAAGACAGTGTGTTTCTCACTGTTACATGCATTTGAATGGGAAACTCGCCTGAAACAAAGTATAGGTTTTCATTATGTGAATAATTTTAAAATCTTAGCTCAAACGGCTCCAAAACCTGTTTGCCCAGCACGGGGATATTGAGTTCTATAAGATAAAGCCATGATCATGTGTTTCCGAGTCTTCTATCAAAAGTTACAGCGATTTATATGAAGTTGTACGAAAACGCTTTATTTCGCCAAGACAATGTGTTTCTCACTGTTACATGCATTTGAATGGGAAACTCGCCTGAAACAAAGTATAGGTTTTCATTATGTGAATAATTTTAAAATCTTAGCTCAAACGGCTGCAAAACCTGTTTGCCCAGCACGGGGATATTGAGTTCTATAAGATAAAGCCATGATCATGTGTTTCTGAGTCTTCTATCAAAAGTTACAGCGATTTATATGAAGTTGTACGAAAATGCTTTCTTTCGCCAAGACAGTGTGTTTCTCACTGTTACATGCATTTGAATGGGAAACTCGCCCGAGACAAAGTATAGGTTTTCATTATGTGAATAATTTTAAAATCTTAGCTCAAACTGCTGCAAAACCTGTTTGCCCAGCACGAGGATATTGAATTCTTTAAGATGAAGCCATAGACATGTGTGTCTGAGTCGTCTATCAAAAGTTGCACCGATTTATATAAAGTTGTGCAAAAACGCTTTATTTTGCCAAGACAATGTGTTTCTCACTGTTACATGCATTTGAATGGGAAACTCGCCTGAAACAAAGTATAGGTTTTCATTATGTGAATAATTTTAAAATCTTAGCTCAAACGGCTGCAAAACCTGTTTGCCCAGCACGGGGATATTGAGTTCTATAAGATAAAGCCATGATCATGTGTTTCCGAGTCTTCTATCAAAAGTTACAGCGATTTATATGAAGTTGTACGAAAACGCTTTATTTCGCCAAGACAGTGTGTTTCTCACTGTTACATGCATTTGAATGGGAAACTCGCCTGAAACAAAGTATAGGTTTTCATTATGTGAATAATTTTCAAATCTTAGCTCAAACGGCTGCAAAACCTGTTTGCCCAGCACGGGGATATTGAGTTCTATAAGATAAAGCCATGATCATGTGTTTCCGAGTCTTCTATCAAAAGTTACAGCGATTTATATGAAGTTGTACGAAAACGCTTTATTTCGCCAAGACAATGTGTTTCTCACTGTTACATGCATTTGAATGGGAAACTCGCCTGAAACAAAGTATAGGTTTTCATTATGTGAATAATTTTAAAATCTTAGCTCAAACAGCTGCAAAACCTGTTTGCCCAGCACGGGGATATTGAGTTCTATAAGATAAAGCCATGATCATGTGTTTCCGAGTCTTCTATCAAAAGTTACAGCGATTTATATGAAGTTGTACGAAAACGCTTTATTTCGCCAAGACAATGTGTTTCTCACTGTTACATGCACTTGAATGGGAAACTCGCCTGAAACAAAGTATAGGTTTTCATTATGTGAATAATTTTAAAATCTTAGCTCAAACGGCTGCAAAACCTGTTTGCCCAGCACGGGGATATTGAGTTCTATAAGTTAAAGCCATGATCATGTGTTTCCGAGTCTTCTATCAAAAGTGACGGCGATTTATATGAAGTTGTACGAAAACGCTTTATTTCGCCAAGACAATGTGTTTCTCACTGTTACATGCATTTGAATGGGAAACTCGCCTGAAACAAAGTATAGGTTTTCATTATGTGAATAATTTTAAAATCTTAGCTCAAACAGCTGCAAAACCTGTTTGCCCAGCACGAGGATATTGAGTTCTATAAGATAAAGCCATAGACATGTGTGTCTGAGTCTTCTATCAAAAGTTGCACCGATTTATATAAAGTTGTGCAAAAACGCTTTATTTCGCCAAGACAATGTGTTTCTCACTGTTACATGCATTTGAATGGGAAACTCGCCCGAGAGAAAGTATAGGTTTTCATTATGTGAATAATTTTAAAATCTTAGCTCAAACAGCTGCAAAACCTGTTTGCCCAGCACGGGGATATTGAGTTCTATAAGATAAAGCCATGAACATGTTTGTCTGAGTCTTCTATCAAAAGTGACAGCGATTTATATGAAGTTGTACGAAAATGCTTTCTTTCGCCAAGACAGTGTGTTTCTCACTGTTACATGCATTTGAATGGGAAACTCGCCTGAAACAAAGTATAGGTTTTCATTATGTGAATAATTTTAAAATCTTAGCTCAAACGGCTGCAAAACCTGTTTGCCCAGCACGGGGATATTGAGTTCTATAAGATAAAGCCATAAACATGTGTTTCTGAGTCTTCTATCAAAAGTTACAGCGATTTATATGAAGTTGTACGAAAATGCTTTCTTTCGCCAAGACAGTGTGTTTCTCACTGTTACATGCATTTGAATGGGAAACTCGCCCGAGACAAAGTATAGGTTTTCATTATGTGAATAATTTTAAAATCTTAGCTCAAACGGCTGCAAAACCTGTTTGCCCAGCACGAGGATATTGAATTCTTTAAGATGAAGCCATAGACATGTGTGTCTGAGTCGTCTATCAAAAGTTGCACCGATTTATATAAAGTTGTGCAAAAACGCTTTATTTCGCCAAGACAATGTGTTTCTCACTGTTACATGCATTTGAATGGGAAACTCGCCTGAAACAAAGTATAGGTTTTCATTATGTGAATAATTTTAAAATCTTAGCTCAAACGGCTGCAAAAACCTGTTTGCCCAGCACGGGGATATTGAGTTCTATAAGATAAAGCCATGATCATGTGTTTCCGAGTCTTCTATCAAAAGTTACAGCGATTTATATGAAGTTGTACGAAAACGCTTTATTTCGCCAAGACAATGTGTTTCTCACTGTTACATGCATTTGAATGGGAAACTCGCCCGAAACAAAGTATAGGTTTTCATTATGTGAATAATTTTAAAATCTTAGCTCAAACAGCTGCAAAACCTGTTTGCCCAGCACGGGGATATTGAGTTCTATAAGATAAAGCCATGAACATGTTTGTCTGAGTCTTCTATCAAAAGTTACACCGATTTATATGAAGTTGTACGAAAACGCTTTATTTCGCCAAGACAATGTGTTTCTCACTGTTACATGCATTTGAATGGGAAACTCGCCCGAAACAAAGTATAGGTTTTCATTATGTGAATAATTTTAAAATCTTAGCTCAAACAGCTGCAAAACCTGTTTGCCCAGCACGGGGATATTGAGTTCTATAAGATAAAGCCATGATCATGTGTTTCCGAGTCTTCTATCAAAAGTTACAGCGATTTATATGAAGTTGTACGAAAACGCTTTATTTCGCCAAGACAATGTGTTTCTCACTGTTACATGCATTTGAATGGGAAACTCGCCTGAAACAAAGTATAGGTTTTCATTATGTGAATAATTTTAAAATCTTAGCTCAAACAGCTGCAAAACCTGTTTGCCCAGCACGGGGATATTGAGTTCTATAAGATAAAGCCATGAACATGTTTGTCTGAGTCTTCTATCAAAAGTGACGGCGATTTATATGAAGTTGTACGAAAATGCTTTCTTTCGCCAAGACAGTGTGTTTCTCACTGTTACGTGCATTTGAATGGGAAACTCGCCTGAAACAAAGTATAGGTTTTCATTATGTGAATAATTTTAAAATCTTAGCTCAAACAGCTGCAAAACCTGTTTGCCCAGCACGGGGATATTGAGTTCTATAAGATAAAGCCATGATCATGTGTTTCCGAGTCTTCTATCAAAAGTTACAGCGATTTATATGAAGTTGTACGAAAACGCTTTATTTCGCCAAGACAATGTGTTTCTCACTGTTACATGCATTTGAATGGGAAACTCGCCTGAAACAAAGTATAGGTTTTCATTATGTGAATAATTTTAAAATCTTAGCTCAAACAGCTGCAAAACCTGTTTTCCCAGCACGGGGATATTGAGTTCTATAAGATAAAGCCATGAACATGTTTGTCTGAGTCTTCTATCAAAAGTGACGGCGATTTATATGAAGTTGTACGAAAATGCTTTCTTTCGCCAAGACAGTGTGTTTCTCACTGTTACGTGCATTTGAATGGGAAACTCGCCTGAAACAAAGTATAGGTTTTCATTATGTGAATAATTTTAAAATCTTAGCTCAAACAGCTGCAAAACCTGTTTGCCCAGCACGAGGATATTGAGTTCTATAAGATAAAGCCATAAACATGTGTTTCTGAGTCTTCTATCAAAAGTTACACCGATTTATATGAAGTTGTACGAAAACGCTTTATTTCGCCAAGACAATGTGTTTCTCACTGTTACATGCATTTGAATGGGAAACTCGCCTGAAACAAAGTATAGGTTTTCATTATGTGAATAATTTTAAAATCTTAGCTCAAACAGCTGCAAAACCTGTTTGCCCAGCACGGGGATATTGAGTTCTATAAGATAAAGCCATGAACATGTTTGTCTGAGTCTTCTATCAAAAGTGACGGCGATTTATATGAAGTTGTACGAAAATGCTTTCTTTCGCCAAGACAGTGTGTTTCTCACTGTTACATGCATTTGAATGGGAAACTCGCCTGAAACAAAGTATAGGTTTTCATTATGTGAATAATTTTAAAATCTTAGCTCAAACAGCTGCAAAACCTGTTTGCCCAGCACGAGGATATTGAGTTCTATAAGATAAAGCCATGATCATGTGTTTCTGAGTCTTCTATCAAAAGTTACAGCGATTTATATGAAGTTGTACGAAAATGCTTTCTTTCGCCAAGACAGTGTGTTTCTCACTGTTACATGCATTTGAATGGGAAACTCGCCCGAGACAAAGTATAGGTTTTCATTATGTGAATAATTTTAAAATCTTAGCTCAAACTGCTGCAAAACCTGTTTGCCCAGCACGAGGATATTGAATACTTTAAGATGAAGCCATAGACATGTGTGTCTGAGTCGTCTATCAAAAGTTGCACCGATTTATATAAAGTTGTGCAAAAACGCTTTATTTCGCCAAGACAATGTGTTTCTCACTGTTACATGCATTTGAATGGGAAACTCGCCTGAAACAAAGTATAGGTTTTCATTATGTGAATAATTTTAAAATCTTAGCTCAAACGGCTGCAAAACCTGTTTGCCCAGCACGAGGATATTGAGTTCTATAAGATAAAGCCATAAACATGTGTTTCCGAGTCTTCTATCAAAAGTGACGGCGATTTATATGAAGTTGTACGAAAACGCTTTATTTCGCCAAGACAATGTGTTTCTCACTGTTACATGCATTTGAATGGGAAACTCGCCTGAAACAAAGTATAGGTTTTCATTATGTGAATAATTTTAAAATCTTAGCTCAAACGGCTGCAAAACCTGTTTGCCCAGCACGAGGATATTGAGTTCTATAAGATAAAGCCATAAACATGTGTTTCTGAGTCTTCTATCAACAGTTACACCGATTTATATGAAGTTGTACGAAAATGCTTTCTTTCGCCAAGACAGTGTGTTTCTCACTGTTACATGCATTTGAATGGGAAACTCGCCTGAAACAAAGTATAGGTTTTCATTATGTGAATAATTTTAAAATCTTAGCTCAAACGGCTGCAAAACCTGTTTGCCCAGCACGGGGATATTGAGTTCTATAAGATAAAGCCATGATCATGTGTTTCCGAGTCTTCTATCAAAAGTTACAGCGATTTATATGAAGTTGTACGAAAACGCTTTATTTCGCCAAGACAATGTGTTTCTCACTGTTACATGCATTTGAATGGGAAACTCGCCTGAAACAAAGTATAGGTTTTCATTATGTGAATAATTTTAAAATCTTAGCTCAAACGGCTGCAAAACCTGTTTGCCCAGCACGGGGATATTGAGTTCTATAAGATAAAGCCATGATCATGTGTTTCCGAGTCTTCTATCAAAAGTTACAGCGATTTATATGAAGTTGTACGAAAACGCTTTATTTCGCCAAGACAATGTGTTTCTCACTGTTACATGCATTTGAATGGGAAACTCGCCTGAAACAAAGTATAGGTTTTCATTATGTGAATAATTTTAAAATCTTAGCTCAAACGGCTGCAAAGACCTGTTTTCCCAGCACGGGGATATTGAGTTCTATAAGATAAAGCCATGAACATGTTTGTCTGAGTCTTCTATCAAAAGTGACGGCGATTTATATGAAGTTGTACGAAAATGCTTTCTTTCGCCAAGACAGTGTGTTTCTCACTGTTACATGCATTTGAATGGGAAACTCGCCTGAAACAAAGTATAGGTTTTCATTATGTGAATAATTTTAAAATCTTAGCTCAAACAGCTGCAAAACCTGTTTGCCCAGCACGAGGATATTGAGTTCTATAAGATAAAGCCATAAACATGTGTTTCTGAGTCTTCTATCAAAAGTTACACCGATTTATATGAAGTTGTACGAAAACGCTTTATTTCGCCAAGACAATGTGTTTCTCACTGTTACATGCATTTGAATGGGAAACTCGCCTGAAACAAAGTATAGGTTTTCATTATGTGAATAATTTTAAAATCTTAGCTCAAACAGCTGCAAAACCTGTTTGCCCAGCACGGGGATATTGAGTTCTATAAGATAAAGCCATGAACATGTTTGTCTGAGTCTTCTATCAAAAGTGACGGCGATTTATATGAAGTTGTACGAAAATGCTTTCTTTCGCCAAGACAGTGTGTTTCTCACTGTTACATGCATTTGAATGGGAAACTCGCCTGAAACAAAGTATAGGTTTTCATTATGTGAATAATTTTAAAATCTTAGCTCAAACAGCTGCAAAACCTGTTTGCCCAGCACGAGGATATTGAGTTCTATAAGATAAAGCCATAAACATGTGTTTCTGAGTCATCTATCAAAAGTTACACCGATTTATATGAAGTTGTACGAAAACGCTTTATTTCGCCAAGACAATGTGTTTCTCACTGTTACATGCATTTGAATGGGAAACTCGCCTGAAACAAAGTATAGGTTTTCATTATGTGAATAATTTTAAAATCTTAGCTCAAACAGCTGCAAAACCTGTTTGCCCAGCACGGGGATATTGAGTTCTATAAGATAAAGCCATGAACATGTTTGTCTGAGTCTTCTATCAAAAGTGACGGCGATTTATATGAAGTTGTACGAAAATGCTTTCTTTCGCCAAGACAGTGTGTTTCTCACTGTTACATGCATTTGAATGGGAAACTCGCCTGAAACAAAGTATAGGTTTTCATTATGTGAATAATTTTAAAATCTTAGCTCAAACAGCTGCAAAACCTGTTTGCCCAGCACGAGGATATTGAGTTCTATAAGATAAAGCCATAAACATGTGTTTCTGAGTCATCTATCAAAAGTTACACCGATTTATATGAAGTTGTACGAAAACGCTTTATTTCGCCAAGACAATGTGTTTCTCACTGTTACATGCATTTGAATGGGAAACTCGCCTGAAACAAAGTATAGGTTTTCATTATGTGAATAATTTTAAAATCTTAGCTCAAACAGCTGCAAAACCTGTTTGCCCAGCACGGGGATATTGAGTTCTATAAGATAAAGCCATGAACATGTTTGTCTGAGTCTTCTATCAAAAGTGACGGCGATTTATATGAAGTTGTACGAAAATGCTTTCTTTCGCCAAGACAGTGTGTTTCTCACTGTTACATGCATTTGAATGGGAAACTCGCCCGAGACAAAGTATAGGTTTTCATTATGTGAATAATTTTAAAATCTTAGCTCAAACTGCTGCAAAACCTGTTTGCCCAGCACGAGGATATTGAATTCTTTAAGATGAAGCCATAGACATGTGTGTCTGAGTCGTCTATCAAAAGTTGCACCGATTTATATAAAGTTGTGCAAAAACGCTTTATTTCGCCAAGACAATGTGTTTCTCACTGTTACATGCATTTGAATGGGAAACTCGCCTGAAACAAAGTATAGGTTTTCATTATGTGAATAATTTTAAAATCTTAGCTCAAACGGCTGCAAAACCTGTTTGCCCAGCACGAGGATATTGAATACTTTAAGATGAAGCCATAGACATGTGTGTCTGAGTCATCTATCAAAAGTTACACCGATTTATATAAAGTTGTGCAAAAACGCTTTATTTCGCCAAGACAATGTGTTTCTCACTGTTACATGCATTTGAATGGGAAACTCGCCCGAGACAAAGTATAGGTTTTCATTATGTGAATAATTTTAAAATCTTAGCTCAAACGGCTGCAAAACCTGTTTGCCCAGCACGAGGATATTGAATACTTTAAGATGAAGCCATAGACATGTGTGTCTGAGTCGTCTATCAAAAGTTGCACCGATTTATATAAAGTTGTGCAAAAACGCTTTATTTCGCCAAGACAATGTGTTTCTCACTGTTACATGCATTTGAATGGGAAACTCGCCTGAAACAAAGTATAGGTTTTCATTATGTGAATAATTTTAAAATCTTAGCTCAAACGGCTGCAAAACCTGTTTGCCCAGCACGGGGATATTGAGTTCTATAAGATAAAGCCATGATCATGTGTTTCCGAGTCTTCTATCAAAAGTGACGGCGATTTATATGAAGTTGTACGAAAACGCTTTATTTCGCCAAGACAATGTGTTTCTCACTGTTACATGCATTTGAATGGGAAACTCGCCTGAAACAAAGTATAGGTTTTCATTATGTGAATAATTTTAAAATCTTAGCTCAAACGGCTGCAAAACCTGTTTGCCCAGCACGGGGATATTGAGTTCTATAAGATAAAGCCATGATCATGTGTTTCTGAGTCTTCTATCAAAAGTTACAGCGATTTATATGAAGTTGTACGAAAACGCTTTATTTCGCCAAGACAATGTGTTTCTCACTGTTACATGCATTTGAATGGGAAACTCGCCTGAAACAAAGTATAGGTTTTCATTATGTGAATAATTTTAAAATCTTAGCTCAAACAGCTGCAAAACCTGTTTGCCCAGCACGAGGATATTGAGTTCTATAAGATAAAGCCATAAACATGTGTTTCTGAGTCTTCTATCAAAAGTTACACCGATTTATATGAAGTTGTACGAAAACGCTTTATTTCGCCAAGACAATGTGTTTCTCACTGTTACATGCATTTGAATGGGAAACTCGCCTGAAACAAAGTATAGGTTTTCATTATGTGAATAATTTTAAAATCTTAGCTCAAACAGCTGCAAAACCTGTTTGCCCAGCACGGGGATATTGAGTTCTATAAGATAAAGCCATGAACATGTTTGTCTGAGTCTTCTATCAAAAGTGACGGCGATTTATATGAAGTTGTACGAAAATGCTTTCTTTCGCCAAGACAGTGTGTTTCTCACTGTTACATGCATTTGAATGGGAAACTCGCCTGAAACAAAGTATAGGTTTTCATTATGTGAATAATTTTAAAATCTTAGCTCAAACAGCTGCAAAACCTGTTTGCCCAGCACGAGGATATTGAGTTCTATAAGATAAAGCCATAAACATGTGTTTCTGAGTCTTCTATCAAAAGTTACACCGATTTATATGAAGTTGTACGAAAACGCTTTATTTCGCCAAGACAATGTGTTTCTCACTGTTACATGCATTTGAATGGGAAACTCGCCTGAAACAAAGTATAGGTTTTCATTATGTGAATAATTTTAAAATCTTAGCTCAAACAGCTGCAAAACCTGTTTGCCCAGCACGGGGATATTGAGTTCTATAAGATAAAGCCATGAACATGTTTGTCTGAGTCTTCTATCAAAAGTGACGGCGATTTATATGAAGTTGTACGAAAATGCTTTCTTTCGCCAAGACAGTGTGTTTCTCACTGTTACATGCATTTGAATGGGAAACTCGCCCGAGACAAAGTATAGGTTTTCATTATGTGAATAATTTTAAAATCTTAGCTCAAACTGCTGCAAAACCTGTTTGCCCAGCACGAGGATATTGAATTCTTTAAGATGAAGCCATAGACATGTGTGTCTGAGTCGTCTATCAAAAGTTGCACCGATTTATATAAAGTTGTGCAAAAACGCTTTATTTCGCCAAGACAATGTGTTTCTCACTGTTACATGCATTTGAATGGGAAACTCGCCTGAAACAAAGTATAGGTTTTCATTATGTGAATAATTTTAAAATCTTAGCTCAAACGGCTGCAAAACCTGTTTGCCCAGCACGAGGATATTGAATACTTTAAGATGAAGCCATAGACATGTGTGTCTGAGTCATCTATCAAAAGTTACACCGATTTATATAAAGTTGTGCAAAAACGCTTTATTTCGCCAAGACAATGTGTTTCTCACTGTTACATGCATTTGAATGGGAAACTCGCCCGAGACAAAGTATAGGTTTTCATTATGTGAATAATTTTAAAATCTTAGCTCAAACGGCTGCAAAACCTGTTTGCCCAGCACGAGGATATTGAATACTTTAAGATGAAGCCATAGACATGTGTGTCTGAGTCGTCTATCAAAAGTTGCACCGATTTATATAAAGTTGTGCAAAAACGCTTTATTTCGCCAAGACAATGTGTTTCTCACTGTTACATGCATTTGAATGGGAAACTCGCCTGAAACAAAGTATAGGTTTTCATTATGTGAATAATTTTCAAATCTTAGCTCAAACGGCTGCAAAACCTGTTTGCCCAGCACGGGGATATTGAGTTCTATAAGATAAAGCCATGATCATGTGTTTCCGAGTCTTCTATCAAAAGTTACAGCGATTTATATGAAGTTGTACGAAAACGCTTTATTTCGCCAAGACAATGTGTTTCTCACTGTTACATGCATTTGAATGGGAAACTCGCCTGAAACAAAGTATAGGTTTTCATTATGTGAATAATTTTAAAATCTTAGCTCAAACGGCTGCAAAACCTGTTTGCCCAGCACGGGGATATTGAGTTCTATAAGATAAAGCCATGATCATGTGTTTCCGAGTCTTCTATCAAAAGTGACGGCGATTTATATGAAGTTGTACGAAAACGCTTTATTTCGCCAAGACAATGTGTTTCTCACTGTTACATGCATTTGAATGGGAAACTCGCCTGAAACAAAGTATAGGTTTTCATTATGTGAATAATTTTAAAATCTTAGCTCAAACGGCTGCAAAACCTGTTTGCCCAGCACGGGGATATTGAGTTCTATAAGATAAAGCCATGATCATGTGTTTCTGAGTCTTCTATCAAAAGTTACAGCGATTTATATGAAGTTGTACGAAAACGCTTTATTTCGCCAAGACAATGTGTTTCTCACTGTTACATGCATTTGAATGGGAAACTCGCCTGAAACAAAGTATAGGTTTTCATTATGTGAATAATTTTAAAATCTTAGCTCAAACAGCTGCAAAACCTGTTTGCCCAGCACGGGGATATTGAGTTCTATAAGATAAAGCCATGAACATGTTTGTCTGAGTCTTCTATCAAAAGTTACACCGATTTATATGAAGTTGTACGAAAATGCTTTATTTCGCCAAGACAGTGTGTTTCTCACTGTTACATGCATTTGAATGGGAAACTCGCCTGAAACAAAGTATAGGTTTTCATTATGTGAATAATTTTAAAATCTTAGCTCAAACGGCTGCAAAACCTGTTTGCCCAGCACGGGGATATTGAGTTCTATAAGATAAAGCCATGATCATGTGTTTCCGAGTCTTCTATCAAAAGTTACAGCGATTTATATGAAGTTGTACGAAAACGCTTTATTTCGCCAAGACAATGTGTTTCTCACTGTTACATGCATTTGAATGGGAAACTCGCCTGAAACAAAGTATAGGTTTTCATTATGTGAATAATTTTAAAATCTTAGCTCAAACTGCTGCAAAACCTGTTTGCCCAGCACGAGGATATTGAATTCTTTAAGATGAAGCCATAGACATGTGTGTCTGAGTCGTCTATCAAAAGTTGCACCGATTTATATAAAGTTGTGCAAAAACGCTTTATTTCGCCAAGACAATGTGTTTCTCACTGTTACATGCATTTGAATGGGAAACTCGCCTGAAACAAAGTATAGGTTTTCATTATGTGAATAATTTTAAAATCTTAGCTCAAACAGCTGCAAAACCTGTTTGCCCAGCACGGGGATATTGAGTTC